>NC_043971.1:30378150-31578150 GCF_902148855.1 Sphaeramia orbicularis | reverse complement strand
ATTGGAAGAGCCGCTCTACCAGCTCTACCAACGCATTATTTACAAGTTTAAAATGTAAAATTGTTAAATGTTTACTTTTTTATCACTTTTTTACTTTAAAAAAAAAAAAAAAAAAAAAAAGAATAGGCTGTTATTTCAACATTATGGTCTTGCAGTTTAAACAGCACCACATTGTTTTTCAATTTACAGTTTTATTTTCTAAAAACAATAGAAATACATAATTTCTACATACAAATCTGGTTGTGTTAACATAAAAACTACAGCTATATTTGATTCAATCGTTGACACAAAAATCTTTTCAAATAAAGAACTTTGCATTGTATTGTCACTTATAATTTTTTATGTTGCAATTTTACAACTTTTTGGTGTTAATTCTACAGTCATTTTTTACAGTGAACATTTGGGGAGATAAAATTTTTAGGTAAAAAATGTCAAATTACTGCTCAGTAACACGTGGACTTGAAATGGACATGAATTTTTTTAAGCTTCACGCAAACATTCAAAACATGCGGTTCTTGACAGAAACTGATATCAAGTAAGCCAAAACCTTTTAGATATTATGTTCAGCTAGGCTGAAAATACATTTTGGAGTAAAATATTGAAAAGTCTCTGTTTTATTGATATGAGAATATGGTAACGTGGACATGTTGCCATAGTAACACATGGACGACTCTTTACCATTGCATGCATCAGCCAAAATGTATCAGAAGATCATTACTTTTCTCAAATATCTGAATTATAAGAAACTTGAAAATTAGAAATTGGTATTTTGTAGTAACACATGGACAGGGCCTTTTAAGCAACTCACAAATATTCAAACTCATAAATATCCATAATATTCACAAAATAATGAAAATCTTATACTTGAAACTTAACAATCATCTATAATCAACAGATTGACTACATTTTCAGATTTTTTAGATACAATTTTTAGTATCAAATTCAAGCTATATCTTTAAGTCTGAGGCATGGCTATGGTGTAAAAAGTACAATCGATAAAATCTTTTGTGATATTTCAAAAAGATTAACAATTCCTTAAAATAGAGATCTTTAGCTAAAAAATAAGCCCATGTGATAAATGATGTGTACAAATTTATTTATTCATATTGATGTTCACTTTCACTTGATCGGACCCTTATATCATCTTAACACAAGTTTCCTGTGTTTTTTGTGGTATATTAGTTTACCAAGAAAAAAAAATATGAAGAAATTCACACACCACAACAGCTCTCATATTAAGGCTTTGGACGGCTCATGTAGACCATCAAATACTGAGTCTACTGTCTCATTTTCTTGTATTATTTTGTGCTACATATGCTATAATTTTGCTAAAAATGTACCTTCTGTAAACTGTATAAGTACGTCACATGACCTGTAATACCATGGGATTTTTAGATGACCTCTGTGTTTCTCTAGAATCAGAACAAGAGAAGTGCCTGAAACACATCTGAAATAAACCTTATGATGGGAACTATACTGGTGGGTGGATTTTATTCAGGAATTTCTCCCAGTACTTTTAGTATCCAACACACATGAAAATTATTTACAAGAGAAATGTGCTCTATCTGCTTTTTTTTTTTTTTTTTTTTTTTAACAAATCAAGTCTACAATAAAATTTTTGTCTGACTGAACAAAAATATCCCATATATCCCCATATATGTGTCATTTTAGAGATAAGACATTATCACCATTCTTATCATGCCTTGATTAATTATGGAAAATTTCAAAACTGAGACTTCCAACTAGTATTTTGTCTCTATTTAAAAAGTTTTGACAATTTATTTTAGCATTTTATACCAGTTTTTGTGTTGGATAATCATTGAAAGTACATTTTATTATATCAAAAACAAGTCTGAACTTTTACCTATTAAAGTACATTTTCAGTCATTATTACGTGTGTCTGCAGTGTAAATGCCATACTATAAATACAACACTATGGTATGTCTAACACTCTGAAAATGCAAACAGTACTTGAAGACATTTAATGTTTCAGACTGATATTGTCAAACATTACTCATCCGAAATATAAAAGAAAGCTCACAATGGTGTTTCATGAGAGAAGTTTATAACCTCTGACTCCACAATGTCTAGAGTCTCCACCCATCCAGTGTGTGCAAGGTTATGACATTTGCAGCCCACACATTTTCAGAAGAGCGAGTAAACCTGCACGCACACACACACACACACACACACACACAAACACAAACACACCCACACACACAAACACACACACACACACACAAACACACACACAAACACACCTCAACTATGTGTCATTATACATCAGTGTGAAGATTTTTATTAGTGTTTTTATTGTGTTTCTTTTCTGTTTTGTTCTGAATGGTTGGTGTCATCTGATGTTTTACAATCACTCATCCATCCACTTCATATACCATGCACCTTTGTCAACATCTAATTCTTTGTTTGGGTGGTTATATATTTATTTTCAAAGATAGGAACTGATTCTGATGATGTACAATCATTAACCACAGACTGCATATTTCTTTGTAAACCAGCTGCAGCCCTGTTGCAACACTAGTCACACGTGCCCCGAGAGGAAAAACTTGGAAAATGTCAACCACTCGTTTTGACATGAAATATGATTTTATGTATATAACCTTTGCACTTGAGTTTGTCTCAGTTACACTGACTAATAATCTCTTGAATCACTGTTAACACTGATTCATTGAAGTTGCATTTCTAAGGTGTATTCTCACCCAAAGCATTTAACTCATGTTTGAAAATAAAGTGATTCCTGGGAATGTTCCTTGTTTGCTGTATGTTTACTCTATTAGGGTAATTAATGTGATCTGAATGATGTTGTGTGTCAAAGTGAATTCAGATGTAGATTTCAACATTGTGCACTTTTCCATGAGAAAGTGATCAAATTTGTCTTAACCTCCCACGATCCAGCCATGGGTTTTCTGTCCACACAGCTTCATACAAAAAAAAACCCAAAAAAAACTACCCTCCGCAAAAGACATTCCATAAAAAAAAAGTATCTGAACAAAACTTTTGCATCATGTTTCCAATATAGGCAATTATTTAATTTAAAAAAGCCAAAACGTGTACTTCCCTGGGTCTCGGGAGGCTAAACCACAGAGAACAGAACATTCATAGGTAACTCCGCAGAACATGCGATCATGAGATGAATTCTCCATTAGCAAAATTTAGCTACCAGGTAATCCACCAATTTAATGGATGTAAATAAAGATTCAAATTGCATTTTTTTTTTTCAGTTGCTTTTGTGTATTTCTCAAATCATCATTAAAGTTTGCACGACAGTAAAGGCATTTCTCAAAACTGCAAAGCACAGTAGAATACCTGCAAAATGTGCAAATTGTTCAAAATGCTCAGTTTATTTACCAAAAGTGAATGAGATGTTAATGAAATTATCAGTACCAATAGAATGACAAGCCCACTTGCCATTAGTGATGAACACAATAGTCCAAATATGTGTTTTTTTGGTAATATTACAGTTTATAGGAAGGAATTTCTAACAAAAACTGTCAAGGTTTTTGGTAACGCTGACTGAGCAATATCAAACTGTGTGATTAGATACAGATACACTGGATATGATTGGGTTTTTACTATATTTACTGTACTGTACTGCACTAAACAAAGCGGTTAAAATTACACCTTTACCATAATTTAACATAGGACCCCACCACCACCACCACCACCACCACCACCAGGGCTCAGGTGTGTCCCATGCCTCTGATGGGCAGCTTCACCTACTGCAATACTACAGCAAATGTTAAAGGTGCAGACCGGCCATCACAAGTACATGCAAATTACAGCTCAGTGTCTTTACTTGTGCTGGTGTTCCTGTCAGTCAGGACTCATATTTTCATCCATGTTGCGGTGGATATTGTCCCTGGCAATGCAGTGTGGAAAATATCATCTCACATATCACAGCTGACCCTCCTCACAAGTCTGCAGTCTCTTCACATACATATTCATTCAATTTAGGAAACATTTACAAAAAATGTGATTGATTATAAAAACTACTCAACAGATTGTGATTGTGATTGTGACACTTGTGATTGTAATTCAACACTTTTGCATGTAATGACTCAAGCAATGAACTAATGTCTAAATGTTTTGAGGGGAAGGAATATTCAACAGAGAACCTGTTTAATACCATTCGACTGACTTGACAATAGCAGTTGTTATTGTAAAAAAACAACAACAAAAAAAGTAGACAATATTACACAAGTAGTTGCATAGATGTGCCAAAAATGTTCATCATTTGTTTGAAAGAATGACCAGTTACTTTGATGATGTAGACACATGACTAGGGGATATGGAGTTTGAACTAATAATTTGGGAATTTCTGCTCTGAGCTGAGAAATACACAAATGCGACTGAGAAAATCTGTTCTGCATAATGACATTCATATGTTCCTGACTGATTCTGACAATTGAATGGACCATTTTGTATGTGATGACTCACACTGTGAATGTTTTTAAGAGTGGAAATAATCAACATAATCAGATTGGATCAGCATGACATATCCATTTGGTAACAGTGCAAACTGTAGACAATTGTACTTACTCATTTGCACATAAGTGCTAAAATAATTTAAAAGAATGAGAAATTTAGATTTGTCTGCTGTTCTGAGGTTTGTGCATGTTATTTTAAAAATCATTAGCATTTTAGAATTGTGCCAAAGCAGTTTATTAAAAGAAAACGTATGAAGCCCCTGCACATGAAGCTGCTGGTGGACCAACACTAATTAGCCTTCTATATCAATGAGTCCTTTACACAAAGGTGTGGAGAATCACTCGGCACACTGCTGTAGACTTTTTTTCCAGTCAGGTGGTGTGAGTGTGTGTGAGAGAGAGGGGATCTAACACCTCTATGTTAAGTTTCCTGGTGGCTGCTCACTCATGACTCACCATCTTTTCTCTGCTCTAGTAAATGGATCAGGAATGAGTGACTATTTTTTATTCAGAGGGCCATGACTTAGATAAAGTAAGTTACAGCTGAACTGAAACATGAATATGGTAAAAATGACTTTATGCAATAGGTCATTGGTGGGTGGATTTTATTCTGGCATATGAAGAGACTGCAATGAAAACAACTGACATACCATACCATACCATACCATACCATACCATACCATACCATACCATACCATACCATACTAGGAATGTAACAATATGAAAATTTCATATCTCAGTTATTGTGACCAAAATTATCACGATTATCGTTATTATCACGGTATTGTTGAAACTGTGCTCAAAATGTTCAAAAAGTACTAATACACACACTGAAATAATTTAACCAAGTTGTATTTTGAAAAAACCAAAAAAAAACCAAAAACAAATAAAATAATTAGTACAATGTACCTTCTGTTGGCAGAAACATTCAAATATTAACTCTTAGTGGTCTGAGCCTATTTTGTCCGTTTTTCAGTCCTTTTGATTTTGCCTTTATACACTATATAAACAAATATTTACTGTACCCATTGGGATCTGTTTTTTCAGCACAACTTCATCTATACCATCTGTCCATCATTTTTTCACTTTAACCTACAACAAAAACATAAAAGGACAGAAAACACAAAAAAATATACAAAATCGGATTTGAAATATGTATATACTTTATTGCATAAATAACACAAAGATGTTTAATGAACCTGTTCAAAGACTTTAAAAGTGAATATTGGTTCCAAATATTAGGTATAGAAAATTAAAACTGTAAAAAAATTAAAACTATATTCAAATATTTGACATAAAAGAAGATCTTTACATTGCGTTTTGTCTGGAAGAGTGCAGTAATAAAATACGGTTATCATGATAATTAGAATTTAAACGGTAATACTAACCATCTACAATTTTACCACGGTTTATCATTATACTGGTAATCGTTACATCCCTATACCATACCATACCATGCCATACCATACCATACCACTTTTATTTGTATAGAACATTTTACCAACACAAAGTCTCCAAAGTGCTGCACAGAGTACAAACTAGCATAAATAAAATTTGAAAATAGAATAAAAATAAAAAATATTAAAACATGTTCATAAGCATACAGTCAACAATTAATAAAATAATCTAATTGAATGCAGTTAAATTAGATTACATCTCACCAGTCGCCTCATAAGATCCATTACATAAAACACACTGCATTAGCTACTCCATAAATACGGACAGTCATAAATTCACCATGGAGTGTATTTCTTTTTAAACCAGCTGCTGATTTGTTGCCTGTTGCAACAACTGTCACATGTGCCTCAGGAGGAATAGAAGGGAAAATGTCAACCATTCATTTTGACATGAAATGTGACTTTATGCACACATCCCTGCACTTGTAGTTTTTTTCAATTGCTTTGGCTAGTCTCCTGAAACAACGCCAACATTCTCAAAGGTCCATTTGTCAGAATATCTTAGAGAATATGTAGAAAAGGTCCTGACTCACCTGAAACATTTAGCTGATGCTCGAACACAAAGTGAGCTACAAATGTGTGATTTTATGCACTCAGCCCTGCATTTATACAGTGGTTTCTCTCAGTTGCTTTAACTAATCTCCTAGAACAACACTAAAATCCTCAGAGGTGCATTTGTCAGAACATCTTAGAGAATATGTAGAAAAGGTCCTGGCTCACCTGAAACATTTAGCTCAAGCTCAAAAACAAACTGAGATGGAAACGTGATTTAATGCACACAGTTATTGGACTGATGGTCTTTCTCAACTGCTCTGTCTAATTTTTTGAAACAATTAAAATTAACAGTAGTCAAGAAACTTTTTAGCAATGAAAATGAACTGTTAGTCATTTCATAGAGGTTTACTGCATCATATAAATATTCTGCTTGCACTCGAAAAAATCTAAATCTTACCAAGTGTCTTTTTCTCATTTCTCAAAATATCTCATCCCACTTAAAATAAGACATAATCACCTAAAGAGTAACTTTTCCGTGAGATATAAGAACTTATTTTTAGACAGTAGATCTTGAAAATCTTATTTCAAGAAATGTTACTAAGATAATTTTCATTTGTTCCATTGGCAGATTTTTTTTTTTTTTTTTTTTTTTTTTTTTTTACTTGAATTAATCAAAAAAAATCTTGAATTCAGCAAAAAAAAAAAAAAATCTGCCAATAGAACAAGTGAAAATTATCTTGGTAAGATTTCTTGAAATAAGATTTTCAAGATCTATTGTCTAAAAATAAGTTCTCATATCTCACTTAAAAGTTATTCTTTAGGTGATTATGTCTTATTTAAAGTGTGATGAGATATTTTGACTAGAAATGAGAAAAATACACTTGGTAAAATTATGATTTTTTCCAGTGTGGCAATAAAGTTAAAAGATGATGAATCTTTTTTTCTCGTTTTTCCCATGATCACAAGTTTTTGGAGTAGTTAGCATGTTAGCATATTGCCTCATCTTCATCTTGGCAAATCATCAAAAACATATCGACTTGTGATGAAACATAATGAGAAGATGTGCTACTTCGACAGATTTAGATAGGGTAAAGGTTAGGCTTTTCTGGTGAATTGGTCTGTTCTTTGAGTGACATTTCAGCTTCTCATAAAAAAATTGTAAAACATACACACATAAAACATCCATTTAGTATGCAGAGCAATGTAGAAGGCAAGAGATAGTAAAAGTCAAGTAGAAGAAAGTAAAAAGGAGGCGTAAGCAGTGAGATATACCAGTGAAAACCGTAAATCAGAACAGAACAGAGGTTATGTAAAGGAGAAGATGGATGGATAGATAGATAGATAGATAGATAGATAGATAGATAGATAGATAGATAGATAGATAGATAGATAGATAGATAGATAGATAGATAGATAGATAGATAGATAGATAGATAGATAGATAGATAGATAGATAGACAGACAGACAGACAGACAGACAGACAGACAGACAGACAGACACAGACAGATAGATAGATAGATAGATAGATAGATAGATAGATAGATAGATAGATAGATAGATAGATAGATAGATAGATAGATAGATAGATAGATAGATAGATAGATAGATAGATAGATAGATAGATAGATAGCATTCTCACTGACACAATGGCTCCCAGCTGTAGTGTGTGTATGTGTGTGTGAGCCACTTTTCTCCCACTCAGGTCATTTCTAAACAACAGGACAGGGTCAAGACCATACAGATTAAACTATTACCATTATGATGTTAGATGGACTCAGGGGGAGAATCAGAACCAGCAGTTATGAATACAAGGTTTTATAGAACATAGTTAAAATGACGCACAGCTGCCAGAGAAGAAAGAGGAGGGAGGGGAAAGGGGGGGCTAAGATGTCGGGGATGTGAGCCTCCTTACATGTGTGTGTGTGCCTCAGCCATGTGTTCAGTGACTGTGTGTAGGTGTGAGGGGATATTTTGTCTGCAGCAGGGGGATTCAGGCATGAGAGAGGCCTTCGTCGTATAATAGGATAATGTTTTATCTCAGCGGAAGAAAGGAGGAGGGAAGTGGGTAATGAGAAGGGGGAAAAGCAATGCCGATTATTTTTATAAAGCAGATCTGGCACAGTTGTCCACCCACGCAACTGTACAGCCTGTTTGACGTGTGTTTGAGGACACACACACACACACACTCACGCATATTTATATTATGTACAGCCTAGTCAGACAGGTTAGAACAAGTAATAGGAACTTCTTTTCATTATGTGACATCTATTTATGAGCAGAATTATGTGCTTATCCTTAAGCTACAAGAGTCTGCATGTCTGGGAGTTCATGTGCAGTATGTGAGAAAAAACTTTTAGGTAAAGCTGAAATGTCATTATATAAACTCATAAAATGCTCCTTTAATGCAAATGTAAAACAGATCCAGGTTTATTACATATTACCAGTGGTTTTATGTCCACTAATTAAATTTTTTCTTTAATAGCATACAGTCAAACATGTCAATACTGGATTTATTGGCGTTATTTCAGTCCTGTTATAATTAATGATGTCAGGTTCACTGAAGTGTATTTCTGTGATGTATGCATTTTTTAACGTCTGGCAACAAACCAAATACCCCTCTAGATAATGATAGAGTTCAGTCTTCAGTACTGAAAACACAATAAACCTGGGAGACCAGTTGGAATCAAAATTAAAAATGCTTTCTCTTTACTTATGTACATAGTATTGTATACTCCAGACAAATGAATGTATGCTGAAGACAAATGTTACTTTCTTCTTTATGGAAATCTTCGTGTGAGTCGAAAACTTAGGACATTAAAATCAAAACAGACTTTTTCAAACCCAGACCTCTGCCTCTCCCTTACAATTAAACTGTCTGTTTCCCCAGTGGTGTCTCAATCATGCACAAAGGCGATTAAAGCCAGATTAATGTCCTGTCCTGAGCATATATTCCAACAGAAATACATCAAATTCTGAATGTCAGATAATTTCAGAGTGTTGTTGCACTGGGATTTTAAACTTGGGAAATCAGTTTGTCTTCCAAAAAAAAATCAGTGAGTAATATTTCACAAACCTAACAGCAACACTTTTGTAATTTATCGCTGTTTGAATATGTATTTTTTTTAATACAATAACAATCCTTTAAATTTACATTGAAGCGGAACAAATTGATTTTTTAAACTGATTTAATACCACCAGACAGCATGGAGAGGTGCTGGAGCTCAAAGTTGAAGTCATCGTGTTTCATATGGGCTTTAATGACTAATTTCAGACTGGATTTAGACTGGAATGATCTGTCACATTGTTCACTGTTGTGTAGAGCTAAACCTGCAAGCTTCCAGTTACATGACAGTACTGTGACTAATCATATTCTTCATCGACTCTAATCTACAAAACCATAAAACATGTGAAAACACAAGAGAAAACTTCACTGTTTGGTCAGGGAGGTGTTCACCACAGACCAATACTAGAAAGGTCAACAGTGAGCATACAGTTTTGATTAAGTATACATTAGGTGCACATATGGACCACATACAGCCCATTGACATTTTTGTGTTTTTCCAGACGATGATAAGAATTTATAAAAAGCTCTTGATTTCCACACTGTGGAGTGTGAAAGCAAAAGGGTTTTGTTGTATCCTCTGTAGGCCTCAGCCCACTCAGGGTGTTACCCTGAGTGGTTTGCAGGTGTAAAGATATTTGCCTGATATGGAGTGAAGTCTAATGGGTTTGTCCTTTAAACTTATTTACAATGCAGAGGAATCCACCCAACGAAGGACTGTGATGTGCTGGAGTTTAATCTGGCCTCAGGCTATCAGCTGTTAACAGTTGTCTGCATTAGCTGCACTATATAGGCCTCTATAGGGACCTGTGTTGATATAAAACTATTATGATGGTATTTGTTCTGGAGGATTTGTCATTTCTTCCTTGTTAGTCACTGTGGAGTGTGGAAACTCCTTCACAACAAATACAGAAATACTTCGTACTGCCAGGTAATGACAGAAAAGCTACTCTAAATCCTGGAAATCAACACACACAAAAAAACTTGATACTATACTAAATAATGTATAACTCAAAGTCATTCACTGATTAACTGAAACCAAGTGCAAGAGAGAACTTTCTGTACTTTGAGGCCAAAACATGAGCACACACACATTTTACTGAAATGTCACATTTTTCTGTAGCCATAAATTAAAGGTTCAATATGTAAGATTCACATGCATTTACATGAGGTTTGTGTTGGAGACCAGTAGGATGACCAGGACTCCAACAAACCATATACTGGACTAAGACTATGTCACAGCCCTTGACGCTCTTCTAATCTGAATATTTTAGTTATTATTCTCTTTCTTCTTCCGATTTTCACAAATTACATTTAACATTTGTGGAAAATGTGGATGTAAACCTGACTTAAAACTGCTTTAAATCATGCTTTATTTTCAAAATCTAAACGTAGGACATAATCTCAATATGCAGGGTGTTGGGACAATGGATACCAGTGGTGTGCAGTTCCACACAAAGTGTCTGGTCACAGTGGGAACTTTTCACTACTTCATGTTAGAAGACATCATCTCTAAACTCATGAGTGTCTCATTTTCCTACATCCAGGATAACAGGCTGTACCATTAGCTTAGAAATAATACCAACAAATAACTGGCCCCAAAAAGACTTTAAAGCCAACTTTAATTACTTATGAAAGAGCAATTGAATCAATATTTCAATTTCAAATTGGTAAGGGACAGTGAGCATTAATGAACATACATGTTTTCACATGAATGTAAACACTCCAGATTTTAGCCAATGGCTAGTTTCTATCTGTTGTCCCACAGGAGATGTTCCATTAAAAAACAGTAAAAGTACAAACAACTATAAAATTCTATATAATAGACAGTTAATATATTCATTATATTCATTCAGAAGCCAATAAACAACCTAAAAACTGATCGCAAACTTTGTCTCTCGTTTCACTAAGTAGCACCAGTTTCTGACATTCTTGTCTTGAAACCTTCAGGTAAAGGTAAACCCAAAAAAGGAAGGATTACTACTAAGGAGAAAAATACCTGATCTTACCTGAATCATACAAACTGATTCCAAATCGTAAATCTTAATTTTTTCAGTATGTCATTAGTTTGAATTGTGCACAACTCAGTAAACAGCTATTAGCAACATCTGACCTTTTTATGTTTTTAATTTCTCTAAAGATTAAATACTTAGAATTCAGATGACTTTCAACACCTGAAGGAAACATTTCTGAACAGTTCTGAACTGATGAGCTTTGCTACTTAGGTTTATTGTTCATTTGGTTTGATGTTCATATATTTTATGAATTTAGCCCATATCATCCACAGGTTGTGAATACACAGTAAAAGGTGTTAACCCATAAAGACCCAGTGCTACTTTGTGGTAAGTCCCAAATGATTTTTTTTTTTTTTTCTGTATTTAAAATGTCTTAACTGATTTTTCACCATTTATTATGATATAATCCTATGTATTTTGTATTTTTTCAGTGAAAATCAGGTATTTTCCAATATTTAATGTACTGATCATATAGATGTTCATAAAAATTCAGATTAAACGTGAGGGTTATTAGGGTTATTGTATCCCAAAAAAAGAGAAAACAGAAGAACAAGTTAGTTTTTCAGTGAAATATATCATTAACTGAATATAAAACTAGTGTCTTCAAGCACTGTTATTTATCAAACTCCATGGCTTTTACTGGTGAATCAATGTTGTAGAAGTTGACGGTGTTTACACATTCACTATGCAGCTTCTGAACGTTCACATAGGTCATATCTGATGACCATGAAAACATGACAAACTGTATTTTACACTAATTATTTACATGTATTGATAGGATTAGTGGATTAACAGGTATTATAATTTTAAATCAGTAGATGGTTTGGGTCTTTTTGGATTAATGCAAGATTAGAAAATATATGTTTTGTTTTGTTTTTTTTACACGTTCAGATTATTCTAAATCCTGATGAGCTGAAGACATTCTGGTTTCAGATTTGGGATCATCATGCCTCATGTGGTCAGATGTTTTTCCTCCAGTTGCAGATGAAAAGTTTCTTTGTTTTTTCTTTGTTGTCCTGTGTTGTCAATTAATCATTACCATAAACTCTGTCAGAAATAAGGATAATCATCTTTTGTGGCTGAACTGGGTGAATGACCTCAGTTATGACAAGGTGCACCCCAGACCGAAGGATGCGATGGGTGGACATTTCACATTCTCAACGCCCTCTTGTCCTGTACACTCTGAATCAGCAATGTTGAGCCTGACACATCAAGACAAGATATCGATTTCAATCCGTTAACAATTTAAACTACTGAGAAATTCACCACAGGCAACATTTTTAAAAGCAAACGTAACGTCTCGGAAAGAAACCTCCTTCATTTCTGATATTATCTTTTACCAAATGATAGCATATCAGCTGTTGTGGTATCTATTCAATCTCTGATAACACCATGTTCTATTCTGAGAATATTGGGAAGGGTTGACTTTGGAGGGAGTTGCATATGTGTGTGTAAGTGTGTGAGCAAGTGTGTATGTGTCTATTTGGGTTCCCTGTGGTCATTCTATTGGTCTTCTGAGTGGGTGGTCTTTTCTAAGAGAGGAGCTCTGGAAACATTACACCTACACACACACACACACATACACACACGCATAGAAAAAGAGAGAGAGACATGCACACAGACACAAAGGAAAACTGGGAATCACACCAACGCAGAGGGTTAAGCAGGCAGCAGCCTTAATTCTTCCAGATGTGTGACATTAATTTAGTTGATCCAAAACATGAACCAGTAGCTCCCACTCACTCATCACAATATGTAACAGACTTTCTATTCAAACCCATGTAACTTATTAAATACAGAATGTACCTTTCCATTATTCCGTAAGAGGGGAAATCATTAGCAGAAAAAGAGACAGGGGACTTTTTTCCCATTTTTGTTTTCTCTTGTTACCTCACTCCCACAAAAAAGCAAAAATATAGAAAAGTAGGGAGGTGGAGGTAAAGATGGAGCAGCAAAGAGGTGCATGAAGAGAAAGGGGAAAAGATGAAGAGCAGAGCAGGTTATGAGAACAGTATCCACTCTGACCCGTGGAGCAGCGCCCCTGGACTCCTCGTACAATCCTTTCCACCGGGGAGGAGAGGGGGATACGGTGCATGGAAAGACAAAGAGAGGGAGAAAATGAAATTAAATAAGAAAAGCGGAGGAGGCGAATGAGAGGAGATGTAGGAGGACGGAAGTGGTTGATTGGGTCCCCCCAGAGATTCTTTTGTTTAGATTGTTCTGCATTTCACTTCTTTCACTCTCTCCCTTCCACCTCCCTCTTTTTGGACATCTGAGGTAGATTACAACAGAGACCCTGGGTCACAGTTATGACTTAAACCAAGAACATATGGTGTGTGCGTGTGTGTGCGCGTGAGTGAATGTCCATTTCAATGCAGTGGGATTCCCCTCTGGTCCCCGAGTGATGGTCAAATTTATTTTCTTGTCCATTGTCTCTTGCTGGGATATCAAAGAACTATTGTTTGTTGATCAGCAAGGGTGCTGCAGGTTACTTGCAGGTCCCGGATGGGAGCCCATTGCCTCTCCACCCCTTCACCGAATCATCCCTTCTTATCTCCTTTTGCTTAAAGTCAGCTCTTAAATACATGAGATCTACCACAGAAAACTCCTGAGAACCATATAAAGCTTTTAAAAGTACTGTAATGTCGCATTTGTTTCATTTAGGGCCATACACAGATTATAAGAAACCTCAGATAACACACCTGCAGCTGTCATACACTCATTAAAAATTGCTTAAACATGATCTTTGTGGTGTAAAATAATGTAAAGTGCTTTTGGTGCCTTGAAAAGCATTATAGAAATCTAATCCATTATTATTATTATAAAAAAAAGAAAACCAACTTATCTTTAAAGTGTCAATCTTCAGATTTTAGACAAACACTGGGTGCACATTAGGTCTGATGAACTCACTAGTTAGATTTTTTCCACAGACAATAAAATATTATAATATTATTAATGTATTAATTATATTCATCTACAAATTAATATGGATTCTTTCATTTCATTTTATTTTATTTTGCTCATCAAAGAATACATGGTATGGAGCACAAGCACCATGTCATAACAGAAAAAAGAACGATATACATTCAACAATAACAAAATTCACTGAAAAAGAAGTAAAAACCCTTTTACAGAAAGGTGCCCAATGTATGTATTGTCTTTGGTTGTTCAGACCAGTGGTGGCTGCTCGTCTTTCAGAGAGGGGAAGCTCATTGTTGGCTTACATAAAAAAAAAATGTCAAGTTATTCAAACATAAATTCGGCCCTCCATTCCTTTTTAAGAAAATGGTCACTGACCTTATCGGACCAAGAAAACGTTAAAAGTATGTTAAATTGAAACAAGGAAGTACAATGAGCGTGTTTTGTTTACAGTGCAAGAAATGAACAAGTAATTTCGTAGTGGTTTCTCTCTTGATTTCACAGCAGAATGCGTTACGGTATTAAACTGAACTCTGTCAAGTGAAGGAGTAGATCTCAAAATAGCTGTCAATCAAATGGGATTCAACCTTTTGACTGATCCTCCAATCAGCACGTGGAAGCCCGGCGTTCAGCCCAGCCAAGCTCCGCCCACAGCTCCATTCACCCCCAGAGACACTGGGCGTCCGGAGGCGGGACAACATCGTGGCATTTATCCAATTACTGTCCAGTTTTGAGGCAATGAAAAAAACTGTTCTACTCAGTCCCATTGAAGTGCATGGACACCGAGCGTCTACGGGCAAATGCACTGAGCAGAGATCGTATGAGAAAACAACGCAACGGGAATGTATGGGAAGTGAACAACATCAAGTCCACTGATTTGTGATAAAGCTGATTCTGAACGAACTCGTCTGTGAGATGAACGTGTTCTAACACATTTGTAGTTAATGAAATGTCAACACAACCGTACATATTTAACCATTTAATTTTTGTAATTTTAGGGGAAGCCAAGCTTCCCTTGCAGTCTATGAGAAATCGCCACTCAGACTGAAGAAGTGTTATAAGTTTATACATTGATGGATGCTGCGGGTAGTATTTTGGCAAATACTTTTGCCTAAATTCAATAACCTGTACATTAGCGCATTCAAATAAAACATGGAATTCATCTCCCACACAACCTTTACAGCACAAATGACGGACTCTCAGACTTCTTTCCAAACCTTTGTATCATCCAGTGACTTTAGGGATTCTTGTGTTGTTTGTTCTAAAGTTACAAATTACTTGCCTGTAACCAAGGTTTTCACATACAACTGACCAAACTCTAATTGTCTTAGAATTTGATACCTTTTTCCTAAATTACCACTAGTTTATGTTGTTTTCAGGATACCTTTAAGAAAAGCCAAACCCTAAAAATAAAGGATCACCTTATTTGACATTTTATCAGTACCTCACACTACCACAGACACAATGAAACTCCATTTTTCTGGCCCTTGTCCAGTCTGAAAATTTGTTTTAATAATCCCTTTTGTGGACCAAGAAAGAACATACACTAACATTATCTAACCTTGCATCTGTTTTTAAGTGTCAATCTTCATTATTATTAAATTCAGGCCTCAAGAAAAAAAAACTTTGCAGTTTTCCAAGTCGGTGCACTCTTTACCATTCTTCAATCTTCAGCTCACATTAACCTGCATCTGGAATTAATTTAACTCAAGACTCTCATTTCCACTGACACTTGTAGGTCAATTTCCTCACGCTTCAACTCCTTTCAGTGTTCATACATACTGTAAATTGACACTTCAACTTCAGTGAAACCTTCACCTCCTCACATTGACTACATTTACATGCACAAAATATTCTGGCTCATGCCAAGCTGTTTATATGCTGTTTACATGGCTAACAAAGTACATCTTCTACTAATACTCCCATTTACATGGAGCTGTGTATACATATTTTAACCTTTCATGGCTTCCTCTTTGTTTCCTTTGATATTTGCTCATACCATAGCCCTGTTTATACCCTCTGTTGTAATGATTAACAATAGGTGTGTTTCTCCTTCCAACAAGAAATGTGGATTTTTCTTTGGAGCATCCATCTTTACCAGAGAGGATCTTTGTCTTTACCTTAGCTGACCATAAGCAGGGGTCATGTGTTGCAGCCTGCAGTAAAACATACAAATTGGATTCCTTCTCTGAATATGTCCAAAGAACCCTCATAAAACTAGTATAATATTGGCAGTTCCCACGTTTTAACTGTAAAATACTCTATTCAGAGGAAAATAGGCCTATTTCAGAATATCCAAATGAAATATGTATTTACATGACACCTGTCAAATTAGTAGATGTCTTCATATCAGGTATAATGATGAAATGATAGTGTACATGGACATATGTTCAGTGTAAGTTCAGTATGGGTGCTTCTATGAAACTGGTCCCTAAAAACAGGACAGAGGGGCTAAAAATTCAAACCAGATGTAGACTAATGTTACGAAGCAAGTTTGGAAGCACTTTGGGTCTATTTCAAAAATAATATTTACTGAGATAAAAGAGAAACATTTTTCAAATGAAATACATTTTTATATATTTTTTATATTATTTTTATACAAAAATCTGCATGTAACACAATAAAAGTACATGAAAATTATGCCCTACTATTTTTTTAATATCTTTTTATTCTCTCACAGGTGAATTTTGGAAATCAAAGTACTTACGCAAGGCGGAGTGTTTCATAAAAATGACTGCTGTTGCAAATTTATTCACGATTTGTGTTTAACTGGGCAGGTTCCATATGTAACGAGTGGACACGATGGGTTACACATGAAACCTGGATTGAGACTGCCGATTCATGAAAAACCCACATATCTGGATTAGAAAAACCACTAGGATCATCAAATTTAACACAGTGTCTTTATTTATAGTGGTATATAAGACCATTTCAAACCATGTTTTCCAGATCAAATGTACTGACACCTAGGTAGCTTTTCATGTCCCAATTTTGGTCCTATTTTTGGGCCCAATATTTCATTAAAAAATTCATAAATTTTGAGATGACTAAGAGCAAGAGTATATATTTTTTTGCAGTTATCCCAAGGTCATCATTAGGTACATCCTAGGGGGAAATATGTCTACATTTCTCTTTTATTACTGGGTCTAAAAAGCTGGGGAAGTGCCAGGTACCAAAATGAACCCAGTTTCATAGAAGCACCCACATCCCAATTCTAATCTCTGTTTCAGCACTTTTTATAACTGAACACATACATTTCCATTTTTTAAGCTTTGTTTTAATGATGTCATGCTCCAATACCTGTGCATCACTGTTGTGCATTTTCTTCCAAATTAAATGTTTAATACAAACCTTTTGGTTTTTAGGAAAAATGAACACAAGAAAACTACCAGAAACTTCAGAAACACATGTGTAAAAGTGTCAGTTGACTTTATTAGGATCAGCTTCACTCAGTTGATGAAAAACAACTTTTGTCTTTGGAACGTTTACCACGGAAGAAAAAGAAGGATCTACAAAATAACTTGTTTGAAGGACAATATAAAACAATGGCATCAAAATATCTTTGACAAGAAAACAAAAAAATAGGGCTCAAATATTTTTGGATGCAGGGCATTTTCCTCTTGTTGCCCTTTTGTTTACAAAACAAAACTAATAACAAAAGAGCAAAAACAAAAAAAAAAAGTATAATTATTTACAGTGCATATATTTACATTAAGGCATTTTTGCTGGGGAGAAAGACAGTTGATCTGATGCAACCCCACTTCTACGCTATCAAATAAATAGTCAGATTTACCATGATACATTACAGTGCTATATTATCTTTATGCTACCTGCAGTGAATGAACAAATACAGTTATAAGTGTGGGCTGAATCACACCATCACAATGGCCAGTCAGGTGTGTGGTAAGAAAACATGTCTGTCCATTTTAGGATGGCTGATGGAGCCCAGGTACAAGTTATTTGTGTACAGAGATTGAAAACCCTTCAAGAAAGGCCTGCCAGCTCACTAAAACACAAACCGTGTAACATCAGACTGTGTTTAAAGTGACCTGAGCCGAGCTGTTGCTTTACAGTGGGTGACGGGTGATGCTGTGGGGTCAAATTAAAAATCACCACTTCAAACTGATTCGAGAAAGAAAAACAGCACCATGTGTGTTTAGAAATTCATCACAGCTCTGCTACTAGTGAACAGAAACAGAGGAGGCACTTAATAAGTTTGTTGATACATGAGATGATACTTTGGTTTAAAAAAAAATGAAGAATTCAGACCCTTTTAGGGACACGTGCTCGGTATGTTTGTTTTTCTTTAAAGACAGTCCCTTAATTCTCAATCTATTCCAGATGCTTCATGTTTAATTTAAGCGTGTGTATCAAATACCCTCATTTCTGTTTTAACTCTGAATGAATTCTAGGATATGTCTAAGGTTTCTGCTGACATTTTCTCTGGTTGGATATCCATCTAAAGGCAAACTGAATAATTAATCACGTAATTGCCTCTCTTTAGCAACCATCCACCTCCCTCTGTTCCTCAGTCGTCCTCAGATCTCTCTGAAATCTAAAATCTATCCCTCTCCCTCACCCCCCCTCCCCTTCCCTCTTCGCTTCCCTGCACTATCTTTCCTCTCCAGAGTATGAATGCCTTCAATTTTTAATATCTGAACAGCAATGATTTGTGTCTGGCGTTCAGTGATTTGAGTGTTCACAGAAATTCAGTCCAGTAGCGATAATGATCGTTCCAGTGGTGAATGAGAAGCATGAGCCCGGAGAAGCTCAGACATGATTACCAATTTTAGTGCAAACCAAAAGGAAAAAATAAACATCTGGATATTCCAGTTAATAAACAAACTAACAAACCAAGAAGTCGACAGGGATTTGGTTTGACTAGTTTGACAAACAAAAGCTTTTCCTTTTAAAAAAAAAAACAAAAAAAATCAAAATGAAATCCAGTTCTAAAATCAGAATAGAAATAGTTGTATAAGTGCTTTCATTCCAGTCAAAAAAAAAAAAAAACAGTCCTAATACGGACTCGATATTTTCTTTCTTTTTTTTTCTTCCTCTTTGTATATGCTCAAAGAAAAGCAAGTCTAAACAAAGTGTATGTGAGAGTTAAGAGCCAAGAATTCAATCTGGCCATATCTTCATACTTTCTAAGTTTCCAAACTCCAAATTGTTCCAATCTGGATTAAGATCAACATGTTTGTTAGGCTATCGTAGCATGTTAGCACATGATAGCAGCACCAGGAGGAGCAGTGATGTCAGTGAAGTAACATTTGAGGAAGGGTCAGCGTAGTGCTTTTGGGGAGTCAACATAGTGCTTGTGTATGTTTTGTACTGTGTCCCTTTGTGAACGCAGCTAGTTCTGGTGTCTCTTCATGTGTAGGGCCAGGTGGTCGGACCGGGAGAAGGAGCGTGAGCAGACGGCGCACTGGAACGGTTTGGCGCCCGTATGTTTGCGATAATGGCGCGTCAGCTCATCTGAGCGAGCGAAACGCCAGTCACAGCTGTCCCACGTGCATCTATACGGCTTCTCACCTGCAGAAGGAAGAAGAAAAAGTGATGAGCATGCTTGTTTTCTTAAAAAATAATAAAACCTTTCTACAACCACAGGCATTTCACATGACTCCAACATGGTTGGCTGAGCTAAGAACTGTGAATGTCACAGCTCAAAGTACTGATGACACTGATTAACATTAAAACAAACACTAATTCCCAGAGTTACAATGATTCATGCCATTGGGCGGATGAACAGGGAAAACAGGCTTTACCGAAAAATCCACTTGTCTAACAGCATATACAGTCATAACGCTGTCACCCGCATTCAACAAGTCCTCAAACACTGACACTGCACACACATTTTCCCACGAACAATTGAGAATGCCTGTGATGTCTGACTTCCCTTCTCTGCATTTCTTTTGATGGATAAAATATGCTTGTCTGTCACTCTGCCATCTCAGTAATCTTCATCTACAGCCACAGGCGATTTCTAACCTCGTGTCGCCTGTCGTCTAAGCCTGGGCTCTTCTGCACGAGCATTTATATCTATCTGATGCCAGTTGCAAAGGAGTTCACCCAGATTTTAAGATATCTGTCGCTTAGATTTCTCCACCACAGCAAAACAATGAAGATAATCAGAATGAAGTGTGAGGTGCAGAAGGAATCGCAGAATCCGATTTGTAAAAATGTGTGTGAGCGTGTCCCTACAAAATAAATCACCCTGGATTATCCACTTCTGTCTTGAGCAGTTTCTACTTCCTCCCAAACAAATAGTTCCTAAGAACTATGACGACTGCCTCTAGAAAGACAAGTTTCTGATTCTTTTCAAATGGGGTTTTTATCCTTTTGAGTTGTACAAATACAGCTTTATCCACCTTATCTCCAAGGGTGGGGACAGAAATCCTAGAGACAATATCTCCTAGTCTAGCCAAACTTGAGCTAAGAAAGACAACGTTTTAAAATAATAACACGGGTTTATTACCCTCTGTCATTGCTGTATTATTATCCAAGTTACATAAACCCTGCCAGAACCTAAACACTCAAATAAACAACTAGACAATCTGACTTCTATTGCTAAATTACACACAAAATAAACGGAATATTATGTAGAAATTTCTAGCAATGTCCGGGGTCATAACATGTTATATTTAAGCAGAAATTATGCCTGACTACAACACTTACAAGTACTGATTAGGTTGATGTTGTTAAATGTATAAATTTGTCAAAAATAGACTAGACAGACTAAGCCTTTAAAGAAGAATGCCACCGTGCAGCAACACTGAAACAACAGAAGTGAAGTTGGTACAAGACTAACCACGCCGTTACCAAACTTAGAAACACACCTGAAACTGGACACAATAAAGGGAGACAATGAAAAGACGCAGAGAAAAGAGAGAACATAGAGGGAGGAGCACCATGTTCTCACAACACACTGACACATGCGTGCTGCACACACACACGCCAAGAGACACACAAATAATCAGGGTAATGGATGTTGATGGAGATTAGAGTGGGAACTCCCACAGGGACACAAGTGCATTAGGAATCATCTCGTACAGATTACTGACAGGTGTGTGTGGATGTGTCTGTGTGTGAGTGCATAAGTGTGCATTTGAGCAGCTGAATAAGAGAAAAAGAATGAGCAACAGACAAAGATAGAAAGAGTGGAGTGAAATGGGGGGTGAGACCCACAGAGGGATGGAGGTGGAAACTGAGGAAAAGCATGACGGGATGAATGAAAGACATAAAAAAAAAAAGAAAATAACCGACAGAGGCTGCATGCATCTCTTAACATGTCGTGTCATCATCTTGTGGTCTGTAATAACTGCAATAAACACAATCAGCCTGCAGCGTGAATGACGCCAGATGTAATTGTTGTGTCATGTTTTCAATAGCAAAATGCAAAGCACGCACACCCACAGTGTTACTCTGAACATACAGTTCAGATTCAAAAGTACAACGATTCTGGATCATAAAGTGGTGAGAGTGAGTTCTGAATGTGTGTGTGTGTTTCCAGATGAGTGAGGAATGCGTAGATATCAACAGAAGCTTTGTTTTGTTAGCTGGGTTGAGGTGGGGCCCAACACCTAAGCACTTGTTTGTTGACTTTGCTTATCCAAAACTAATGGTTCAAATGTAAATGTGAGAGAACGAATGCAAGAAAAAAGAAAGAAGAGCACACAGGAATGACTCAAGCGGAGATATAAGAGACAGGATGATCCTGGATATTTTTGTATCTACACAAACAGATTATATTTAGTGTCAAACTAGTCTCAAAAAAGCAGATTAAACCACTTGAACATCAATGTCTGAACGGGAACTGTTATGCTGGGGGAGATGGCACCACACGTCTAGCGCTGACCACATATTCAGAGAGTCATCCCCTGGCAGAAGTGTGTCACTTCCACCTGTTTTGATGGAATAGTATATTGGGCAGAGGATGGGAATGGGGTAGGATACATTTACACACACATGCCAAGAACACAACACTCTGCCTAGCAACATGGTGCCAGTGCAGATATGGAAATACGAGTCGTGCGGGCAGCGTCATTTTTTGACGCATCCATTTTTAAAAAGCTGCATTAATTAGAGGAATGTCTTACCCGTGTGAGTCCTGAGGTGGGCTTTCAGATGGGATGACTTGGTGTAGACCTTCTTACAGCCTGACAACAGACAGGGAGATAAACACAAACAGAAGCCTTAATCCACATGATTCATGAACTATGTGCTAGATATGTATTTATCCAAGACACTGAGCTGTGGTATGAGAGAAATGTGAACTAATGAAGAACAGAGGCCATTTGGAATCGATACAGTCCATGTTTATGCTGTGGAGAAATGTTCTGAGACATAATCAGGTTTGCAAAAACACATAAGAAAGTGTTAAAAAAAAAAGCTACCGGCATATTTTTATCATTAATAGAAAAAAACGTTTAATTTTCATTTATTAAGAAGAAAATTTATATAAAAGTTTTTAGGGTTTTGTTCACTATGTTTGCCACCAAAATTTGGAATCAGAAAATTAATTACATGCACAGTATAAAGACTATATAAAGTATATAATAAATCTTTCCTTTTTACTACAACATAAAAAATGATCTTGCCAAATCATGAAATATTTTGAAGCAAACATTAATCAGTGAGCAGCTGCAGCCATGTTAATAAGCCAATGGAGAAACTGCAGATTCGTCCTTGTGCACATATGATGAGTCTGTTTCATCTGAAGTTAGACGTGTGCAAACATGCTGCAGGAGGCTCCACTAAATCCTATTTTACATGCTCCCGCAGGCGAGCTGACATTACATGTCCTACAAGTAGCTGCACATCATATAGCTACAGTGTGAGCGCATTTGTGTGAGCTTTAAAAATAAACATTTTAATTTGCTTCTGAGCAAGCAAATTCAAGTGCGTCTGTTTGCAAATGTGCGTGTGGGAACGAGAGAGATCAAATGACTCAAGGCGAGTAACATCTCTAATTCCAGTTGGCTCAGAGGTCACAATCAGCAGGTTAAATGCATCTAATAACTATTTAAGCTTAGGCTGACATACAGGACTATCTAATTAACACAAACACATCCCTGCACACACCCACACACACACACACACACAGAGGTTCATTCTACATTCATACCAGCAATGACTACAAAGCCAAAACAATCCGGGAGACCTCGCATTTGAAAGTGCTAGTGTCATCTGAGGTGAAACATGTCAAAGTAGTTGTTAAAGCAGACAGTTAATTGTAAGGCACTGACTGATAGATACAATTATCAAAATATTCTAACCTGTTTTTCCTACGATATGACCTCTGTGGTGCTTGTAACATGTATCATGACTAACAGGCTTTGGAGGGTAACCCCAACATAACATGTAATTTTAAAAAAATGCACTGGAGTCAGGCTGTAATCTTAAAATAAAGTTGGTTTTCTTAAAGCTGAGATTCTGATCTGACTAGATATTTACCCGACCACAGCGCAGCACAAAAATAAAGCACACTCATAATCAGCACTGGTGTTTGTGTTCATACCTGGGTAATCACAGTGATGGATCCGTCTTTTCTCCAAGTCAGGGTTGTTCCTCCGGTTGTATCGGGCAGGCACGGTGGTCTGAGCTGGGGCCGTGGCTGGGGCTGTGGCAGGTGCATGTGGGAGGCCTGCTGCTGCTGTTGGACCTGGGACCGGTGTGGGACCTGTAGCGAGGGGCAGGGCTAAGCTGCCAGGGCCTGGGCTCGGGCCGAGTCCAGGGGTGCTACCTGCCAGCTTGGAGGCGATGGTGGCTGCGTAGGAAGGAGGGGGCGACATGGTGTGGAGCAGCTCCTTCTGCCTGTCGGGGCTACCGGGCTCAGAGCTCGGCGGAGACGGTGGCAGGTAAGGTACCTGCTGCTGGAGGAAATGTGGGTGTGCCTGGGAGTGAGGGCGCGTGTACGGCCCACCATTCAGACCACAGTAGGTGGGCTTGGCAGTCTGCTCCTGCTGTGATGCAGAAGAAGCTACTGGCAAATCGTGGAAGGGTGTGTGGATCGGTGAAGGACCTGTGTGTTGTATTTGCTGCTGATGCTGATGTTGATGGTGATGGTGGTGATGATGTTGTTGATGCTCCATACCATTGCCATGGTGATGGTCCAAGCCAGAGTTTAGGAGCTGAAACAGTGAGCTGCTGTTGTCATGGTGGTGGAGGGGGTGCTGATCAAATTGCGATGGCATTTCTTGTTTCACAAACACTTCTGGGACTGAATCACTACCACAAGTGCCTCCAGAATGGTTGAAAACACTGGTGAAGTCCGGTAACCCTGTCATGTTTATGGGTGACGTTTCCATGGTAATACCCCCGTTGCCATGTCCGGAGGCGCTGCAGTTACTTGCAGGCGAAGAGTTGGGGCAGTGCTGAGGCTGGAGGTTGGCGGAGAAGCACGAGGCAGCAGACTCTGTCTTGATGTGGGTGAGATTTGTGTGGTTTTGATGCTGAGGAGGCCGTGGCTGTTGACACAAACCCAACCTCAGGTAGGCGACGTCGGGGAGATAGAGATTCATGTTGAGGGTGTATGGAGACCCAGTTTGATCTTCACTGAAGAACTGATCCATCACAGACTCTCTTTGTGATTTCTGCTGGCTGTCTGCAGATGGTGGAAGAGGAAGAGGCTGAGGGGAGAGATACCTGTCAAGCTCACACTTCGCCTGTTGGAAAGAATCAAACAGAGAAGGAGGTGGTTAACATCTACTCGCTTCATGTTCTTATCTTTTAAATAAACTTTTCTGAAATCAAATATATGTGCTTATGACTCGAACCATGTCATTTAACCAAGTCACTGCTTAAAACAGTATGCAGTTACTATGGACCCTGGACTTCTTATCTATTGCACAGGCTCATACTGAACTGAGATGAAACATGATATAGTTTTGTGCTCTTTTCGTTTGTAAGCAATTGCAAATAACCTTAAACGTAAGAGTTGGATTGATTAGACATATTTAGAGTCATTTTAATCACTTGGAAGTAGATATATCTGACTGTAGCTGTTTTTCTCTAATTTAGGAAATTATTAACAATGAATGTTTGCTGAATTTATTTAAATCAATTATTTATTTTATGATTCTATAACATATTTTTGCATGCAAATGTTATGTAAATGTATGTATATAGCCCTGTCTAAACCTGATTCACTATGCTGTTGTCTGTCTGGGCCAGGAAGTATTTGTAAATGATATCCTTAATCTTAGTAACTCTTTCCTGGTCAGATGAATTTAAAAAGAAGTCAGTTCTTCTCATGAAACCTCATGATGCTTTTCTGAGGCGCTATTTTGAGTAGACAAAGGTTTGATAGGACAGTCACCACACAAACATTTATCAAGTAGTCATCAATAGGCGGTTGCAACATTCCCTCTCTGGCTGTAAGGCTGAACTCAAAAACCTATAAGGAGTGAGGACGACAGTTGAAGATCAGGCCATATTCACTATCACCTCACTAAAATACAACAGGGAGCAACATGTAAATATAAATACACCAGATCATGTAAAGCAGGGGTGTTAAACGTGCAGCCCGTGGGCCAAAACCGGCCCGCCAAAATGTCTAATCCAGCCTGTGAGATGAATTTGTGTAAGATAGTAACAGTCTATTCACCAAATTCGATCTGAAGTGGGTTGGACCGGTAAAATATGATCAAAATAACCAATAAATAATGACAACTCCAAATTTTTCTTAATTTTAGCATAAAAAAAGTAACATTACAAGAAAATGTTTACATTTCCAAATTATCCTTTCACAAAAATGTGAACAACCTGAACAAATATGAACATGAAATATCTTAGTGCAATTTTACCACCATTATGCCTGTTGCTAAATATTTTTACGCATTTGTAGATCAACTGTGATCTGTAAGTTGTAATGCACATGTGTAAATGACAAGATGAGGCCCAATATTGTTAAAACTGCACTTCTTTTTCGCAAGAAATTTCAAGTAGTTTGTGGTTGTTGAATGATACTTTTCATTTTCATAGTATAATTTTCCTCTTTCCACTGTTATTATTGTACTGGTCTGGGCTGTATGTTTCCCCTGAACTAAAATGACTTAAACACCCTTGACCTTAAAATAAGCAGAAGCTGATATTGTTAAAATTACACTTATTTTTCTTAAGAAATTTCAAATAGTTTGTGATTGTTCAAGGATACATCACAGATGTAAACATTTTCAAAGTGTAATTTTCCTTTTTTCACAGTTTCGGCTGTATGTCTCCCCTGAACTAAAATGACTTAAACACCCTTGACCTTAAAATAAGCAGAAGCTGATATTGTTAAAATTACACTTATTTTTCTTAAGAAATTTCAGGTTGTTTGTGATCGTTCAAGGACACTTTGCAGATGTAAACATTTTCAAAGTGTCATTTTCCTCTTTTCACTGTTTCGGCTGTATGTCTCCCCTGAACTAAAATGACTTAAACACCCTTGATATAAACCTTAAAATAATCAGAAGCTCACTTGTCAAACTGACATCAACGGTGGAAAACAGAAATCATTGGCATAAAAAATCCAAAATCCTATTAATATAAGAGGTCAGATTATGGAGTCCTGCAGCAGAAAATGAAACAGCTACATGAAAGTGAATGGGGGGGAAACACCCATGCCTGCCTGTCCGCAGCAGCAGCAGTAACAGCAGCAGTAACAGCAGCAGCAGCAGCAGTAGTAGTAGTCTGGGGATGGGCTGCTATTTCTAGGCTCCTGATCCGACCAGCTGTTAGACCTCCCTCCTCTGCTTCACAAGTTTAGGCTACTGGGGGGACAGAGTTACCGGGAGCCGCATGGAGTCAGTTGTTGTCAGCGTGGTATGATGGTCAGATCGGACGCCAAGAAGAGCCCAACAACTGGTGACCAACTGGCTGCTACAGAAAACACGCAACCAAGAATGCATTTGCAGGCGGAGCAGCTCGGCTTCACGTTGCCGTCCTGCAGTTGTACGACCCATTACCGCATATATACATATATATACACAAACAGACTACCATCAGGTCTGCAGCTTAGGCCGATCGGGTTTTTAAGGCCATCCATGTAAACAAGCCTGGCTCTTTCCAACAGTCTGCCACGCCCATTCAATGAAATACACTGTTCCATCATCACTAGAGTAGGGGGTGCATGTCTGAAAAGGGCTTTACCTGTGTGTAGTCCTTGTCTGAGTCTGTGATCTTGGAGTCCAAGCCGAACAACGCCGACTCCTCCAGAGGGAACGCAGCCGGGAGACCGGGCTTCTGCAGCGGATAGAAGGGATCCTCCTGTCCGCCGCCGCCGCTGCTCATCGTGAGTGTCGCGGCCATGAACCTCCGATGCAGCGCGGATGATCGTCACTCCTGTTATGCACAAAAAAATATATATAAAAAAAACAAAAAAAAAAAAAAAAAGAAGGGGGAAAAAAAAAGCTTGGGAGATGATGCTACAGCTTAATAAAAAGCGGATCCCTGTGGTGGTGTGTGTATTAGGTGGTGAAAGGTGTCTGCTACATCTCCTTCCACTTGTTTCATCTCCCCACTGGCCCACGGACAGTTTTCTAGCTCATGTTGTAGGGCGGAGCGGCCCAGAGTAAATACAGCACATGCACCGCCCCCCAAACCTTTAAAAAGGCTTTGATCATTCATTCAAGCGGCCACCGCCCTACGCTCCATCTAAATACATTAACAACACTGACTGCCGTAAAGTGGAGGCGAGCCACGACAACGCACGCGCTGAAGGTTAAAGCCACGCACCAGCACAAAACATGCATTTGAAGGTTTAATATTTTTACCTATGAATGATCAGAATGGTATACATATACAGAGTTTTCATTTACATTTAAGATCATTTGTATTTAATGCGACTCGTAAACCCTTTGGAGCAGGGGTGTCAAACATACGGCCCGGAGACCAAATCCGGTCCGCCAAAGGGTCCAGTTCGGCCCCTGGGATGTTTTTGCCAAGTGCAAAAATTCCACAGTCTTAAACTGAATTAAGCAAAAAAAAATTAGCTTGACTTAAGGAAAAAATCTTCAATTAAGCAAAAAAAAAAAAAATCTCAAATTTAGCAAAAAATCTTCAATTAAAACAAAAAAATATCTTCAATTAAGTAAAAAAAAAAAAAAAAACTTCAATTAAGTAAAAAAAAAATCTTGAATCAAGCAAAAAAAGAAAAAAAAATTCAATTAAGTATAAAAAAAACTTGTAATAAGCCAAAAAATCTTTAGTTAAGTAAAAAAAATCTTCAATTAAGAAAAAAAAAAATCTCAAATTCAGCAAAAAATCTTCAAATAAGCCAAAAAAAAATCTTCAATTAAGTAAAAAAAAAACTTGAATCAAGGCAAAAAAAAGAATCTTCAATTAAGTAAAAAAAAAAATCTTGAATTAAGCCAAAAATAATCTTCAATTAAATAAAAGAAAATCTTGAATTAAGACGAAAAAAAATTCTTCAATTAGTAAAAAAATTTTCAATTAAGCAAAAAAAATCTCAAATTTAGCAAAAAATCTTCAATTAAGCCCAAAAAAAACCATCAATTGAGCAAAAACAAATCTTGAATTCATAAAAAAAATCTTCAATTAAGTTAAAAAAAAAAAAAGTCTTGAATTAAGCAAAAAAAAAAATCTTCAATTAAGTAAAAAAAATTCTTCAATTAAGCAAAAAAAAATTTTCAAATTTAGCAAAAAATCTTCAATTAAGCCAAAAAGAAGGGGGGAAAAAAAAGCTTGGGAGATGATGCTACAGCTTAATAAAAAGCGGATCCCTGTGGTGGTGTGTGTATTAGGTGGTGAAAGGTGTCTGCTACATCTCCTTCCACTTGTTTCATCTCCCCACTGGCCCACGGACAGTTTTCTAGCTCATGTTGTAGGGCGGAGCGGCCCAGAGTAAATACAGCACATGCACCGCCCCCCAAACCTTTAAAAAGGCTTTGATCATTCATTCAAGCGGCCACCGCCCTACGCTCCATCTAAATACATTAACAACACTGACTGCCGTAAAGTGGAGGCGAGCCACGACAACGCACGCGCTGAAGGTTAAAGCCACGCACCAGCACAAAACATGCATTTGAAGGTTTAATATTTTTACCTATGAATGATCAGAATGGTATACATATACAGAGTTTTCATTTACATTTAAGATCATTTGTATTTAATGCGACTCGTAAACCCTTTGGAGCAGGGGGGTCAAGCATGCAGCCCGGGGACCAAATCCGGTCCGCCAAAGGGTCCAATCCGGTCCGTGGGATGAATTTGTGAAATGCAAAAATCACACTTTAAATCAGGGGTGTCAAACATGCAGCCGCCAAAGGTTCCAATCCGGCCCATGGGATGAATTTACAAAGTGCAAAAATTCCACAGTCAAGGCTGTGGAACTCATTTTAGTTCAGGTTCCACATACAGACCAATATGATCGACAGTAAAATAACAGCATCATAACCTACAAAAAATAATGACTATATTTTCTTCTGGGTTGATGTTAGAAAAATTATATTACACTAAGTCTATAAATAATGACAACTTCAAATTTTTGTCTTTGTTTTAGTGCAAAAAATAACATTGAATTATGAAAATATTTCCATTTACAAACTATCCTGTAACAATAAAATGTGAATAATCTGAACAAATATGAACCTGAAATGACTAAAGAAAATTAAGCACAATTTTAACAATTTTCTGCCTGTTACTCAGTGTTTAGTGTCTTTGTAGATCCGATCCAAATGCACTTGTAGAAATGATAAGTTGAGGTATTATATTGTTAAAATTGCACTTATTTGTCTTAAGAAATTTAAGGTTTTTCAGGTTATTTAATTATTTTTTTTGTTTGGATAGTTTATAAAAGTACCTTCATAATTTAATGGGGGGTTTTTGCACTAAAACAAAGACAAAAATTTGGAGTTATCACTATTTATAGGTTATTATCTTATTATTTTACTGGTCCAGCCCACTGGAGATCAAATTGGGCTGAATGTGGCCCCTGAAAGAAAATGAGTTTGACACCCCTGCTTTAAATATTAACTCTTGTGTGGTCAGATTTTTGTTATTCAGCCAGTGTTCGTGGGTGTGGTGGACCCACTGTATTTATGGGTTTTTAATTCAACATAATCAAACTATTTAACCCTTTCATGCATAGTGGGCACTACAATAGACAGCTATTCTACAGCTGTTCTCTTGTATATTCATGAATTTTGTCGTTTTAGTTTTATATCAGCCAACACAATGCACTGCAATTGAAAACATTACTGTAACTTTGCTGTTCTTGATAAACCTCATCTTATTTGTTTTAGTGTAAATCAATTCCTTGTCACTGTTATTAGACTCTAATTAATCTTTTTTTTTTTTTTTTTGGTATATTATCTCCATGAAGTAAGTAATGACTAGTATTAGAGTATACTACAAACAAAAAGTTAAGGATATTTCTTTTGTTCTGTGTAATTTTTTTGGGTCATTTTTGCCATTTGTAAATAAAACTATGTCTGGTCATTAAAAAAATGTGTTTGAATTCAATTCACACACAAAAAGAGTAAAAAGCATTGAAACTGAAAAAAAAAAAAAACCTGAACAAAAATAGCCCAAAAATTTAAATATCCATAACTTTTTGTTTGTAGTGTATGTTAAAATGTGAGAAAACATCAAATTAGCAGCATTAAAATGTTTTTATTTCATAGTTTTCACACAGTATATCAGTAAATACGTTTCTTTGCTTCAAAAATTAAATGCATGGTGTCCAGCTTAGTGGACATTTTAGCAACTCCATGAAAAATAGCTTCATATAAAAAAAAGAAAAAATAATAATAATAATAATCGCATTGTTTTTTTGTTTTTAAGCCAAAAGAGGAATAAAATCACTCAAGAAAAAAATCTTAACATTCTCATAAATCATGCATGAAAGGGTTAATGTTAAAATACTCAACAGATGTTTACTTCATCCCAGTTACAAGCATCATAAAATATTTGCCTTTTGCCTTTGCTAGATTACATTTAACCTCCTACAACCCAGGAAATGTCAGCAAAGTACAAGCTTTTTTTGTTTTTTTTATTTAATAAGTGCCAATATTGGAAACATCATGACGCAACAGTTTTTTCAGATGCAGTTTTTGAAATTTTTATGGAATGTCCTTTGTGGTGGACAGTTTTCTTTTCTTTCTTTTTTTTGTATAAAGTTGTGAAACTCTTGTCCACAAATGTAGACAGAAAACCCATAGCTGGGTCTTGGGAGGTTATGAATTAAAGTGTTACTCATTTTTATTTATTTATTTTAATAAAATCTAATATAATGAAGATGAGAGGAAAAAAATCCTTTAAAAAATTACTCATTTTTCTTTTAATAAAACATGAAAACAGGTTCTACAGACCCAGACGCCACAGAAGGGTTAATCATTTTAGTTCAGATTCCACATACAGACCAACTCAACCTCAAGTGGGTCAGTAGAATATTATAATAACCTATAAATACTCACAACTTCACACACATCTTTCCCTTTGTAAAGGTAAACATTTTCATGTAATTTTCCTGTATTTACACTAAAACAAACTATCATTTCTCAAAAAATGTGAATAACGTAAACAAATATAAACACCCTGAAATGTCTTAAGAGAAGTATAATTTTAATAATATTCTGTTATTAAATGTTATGTATTTGTAGATCCACTGTGATCTGTAAGTTGTAATGCACATGTGTAAATGATAAACTAAGACAGAATATTGTTAAAATTGCACTTAATTTGCTTAAGAAATTTTACGTTGTTCATGTTATTTACAGTTCTATTTCAGCACATTCTAATTATCCAGATTCTATCCAGATCATCTTATACTTCTAATTTATAGTGTATAGTGTTTGCTCTTATGTAATATTTCTCTTTAGTTATGTGTGCTGTGGTATTATATTGTTACTGAACGTGTCATGCTGCTGCTACACTATAATTTCCCAGTTTGGGAAATTAAATAAAGTAAATCTATGTATCCATCTCGCTCTTATTCACATTGTTTTAAAGGATAGTTTGTAGATGTAAACATTGTCATCATGTAAGGAAAGTTTGAAGTTGACATTATTTATATATTGTTATTTTTTACTGCTTGGCTGAATGTGGCCCCTGAACTAAAAATGAGTTTGACACCCATGCTTTAGAGGAAGCATATCCAACAGTGATCACTAAAGTATGGAATATATAGTCTCCAGTATTTACAATTCAAACCCATTTAGTACAATAAACTAATAAATGTGTGCACAGGGTTTTCATTTCAGTGTTCTGCAATTTTTAAGAGAGATTAAATGTCCTAAATCTTATATTCTTTAATAAGATGAATTGGAAAATAAGTGACAAAAGTGCTGGTTAGTTGTTTTCAATATATATGATAGTGTTATGATACATTGGTTTATGCACATTTATGCAATAGATTCCTAATTTTATTACACACACGACAATAAAGACCATTATATTCAATTCTAACCTGAAAAGACCCTGAAAACTAAATATATTGTAATGTGCAGACAGTGTATTGAAGTAGATCTGACACTTTTTTTTTTTTAGTCCATTCACTCATTAATTCTGTTTCACATTTTGACCCAATACTGTATTTTTAAATTACAGCCAAACAACATTTTTAACTAAATTTTTCTTTATAAGTGACTTAAACTTGATAAAGTTTCACTATTTTTATTCTGGAGTTTTTGTTTTTACTTGTAGACCAGTGTTATTTATGGTCTTCTTCACAATTGGTATTTTTGTCTCCTATGGTAAACAAACACATTTCTTTTCATAAATGTTCTTCATATTATATTTATCCTCCTGCGACTCAGCAATGTATTTTTGTCCTTGTTGACAGTTTTACTAACAAATGGTGTCCATTGCAAAGAACATTCCATTAAAATAAATAAATAAAAATAATAATAAAAAAAAAAAATGTATCTGAAAAAAAAAAAACCTGTTGCATTATGCAGTTTCCAATCAAGACAATAGTTTAATGTAAAAAAAAAAAAAAAAGCTCAAATTTTCACTTTCCTGGGTCTCAGGAGGATATACTTGCATCACTGAACTGGTAACCATTATCCCTTGTGACCAAAATTAAAATGCACTCTTCAAGTCTTCAATGCATAGTACTGTGTAAAATTTAGCAGAGGTACCTGTTATTGATGATCTCCTGATGATCTCCTGATGATCTGCACATAAATACATGTCTGATGCCAATAATGTGGTGTATAAGTAACACAAAAATATAAGTAAATTTTATTCACCTATATTGTATTTGTTTTTATATGGTAAGAGGATATTAAATATATGGTCTAAATTTAGAATATAGGAGCAAAAATCCAGACAGTGAACACAGAAAGAGCAGATAAACTAACTGTACAGCGCTGAAGCTCTGCAGCTGAGTTTAATATGACACCGATAAGAACACGTCTGAAATGATTAAGGTATGCCTACTATGTCTCTATTTAAAGCAGAAGGGGTCTTAACTCGAGGAAATAAAAGGCTATGGTTCCTGCTGTAAAGTCTGTTTGTAGGTACCGGGCCTCGCAACCCTGGAAAGGATGAGGAAATAACGATAGACAGACCGAATAAAACAGATAACTGCCAAGGAGGAGGAATGCCTGGGCAGTTGGTTACTGAAGAATGTGTACCCTGTGGAAAGTAATACCTTTAGTTTTGGACCTGTGTTATGGCACTTTATTATATGAATAATACAAAACACTTGAAACATGAGAGAAATTTGAGGATTTTAAAATTCAGCAATTTTTACACAAATGTAATTTACAGATTAAACACTACACAACACCCTGAGTAGTCAATAAATAGTAAGTAACTGAGTGAATCATTTAGGTTTCTGCCTTAGCTTTGGGTACCAACCGGGAGCTTCTTTTTTTGTCTGCAAATAAAGAAGAAAGAAGAAAAATGTTGGTTAGAAAAGTATGATGTGCGTTACAATTGTCCTCTAACTTGTTATGCAATTTTGCAGTGGTAACTTTGTCATTGCTTCATGTCTTTAGTAAAAACCAAATGAAACGGAACCAATAAAACAAAATCAGTCGATGAAATATGATCCATGTCCTGCCAAGCTCAAACGTTCTTTGTCTAAACTCGGTCCAGACAGGTAAAGGTGGAGTGACTCACACTCGGGTGCTGCCAAAACAGACACTTACAAAGACAGTGGGTTTCGGTTTGTTTGGAGACTCTTCTTCTGTGGTCCTGCTGAGATGCTTGGACTGATGTTTCCCTGTGCCAGAGGACCTGACTCGGCTTTTATCTGTTTCTGACAGGTTTAGATCATCTCCCTGCCTGGACCGCATACTGATCAGGACCTGCTTCATCACAGCTAACTCCTAAAGAATCATGGGTTGAAAAACAGGGAAAGGAAAAGGAGATAAAATAATAAATGTGAATCTTTAGAATGTCAAGAAATTAGAGCGAAACCAAGATACTCCATGTAAAATCACACTCTTATTCGAAATAGAAGCGGATCAATGAGATTAGAAGATAAAACAAAGTCGAACAAAGCTGAACTCCTCAGGTGCAGCCACCATAAGACAACCTGCAATGAGCTCAACAAGCTCAAGGGTCTGCAGGGGTGGCAGCAGGGCAGAGGGGAGGACTCTGGGCCATTTCACGGTTCTATTTATCACCCCTGAGGACATGAGCCCCGGCATGTCACACACACGCATAAGCACACACACACATACACACACACCCTGGTGGCATCTCAAACAGCCAAGCTGAGCAACAGCTGTCTGTGACAGGGCACATACTTCATACAGCAAACGGCTGGCTTCGGGGACACACTCACAGCGTGCACAAACACACACACACACACATATACAATCTTGAGGGAAACACTGCAACACAAATGTCACAACCTAATGGGAATCTTAAAAGCCTGCTCTTTTTTTTTTACCTGTTATCATGAGGTTTGTACATTTTCCAGTAGTTTGAGAACTGATTTTGTGTTTCTACAGAAGCACAGGTTAAAGCCCAGGCATTTGGATACAACATTCACAGCAGTATTCCCACCCAGACAGTGGACATGTGCTGGAACATGTTGGTTTTAGCTAAATAATCATTGTATTCACAAGGCAGGTTATGCCGGACTTTCGTGCTTCTCACCTTTTTGAAACTGATGAATTGAATGGCACGCAATGGGAGGCACTGAATACAGCTGTCATTACTACAGTGGATATTATATCACAGCGGAAACAGCAGACACAGGTGGGATCTGCTGCAACAAGCATCTTCGACATATGTACCTCTCGGTGGTTGAGGAGTCTCTCTAGATCAGCAGCCATGTTGTTCTTCACCTGTTGCAGAGTTGCCCGTTCTTTCCTCAGTGAACTGGGACAGAGAGTTACATGAAAACATAGAGGTTAAACGATCTGAATTCACCAGCTTCTCATTTCAAACAAAAGCCACAAGCTGTCATTTTATTTGTCGCACCTTATACATTTTTTGAGTTTAATTATTTTTTAGGATAAAGGGAAAGAAAAATAGCAATGGCCCACATTTGCTGTGGTTAGTGATGGTTAAAAATGCTCTTTACTTACAAAATTTATTAGCTACTTTTTTATGATACAAGACACTGACAGATTAAGTACTTGACAAAAGAGGGTAAATTGTACATATGACTATTAAAAGCCAAACTAAATGAAATACAGTGATTAATCTACTGACATTTCTGTTTATTAGGTTTATAGATTTTTCCAGTGAGAAAAACTTCTTCTTTCCACTGTATTGTCCAAATGTTCTTAATTGGGGCTGGAAGAAGTGCAAGCAGGAGCCTGCTAGTGCCTAAGGGGGGTTGGGGTTGCTTTAATGTAAATCATCTTGCAAATCTTGCAATAACAGCAGGGTAGTCACAGAAGCTTCAACTGAGAACCCAGGAGGAAAAGGTCTTAAAGGTATAGATCTTGTAACCCGAAACACAAGTAGCAGGTGGTTTTGAACTAAGGAAATTTTGTCAAAACTGGGTGCAGTTAACAACCTTTGTCATCAATTAAAAGCATATCTGTGTAATGACATTTAACGAAGAGGCTACTGTCTGAGTTTAAGAAGCATTTATCACTGGACCAGAAAATGTTTCCAACGAGCTGTGTCACGATTATGAAACAGCACATAACAGCCTGGGGAAACTTTGTTATATATGTGAAATGTGGTTGAAGAAACATGACTTGTTAAAGGATTTCTTGCTATCCCACTTGCCTCAGGTGAGCGCTCAGTAGTAACTGAACAGCAAGAGAAAACCTGCAGTCTGTCAGTTTGCATATTTCTTGGGTTACGATAGAGACGCGTACATTAGAAATTTAGGTCAGTGGCAGGTAAATGTGTGCATTAGAAACGCTAATGTGCATATGCAGATTTACACAGGAAAACTGTAGCTACATGGAAGAGAACACACTAAGAGGAAGAGATGAGGGTATTGCAAAGATGCCCAAGGGTGTGGTGGTTTGGCCCACTGCACTGATGAGTTAGTAAGAGATGTAATTAAAGCCGTTTAGCAAGAAAATCAGGATGCAGGACTGACAAAAAGGACAGAAAGGGTTTTTTAAGGTTAGTGTCTTCCTGCATATCGATATAGGTTGATTCCATGTTTGTACCTGACATCATCCTCAAGTGACACCACGCGTTCCTTCAATGAGCTGATCTGTGCATCTCGTTGTCGCACTGTGTCAATCAGGTAGCTGTAGGGCTGTTGTGTCTGCTGCAACAGTTGGTTGGCTGCCAATAACTGTAGAACAAATGCACATACTTGAATAATTATAGCAACGATTGGATTGACTCGACTATCGGCCCCAACTCGATCTGTCTTTACGGGACTAATAGGACAGCTGACGATCAGACTCTCTTGTGCTGTTTAACTGAGTCAGGCTGAGTCAAAAATCTGTTGGACTTAGAGTAGATTTACATTTTTAAATAAAAAAAGAAAAAAAAGACTTTAAACTGGAGTTTGACACTGACTGACTTGTGACTTCACTTTGACTTGGAAAGTTCCTGTTTAAACCAAAAGATAAATGACTCTGAAATATGCACAGTGAATCATCTCTTGAGTTTCCTGACATAAGATGAATCAAACCGACTGCACCCAAAGCTGTGCACGCACATGTGAAAGATAAACTGGCAGTGCTGACCAGCAGGCAGACGAAGAGAAGATACGTCACCTGTACAGACACACATTCATTATTATGCAACACTAATTCAAATATTATCATAAAGATATTATTAAATATTGGGAATGGAACACAGTGGTTTGTTTGTGTTTCAGTGACTTGACTTATGTCTCTAAAAGATCCAGTTACCCAAATGATTACACTGTAAAATGTATTTCTACTCAATGACATTGTGCAATTCTAAAAGGTTAGCTCATGTTATTTCTTTAAATAAGAGTATAATTAAAGTTAAAGAACACATAAATGGTGTCGGGTTGTTAAATCCACACCTCAGCTTTATCTGTGCTGCAATTATTCATCTGTAAATCAATGTAATTACACCTTATTGAGCCCACTTATAAATTTACATACGGCTAATACTCCATGACTCAGTCACTACCATGTTTTAAATCTGGGAAACAATAAAATGAAGTTATCGTGTTATACATTAATCCCATTTTACAGCCAGAAAGTAGCGAGTAGAAGTGGGTGGGAGGGGAAGGACAATAGTTAGTTAGTCAGAACGTCTGTGTGGGTGGTTAAGTGGTTAACACCCTTGCTCTTCTATGGTTTTTCACCCTTTCTTTTCATACTCGATGAATCATGAGGTATTCCAGACAAGTGCCAGTCAATCATAGCTGACAGTTGAATGCCTGGCTTACTTGGTGTTAGATCAGACCAGCCTCCCTATTCTGTCTTGCACAACCTGTAGTCCTGTTGGGATAGTAATAAGAAACACCTACAAGCCAGTACAGTGGCTGCTGGGTCTGTCATTCTCCCAGGTTGAAAGCTTACTGGGTAATTTTCACACCACAACACGAGTAGCAGACACGTGACTTTCACACACAGTCATGCACAGGAAAAATAAACACACCCAATATTAAAGTCGCAGTGCACATGGAGTACTAAACACAACAAAAGCCTCAATGATTGGCACAGTGACTTATTGGGTGATTGAAGAGTATAACCGTCACGGTTTTCGCCACTCTTTTCCACTGTGTCAACATGTATGACAGGTACTAAGAAGCCAAGTTCTCACTATGCTCATGTGAGGACTGCGGTGTTGGTTCTCTCACCAAACAAGCTGTCATTTTCCTGAAAGGCGGTCTCAAAGATTAAACAGGATTATTGTGAGACTCGGTCAAAAGTTAAAAAAAAAAAAAAAAAAAAAAACAGCAGATGACCCTTGCGCCAAACAGTCTTGAAGTAGACTTGATGATGTGTGTGTTGACGACTTCACACGCTGCTGCAGTTCCATTATCTCCCGGATTAGTGTTTATTAAAAAGGAAAGACACCATGATTGCGGCCATAAAGGAAGATGATGGTGTCTGTTAAAAGTTGAAGTGAGGATAAGTTATGCTATTGGCATTAACTTTCTAAAAGCACCATGCCGAGTGATGGTGTGAGACGGTGCTGAGAAAGGAACCACTAGCTCGGCTGTGTGGTAATGATACTGTTATGTCAGAAGACGGTGAGGTAATAGTCTGATGAAATAAATCATTACAGCTTTGATAGAAGCTGTGGAAAAACCATAATCTGTTGTACTGAAAAGATTTGCAACAGTGGGAAAACAGGTTTGAGTGTGCGACACATGCAGCTACTTGCTGTGATTTATTATCATTTTCTCTCAACACGAATTTAACGTTTATCCCTTAGATGATAATCCCCATGTAGGCTTACAAGTTGATCTGTGTGTGTTTACCTCTTCAGAAATCTGTCCTGTTTGTGACTTGTGTCTGTCCAAATCTCTCCTCAGTGATGTGTTCTGCCTCTCGAGCTGTAGCACCCTGCGGGCTAGGTGAACACTGTGTAACAGCCATGCAAACAAAAACACAGTTAGTACAAATTCCAAAACATGATTACACCAACAAGTTTACACTGGTGTGTTTTTCACTGTTGTTTCCACAACGGTTTGAGGTAGATGTTTGCCACTATAAACATGCTTATGGTGATCCACAAACTGAGGTGGAGGAACACATAAATGTGTTTACATATTTGAGAAAGCACATACTCATGTCATGTCTCAAACCAGAATCTGATCAGATTTTTAGGGCTGCAGCTAATTTCTTTCACTGGTGTTTCCTGTTCATTATTATTACTATTACTATTATATTAAAGGTGCCCTGCCACACAAAACTGTTTTTACTTGGTTTTTTTTTTTTTTAATATGTTAGGTCCATAGGTGTTTGTGTCATGTAGTGTATTTGAAAATGAACCGCTACCTCCCCTGTCTGCTATTGCCACTGAAAAGAAATAAGCAAAGAAATCAGGTCAATTATTAAAGCTGGTCAGTGTGATGTGTTACTGCCTGAGCTCATTACTATTCATGAGGTCGCCTGGGTGAGATCACGCCCACAGAATTTGTCTAGCTCAGTGACAGTTTTCGTATACAGCAAGCTGGGGCGCCATAAAGGGGGGGTAAACATGACAAATTCATGGAGCCCACCATTCCCAGGGGGCCCATAGAGCAGTGGAGGGGGACCAGTGGATACAGGTTAGAATTTGTGAAAAGGGAAAGGTCTGCCGTACAAGAGGCATAGAAGCCCAGAGTCGGACATTCAAAGCATCTTAAGTTTCATTTTCAGTTTCCACCAGTTCCTCTACTTCTTGCACAGGGTAAAGGATGCTGAAAAGCCAGGCTCTCATTGGCTACCTGATAGCCAATCAGAGTCAAGCAGATTAGCATGTTGAATATTCATAAGAACTGGCGCAAATTGAGCTGAGTCTTCCAGCACACTTCCTATACCACGTTAGAATGACTTGAAACTTGGTAACCAAGGCATTTTTTCAAAAAAAAAAAAAAAAAAAAAAAAAAAGGTACAGAGTCCATGGTAGAACTTCAGACATTACACAAAAGTAATGAAATGCGTGCAACAGGGCACCTTTAGCACGCATTTCAAAAGCAAAATCTAATTACTTCCTGAACTTCATGACAACTGTTCCGTGGCTTCATAATTTATAAGTGACATTTGGAATCCCCAGAACTGTAGAAAAATACAGGCTCAGGACAAAATGAAAACAGTCATTGGCAGTCGTCTGTATGTAGGAGAGATGGAAAACCTAACAACAATCGCCTATTAAAAAAACTCCATTGTTCATATTTCAGTTTTTTAGTGCTCTTCTCCATCACAGCAGAGGAGCAGCTATCACACTAATGCTTTGTGTAATGTTAACATGAAAACTTACTGCTTGGTCTAGGTCCCTGGTCACCTTTTTCTCTCCATGCCCTTGTGAGTAAATAATCTACACTTTGTTCTGTATAATAATAATGAAGTTTCATGTTACTTTTGAAGAATAGTTGATGTTAAATATGCTTCATTACCATTTACACAAATTAACATAATGGATAATAATAGACTCTCTTACAATAACTGACAAGGCTATAATTTTGGTCCTCTGGCAGCCTAAAAATTAACAAATTTTTGAAAATTATACAGCACACTAGGGGCAGAAGTCAGGGAACAGAAATACCTTTACAAACATAAGATCTGAAATTAATGAAATCAAATTCCCTACTTTTCCATAAGTGGGATCCTGTATTAGAAATGATCACAATTCTGTACAAGTGACACCCTTCAATATAAATTAATATCCAAAGACACCTATAAATGAAACATCTACCTCTGTTTCAGTCGTCTTTTGGCTGTTGTGGGAACATTGGCACCGTAGCCGTACGAGAACAGAACTCTCTCGGCCTCCTCTTCATCCTCAACTGTCAACAGAACAGAACATGAACCCTGTCAGTGCAGTCTATACATCATCTGGCCCATTATCATAACCATGTGCCGATGTGTGGTTTAATAGTGTACAGCCGAAGTCGAGCTTTGGCAAATGGACTTGGCAAAGACCACAGTAAAATGTTGTTACTTAAGACAATTACTTTCTACTCTGTGTTTTATATTCCATCTTCTCTCACGGAGCCTTCCACTTTCATTGGCTGATAACAATTACAGATTTTTCCGCTATTGTTCTCTACATCTCAATTCAATATAAAGCTGTCTGACCGATTATTTATTACACACATTTTACTACACCAGCCTCCATTTAAAAGGATCTGGGAAAAAAAAAAAAACAACAACAAAAACAAAACAAAATCAGTGTCTGTTGGTGCCTTTATCTTTGTAACTGTACTAAAATGTCTGTAATGGTGTGGATAAACCAGTGCTAAATCTGTGCTCACTCTCAGCAGCCTGCATGGTGACCTGGTCCAACTCTTGCTCAAGCTTTTCATACGTCTCTAGTCGAGATGCCTGTTCGGCATTCTGAGCTTGCAGCTCTGCTGCCCGCTTCTCCGATGACGTCTGTAGCCTATAAAACTCCTGGGTAAGGACCTGAGGGAAGAGCAAGACAGCAAAGACGAGGAGATGAAGAGCAAATATTACTGTTTTGCATTTGCTTTAATTAATATTTAACTCCACTAAAGGTTATTTACTTATATACTCTATAATTAGGGCTGTATTTTCTAAATGGGTTTCTTTTCCATTTCTTAATGCTTTTAAGCAGTTTTAAGCAATCCATCGCCCCTTAGTTACTTCAAAATATTATATTCACCTAAAAAAAAAAGCAGAAAGTATCAGGAAACATTTTAGAGGAAAGTTCTTAAAATCTGGGTAATATAATCTGATTACTGTATAATATGAAACCAAGTTAAAGCCTACTAATGCACTCTAGTTTTAAAGGAAATGAAGTCAGGCCAAGGTTTTCTGTGATTTCAGATGGAATAGAGTACAGGGCATCTTCAACCCTATATGTCTTTGAAGCAAGTGGAACAGAGTCAAGTCCAGGTTTAGAGATGGACCGCAGGAGTGGTACTTTGAGACATCAGGGCCAACATGCACTCAATTAACTTCAATAAAAGGGTGTGGACAGAGATAAGGATAGAGCTGCTGGACAAATAGCTGCGTACAACGAATGGACAGACAAACACTTTTAGAGTGGATGATTATCAGGGTTCCTACAGGTTTCTACAAGTTAAATCGAAGACTTTTTAAGACCTTTTCAAGACTACTTATGCCCCTTTTCTACTGCACTGTTCCAGCATGACTCAGCTGGACTCTACACGGTTTTAGCGCTTTTCTACTGGGGGTTATACCTGGTAACCATACTTCTTCTTTCGTACCACCTCTGGCAAGGTTCTATCCAGGCTGACTCAGCACTGAAATTTCACTGCCGGCCACTGATTGGTCAGAGGGAGTGCCGTCACATGTGCAACAAGGCGTGAGTGTCTAACACCATACACTGACAAGAGTGACAGCAGAGAAGATCTTCAGATAGCCATCGTCATGCCCGAATTTGAAATGGAGAACAAGCGCAGAAGAAACACACCTTGGTCTGTGAACAAAGTGCAGACCTTTCTGTGTGTGGTGGCCAAGGACCACATCCAAAAAGAGCTGGACAGAGCAACCCACAATGAAAGATGTCATCTATCGTCGTTACTGTTTTTTTTACCAAGTGAGATTTATGTCGTCTAAAAACGACATCGCAACAGTTTCGACTCCGCTGACCACATCCATCTCATTCGTGCCGAGGTGGTACTCATTGCAGTGGAAAAGCGATGGCACTGTACCAAACAGTTTAGAGTTGAGTCGAGCTGAACTGTTACCATGCAGTGGAAAAGGGGCAACAGAACCAAATCTAATGTCCATTTGACAGCCTATTTCATGGACATACTAGCAAAAATTTGTGACTCCTAGAATTTAGGAAAATGTATTTATTTACAAAGCACTGAACTGAATGTTCTGTGATCATTTCTCACCAGGGGGCTGCAAAGTTAGCAATAATTGGTTTGTAATTTCAATATAAATTGCCAGGTTGGAACGGGTGGACCTGAGCAGACTAATGTTACTGTCTTTCTAGTTTGGACATTTCCCAGACACATTTAAACACAATACAGGAAACAAGTTTATAGTAACATAACTTAAGACATACCATATCAAAATTAAAACCTTTTAATGACTTTTTTAAGGTATTACATGCAGATTTGTAAATTCAAGACTTTTAAGACTTTAAGACTCTGCAGGAACCCTAGATTATCCTTTAACTACCATGCATGGACTGCTCCCTAAAAGAACCGGTTTCAGCATCTGGTCATAATATTTCATCTGCATTTATGATTACAAGGGGGGGGCTGAAAAGTTCATAGCCTGACTAAGAAGGAGTTATTGCACAGCAATGAAACTTGGCATACATTAAATCCAACCTTTCCTGATACTAACTGCATGGTTTCCTTCCAGATAAACCCACATTGGATAAATAATTTAGTACTCTGAAAAGCAGTACTACAGACATTTCATGAAAATGCTTGCTTTTCACCCCTCCCTCATTCTCCCTACCCCTCTTGAATTCCTCTTCCCAGTTCTGCACAGTTGATAAAGGTGGAGCATCATCCCCTATAGCATGAATGTCCTTGGGGGCTAACCCCTTTTTCTGCAGACATTTGATAAGACCACGGTGCCACAGATGGTTCACCAAACGTCTCTGGTACTACTTTTCAAAGTCCTAAATTATTTATCCAATGTGTGTTTATCTGGAAGGAAACCATGCAATTAGTATCAGGAGAGGTTGAATTTAATGTATGCCAAGTTTCATTGCTGTGGAATAACTCCTTAGTCAGGCTATGAACTTTTCAGCTCCCCCTCGTATTTACCTACAGAAATTAGAGGCAGAGAGAAACCAGAACCAGATGTGACAAAGCAGGTGGAAGGATGCATATATGTAGAGTAGCTACTGAATTACCTCCAGTTTTTTCTGCTGTTTCTCACACTCCACCTGACACTGGGCCAGAGCGTTGGCTGTCTCCTCCTTGAGCATTTGAGCGCGCTCAGCTTCGAAGGAGTGCAGCTTAGCCTGATTGGACAGCTCTGCTACCCGACTCTCAGTACCCAGCTGGAGCTGACGGAACCTGGAGAGACAAATCAGGATAAACTAAGACCTCACTGAATAGGAATGAGATCCGTTGTATTACAAATGTGATGTCATGTGTTTTGGGGCATTTTTAAAGTAGATGAACAGATTATTTTAGGGTTAGCTCAGTTAAACTCCACCTCTAACTTGGTGACATTAAAAAGGTGAATAAAAGGACATATGATTCCAACTTGCTTGAGAAACCTACTCTTTTACAATGTTTAAACTCAGCTTTAAGGCCTGGTTGGGCTCAGACATGTCTGACAGTTTGCAATAAATGTTGTGATGATGTCTTTGGTACAGATACAATTACATTCTGTGGTTAATTGCATGCCAGTATTGGCAAGGAAATGATAACCTGGTTTACTTTTTGAAATGAATAGTTTGTGATTTTATGCATCAAGTGCTCAGTCTCACATCACAGCTTGACAACTGCAGTGTTACACAAAGTCACCAAGCAGGAAAGCCAAGTCTTAAATCACTGTGACTTTCTTAATGGTGCTCGCAGCAATGTTTGTTCCCGTTTGATCTTACATGACTCTTTTTGGCAGCAAAAGAAAGTTGTTCCTGTGCTGGAGTTTAGTAATTACAGATAAGAGAAGAACAGAGGCAGAACATATTTCAGAGTATCTAGTTTCAAGTTTCACAATTCAGCAAAAATCACCTAAAATTGTGATATAAGTGCATAGTTTTACATCACATCTTTTTGTTCTGTTCATTGAAAAAAAGGTTTTGGAGATTGCACTCTGGGTCTTGGAAACTTAGATATTTATTGATTTTCAACATTTTGTGTTAAAAACAGACAAGATTTACTCCGCAAATAATTGATGGTGGTACTAGTAATTATTTGCAGGTTTAAAATTCAGCCGAAAGGTGCTTTTAGAGGTTGGTGCTCTTCCTCAGGCAGCTCTCAGGCACACACAGACACTATCAAGCCATAGAGGTTGGCTGGATAATATTAATAACTCTCGATTACAGCTGACCTGATAGGATTTCATCATCCATAGAGTGCAGGCCTAAGCTGTGTGCTCACAGTGATAGACGTGTACACATGGTCGACATTTTATGCCCTCTTTTATTAATGGCGGCTGCTTTCTCAAAGGAAAAGTTTTCAAAACAAATTAATGTATTCCCACAGGAGACTGGTCAAATACCATTGTGAGTTCAATTTATCTGTAAATATGACAGTTTTAAAACAATAATTACAAGTATTTGCCTAACGGCTCATGACGCGGGGTTTCCTCAACGTATCCTCTACTCCTGCAAGTCAAAATGAACCAGGGAAGTGGATCTTTGTCTTTGTTTTGGTCATATTAGTCAAAGTAACTCTTCTGTTCTCCAGCTTTCTAAAACAGAGATTCTAGCTGTCCCTCAGAGCTACAATCATCTGACGCCATTTCAGGCTTGTCCGCCTCATTCTTTGCCCCAAAAATAGGGGCATGCGTGGGGTTAGGGGTTAAAGGCTTGTGGCTAGCATCTGTCGTTGCTGGCTTGTGATGCGACACAGAGGGGGAATGTGATCGCGGCAGAGAGAGTGCAAGGGAGAGTGGTGTGTGTGAGTGTGTGTGTGTATGGAAAGACCAACAGCTGGTGGTTTGGATCTAGAGAAATGACTGGCATGTCAAGTCAGTAGTAGTAACCCAGAACATGAACACTAATACTGCTGAGGTGGTGTGTCAAAGGCGAAATATTGTGAAACAAAACTTCTAAAAGGAAAATTAGAAACACATGTCTTCAATTAATTCCCGTTTTATTTGGACTCTAACAACTCTGACCTGTATTGCATTTTTTCTCTCATTACTAAATATTATGTCATTAACCTTTCTTCTATAAATTAGAAGCAAAATCATTTCTCACAAGTTTCCAGAGCTGAAGTTGAAGTTATCAACTGTTAATAATATGAGTCAAAGCAAAGCCACTTCTCACATGTGAAAATAAGGCCATTCCATAGCATTCATAAAATGATTTTTTTAATAAATGTAAATGCTAAATTTGTGAAAACTACTATCAAGGTCTTAAAACTTAACTTCCCAAAAGCTCAACTCCTCTTTTTTGTCTTGAAATTTGGCTAAATGTCTCCATTTGTACATGTATATTTGCATATTTTTTACTAAATTGGACTGAAATTTGTAATAAGATGTAAGAAACCCTAAGGACAACCTGAAACTGCAGATGTTTTCTTGTTCTCTCAACATTAGTGATTAGAAAAATAGCCTACTGACTTTGTGGTAATAGGATTCTCAACACACTACAATTATGCTATAAATGTACATGTATCCAAAAAGGAGAACCAAACTCTAAGTTAGTTGGCTTCATATGTAGCTCAGGGAAACTGTTCTTCAGCTGCACTGAAAAACCATAGCCAGACGGAAAGAAAAAAAAACTTAAGGTGTAAAATGTGTGTGTGTGTTTGTCTGCATGAAAGCCTGGTTCACAATATTTCTGTTGCAACTTTAATGCAAGAGTTGAAATTTCAGTCAAGGCCACGACCCAGAGGCACATTTTGAGGCAATACAAGATGGGCACAATTGCCTGAGGTGCAATGGGGATAAGCAACTTTGACAACAACACTATACAAAAGGAAATAAATTAGTAATGTAAAAATATAGTTTCTTTTAAAAAAGTTGACATTTGGGTAACTTATGTAACTGCCACAACTATAAACTGAACTGTAATGCTGATAATTATAGGGTATAAACAAGTTACAAAAGAAAAACATTTAAATTGAAGAAGAAAATAGAAGAAAGATATCTTAATAAAGAAACTGAAGTAATCCCAGATGAATCCCTCAAATACAGTGTCAGAACAGCATCTCTCTAAGCTCACACTCAACCTGCATTCAGAGTATTTCAGCACAGGCACTAAGGTCAGTGACACCAGCTGGCTACAAACAAACCTTTCACCCCCATCATGAACTCTGACCTCTATGCCGTCCTCTGACCCCGTTCATTATGGCAGAGAGTTCATGTGATGTTTAGTAAGCGACGGCAGACCACAACCGCTAAGGCGCTGCTGCTGCACCCCCCCCAGCATGTACGAATGTGCAGGTTTTAACTGGACCGCACGCCAACACCGAAGTAGAAGCAAGCGTTCCTGGTTTTTAGTGAAACTTACAGTATGTGCAGAGCTGAAGCCTGGACTATCAGATACAGCTACCCCCATATAACAAGCCACTGCATAGACTCCTTTACTCGACTTAAACAGTAAATATACGTGAAATATGATGCATGACAAGAGGAGTGTTCAAACTGGCCTAGGTTGCTTGACAGTTTAACAGTTGCCCTCAGGTGAAGTCACATTACTTTCCCTTTCCCCTAACCAGCTTAACAGTACGACCAGGAACTGTAGTGTGTTTAAGTCTTTAATTAACTCCTAAAAGACCATCAGAGGTGTCAAAGATGACGATGATTGCTAAAAAGTGAATTCCAGTTGCTCTACAGCTCCAAGTGGCAGCTCAGTCTTAAGACGAAAAGGTAAAATCTACAGCATGACCTTTGTTGTATCACATTTGCATATGCACAAGAAAGTATAGCACTCCATTCAGGAATTCAAGTTATGCAGGAAATCACACAACACACTATAAGAGCCTAGCAACCGAAACCTTCATCAGGAAGCTGCATTTGCATACTACCTGCAAAAAGGAGATAATGTTTTCATTTCCGTGTAAGTATGCTGGTGGGACTGTGCAAAATTGCTGCAGTGATTTTCATGAAACTTCAGTGGGAGGTAGAGATGGACGATATGGCCAAAAAATTAAACCTCGATTTTTACCTCTACCAAGGAACGGTTATGTTTTCATCGGGGTTTGTCTGTTTGTCTGTTAGCAAGATAACTCAAAAAGTTATGGATGGATTTGGATGAAACTTTCAGGAAATGTTGATCCTGGCACAAAGACCTAATGATTATATTTTGGTGGTGTCCAGGGGGGTACTGATCTGCCTTGGCTGAGGTCTGCACTCTCCGAGTGCTTTTCTAGTTGTCAATCTTATGGACAGTATACGATTTTAGTTGTTTTTCAGCTATAAGAACTGATGACAAAACATGACTTAAAAACACTATTTCCTCTCTAAAATTCAATACATATGTCTGGAGAAACATATTCACAATAAATATACAGTATTACAAGAAACAGATTGCATTTGGAATTTTTATTGCAAACTAAGTTCTCCATAATCCTGATTTTGCGATTTAGACATTTTTCACAAATTTTAGGAAAAAAAACCTTGATTAATTGAATTAATTTAATATATTGCCTAGATCTTTTGGAAGGGTAGGAAATGGGCCAAAGACAGATCCATTATATTTAAGAGGATATCCATGACAAGTAGTGGATCCTGGATGTTTTTAAATTTTTTAACTTTTTCTAACATTACCACATTGTAGCTATGTGCTCTGTCTATTTTATGTGTCCATGTTAAATTAATTATATTAGTCACTATTTTTTTTTTTAATAAATAAACCTGGACTTTACAAATGTTCCACAGTGGAAAATGCTCTCGATGCTTAATTTTCAAGAATGTGAAAATGTAAACTTTTTTCGCATGTGTGTTAAAGACATGTTTTCTTTGCTTTTTAACTTGATCCTTACACCATCCTTACACTGTATGTGATATTTGTACAGTTTAAATACTAATAATTGTGTTCTGTCGTTGATATGTACATATTATTTTAGGGTAGGTTGGCTGGTTAATCATTGGTCTCGTTTTTCTTTCTGTAATGTTAAACTCACTGTTCTAGTAGTTGGTCATATCTTGACTGAGTGTCTCTCTCTGCTGCCACCGCTCGGTCCTTCTCCAACACTGCATTGTCTCTGGCTTCACGCAAGTTCCTGAACAAAACACAGACACACACTCAAACATTACCCTCCAAATTAAGAAAATACTACTAATTATGAAGGCTTAGATCCTCTTTGGTGGTAACTGTCTTTCACTTTAAATGTGCATGTACATGTACTTGTGAATGTCATGAAATGTAAGTAAATACACTCCTGACTTCTTGCCTGAGATCAATTTGGCACATGAATAAAATGACTCATAGGTATTTCTTTGTAGTTTTCAACGGTACACAGAAACTGTTACCTGTTCTCCCTCTCATACATCTCCCTTGAGGTTTTCTGCAGGTTGTCAATCTCCTGACCGGTTTTCAGCCTGATGTTCTCCAGCTCCTCTCTCAGCTTGTTCTCATATTCAGACTTGTAGTGGTCTCTGTAGTGAGAGAATAAAACAAGTGAAAAGCATTTTTGGCACAGAAAGATTTCTTTGATCAAGTCTGACTGAGGCTCAGATTGTATCAGTGACATTTTTAGATGCACTGAAGCACAGCATAGTAAAATAACTGGGGAGTTACAACATTTGCACAAGAAAACATCAAATCATACTAAGCAGATTTGTTACAACACAAAGGAAGAGTGTGTATTTTGTAATGTTTTGATGTTTTTTTCCTTAAACTGAAACACAATAATTTCACTGTCTTTCTGCTATAAACGGACTGGATGCTTGTAATAAAAATGTGAAGCCAAACCTTGATGCGATATATTTCTCATAAGCCTCCTCTCTGGCCTTTTTAGTATCTTCTAATTGTACCTAAAGTGTGTAAATGAGAGATTTGGACATGTTAGAGACTTTTGCACAATTTAACAATCGTTTATACAACGTGAGCTTTGTGGTTTATGGACTGCACAGACCTGCAGCCTCTCCAGACGGTCCTCCTCATGTGCACATCGCACATTGAGCTCCATGTTCTGTCTGTGGAGGTACTCCTTGTCCTTCTGCAGAAGTGTCACAGACTGCTGCAATGTCGCCACCTGCAGGACAGGGAGTGAAAAAACTGAAGCAAGATAATATGCAGAATGTGTAATGTTAAAAGGCAGGGAAATGAAAGAATGAAACACAAATATATGACGGAGGAAGAGAAAAGAGTGAAGCACCTCTTTGCTGAGTGTGTTCCTCTCCCTGGTCAGCGCAGTGTGGGATAAATCTAGGGTCTCAAACCTCCTCTTCAGCTCCTTCAGCTCTGCTTCACAAGTGTCACGTTCACTGTAAATCACAATATTACAGGTCAGTAAATTTCATCCAAGCATTACAATGGTGACTGAATAAATGACAAACAGTAATGGGTTGTACCAACACCAACTGATGTTTAAACCTAGCTATTTTTAATTGTCTTGTACAAAACTGTTCTGAGTGATTAAATCTAATTTCAGTCTAATGTAATGTCAATTAAACTGAGTTATGTTGCATCAAAATTTAGAACTTCCATCTAAAATGTGATCTGAGAAAAATTTAAAGTTACACATGAAGAGGTTTAATGTGTAAAATCACCAGCTCTTTTAGTCAGAGATTCATCTGCACTGACAAGACATTTTATAAACTAATGTATCAGCAAAAGTTTGGGTCAACAGTGACCGATCAGACATCAAAACTGGACATATTGACTTTGAGGGAGAATATCTGCTGAAAACATAAAAACAATTCCAACGTAGATGTGAGGGTTAGCTTCAGTTTCATATTTACAGATAAATTACTCTGGGTTTGTTCATTGATCCAGATTTATTGATTTTGACTATGTTGATTTAAATATCCACTTGAACTGTTCTCAGGTTTCTACAAAAGTGAAAAACCGTTTCAGATATGCATTATGAGTTTTCACTATCATCATTCTGGGGGTAAGTTGTGATAATAATATGGGAAAATTAATGAACTAATGATTCTTTCCCAATGATCCAAATCCCATGACCTCTAGACCACAGACCAGCTGTTTGGTCCACAACATGATCTGGAAGAGATTTCACACCGGAAGATTTGGTTTAGATCAAAGTGAAAAGTCTAAAGTCTGAAGTCTGGACCAGACGGAGTAGATGGGAAAGGACCCTAAATTAGATTAATGTTAACTGGAGCTGTCTAAGAGACCTCACTGTAAAACAAACCGTTTGAGCATAGGGTAGTTTTCTCTGCGGTAATCTCCTTCCTGGATCCGCTGCTTGGTGTCAGCCAGTTCAAGGGTCAGTTTCTGGCACCTCAGCTCCAGCTCTGTGCGAAGGCGCCGTTCCTCCTCATAGCTCTGTAGACACATAGAACAGACACATATTCTCATAAGGTACACAATAGTCATACTTTTCACGATGTGACACAATTTCCCACAGTTTCAAAGGAGATATGTGGGAACCTTTTTTACATTTGGGTGCTTTACCTCCATCAAAGACTTCATCTGACTTCTGTGTATATCAAGCTCTTCAGTTAAAGTGCTTTTCTTCACACTGAGCTCCTTAACCTCATCCCGCAGAGGAGTCACCACCTCATAGAAACGCATCTCAAAACAAAGAACAAAGAAAATGTGGGAATGTCAGGAAACACCATTAAACTAGAAAAGGCATTAAGAAAATCTTTCTCATTCTTACAGCTACATATTCCTGTATGGAGAGTCTGTCTTCGGGAAAGTCCCTGAGCTCCAGGTATCTGTCATGGGAGATGTCTAGCTCCCTCAGAGACCTGCGGAGTTCTCCTGCCTTCTCACAGAGCTGTCGGTTGGTCTCCTCCAGCTGCTGCTGTCTGAGCAGAATGGTCTCCATCTCCTGTTTACGGAGACTTTGTTGCTTCCTGGTGAGAACAGTGTCTTTTAGCAACGTGCCCATTTGCTCTTCACTCTAAACCAGGGGTCAGCAACCCTGGTCATAGAGAGCCACTATCCTGCATGTTTTAGATGTATCCCTCTTCCAACACACCTGATTCAAATGATAAGCTTATCATCAAGCTCTGCAGAAGCCTGATAATAACCATCAGGTGTGCTGGAAGAGGGAAACATCTAAAACATGCAGGATAGTGGCTCTCTAGGACCAGGGTTGTTGACCCCTGCTCTAAACAATCTTCCTACTTAAGATTGTTTTATATTAGTTTTATTCTTATTTTCAAGGTTACCTATCTAGTAATTAAGATTTTTGTTGCGATGATAAAATTATATTTAAATATCAATTTCTGAACAAGGGGAACAAAATAAAACTTTCTAGTCAATTAGATTTAACAGCAACAAAGTTTGCCTCATAAATCAGAATTAAACGTAAGAATTTTTCAGACAATCACATCTATTGCCAGATGTTGGTGATGCACCAAATGTAAATACATAAAAATATTTAATGGCTGTCTGCTGATGACTATTTACAGTAGCATTTTATTTTCCTGACTACCCACATTACTCTGATGCCATAATACCTAAGGTGCCCATTTTAGCAGGCTGCAAGCTCAAAATGTGTTATTTTTAACAAAGAGCACTAAATCTGAACAATTCTAAAGGCCTGTCAAAATCATACATCAGACACATTAAGGCCTGACCTCCTACAGACTTTCTAAGGGCCAAGAGAAAACCTGATGAATGTCAAAAATTAATCCATAACTTTTATATTCAACAAAACTTAAATTAAATCCATGACTGTAAGATGAGTTGTAACACCATCCATCCACCCACTCACCTGTTTTCTTCTTGAGCAACTTTCAGCTGGCTGTCCAACCTCAAAGCCAACACCTGTTTCTGATGTAAAGTATCGTTCAGCTTCTCCTCCAGCTCCTCAATCTGATGAATAAAGAAACAAACATACTTAGCACTCCTAAAAGTATACATCTGATTTCTTCAATGAGACTATCCCATCCCCTTTACGAAACATAAACACTGTATATACTCCCTTTGCCTTCTGTTTACCTTGGACATATGGTCTGCCTTCATGTTGTCTATGATCAAGTTCTTCTGGGAAAGCTCGATTTTTAGCAGCTGGATGTTGTGCAGCAGCTCCTTCTTCTCGATCAGCTGGCGGGTCATCTTCTGGGAGCCGTTCCGGAGCTCGTCCGAGGAGGACACATCCTCTGTGGTGGGCACAGTGGTCTCCAGACTGATGTCCTCAGACTCAAGGTCCAGGGAGCTGGAGACATTAGCAGCCTTCACCTTCAGCTGGGATTTTTTGGGAGGCATCTTGTTTTGTTTCGCTCAGGGTTCCTTTTCTTCTCTGTTAGCCTTAACCAGTCAGCACAAAGACTTCTGTAAACATAAACTGCGATTAAACTAGCTAACTGAAACGGCTAAATGAACGAACATCGCCATATGTTACAGTTGAAAATTAGCTATTCATTTCATCGAGTAGAACTGAAAACATAGTGTTAACTAGCTAGTATTTAACACTAGTCGAATTGTGGAGTTTAACTTCTGCTCCCAAAGCACCAAACCTAACGAAAAAGTGATAATAAATTAAACAAAATAACCCGCTGGTGGCGACAAATCAACACAGTGGGTTGTTGTTATTTTCAAGGGTCCCGCTCCTGTCGTCTGCTAACCGCCTCAATAGCTTCAACGGGTGGATACGAAGTGGCTGTAAACTACAGCGACCCCTGTAGGAATGAATGCGCAATGTAATAGCGCCCACTCCTATATACGTATTACATGGCAAAATTATGCAGTACCCCCTCCATACTCTAAGTGGCGCTATGGCATTAACAACAACCCTCATTTCACTCTACTGCTTTGTTTTCAGCGAGCACAAATAAGATGGCCCACCAAAATTTTACCTATATTTGAGATTTATTTTACCCGTCAAATATAAAATTTAACTGGGTCATGAAATATAACTTTCTTGTTTTTCGAACCACAATGTACGCATGTTAATATAAAAAATAGTTAAAATATAGACAAACAGGTTATTTTAAAGCAGTCGCTCAAAACTCTGGAAAGCTTTTGTCGGCCCACAGGGTTCGTTTATGGACTACACATGGGCTGCTAACACCGAGCGGCAGGAAAATATATCGATATTCAATATTTTTTGAGTCGACCGTCATCATGTTGAAATCTAAAACATTTGTAAAGAAGACCCGGTCGGGTGGGGTACTGAAAATAGTGCGTGAGCATTATTTGAGAGATGATATTTGGTGCGGAAGCGAAGTTTGTACTGAATGCAAACAGGAGTCTACTGTGCTCCAGAGGGACACATGCATTGAGAGCAACCTCTGCGCTTATCCACATTATCTGATACCTGACACTAACGTGGTACTACATCAGGTAAGGAGAAACTGCATTAATATTTATACTTTCATACATATAACAGTTTATCTTGGATTATATAATGGTGCAGGTTTCACTTAAACGTTGCTAAGAAAATACTTGTGCTATCAGTGATGATAACAGCAATAGAAAGTGTTGTCAATTGATTTAATAGCTGACAATTTATTTAGTGTTTTCCTTAAGTTTGCGGAAGACTTAGGAGTGTTGTGCCGAATTCTACTCCCTGTTGGAAACAGCTCCCCCAAAGTGCACCAAATTCACCCTGTCACACCAGAATAGCTCGAAATGTGAGCTACTTAAGTAATTTCTCTCCTTTGGTTTCACAAGCTTGTTCTGATGGGGGATGTAGTTTTTGACAGTATCTGTTTTTAATTGTTATATATTTTGTTTGCTGTGTATCTAAGATTTAACTTTTGAAAGTTTTATATACCTTACAGTTTGCACGTTCTTTAATATTAAACAGATAAAAAAATAACTGCAATATCTTACAATATTATTAATTACTTAATTGCTACACAGCTATGATGGTGCTAAGAGGTTGAATAATTAATTTGTTTCATACCTTACAGTCAGAAAGGAGAAAAAGTTGTGACAGGGTGAATTTGTTGCACATTGTCTTCCTCATGGCTGATTTAGGAAGTTTTTGGTAGTTTTTGGCAGGAACAAGTAGTACAAGAGGGATGTTTGGAGTCCCATCAAGAATTTTTTTCAGTAGAACATGTGTAGGAAACTGAGCCCATGTTGAATAAACAATTAAAAAACAAACTGTACAAGTTCATTGTCATATTAACTACAGTCACTAGGTCCTGTAAAAGTTACTTAGTTTTAATTTAACCTTGATTTAGTTTAGCCAGTGCCCAAAATGGTTGAGGTGATGTGCCTTGTAACATCAGGGGGGAATCCTGCAACGGATTATTTAAGCAGCTCTAGTTTCACTATGTTACCTTGATCTCTTGGAAATTACAATTTTACTATTTACCTGACATTAGAAAATAACAATTTGTAACCCTACTTCAGACTAGTTTTTGTTTTTATGTCTTGCAGATCGATGTATTGGAGGACCCTGTGATTCGTAATGTCATTATCCTTCAGACTGTACTGCAGGAGGTTCGTCATCGCAGTGCACCGGTTTATAAACGTATTAAAGACATCATACATGAGAAAGAAAAACACTTCTACACCTTTACTAATGAACATCACAGGTAAAAAGACACTACGCTCATATATTTACTTCACCACTACAGGTTTATTGCATTGTCATAACCAGTGATGCAATGTAACATTTAGAAAGTGTATTTACTCAAGCACTGTGAAAATGAGAGGTAAATGCTGCAGAATTATCTTCTTCTTCATTTTCTTTTCTTCTTTCTTTCTTCATGAGCCTTCAGATCCATTTGTTATCCCTCTGTATATGAGTGTTTTTAAACCAGCTCCCTGTTCAGCAGCTGAAAGTATAACATGTTCTTTATGCAAAGGTCCTTCACTAGTGTTTTAGTAATGTTGCATATAATAATATATCAGTCAGAGGGAGCAAAGCGGTGGCTTTACAACAACACTTTAACTACATTTTGCTGCTAATATTTATGTATTTTTTAAATGGGATTCAGACACACTGGTGTATCTTTAATTTAAATATGTAAAGGATCCAAATACTTATTCCACTAGTAGTCATAACTTGTCAATTTGCCATATGTTTTGATTACCATAATAAAAAAAAATATGTTTTTCAAAATGTCTAATCCTCTAGAGAGACATTCATTGAGCGTGAACCAGGTGAGAGCGCTAATGACCGTAATGATCGAGCAATCCGTGTAGCAGCCACATGGTACACTCAACACCTCAAGACATCTGAGTCTGCGGCAGATGGGCTCAAGGTGGTCCTCCTCACCAATGACCAAGGGAACAAGCAGAAGGCAGCAGAGAGTGGCCTGCTGGTGTTCAAATGTAAATTAAATTTTATTACTTTTACAACTTTTGTCATTATCCTTTATCACTATGCATTCAGTTGCTACCAGTTTAATATACTCACAATTAAAGACTGTAGGACCCAAACATACTTCTGTTCTGTTGATTTATTTACCCTCTAGGTGAAGAGTACATTAAGAGTCTGATTGCAAATCCTGAGCTCGTGGATCGTCTGGCATTGACCAATGATGAAAAAGTAAGAGACCATTTATGCAAAAAGATGGAAGATTTTTTCCATTTTTTTGTTGTGAAGATATCCTCCGTGGCCTTATTGTTCACCCCCGTATCTGTCCTCATGCTGTTGCCAAGCTCACACCTTCTTCTCTCATTTTTCCACCCCTATTTGTCTCACCCACAGAATGAGATCACCAGTAGTAAAGTGTTATTCCCAGAGCATCTCCCTCTGTCCAGGATCCAAGCAGGTATCAAGAGTGGCTCCTTCCTCCAGGGCACCTTCAGGGCCAGTAGGGACAACTACTTGGAGGCCACTGTGTTTGTCCCAGGCGAGGGGGAAGACAGCACAGAGGTGGGATTTTGTTTCCGACTTTAAACATACAACATTCACAGACTGAAGGTCCAGACAATCTTAGATACAAATCAAAGACTTATTTTCTAGAGCTAATCAGTGTCTGAGAGAACTGGGCGTTCAGATTTAAGTTCAGATAATGTGCTTGAAGAACTGTTAGTCTATATGCACATATGCTTTGGAAACTGCCCTCTCATGTTTTGCTTGTTGTCAGGTTCTCCTTCAAGGTCTTCAGAACCTCAACAGAGCAGTGCATCAAGATGTGGTTGCTGTGCAGCTTTTGCCACGGGATCACTGGGTGGCCCCATCTTCAGTTGTGCTTCAGGATGAAGGCATGGCAAAAGATGAAAATCCTGAAGAAGAGGAGGAAGAGAAGGCTGTGAGTGTTGCATTAAACCAGTAGGATGGTCATTTAACTGGTATTCAGCTGCTTACTGATGAAGCAGGGGTCTGCCATTTTTCTTCCTATAAACATAATGAAATATAAGTCATTTACTTTTCGTGTGTTTGCTGAACTAAATAGAAAATGTGTAAATATATTTTTATGGCCCATTACCCATTAATGGCAAACTTAAAGCCTGTTACTGCATCTCTTTGTTTTGAGCAGCTGAGGTTGTCGGCACTTGAAGCAGCCAAGAAGCCCACAGGCAAAGTGGTGGGAATCATTAAAAGGAACTGGAGGCCATTCTGTGGCATGCTCAATGTCTCCCAGATTAAAGAGGTATGGCTTGATTACTCTTGTATTTTATTTGCTTCTAATAATAAATGATGATTATTTATATATATATAGATATATACATATAAAAATATACCTGATACTGTACTGTAAAAACTATTTGTCTTTCAACCCCTCCAAACCTGTGCATTTATAATTCTTCTCATCTACTGTTTTCTTTTTTTGTTCAGTCAACACGCCATCTGTTCACCCCAGCAGACCGCCGTATCCCACGTATTCGCATTGAAACACGTCAGGCATCCACACTGGCTGGCCAAAGGATTATGGTGGCCATTGATGGCTGGCCCAAAGACTCCAGATATCCAAATGTTAGTCTGACATCATATGCAAATAACATCTGTAAAACTTGAAATAAAATTATATTTACAACTATACACAGAAATGAGTTTTTCAATAAAAGTGCTTTTATGTTATTGTTAGGGTCACTTTGTACGCAGCCTGGGAGGTGCAGGTGAAAAGGACACCGAAGAGGAAGTTCTGCTACTTGAACATGATGTTCCCCACCAGGCCTTCTCTCAAGCTGTGCTCAGTTTTCTTCCCAAGATGCCTTGGGCCATCACACCAGAGGTAATCACAGCAACTGAGATACACAGAGCAGTATTATGATTATAGTTTTTATTATTAAATGTCACTTTGAATTAAATGTGCGCAGTGTTTTTATGTGCAGCGTGTTTCACTAAGTATATAAATGTGCGTTTGTTAGGACATGAAGCAAAGACAAGACCTGAGGCAGCTGACGGTGTGCAGTGTGGATCCTCCAGGATGTACCGACATAGATGACGCCCTGCACTGTAGAGAGCTGGACAACGGAAACCTTGAAGTACATATATAGTGCACATACATCAACTATTTAGTAACACAAACAAGGTTATCCATGTCCCTTATATTTTATCTGCGTGTCTCTCGTAGGTGGGTGTCCACATCGCTGATGTCAGTCACTTCATCAGACCTGGCAATGCTCTTGATAAAGAGGCTGCCAACCGAGGGACCACTGTCTACCTGTGTGGAAAGGTAAGGAGAAACAGACACATTTTACATAACTATGTCAAATATTGTATTTAATTCTCTTATTTTATTTTTGTCTAGATATTGTGATAAAAAAACATTTCAATCTTGTATACTAAGGAGTTCGCTATAAAATCTGATAAGTTCATATCTTCAGTACTACACATTTAGACTTGAAATTAAAATGAAGTATATGTTTTATATGATGTTGTGTTCAACAGAGGATAGACATGGTTCCCGAGCTGCTCAGCTCAAACCTTTGTTCACTGCGCTCCAATGTCGAGAGGTAAACACTAAAGGCACACACAAACTACACATATTCACACTGCCTCCAGAATAAAAGTAGTGACATTTTTACCAAGTTTGAGTCACTAATAAAGAAAAAGTGAATCAAAAATGCTGGTTGGTTGTAGTTTTCAAGAAGCAGTATTGGGTCATAATGTGAAAATTCTAAGAATTAATGAGGGAATGAGGTTTACTCAAAAGGAACATTTGTCACAGAGCTGGCAGATTTACTTCAAAACACTGTCTGCACTTTACAATAGATTAACTTTTAAGGTTCTTCCTAGTGGACGATTTATAAATGTATTGTATAAATGGACATAAAACAATATTTTTGTAATAACATTATCACATACACTGAAAACATCATCAAAGCAGCACTTTTGTCATTTGTTTTCCAATTCGTCTTATTAAAGTGTGTAATATTTAGTACATTTTATCTCTGAGGCAGATAATTTACATGAAAAAAATTTAGATTAGTGTAATCAGTGTAACCCTGGTTTGTCAGAATGTGTGTTCTTACTTGAACAGTAAGTAATTAATATTTTAATAGCTGACTTCAGATATGATGGTTCTTGTTATAAGGTTGGCCTTTTCATGCATATGGGAAATGAATCATGAGGCTGAAATTCTGAAGACCTGGTTCACAAAAAGTATCATTAACTCTAAGGTAAAGTGTCATCACACTGCCACAGCTACAAATGTAACAATCAGATAATTTGCAACTAATAACACATTACGTTACAGACGTAGACATAATAAAAACCATGATTTGTTTGCATATTTACTTTATTTATGTAACATGATAATTTTTTTCCTCTGTCCTACTCAGGCCTCTTTGACATACGCTGAAGCCCAGATGAGGATCGATGACACGACCATGAATGATGATATCACCAAGAGTCTGCGGGGTCTCAACAAACTAGCAAAAATCCTCAAGAGGCGGAGAATAGAGAACGGGTACGGCTCAGAAGTTAGTTATAAGAGCAGAAAAAAACGGACTCACAAAAATGTTGATGGAAAAAAATACAGTTAATTTAACTCATCATGTTTTATGTTCTGTGTGGTTTCCTCTAGAGCTCTTACATTGTCATCACTGGAGGTCCGTTTCCACATCGACAGTGAAACCCATGACCCTATTGACCTCCAGACCAAAGAACTTATGTTAGTAACATCAACCACAAACATTCTTAACACAATATTCCTGTTCAAATACATTTTAATGCACGCTGGGATTTGAGTACATGTTAAATAAACTCATCTGTTTGTGTGGTTGTTAGGGAGACCAACTCCATGGTGGAAGAGTTCATGTTGCTGGCCAATATTTCAGTCGCCCAAAAGATCTATGATGAATTTTCGGAGTGTGCTCTGTTGAGGAAACATCCAGCACCGCCTCCATCCAACTACGACATCCTCATCAAGGCTGCAAAGTCTAAGGTACATAGAAACAGATGGTCCCTCACCAATACATTCTGTACTAATTGTAGTTTGTTCTTTTTACGCTTCCTCACCTTTGTTTCTTTTACTCATTAGAATGTGGCGATCCACACAGATTCAGCCAAGGCGCTGGCAGACTCCCTCGACATGGCCACAGTGGACAGCTTCCCATACTTCAATACACTTCTGCGTATCTTGGCTACTCGCTGTATGATGCAGGCTGTCTATTTTTGCTCCGGCATGGACAGTGATTTCCACCACTACGGTCTTGCTTCACCCATCTACACACACTTCACATCACCTATTAGGAGGTAACAGATGTACTGTGAGTGTGGTAAAAGCTTTTGGCATGTAACTTTAGAAATATATAAAATGATGCAAATTTTTCCTTCCTTGCTCTCTACTCATTTTCGCAGATATTCGGATATTATAGTCCATCGGCTGCTGGCAGTAGCTATCGGAGCAGACAGCACCTACCCTGATTTGATGGACAAACACAAACAGTCTGCCCTTTGCAATAACCTCAACTACAGACACAAAATGGCCCAGTATGCTCAGAGAGCCTCTGTGGCGTTCCACACACAGGTAAACACATACCTTCAGAAGCAGCGCTGAGATTTATGGCACTTTCCCTCTGTCCCGTACATTATAATTTCACAGAGTTGATCCTATATAGGCATAATTATATAGGACTTAATCACGATATGCCAACTACAAATTAAAAACATAAATTCATGAATTGCTTTTTTATAATTAAAAAAAATACATAGATGTAAATTAATAAACTCTTCAAATTAAATATTAATGTATCAATAAATACTCACATTTAAAAAGGGATTTATGAATACATGAAGCAGTAAATCTTTTTATCATGTAGTATTTATGTATTTTTTAATCATCCAAAAACTCACTTTAAAAGAGAAATTAACAGATGAAAAGGATAGATATATGTTCTTTTTGAATGTGCGTTTATAAATTTCTTCAACCTGCCCAATTTGTTTTGATTTATGACATATTTATAAATCTCTTTTTAAACGATTTATGGATTAATATCATTAATTTTTTTGTGTAATTCTTTTTTTGTTGTTGTTGCCCAATAAAATACATATTTATCTTCATTAGGGATTACAAAAATACATTGTAAAAACATCTATTTCACAAATGCATTGTATAAATGAATTAGATATCACTAAATTAGATAAATCCGGTATAACTAGAGTGAATCCTTGGTCCTCAATTATTTTCATGCTGTATTTTTTACAGTTAAAAGTGAGTCCAGAGCCTTTATAAAGCCATGACCACAAATGACAAGACAGATCTCCTAGAGAGCCTGGCTTTTAATGCACATCTTCTTTTTCCAGTTGTTCTTCAAGACTCGGGGCGTTTTAAATGAAGAAGGATTTGTTCTGTTTGTGAGGAAGAACGCAATCATTGTGCTCATCCCGAAGTTTGGGATGGAAGGAACAGTCTTCTTCGACTCCAAAGACAAAACTGCTCCAAACCTTGTTTTTGATGAAGAGGTATAAACATTCAGTTCATGTTTCATAAGTTATATTTGTAGAGTCTTGGTTATAGCTTAATACATAAAAGTGTCAAATGTTGAAATGATCTGTGCATTTAGGGTCCAACTCTGACAGTAGAGCAGCACACCTTTCATATATTTGACAAGGTGAAGGTCACCATCAGTCTAGACGCCTCCAATATTCAGCATCAGAAGATCCGCATGGCTCTGATCGATCCTGTGGTAAGTACAGACTACACTGGACAGGAGTGTTAATAACCAAAGGCCAGCAGAAGGCACTTATAGATCTGTCATTCTAGCTTTATGTCATTTTTTTCATAATTTCCTTTTAGATCTCTGGTGTGAGTGTCCCAGCTGAAGACCTTGAGCCACAGTCCAAGAAATCCAAATTGGACCGCTAACCGAAAGAGCAACTCCTCAACCACCACCAGCTGCTGTTTCAGATTAAGACATCCTACAAAAAAATTCTAAGGACTAGTTCAGTATTCGTAATGAGTTTCCTCAGTTAACTGTTTCTTATGAAGCAAATGTGTTCTTTTTATGAATTGACTTCAGTTGTTTTTCACTGTTTCCATTTTTATTTTGTGACAGCTGCAAAGGACTGTAAATGCTAAATCCATGCATCTTTATCTCATTGCCATTGTTACTCAAGATATTTTTTTTCTTTTTAAAAGGTTCAGATGCTCTGAATTTACTCAGTATATATTTGTTCTTGTACAGGACCGGCCAACATGGCTGCATTATTTTATTGTTGTTGTTTTTGATTTTTCTGAATGACAAATAGTTAAAAGCCTCACCTCCCAACATTATAAAAGTTAAGTATTTTGGCATCATTAATACACTCTAATTACAAAAAGATGAAATATATTCAAAGAACATCAAGAACAAGTTCATTTCAAGTCTCTTTAATATGGTAACCATCCAGCACACACTTTATGTACAAAAATAGGTATGCAAATGGCTCAGTCAGTTTTAAATTTTCTAGTGGCATTACTCTGTGTCTTATTCTGGAATAAATATTCTAATCATCAAAATAAGATCCACAAATAACCTGAATTGTATCACTTGTTACATAATCCAACAATAGAGGTATAAATCCCATAAAATCGTGCTCATGATTGTTTTTATAAATGCGTAAATACAGTACACATTAGATTATCTGAATGGTGGATCTGTCCAGCCATCAGTAGTGTCAAGACCATTAAAATAATTGAAATTATGCAAATAATCAATACAGCATTCAAAAATGTGCAAGCTAGAAAGACCTTTTTTCCTCCCTCTTTTACCATAAGCACCATGGGGGTAGAACCACCAGGATCACTGAATTTACACCAGTCCGCTCCATAAACTGTGCCAGAATTTTATTTAGAAGACCTACTAATAACCATGTGTGAAATTCCTCTGTCTGCTTGATCCTTTTCACTCTCACAACATTAAGCTGACATAAAAGCTTCGAACATCATGTAAACTTTGTTGTATTTGAATGCAAAAATTTCATTGTGAGCTTCCACTGGAAGTGACGTCCCTTTTAATGCATCATGTGGCTCAGTGGTGAGGGTAAAATACCTGAAAATTAAGAAATACAATGTTATTATTAACATATTTACTTTTTCTCCCTGAATATTAGAGATGAAGTCTTTACATAACTGCAGGTACACTGCAAGGACAAACTGTCAACCACATGGTTGTGTGTCAGCAGTCACACTACCTTCACTTTAGTGTGTCTTGTTTGTTGTAAAGCTTCCTCAGCCAGATTTGAAGTGAAGGACTCTTTTCCGTGACAGTCTGAGCTGAGGCCATCTATGAGACTACCGGTTCCTGCTGAGGTAGTGTTGTAGCCACTATCCACCTGACCAAAATCATAAAGCAACTCATTATCATTTATTTCTTTCCAACTACTCATAAAATAGAGGTTTCACAACTAAACAGTGGTCTATCCATTTGTAGCCAAACAAAGTAATGACTGCATGTTGGACAGGAATCAAAGAAGTAAAACACTGAAAAAGAAAAGGCAACACACAAACCTGCATGCTAGAGTCATAGCGTATGCTGCTTCCCTCGGCCAGAAGAGATACAAACATTTGCGAGCTCTCTGTTGCTGACACATTCCCCATTCGAGAGCTGGTCAGGCGTCCAGAAGGCGCTCCAGATTCCTCCTCCTCCTCCTCCTCCTCCATACCCATGTCCTTGCAATCCTCCATTTTCACAGATTTCAACAAATCCAAATTCACTTTCCTAGTATCAAGGTGAGCATCCCGATCCCGGGGAGAGGATGGGTCCAGTTCCATAAATGGGAGAGAGGAGGAGGAAGGGAGTTCTTCAGGCTCCTCACTGTCATGGAGTTTAGGGTTGAGGATGGGGGAGATCGGTGGGGGTGAGGCCCAGCACCGAACTCTCGTCCTGGGTTTAGATCTGCTATTGTGTTTGAACTCATTGTGGCAGTGGAACTGCTGTGGGGAACAGCTGCGAATAGGAGAGCAACCCTCAACAACTGGGCTGTCAGTGCAGGAAGTGACATCTATATCCAGAGGAACACTATGAGGAGTCAGATTGCTTGACTGTTTACCCTCAACTAGAAAATGAAAAAAGAGACAAAGAAAAAAAAAGACATCAGTCATTTATTTCAACATAATACGATTATAGAAGCAGCTTGTGTTATGAATTGCAAAGCCAACAGTTTACCTGAGCCTATAGGTGTGCGTGCTGTATGTGCAACAATAGGTGAAATAGTTGGCGAGACAAGACCAGCAGGAGAGGACCTGTCAGGGAACAGAGGACTGCTGATGCTGCCGAGGCTGTAGTCCCGGAAACACCCATGCTGGATGGGGCTGGATGAGAACTGCCCCTATAATAGAAGCAATACATCACATTTTGATTTAATAGCATAATTATATCCGGTTTAAACAATTGAAGGAATAGCTATTCATTCTGCACAAAAGCAGTTTCCAATTTAAAAAAAAATAAAAAGACTTTACTAAACAGTAAACAAGAACATTTTCAAGCAGGAACCTGATAGAGTTTTCATGCTTTTTTTCCCACTTTGATTATTTTTTCAATTATAATTTGGCCATTTTATGAGAATGTGAGCTGTGGTTTTACTAGAAAACATTTGTCAGGAGTCCCTTAATTTAATTATGTATGAGCCATAAAATGTTTGTAACTGATAAAACCATATTTGATATACTAATATAAATATGATAGTGGAAGATACAATAGAACACGACACATTAATAATTACAGACTAAGGTATCTAAAAATAAGTTTATCATAGGACTGCACGATTAATCCATTTTAAATCAAAATTGGATTTTTTTTTTAATTAGGATGATTTTTAAAAAAGGGAAATCGTCAAATTGATTTAATCTCTCTCATCTTCAGGCAAATGTAGGCTCCTCCTCCTAACTGTGAGAGAGGTCTTTCACAGAAGTCCAGGTAATGACCACAGACCTTAAATCTGTGATGGTCCCACAGTAGTGATACTAATGTAAGCTGCAGTCCATGTACAGATTCCCCCAATTCAAATATAACTCCACGGGGATCACACATCTTACGTTGTCCACACACAGATCAGTCTTCTTCCGATCTGGGTCGTGGGGGCAGTAGCCTCAGCAGAGGAGCCCAGACAGCCCATTCCCAGGCCAGCCAAGAGATATGATCCCTCCAGCATGTCCTGGGTTGGTCTCCTCCACCAACGGATCTCCCCCATTTTAAATATAACCGCATGGGGATCACTCATCTTACGTGGTCCACACACGCACACACGGCTGACTTACGGCTGCCTATCACTGACTTACATTGGTATCACTTCTGCGAGCCTGTCACAGAATTTTCGGGGATTCTGTGATACCATCACAGATTTGAGATAGGGAGCAGCGCCTTGCATTGTGGGCTGCTCATGAAAACGACATGCCAACTTCTGCTGTCTTTTGTAGCTTTACCTAAAAATCGCAATCCTAGTTTATCTTATCATGTAATTTAAAAAGGCATTTACAGATATGCTATTGCAACAAAAGCTCCCAAATGCAAATATCACAGTCCAGTTTCTAAACAAACTGATAATTTGTATCTCTACAGAACTTGTGCTTACTGTAGATGGAGTTGGAGCTGAAACACTGCAGGACAAAGGGGAGGCAAAAATGGATGAGAGAGCCTCTTGCTCAGAACCCCTCACTTCCTCTACAGCTCCCTCTCCTCCATTCCGCAGTTGGCTCTGCTGCCTGGAAAGCCTTCTCTCCGGGCTTGGAGGGTTAGAGCTGTCAGAACCGCTATAACTGCCTTGACCATCAAGGAAAAGTTTTCGTCTCAAAGAGGAGGAACTGAGGCTCTCCTGGACAGCATCAGATGGTTCTTCATTTCGGTAATATTCCCCTGTGTGGAGAGAAGAAATATGACGAGATACAGTGATATAAAAATAGACTTCATGAATAAAACAAATTTTAATTGTGTTAGGGTTGTTTTGGAAACCTACCTAGTATTTTCTCCAAATCAAACGTCAAAGGTAATGACAATGTTGTCTGACAAGCAACTAGAAAACAAACGCCAAAAGAAATCAATTAAACACATTATTGAATGGAAAACAAAATAGTGAGGTCCTAATTAACACACTGAAATACAAACCAACCTGACAGTTTCTCGGATTCCTCACAAATCACCGGAGACACAGAATCTGTAGATGCAACAACACAGTGGAGTTCCAGTTTGTGATTATGAGATGCTTTTATTTTAGAAAAATACAAAAACATTACCTAAGAACACCTTTAAACTAATATTAATACATCATCCTTACTCACATTTGTTATACATATACATTTTACGGGTGTCTGGTGCAGCCCAGGGGGAAGGCACAATGGCTCCTTTAGTGAAAAACTTAAACAAAAAACAAAAAAATCATCAGATTAATTAAATAACACATTACATGTGAATAATAACTTTTTTTTTATTGTTAAATAATAAGTGTACCTGTTCAATGGCATTCTGGCGCTTTTCTTCAATTTCCACATCCATCCTACAAGTGACAAAGACAGGTTTTGTCACTGTAAATACTTCATTGCTTTACTTATAAAACACACTATTAAGTCACTGAAGTTTACACCCTACAAAGAACAGTAAACTACTGAAGTAATGATTATAAGTCAAAGAAGAGAAAACTGAAACCATGAACTAGGTTTTAGTCTTGAACTAAATGAGTTACTAGGCTGGAAAGACAATTTAGGGCTGAAATAATCACTGAAAATATTATTTATTCAGTGGATAAAAAATGAACTGAAAGTATAGTTGGGATAAGCTACTTCCTTGTTTGCTCTTTGAATATTTTGGGGTTTATTATCTGAAAAAATGAAGAAATTTGAGGATGAAATGCTATGCTTTGTGAAATCATGTTACTATAGTAATCCATACATACCTTGTCTGGCTGAGGTAGAGAGACTGCTGCTGTATTTCTTCTGAGCCAATGTGCACAGGGAGAAGACTGGCCATTTCATCAATAGACCAGTTAAACTTAGGAGGAGTCTGTGTGGTAAAGAGATGAGGAAGTGAATGAGGAGCAGACTCAGCTAAATTTTAAGACAAAACTGAGGTAGATGTCTAAAGTATCTTACATCTTTACAAGGTTTGGACTTGAAGACAGATGGACTGGGCACCAGGGGTTCACGGAGGTGGTGGTAGTCATTTGGACTCTCAAATGGGTTTCTTATAGAGGGTTTGCCCGGAGTCTGAGGAGTGATCTGTACCTCAACGTGATCCCCCATCTAGGTGACCACAGCAAGAAATGATATGACATATTAAATTACAAAAGCATTATGCAACAAAAGAGGAACACATCTTTCCTACAGCCAAACGCTATTTTCAGTGAAATGTCTTCAATAATTATAAATGAATTAGCTTCCTTGTTTCTACTAACGACTCTTCGAAGCTACTAGAAAGAATGTGCTTGGAGTTTAACCTCATAATACACGTTTCTTTCTATTAAAGCTGCAATTTACCCGAAAAGCTATGTAATACTTGTACTTACAGCTATGAATGAGCCAGGACGTCGGAAATAGAAGTAAAAAGACAGTTCATTGAAGGATGTCCAAACAAGCAGTGCGATAAGTTCAAACGTTTATTTCAATTTCGTCCATGAGGCGAATCGACCAATAAGAAACGTTTCCGGAAATGCTTGAGAACCAATGACGGAGTTCCTGTCGTCACTTCCTGTGTTTGGCTACTGAGCGCAACTCAAGTCAGCTTGAAGCTAACAGCTAACTGTTTCTCACTGGTCTATGTGCTATAATGTCATATTTATTGGAACAATTATTACGAAGACTGTTAAAATCTAGCTAAAGTGAACCAAAGTTTCACCGATCGGCGGCCAAGTTAAATACTTTTTCAAATCTTGTCAGTTAGCCGCCCGCTAGCAAGTGTTGAAAGCTAGCTACATCTTACCATTACCATGGCAAGTGCAGCAAACGCAAACCTAAACGCAGTGCGGGAGACTATGGATGGTAAATATGTTTAAAATGTCTTTCATATATACATATTTTATACATAACGTAAGTCCAAAATAAGTGCATGTTCTTTACATAGCTTGTAGGTAAGCAATTTTCCTATTTGAATATTCATAAATGACAGCTTAATAATTTTATAAATATGTTATTTTTATCATGAGGAATATAGCACCATTGACGGTTTTGTTGAAAAATGCATTGTAAAAAGGGACACTGCAGTTAATAAAACCACATTTTGGGACTCATGGTATACCCACTACTTTATATAGCTTATTCATTTACAGTTCCCTAAGAATACAATAGGTAACACCAATAGCTTCAAAATAACAGAGTAGAATTAAATCATGAGATAGATGAGAACATTTCTGTGGAAAAAAATCTGCAAAAGCGCAGTGAACTTGAACTATGTGTCTTTTCTTTGTTCATCTTAAGGAATTGTATACAAAGAAGTCTTGCCCAGATTTAGATTTTACACCAGTTACAGCTCTATGGGAACATTAAATCAATTATAATTTTTAGATGATGTGTTTAGTGTTTTCTTGATTTTATGTACATTGAATTAAGCTATGCATTCAAAATTTACCACTTAATTAAAAAATTAATGGCAGAAATAATTCTTATATGATATTCAGGACTGTAGGAATATTCATTTCTGTAGAAAATTATAGGCTAAACTTGATTTAAAAAAAAAAAAAAAAAAGTAAATATTACCAAAGTCAAGTTCGTTTAATTAGTCAATTTGTTCAAGAAGGCATAATTGTTAACACATACTCTGTTTATATAAATACATTTTGTCCCTTTTTCTGTTATTTAAAAAGATCGGGACATAAAATAGGTATTTCATAGAATGATTTAAAGAAGTAATAAACCTGTGACTTTCTTGACCAGTACTGTTGGAGATCTCCAGGTTGCTCAACACTGGCTTGGACATGGAGTCTCTTTCCATCTGTGTACGTCTGTGTGAGCAGGGCATCAACCCAGAAGCACTTTCCTCAGTTATAAAAGAACTGCGCAAAGCTTCTGACTCGCTGAAGGTAAGTAGACTGACTCTCACAGCACTAAATCTTCTTTCCGTGTCATGTTAAATTTTGTTAGGGATGAGCAGCCTCAAGTTTAATTCACCAAAACCCGAGAAAACACAGGTATTTATGTTGGATGAAGAATGTGGATTATTTGGATGCACATAAGGCAAGCTCAGATGCGAAATGTTTTGACATTTAACAATGAATAAATACATTACTGTGTTTGTACTGTTTTTCAGACTTCAGAAAACTGCACAAACTGAAGATGAGGACTGACCTCAGTTTGGGTCTTCAATGGGATCACACTTGATCCCTGGATATGTACCATGAGCTCTCGAGCCAATCTGACTGCGTGTAGGTGTTCAGGCCTCAGCACCACCTCTGTTGTAAATATATTACTGTCTTGTGTCTTCATATGAGTTAATTCTTTCCCTGTCTGCCTCTAATTCCATCTTAGTATTGGCATCTTGCCTTAAGTTAAGAGCATCCCTGTGTCATATGTCAACTTGTGGTGCACTTTTCACATTTTATGTCTGTTTATGTTTGTGTATGGAATTGTTTCAAACTGCTTTTATTTTGTGTGCATACTGTATTTTTCAGTTTTGCTACATTGTTTATGACTGAAGAGTTTATATTAAAACAATACCGTAAATGGCCACATGGTGGTGTTGTGTCATGTTTTTATAAACAACCTGATAGCTCCTTAGTTTTATTGTCTGTTAATTCAAGTATTATAACTTGTTCCGTAGTATATGCAGTAACAATTTTACTTTATGAAATACTGCTTTTTTAAATAGAATTTTATTTTGTTTAAAATGATGTTCAGGGATGTAGTCACCTGGGGATAAGTTTTCTGTAGGGAATTTTACAAAGGAAATAATGTTTCCTGTTACACTAGGTGAAAGGAGCAAAGATACCGGTTGAACTTTACACAATACCTTACAAAAAGAGCATGTAGGGATCGTTATATCCTTTGCTAAGAAGGGTCAGGATTTTCAACAGGACATACTATTGAGCTGGAAATTTGGCACCTTTATGTCTGTGCCATATCTACAAAAAGGATTTTAGGAATATTGCAAACTTGACAAAAATTCAAGGCTTTGATCACCCAGAAATGAAGACCGTACATCACAAATCCAACCACATAGAGCATTGTTTTGTTTCTCTACTGTCTGTAAAATAGCTCTATTCATCTTGTAGACGAGGCAAAATGCTGAGAGCACAAAACGTTCCTCCACAGGCCAATATACAGGCGTGGAACGACCTCTCATCTTGTATTGGTAGGCTGTGAGTGTGTATGTGTGTGTTCCTCACTGTGTGCAAGTTTAAGGCATTGTAGATGTCTACAAATGAGTAGCCCCTAAGCCTTGTAACAATAACGCCTCACCCCTCACAGGCAAGAGAAAGCCAGTGAGTGAGCAGGAGGGTGTGTGTGTAAGCATTTCTGTCTTCTTTTGCTTTGTCTCGACATCTTGAGTGACAGACAGTGAGTCTAAATCTCTGCACTGCTGCTTTGATCTCTTAACACAGTATCTCTCTGTTCCTCAATACCAGCATCGTGTTGGCCAAGTATGTGAGGCATACGGATACAGTGCAGTGGCTTTACTTGATAGCCTACAAGTTTAAGCAACCCCTGGCCTCTGTGGGGGGTGATCTGAGATGATGATAGAGGAAGACCCACATTAATAATCTTTTTCTTTGTAAAAGAAAAGGAGTTATGCATGGCTTGATTGGCTACTGTGGGCGTGGGATTCAGGATGCATTGCTCTGTGTTTGATGTGTTTGAAGGGTTTCTCCTGATCCTAGCCAAGCACTTTGATCTCTGTTAAACAAAATATTCCCAAATCCCATAGTCCTGACTGAGAGATTAGCGTCCACATATGCATAAACATCTAAGAGCGTTCAACTAGGGCACTGGTCAGGTCACATGACCGTATAAACTTAAGAGGTAAGCAGGTCCTCACATCAGAACTTCTAAAGGTGTTTATGTTTGTATGTCTGATAATTATCCAGGCTCTGGATTATTTTTGTGATAAATGAGGGCATTCTCATTTAAAAGTGAAAGGTCTTGTTTTGCAGGTGTGTGAAATGTATATTACAAACATAATTACACTGATTAGTGGACACCAGCATATTCTTAACACTCTGCAACCCAATTATTGGCACAGAGAAGAGTATTATTATAGCTCACAGTTGGAAGACTGAGGGGATGGATTTATTAATATTTTCCTATAACTGGTCCAGGTTATCTGGCCCTCATCTTTCAGTAACGTAAAGCTTCACTGACTGTATTTGCCCTAAGAGGTGTTACATCCTTGTTGACCTTGTTAGAGCCTGCTGCAATATACCACCCTTGATTAAATACAGGCCTCACTTTTACACTGTAAGATTATACTATTTAGGTCCCAATTAAATTCATAGCAAGGAAATTGGATCGTAAACTCTTTAAAGGATCGTTAACAATCATTAGACAGGATAATGGCATGGCAATCAAAATGTGTAAAAAAAAAAAACTTCCAAAGTCTTTTAGTGACTTTGTTGTTTTTGGACATTTTCCAAGCTGATTAATGTAGAATTGATTGATTTACAGTTGTAATTAGCTGTCTTCTGCATAGATGCATAATAATCATATATCTGCCTGCTTGTTTTAAAGTATTAATTGGTTTCATTAACAAAAGCAGTTAATTGAATAACAATTAACAAAGTTGGTGATGGCATCGACACAGCGCGTGCAAACTCCCTTGTGTTTTCCCTAAGATGATAATGAAACCACCTTTTATCAGATTGGAATTTTGTGTGTTGGACTATGTAATGACTAATATGATATTGGGCTTATTAGTTTATTCGAGTGGCTCACTGAGGCGTTAAGCTGGTATTGAACACGTTGTGTTTAACAGGTAGGCACCATATGCTGCCTTAATCAGACATTGGAATCACATTTGGTTGTTAAATTGTCTTCTAATAAAAGCAGGTAGTAAAACAACTTGAGCTAATTCAATTTCAAATGAGTTTGGCTGAAGTGAACAGCTGTTCATATTTGTTGAATTGTTTTAACATACCCTCTCTTGTTTTTCTCCTTTTTTTAGTTTTAACTCCAACAGCTTGTTTGTTCCTCAACTTTTCTTGAAGAAAATAGAGATAGAGGGTGGGCTAGCTGTCCACTCTCCTTAAAAGAAGACAATGCCAGGCATATTGTGGTGACAGCTTGTATTGTGAGTGTGTGTGTGTCTAAGTAAGTAAGAGAAAGAGAGAGGAGACAGGAGAAAGAGCATGTGTGCGCTCGAAAAACAGAAAAATACAGAAAATGTGTGTGTTCATCTATGTGTATGTGTGTGTGCATGTGTGTTACAGTGACAGCTTGTATTCTCCGTGATTAATGATGTGCTGTGTGACTTGATAAGTGCTTCGGAGGACCAACGCTTGTTTCAATTAGACCTTGTGAAGGTCGCGACGCCGCGCCGGCCTCTCATTATCATATCCATAATCAATCCACATTATCATAAGGGAATGTGCAATGGATGTGTGATATCTTGGTCATACACACACACTCACACACACCTAATCACATACCAAAACACAATGACATACTCTCTCACTCACACGAGCGCACACACACCCTTCACTCCAAGTTGATTTGAATCATAACAGTGGCTGTCGGAATGGATTGTCTGTTTAGATTAAGAGTGTGTATCAGAGAATTAAGCAGCGTTGATGGTGGTGGCATTTCAGAAACCATCCACACACACAAATGCCAAAACATCATTCTGTCACCCCCTCTTTCTTTCTCACACAGGCACACACACATACACAATCCACCAAGACCCTGGGGCATTTTTAATAGAGGCGAAGTGATTCGTATGTTTTTACTCCTCTAATGAGAACAGATTGAGTGGTATTTACACTTCATCGGCTGATCTAACCACCTACACATTTCCCTCATGCTTGTGCTGCTCAGTGGCCAAAACAGACATGTGGAAAGGACCAAGAGCTTGGCTTTCAAACAGCAACACAACAGGAATATTATCTTTGTCTTATTGACTCATAACAGCATTACAATAAGCTAAAGATGAACTGTTAGTATTGGAAGACTACAAACAGATTATTAAATTGCCTTTTTTTTTGGTCTGTGATAGCTAAATGATCCAAAAATAGTGGAGGAAACAGCATGTTTAAACCTCTGACAGGCATATTAGCCCACAAGAAGAGAACCACTTGGGATTTAACTCTGGTGAATCTTTATTTCAAGCAGTCTGTGTTAAAAAAGACCAACACAGGTCAAATACATCAATCGAAATCACTCCCCAGCACAAACCAATCTAGACTTTATGATATCATAACATGAATCATGGCAAACGTTGGAGGTTAGAACTGAAGAATTACACTGTACTGAAGCAATTAGAGGAATCAGAGGAGATATAAAATATTAATTAACCTGGTAATATTCAGCAGAGGGACAATCCCAGCAGTTCAAGATGGATATAGGCAGGAGACAACCGCCATAACCTGCCATTTAGGAACTTTAAACAATTATTAAACTGTTAAAAATAAGAATTTGATCATCCTCCTGTAGGTATGTGTTTTAATACTTAGGTAAGAAATTTTTCAGCAGATAATGGTTCATTGTTTTTTTTAGGGGAGTAAAAGTACAATGGCTGCTGTATGACCTTCCTGTTTATTGCAAAGTCACTTCCCACCAGGGGTATCCTGCTACATATGCTAACCTGATTCTCTGCACTTTTTTTTTTTTTTACACTGAATTTGGGATAGATGATAAACAGTGATGTGATTTATTGTTGTGTTTTTTATATTATGCAAACACCAAGTTCAAAAAGTTGTCAACCGCAGGGCAGGGAGGTTAAAGATGGACATGTTAGATTTTACTAAACACTTAAAGGTGAATTTATGACGTGAATAGGTTTTGCTTAACACTGATGGCTTTATCAGTGTGTTTTCTACAGATGTACAAAGAGAGTCGTGACATTTCTTTTTGGCAAGGAAAAGGCCATACTCAGCAGGAGTTATCAAAGGCAAAAAGTAAAAAGTTCGAGTTAGCTATCTCTCTCCCCCTCTCTCTCTTCCCCTGGAGATACTCATGTTAAGCATAATTAAGCAGATTTGATTAGCATCAAGCCTGGCTTCCTCTCTTGACTTTTAATGAATGTAAATCTACCATCTACATCCTAAAGATTAATTTCTGCCAATTAAAAAACACAAGAGGGCTTATTGGGGAGAGGGGGGTAGGGAGGAAAAGAGTGTTAAAGTCCTTTGAGTTGAAGTACAGTCGGAGTTTTATCCTCTTCCCCCTTGTCTTATGGTGAGATGGTCTCTGGAGATCTGTGTGTGTGTGTCTCTCTCTCTCTCCCTCACGACCAAGATCATTATCAGCACAATGTTCCGTGAAAGCCACTTTGAAAGGACTGCGAGCTCCATATGTAAATGATGGGAGTGTGTGTGCATGTGTGTGTATGCGTGTCTGTGTGGACCATATGACAAAGAAGTACAGAACAGGTAAAGGGGTCAATTTGTCACACCAAGGTTATTGGCCCCTGAATCAGCTTTTGTGCAGTAGTGTCTGTCAGGCTCTTTCTAATTTTTGTGAATAAAAAAACATTTAAGTGAACAGCAAAGATTATCTTGTATGTAACAAAACAGTTGTAATTACCCATGTAATCATTTCACTTATGAAATGTGCCAAATACATATTCAATCTCACATCTAAAATGTATTTAATTTTCTGTAATATTAAATAAAGACAAGCAATGAAGCTGTATTCAACAGTTTATCAGTATTTTTTTTGCTTAGAAGATGACCAAACAATTAACCTATTATCATTATTATCTGTCAGATATTTTAATACATTCATGAACTAATCACCTGAGCTTTAGCATTTAGGCTGCACAACTAATTACAATCAGATATGATGAATTTCTTTAAATATTCAAATCAACTTGTATATTAAAAAAGACAAATTATGTGCAGATAACATTTTAATTTAAAGTAATATAAAACTGAAGAAGTTCCAAAAGAGGTTATGTAAAGATTAGTGACACTATTAGAAGTTTTTTTTTTATGTTATGAAGAAAGCAGCTTGATTACCCCACACACTAATTCCTCTCAGAAACATTAATATTTCGGTGTCGTTTGTTTAGGCGTTCATAAATAGGCTTATCTAAAGTTTATATAGGCTAATCTTCGGTCGCTCTCCTCCCTCCCTCCCTCTCTCTCTCTCTCTCTCTCTCTCCGTGTCTCTCACTCTCTAAGAATAAACCCAGGCTCCTCCTCTTTATGATAATGTGACAGTAGCATCTCCAGCTCGGAGACAAGCCTCCTCTCATTCTGATTCAACTATGTGATGTGTTTTTTCTGTCTTTTCTCCTATCTCTTCTTTTATCCCCATCTCCTCATCGTCACTCAATGCGCACTTCTCCCTCGCGCATCGCCAGCACTTGTTAGACAAAGTTACTTTGCAGATAGTTGACTCTGAAGTTTACTTTTTTTGTAGTTTTTACTTTAAATTCTAGGACATGACTACCATGGCATCTCCGGCCGCTCCGACGCTTCTCCCCGCTGCTCCTCTCGGTCACCACCCGACGCCGAGTTCCGTTTCTCCGGCCACCAACTCCCCTCCACCTGCGGCCACCTCCGCCGCGTCCTCCCCGGCTCCTCCGGTGGCTCACCCGGCGCTGCTTCACCCCTTCAGAGGGGAGCTCTTACTACCGAACGGGACCCCATTAAAGAGCGGAGGAGCGCCGGTGTCCAGCGGCTCTAAGCCCGTGTACGCCACCCCGTCGCCCGTGGAGAGCACACCGCAGAACAACGAGTGTAAACTGGTGGAGGTGAAAGGGGCCAAACTGGCCTCGTTCACGGTCAAAGACACGGAGCTCATCTGCCTGCCACAGGCTTTCGACGTGTTCCTCAAGCACCTGGTCGGCGGGCTCCACACCGTGTACACCAAGCTGAAAAGGCTGGACATTACCCCGGTGGTGTGCAACGTGGAGCAGGTCCGGGTCCTTCGGGGTCTGGGGGCCATACAGCCCGGGGTGAACCGGTGCAAACTCATCTCCAGGCAGGACTTCGAGACGCTCTACAGCGACTGTACTAATGCAAGGTGAGTGGGGCATGTGGGCTGGGGTGGGCTGGGGGGCAGGATGGAACACAGAGGGGTCACCCACTCTGAACAGATACCCTCCACCTGCAGGTTCAACACGGGCTTAAAGTCTAAGCCTGAGGACTCAAATGTCCCAGAGCAAGAAACTGAGTAAACTCCACCCAGCTTTTCCCTCTCATCTCTGTGCTTACACCATTTCAATGTTTGTTTCAACAATGATTGGTATTTAACTGATGATGGTTTATTTGTGCAAATAATCCATTAAATATTCAACTAGTAATTGAAGTAAATATATAATAGACCCAGCAGAATTTGATACTTCTATTCATGAGGGAGGCAGAATATTTGGATTTTTATTGAACATGTCATCTTGGGATGTGGGCTCTTTATAGAAAAAACAATAAATTCATTAATTAAGCAGATAAATCTCTAGGCGTAAGGGCATTTATAGTTGCTCCCCTTGTGTTATGTTTGATAATCTCTCATTACAGCCTGATACGGGTATTGATTTACACTTCTATTTGCATTATACTGTACAGGCGAACTTGACAATAAAGGTTTAAGTCTAAGTGTAAGGAATGTTTACATGATATGTAGGCTATTTTTGTTGATTTATATGTTGTGATTGACTGGAGGTCCACTTAACCTTTTTATTTAGCACATTATTGCAGCTTGGCCTGTTACTAATTCACTCATCAGATGAACGTTGTGATTGCAGTGATGATGCTGATGATAATGAATTTTAGTAATCCTAATAAAAAGCGGTTTTAAAAGTTTGTCATGTTATCGTAGGCTGTGATCTCTCACTCTCTCGCACACACACACACACACTTACACTCCTCTCTTCTTCCCTCTGCTTCTGTCCTAGACACACACACACACATGCACACATTGAATCTGACACTGTCATTCTGAGAAATTGATTCTTCACAGAAATTAATTAATTTTCATTTGGCCCCAAGCGGCAGCTTAAATCAGGACAAGCTCACTCACTCACTCACTGATCCCCACACTCACTTCTCTCTCTCTCTCCTTCCTTAATAACTCGCTGTCTTATCATATCAACACTCTTTAGCCCTGAGCATCAGAACAGAGGAGATGATTAAATGAATTCTCGGTATTTATGATGCGATTATGTAAATGAGCTGTTTTGCAGAACTCTGATGGTGACCAACTACATGGGTCATCAATCCAATGCGCCAGAGAGATGTTTGGATAAAGGAGCTAAATTGGCTGGGATCTGTGGTTTCCTGGTGCCTCAGTCTGCTGTGTTGCAGACCACATGCTCGTAACAGCATGAGTTTGAATCCAGAGGAGTGTGGATTAGCCCTAGTTTGGGGAATTTATATTGTTTGATAGTTAATCCCTGCTCCTTGGAGCATGAATGATCCAATTTACACCTGCCATTAAATGCAGATACAGCATGTGTCAAGATGTGTGTGCTTTAGAAATGGGAGAAAAAGTTGACAACTATTTTCCAATTCTTTTTAAGCTCAAATTCCGCATGTTCAAGTCCATTAGGATCCATTTCGAATTTGATGTAGTTGTAATATTTTCTTTACAAGCTGTGACATGTTCAGTTAAAGCAGATTTGCTTCAAAAAGAAACTAAGTTTTGGAAGTAAACTTGTGTTTGAGCAGATTAACACCTGTGCTCAAGCACTTGGAACCCTCCAACCACAAGCAAATCCAGATGCATCTTCTGGCAGCTTTGGGGATTTTGTCTCTGTCAGGTGTTAATGGGAACATTGTTATACAACCTGAGAAAATACACAGCCTCCGTCATCTCTAATTATCCACACAAACAGCCTTTAGTTAATGAGATCTGAAAACATCAGTCATCTGAAATCTTCAAATGACTTCCATGATTCTTTGTCTGAAGGTTTTAATTGTGCTGTGGTAGACACAAGTGTCAGCCCCTTGCTACTGCAGGAATGTCTGCAAGAAAAAAAAATGGATGGAGCAACATACTGTAACAGGATAAAAGTAGGACTCAAGACAGTAGTGGTTAAATTAGGAAAGCCGGCCAACAAAAGCTATAAAAGTTTCAAGAACATGTCCAAGAATATGATGTTGCAGCTCTCTGACAGCGTCAAGGCTCAGTGAGGGTTTTGTTACTGATTAAGACAGCCATCACTTATTATTTTCCAGTCCAGTACAGTCAGACAGGCTGGAGGAGAAATAACAGCCTTGTCAAATAGTTTAACATGACTAACAGAACATTTTACATAAATTCATGCTGGTTATTCTTTCGCATATTATTATATTCACTGTCTCTTTAAAATGTAACTGAAACATCGTGAAGCAGATATTTCACAAATGACCTGTGTTTATCAGTGTCTTTCCTTCTTTGCTGTCCTGATCTTTAACCTGCTGCGCACACACACACACACACACACACACACACACACACACACACACACCCTAACTACTGACTCATCAAACCATGAAGATGGTCCGACTTCACCCTGGGCCAAAACCTAGTTATAATTCATGCATAGGTGGCACACATACACACTGTCGCCTCCTTCATCCCCATACCCACACACACACTCACACACACACACACTAATGCACACACATGGTCACGCCTGTGTGTTTGCTGGCTTTGCTGCAAAATGACATTAGTTCCACAAAGAGAACATGACGTGTAGGAGGCAACCTGATCCTCTGTCCTTTTCTTTCTGCCTCACAAAGGAACAGTTTCATTTTATGTTAGCAACACACATCAAACAGCTTAGGTCAAACTGTGTGTGTACGCGCATATATTGTGATTATATACACTATTTATGTAGTTTGTGTAGGGTACCCAAATGCCAACCCCCACGTTACATAAAAGCCATGTAATGCGGCGCAGGACAACATCTCTTGTTACATTCTCACAAAGCATGTCTGCATGTGTGAATAACGTTTGCACGCATGGAGGTGAAAAGTAGCACACTGTATGTTTTAATAGACATGCCACTTTTGATAGAACAACCCACAGTTTTTTCTGTGTGTGCCCAAATGTTAAGATATCTGTCACTGACATTTATATGCCCTCCACTACAATGGAGGACAATTATTTTTTTGGGTGAAACATGACATTTAAAAATTTCAGGTGCAGTGTTTCTTTCCAGGAACAGTGACCCCATTACTGTGAATAATCTACTGAAGACAATGTCAGCAGTCAATACTTTCTTTCGAAGTGGAAATATTCTCTGTTTTATCAAGTCTAATTTGGCCACTGTTCCTGGAAAGAGAAGTCGGAGTTAAGCTGTTATTTTGCATTTCACCTTAATGTATTAGTAGAGATGCACCAGTTGAGAAACTGTGGGCTGATACTAATCTTTTTTTGTATTTGTTTATTCTGTTTTTGTTGTTTTTTACTCCCCCTTTCATGCAGATTAAAGAAAGAAATCTTCGTTATATAGAAATAACTGAACTCTTACCAGTCTTTCTGTATTTCAAGCTTTCATCACACTGTATCTGATAGAGCACACATACAATCAAATTCATTTGAAGCAACATTTAATATATACACAGAATGACAAATGTATTATTTTTTTATGATAGCTGATATCAGTCAACAAGGCCAATACCTTTGTTCATATATATGTAGGACGGCAACAAGAATCAGTTCATTTCTCAGAATTTAAACACTTTAAATCTAAACTATCGTCAGCGAAAAGGTGAGAATACATGTTGTTTTTTTCTTTTAAGTACTGGTTTCGTACATTATCCCATGTATCTTCTATTTCTAACAATAGACCTGAGATCACACATCTTTCTGTGCAGCTGTTTTAGCCAGAGAACCTGAAAAGAAGAGTCAGACATGAGGCAGGTGTAAAATTGACATCACTTGAAAAAAAAAAAAAAAGTTGCCAAAATACAACAGTTAATGATAAATGAGATGAAGTGGCCTACAGAGTGGAACAAAAGCTCACTCTTTGTCTTTCTCTGTGGCAAACCTCAGCAGCGCAAGTTAGCAGTGGCGGGCCGGTGCTGTGTGTGGGAAGGTGGACTCCTCAAAGCCGAGCCCCACTGCCACACTATAACTCACTGTCAAAGTCAGAAAGCGGTATTGGGATGGGAGGGGGAGTAGTGCTGTATATCTGTGTGTGTGTGTGTGTGTGTGTGTGTGAGGGTGGGGTCATTAGCTCAACTTTAACCTCTGCTCTCTTTTGATGTTTTATAGAGAAGAGAACGATGAGATAGAGAGAGTGGGCCTCCATGTCTTCATTTATGACAGGTCTTAATGGAAGACTCACAAGCATAGACACACGGACATACACACACGCACACGCACACACACACACACACACACACACACACTCTTGACATCGTCTTGACCCTGGAATGTGGGAGAGGAATGCAAGGCAGTATCAGTTGAGGAGATCAGATTCTTGCCATGATCAAACGTCCTGTGTGAGTCTCTGTGTGTGTGTGTGTTGTCTTGCCTGCCCCTGTCATGACATCATCACACAAGCTTTTTCTAATAACAACGCCGCATAAAGGTTTTTCTAGCCCTCAATTTGAGAGGAAGATCACAACATCAATCTTTCCCTGCCTTCTGTAACCAGCAGCATAAGTCTTCCTGCGCAAAGCAACGGACGATATGATTTATCAAACCGGACCGTGACGGCGAATACAAACCCGTGTGATAAACACAGATTGAAAGGATGGGAGCAAGGGAGCTGTAAACCGCTGCTAATATATTCCAAACAAAATCTTGTTTGAGCTAGTCCCTTTCTCCCCCCCACCCGCCACCCCCCACCTCTCTCTCGCTCATACACACAAACACACAGCTGCTACCTATCAGCACTTCAGTCCCTCCAAGCCAGTAGCTGTTCCACTGTTTTGACTGTAACACTTCCTCTTCTTTCATTACTTTTCTTTTTCCTCCTGCGTGCGTGTGTGTATGTGTTAGTGTGGAAGAGAGCGAGAGAGAGAGAGAGATCTGTCATCTTTGTTATGTTTTGTTTCTGTTCCACCTGTGCTAAGCTCCAGCTGCCATGTTTAGCGTTTCATGTTTCAGGTAACACACATACGCACGCTAAACTCTGAGGGGCAGAACGCAATGTACAGAGTACCTCTTTTAAAAAATGTGTGTGTGTGTTTTGTGTGACCAGAGCGTTGGCATGAGGGAGGACGTCTGGGTGAGATTTTAATTAAAGTTTGAGACAAAGAGGTCATAAGCCATACACCCCCTCTTCGACGCACACACACCTTCTACACACACACACACACACAATGCACTGTTTTCTCTCTTACCCCTCCTCTCTCTCATTCCATCCCCTCAGCTTGATGACTTTTCCATGAAAGGCTTTTTCATTAATCCTACCTCAGGGAACCGGTGCTCTCCAACCTCACACACACACACACAAAACACACAAAACACACTTGCATGTACAACACACACATAGACCTCCCTCTACGGGTCACTTTGATGTATCAACGCACTTGCAGACTAAACACAAAATGAGGTTCCAGATCTTTATGCCTCCTAAAATGCAACATATACAAAGGCACACACACGCAACACAACACAACACACCCTCCAACACACATGCGCGCACACAGAGGCCATTAATTAGTGTGTGCAAATAAACAGCAGTAAGGGAAAGGGAAGCGGCTGCAGTAAAAAACCAACCACAGTCTTTGGTCTCTGTGTATTTTATTTCCCCCGCTGCTGTTTGCTTCTGTGTCTGTGTCTGTGTGTCTGTGTGTGTGTGTGTGTGTGTGTGTACCTGTGTGTTGATTTGAGGGGTTTCAAAATCAGTTTCAGTAGAATTGTTGCTTTATCTTCAAAGTTGAGGCCTAAAAATACATTTCCTGCTTTTGTTAAGCACAGTATGCAACTATATATGCTCTGCAAAAAATATTCTGTACATTTACATCCCTGCAGAGGAACACATGCAAATACACATGTAATCTCTCTGAGCCATCCCTCTCCCCATTCTTACTGTCTGTGGATATGCGTTTGACTACCTGTGTGTGTATATGTGTGTGTCCGTGTGTGTGTGTGTGTGTGTGTGTGTGTGTGTGTGTGTGATATCTGATGTCAGCTGTCACATCCCAGTCGGTCTGGGCCCATAATAAGAGACAATAATAACAACTCATTAAAACCGAGGGCAGGAACTGTGGAGCTCATCGGCTCATCAAATTAACCTTTGAACACTTCATACGCACACACACACAAACCCAAGCGCACTCTCACACACACACAAGCTACCTGTTTTTCTCACACAGTTAGTCACTACGCAATCTTTCTCTCGCTCTTTTTGTCTCTTCCCATCTTCCCCCTCTCTCAGCCAGTGGGTGTGTCAACAGGGGATTGGTCCTTTCTGCTGGGTAATTGATGAATTATATGCAATATGCAAATGAGGCGCCATTAATCTCCTGACTGACAGCTTCGTTTATGGGGCCTTAATGACGGCTGGATTAGATTCTAATTAAAATCTGCTCAAAGACACCCCACGCTAGGAAGCTGCTGCTGCTGCTAGTCTATCTCTCCCTTTTTTTTTACACTTTCCCACCTATGCTCACTTTTTCCCCCTTACATCTTTACACCTCCCTTCATCTAAGTTTGTATCTTCATTGTTGCCTCTGCTGCTGTTTTGCCCTCTGTCACGCCTTCTACAACTCCTCTTCTTCCTCTCCTCTCCCTTTCATGGGTGCACACTTCCCACAGATGTATGTTACACGATGTTAGCCTGGTAAGAGTGGAGATGAGCCGCGCTGGTTGTCATTAAGCTTGATGTGGCCCGTGTCATTTCCCCTGTCAGGACATTCACACCATTTAGTCAGAGCCAAAGTGATGTCTGACAGCTTTTCACATACTTCCTCCAGGATTGATTGAGCATGCCCAGCTCAATCAAACCATGTGAATCTGCTTGTAGTTGTCGCCTTTATTGAAGAAATTTGTGACATGGCGGGAAAAAGGGAATGGATGTGCAAATGAGGGTAGGATGGGGAGAGGTAGGAGGCAAGCAAACACATTTAATAAGCAAACAAATGAATGAGTAAGCTGAACAGTAATGAGGTGCTTTATTGATGCCATAGGGAAACTCCTTTTTTGCTTGCTCGTATCCACAGGGAGGTCAGATTTGCTGTACAGCAGCCTTCCTGGAACCGGTCAGGTTTCAGTGTTTTGCTTGTTGACACTTCAGCAGGATCAGAGGTTTACAGAGTGAAGGACAGTTTCTAATACCAGGCCACCCATCTCAGTCTCAGCATGAGAAACCAACGGACTGAGGGAGTAAAGTATTAAACTGCCTAATGACTGTTAGTTTGTGTTTTCTGCTTGCAGTTCGAGGCCTGGACGACCGCCCAAGAGGCTCCAGAGTGTGACAGAGGGCGGGACTCACCACATGCTGTCCCACACTGGTCTTATGCATGCTGGGATCATGCCCCCTGCAGGTGACCACCCAGGACTCAACACATACTGTACATACAATACATAAACATATTTCGTCATAATTTATGCACTCACTCTGCATGAATCCTCACTAGAAAGTTTTCACTGGCGTAAATAGCGACACCAAGAACAAGTTTAGTGTTTTGCATCACACTGAAATTTGTTTTGTGGCCTGAAGTTGCAGAGACTCAATGAAAGTTAGTTTCCTTCACAGGTCAAAGGAGGCTCATTGATGATTAGTGCATGATTTTGCCATTGAAGTTTAAATACATTTACAAATTATTGATCATAGTTACCCTGTCTAAAGTGCTCTAAAGCAGACTTTGACTATGTTCTTGATGTAACCTAGTTAAAATAGAAAAAAATATATTTTTAATCAATCCTTAAACAACAGTAATTATACATATACATATATTATACATTAAAGTACTTATAATTATTGATGGGAGAACAACCACTGTTCCTTCAATTAATGCTTTAATTTCTGTCATTGCCTAAAAACCTCTGAAAGTAAGAAAAAAAACTTTGCTACCACCTCAGCGATCTAATCAGCAACAGACTATTCTATATAAATGAAGAGGTTGCCAATGCAGAATGTGATAGGTACACGATGGGGCGTTTTTACACTAATTTCCATGAAATTGCATCTTTTACTCATCAATAGTACAAGGAGGCGTAGTTCTGGGAGGTAACCTGTGTGTTGATTAATAAAATTAGCATACAAACTGCTGACACATACGAAACAACTCATAACTTGCAAGCTTGGTGATTTTTCCTTGAAGGAGGCCGACACAGTGAAGTACAGTGATTTCAAATGTTTAGTCCCTTCAAACCCTTTTTATAGTTTCAGAAAATGTCTTATATGCAGATATATAATTTCCTGCTGACTCTTAGAGTCCCTTCTCAAATCTCTTTATTCTGTGATAAATATTAAAGTTGTTGAAAGATGTACACAGAATCCGTAAATCTGTCTGTTACATATTTTCGACTTACATTTTGACTTTGTAGCGGCACTCCGAGCCAACTGGATGCCCTGAGACACTTTTTGCTTGTGACAAACACCATTGTGTTTGTGTGTAAGCAGAGTGCCCGTTGTGTTGTTTGTGTGTGCCTGGGTGTGTAACAAAAAGAAAGAGAGAAAAGTAATTGTTGGCACCTCGCCGCTCTCAAAGTTGCCCTTGGCTTTGTGCTCTTCACTGCAACCTGATCTTTTCATTCCCCGCCTCAAAAGAAGCCATTTTCTATTAGCCTCCGCTTCCTCTCACTGTTCAAAGGTGCTTGAGTGCGTGTGTGTGTCTATATGTGTGTTGTGCGTTCAAGAGCATCTTTCTCAGTGGGAAAAGAGTCTTTTTCCACCAAAGGAGAGGGCACGGCGGCAATGTCAGCGCTACTGATTAGAACTGGCCACATGAGAGGAGAGGAAGAGACAGAGAGAGAGGGAGGACATTTGGGCGTAAAAGGCAGGAAAAATCTTTGATGTGATCCTCCTTAGTCTCTTTTTCTCTCTCCCGCGTACACACACACACACACACACACACATACACACACATACACACAACACGGTGACTTATGTCCCGCTGTGATGCTGACATTTGAAAAGGTAAAGTAAGGAGAGGGGATGGGAGGAGAGCAGAGGAGAGGGCAGCAAAGAGGAGGTGAGAAGATGAGAAGAAAAGGAACAATTTGTTGTGGTTGTCGACGTCTTGGACAGACAGGGCTATTCTCCTCAGACACCCATTGTGTGAGATCATAAAAAAAATACACAGCAGTTCACTTTGATGCAAATGTTTATGGTGTATCCACTATCAGGAAATGAAGGAGGATTGTTTACCTTTCCTCTGTGATGTTTGCTCAGTAGCTCACTTTGTCATACTTTAATAATTCACCCTGTTTGTCTGAATTAGAGCAAAAGATATTTAATTTTCTGTGGCAAGAAAGAGTTTTAAGGCTTGCACTCAGGGTCAGAGTACTTTCTGAGGTTCACGGCACAAATTAAAATGTGTCTCAACCACCTCACCACATTTTGTCACTCTCCATTTCATTTTATCTAAAGGTGCACAACCCCTATTAAAAAGTATCTTCGCTGTTTTTATACTTCTAATTTGTTGAGATAAAGAAATACCTTCCGACTATGAGGTGCTGCTCTGAGCCGTGCTGTGCTGTGGGATATGATGTCCCTGTGTGGGAGAGATGAATGTCTTGGCTTGTTCCTATCACTGCCGATTCCCTGGCAGACTAAATGGCCAGTGCAGCGGTGCAGTCAGAATGAATGGCTGGCCTCTGTCTTCCCATGACAACCTCCTGCCTACCCACTGCTCTAATCCTCCACCGGGGCCATTGATCTGGCTCTTATTGATTCTTTTTTTTTTTTTTTTTGTCCCTCCTTTCTTTCCTATCATTTTTCTTTCTTTTTATGTCTGTCTTTTTCTGTGTCTGTCCTTCTCAGATCTGTCTGCCCTGGCCAAAAAGATCAAGCTGGAAGCAATGGGCGGTTACCACAGTAACCAACAACATGGCGGGCCAAATGGAGAGAACGGCGATCACAATCCTGGACTGGGTGAGCGTCGTCCGTTTGCGTCGAGTCCTCAAACAAAGCCAAATGTTTTATTGCAGTCGTACAGCACTCCTCACAATTGTTGTCTGTACACAGCGGAGATGCCAAGTCAGTGTGATTTGAGCAGTTGTGTTTATGTGCAGCTGCTGAACCAACCTGATTAAAACCAGGATGTGACATCAGCTCTGCTGCCTGCGCATCCTGTGAAGAGCAGGAGAATGACAAACAATCTACAGTAGTGATGAGTCAGTGCTTCATGTGAGTTACAAATAAACACGTGGGTCAGGTAACTCAAATCAGCAAGGTCAAAAATTACTGACGGGATATTTTTTTTCTTTTGGCAACCAAGCCAAAAAGTAACTTTTCAGTGTCCTGTCTTCAGTGCTCAGCCCTTTGAGCCCTAACTAAGGTGTAGATCTTTAACAGCATGGCTAAGTAACTTACTAAAACAGCTGAGGATTGTAGTTCCTCAAACTGGAATAAAAGAGAATTTATGGGGGAATATTTTTATGGCCACAGGAATGTGTATGTGAAATTGGCCCAAAAACTATAGTACCGACATTAATTGTAATCAGAGGCCATATACGAAAACATTTATATCAAAAGAGAAAGGGTGCACTGTGCCAGATTTACACAGTGCTTAATTTCCGGGCAGAAGGTGTAGTAGTAAACAGAAAATAACATCCAAATGCCTTTTATAAATTTAGGGAACCCACTGTGACTGGTATTGACAGTTGGTGTGTAGTAGTTGTTGGACAAAATGAGGCTTTAAGGCACATAGGAATAACAATGCTGAGGAAATAGAATATCAGTCTTACCATTCCTAATAAGACTATAACAAAGTCTTGTGCATACTCCAGTGGGTTTTATAAGTCAGGAAATGGATCCTGAAAAACATTGCTAGTCATCCACTCTGGAGCCTCAAAACACTGCTTGCAAATCATTAGTACATATTACTCATCACTGTAGGGAGCACAGATGCCAACCAGCTCTGTTACTCACACTCGAAAAGACATAAACCTTTAATATTGAGTAACATGAGATCAGGAGTTACAGGAAGAACATCATCACTTTGGAGAGTTGAGTAAAAAGTCTGCTTTTAATGTCAGTGATGGGTACAGTCTGAGAGTATTCTTTGCTGTTAAAAGGAATATCTCACTCTCTCACTTTTTCAAAAACTGTCCCTGGAAAGCAAACATTCACCTTATTTAGAAACCAAATCCTTTTGGCTGCTGGTATAATATTTGTAGTGATATAGTACGAAAAAACGCTCCCTTTACTGCACCAATACCAGGCTTTGCAGTGAAGAAAGGGCAGCCAGCAGAAGTGGAGCGCCGGTAGACGAAAGCAAGGGTACAGGGATGATAGAGAGATGAATAAGATGAGAGGCTGAAGCCAAATCAATAGTCTTCTCTCTAATTCACTATCCTGAATGCAAACGACAAACACTGGACAATCGATGGCGGAACGGACACATGCACACACTCACATACACATGCATGCACTCGCACAAACAAATCGGACACACCGCCCCCACTGTTATCGACAGGTTAAAGCGACATCAGTGTGTTTAGACAGATGACAGGGCTTATGGAGGTCTGTGTGGAATACACTATCAACCTGGGACACACACTTTACATGTACTGCAAGGCCCAAATGAAAAAGCTTGCTTCACTGGAAGTTTGGCGTTTTTTTTTTTTTTGTTTGTTTTTTTTTCGCGCGGAATATTTTTTTTTCTGTACCTGTATCTGTAAATGCTTCCAGTCTTAAGCATTGTTTACCACTGTATATACTCAGTTACAACTGCCTGCATCTGTGTGCAGTTAGGTGGCATGGTTACCACCAGCCATTATAAACCTGTAAAGCTTAATCACTGTAAATGATAGAGTCAAGTGGAAACAACACACACACAGGCATCAGCTACATACACACATAAGCACAATGTGTTTTTTCCATACCGCCACCCACGGCCTTATGGGAAGGATAGGGCCCTACCAGAGCTTTAACCACTACAAAGGCAATCTCAGATTACACACACGCACACACTCGCAAATGCTGAGTGTGACACCTTATGGGCCGGGAAGAGCAGGCAGCAGCCATTTCTGCATTTAACAAGATCTTCTGGGAAATTTACAGTAACTGTTTGTTTACAGTAATGGTTTGTTTGGATAAACATAAGAGAGGCACTTTGACTTTTGATGTTTTTTAATGAAACATAAGAGAGAGTGATGGGAGGGCAGAGAAAGTTGGGGGGGGTGGTTGGAGGTTAAGGGGGGGAGGCAAGTTTAGAAGAAAGAAGGAATGAAAATGAAATTATAGACGGGGTTGGAGGGGGGCGGGTGACAAATGTGGAGCGCTGGTTCCCAACCAAGGCTTAATATTTAGAGTTGGCTGCAAGTTGATTGTCAGAGCATCTGGTTATTTAGCTCCATTCAGACAGATCTTTTGTTTGGATTGGTTTCTGCTCTGGGCAAGTGAGAGACTAATCTGCCAAATGCACAAAGCACTGCACATATGTCCAGCGAACCCAACTCGTAAAGTCAGCGCCTCACCCTTTATTTCCGAGTTTGCCTTTTCTCCCTGGCTTTTTCTTTCGTTCTGATTTCTCTCTTTCTTTCCTCCTTTATTTGTTTTATTTCATCTTCTCCCTTCTTTGGATAGACTTTTTTTGTTTCCATCCACTCGTTCTATTATTTGTGACAATTGTGCGGAATAGAGTCCAAGATTTTTCCCTTTGTGTTTATAATTACCCGGCGTGCGTTTCTGGCCCAGCACCAGGTCTGCCATCAGCTCCTTTTGTTCCACTTCCTCCCTGTGTTTCTTTTGTTTTTGTTTTTCCTTTTATTAAATGATAAATATTTATGTCATTTTCTCCCCCCCTCGACAGGATTGTTTGTTTCATGAATAGAGGGACTGAAACAACCCACTAGGGTGCTGTTGAGAGGAAGGATTTTCTTTAAAGATAGTGGATGCTTGTCTTGAAGAGAGGAGTGTGAACAACAGATTGTCCAAGATAATAAGAGTTCGGTTTGAATCACTGGTAACGTGTTGGATTATTGTCAAGAACTCCAGGGCCCTGAAAGGAAAATCAAGTAGCATTTTTTTTTTTTTTTTTATTGTCTTTTTTTTTTTTGTTCCAGGTAGGAGGATTTTTGCAGATGACATCCACATAATACATTTAAGTCTTGGTAACAATTTCTTTAGGGTTTCATCACTTTCACATATTTGATGATCTGACTTTGTAACATCTTCTTTCGCTTCCCTCCCGTTTTCCCACGTCTTTAAATCCTCACACACACATACTGCACACACATACTATTGCCAGCTTCTACATGGTTTCGCTTTCTAAACTTTTTTTTAATTCTTGGAGACTGACTTTAAAATGACAAACCATCCTAATCCATTTACTAGTAGGCTTATCTATCATATCTATAACTCAACACTACAGGGAAATTGTGCATAAATGAATGTTCTGATTTTTTTTGTGCTGTTTCAGAATCACTTAAATTGGTAAACGACCAATAGACATATACTGTATAGACAAATATATTGGGGCACATCACATCTACAGTTGGTAGGACTTCTCATTCCCACTGATATGAAATGATCATCATGATAAAAATGTCAATAATCATCCTGATAAATGTTAAATCAATAGTACTTGTAAGTTTAAGGGATGATTTTTCTTTCTGAGTGAGTGTTGACAAAATTTGACAGATACTTGAGATTTAAAATTGTTATTTTGGGAGAAAATATGACATATTCACCTTTTGAAAATTAAGTTAGAACAAACTGAGTTATTTGGTAAGTGTGGATGAAAATGTCAACAAAATTGACCCCAAAGAGAGAAAAAAATAAAATAAAAAATAATATATATATATATATATATATATATATATATATATATATATATATATATATATATATATATGTGTGTGTGTGTGTGTGTGTGTGTGTGTGTGTGTGTGTGTAAAATGATAACATTTTATTATCATTATTGTTTTGTAGCCCAGCCCCCATCTGAATTCAATGTGTCACAATATTATTTTTATGTAATGTATGTTGGATTAGTCCAGTGTTTCTCAAACTGTGGGGCGGGCCTCCTAGGGGAGACATGAAGGCCTGCTGGGGGGAGGGGATCTCTCTTTTTTTTTTTTTTTTTTCAGGTTAGAACATGTAGCAGGTGGAACTAATGTTTTAGCATTGAAACACCCTGGACTCATTTTAGGGAAGTACAACAAACCAATCTACTGCCATGGTGATCTGTCACAAGACTAGACAACAAGTTTAGGTTTAGAGAGTGGACAAGGATTTGACTGGAAAAGAAAAATGTGCAATGTTTCTGTTTTTGCACAGTTTGTACAGTTTGCACTTTAATGTTCTGAGATGTGCAATGTAAACGGGCTCATTGCAGCCACTAATATTGTTAAAATGTTCATCTTTGTTATCAAAATTTGTTCTAAAAAAAGTAACTTTATTGTCATAGTTGTAAGATAATTGCAGATTTCCTATTTTTATTTGGAAAAATATTGTATCAGGGAGCAGTCTTGTTGAGTTTCTTTGTACTGTTCAATCAAAAATCTAAGTTATTTTTAATTTGAACAATTATAGAAAAATTATTTAAGGAAAAGCAAAAAAGTATTGTTGCAATATTGATGTTTCTTTTAATAATCGTTATAATTGCACCACTGTTACAATGTTCTTGGGTTTGAGGGGGGCCTGGAGATTTTTCTGAGAGAAAAAGATTGAGAACCACTGGAATAATCACAGCTTCATTTGTGTGTTATTGAAATACATGCAGCACTATTTAAAACTCTTAGTCCACCTTTAGCTTTTTTGTTTTTGCAGGGTTGAAATGAGCTTGATATTTATTTCTCAGTCTCTTTTCTACACATACAACAAGAAAATACACAAAATATCTGCACAGCCTTAAAAGACACACTAAACACTGAAGTAAAAGGCTTCTAAAGGTTAAAGTCACTATTTAGTGTGACCTCTTGCCCCATGAAAAGAAGCAACACAAACAGTTTGAAACATCTGACATGTGTTGAATGAAACCTGGTATAAAACATCAGAGAATGAATGCAGTATATATTGTCTGAAGAAAAGGGTTAAAGACATGTTAAATGTAAAGCAACGTCACACTAAATACTACCACTTTGGTTTATAGAAGTTGTTTTTTCTGACACTTTAGTTTTTAACGCTGTACATACTTCACATATATTCAGATTTTACCTTATCTTAATGCAGAGACTGAGAAATGCATGTGTTGCTCTTATAACTTCACTAAACCCGCAAACTTAATGTTGGCTAAGGACTTTTGCACAGTACTATATATATGTCAAATGCATTCCAGATAAGATAAAATAAATGCCATTCATCCTAGATTCAAGAGTATATGTACAATATTTACAAGAATATGATAATACATCACTACTTTCAGAAATATGCTTCCTGTTTTGAGAATTTTTTTGGAAATACTTGAAATGCCAATTTATTATGCATCCCTGATATAATTTCCTGTGACCCAACTGTGGGTCATGACCTGTTCCTTGGGAATGGATGGTGTAGTAGATAACCATCCTTCCAGGAAATAATAAAATTGCAAAAAACTCATATTGGAGTTCAGTATTAGTCCTGTCATCGGAGTGAGTATCATTTCAGCACACACTGGTGGATGGAGAAGAGAAAGACTGAACGTAGTGATACAAACAGACAAGACGACACCCGTTTAATGTTGTTTGTGGTTCGGCTTTGAACAGAGTGGCCACTTTGACCTTTGCCATAGGAGGAGCATCAGAGTCTTACTGTAGTCTTCTCTCTCTCTTCTGTTCTCTTCTACATCTCCTCAGTTCTCGACCAACTACCCTTCATGATGATGTCACATCCTCTGATCCCTGCCAGCCTGGCGCCCGCCTCCGTTTCCATGGCAATGGGCCAGATGAACCGACTGAGCACACTGGCAAGCATGGCCAACGTGGCACAGCTCCACACCAAGCCCCCCGCCAGGGCTCCCACCTCCGTCATTAAGGTGAACTTAGAGACCCATCAGCCTGGTGCATCTGACCAGCAGCCAGTGATCTTGGCTTGACATCATTTAGCACTTTAGTCACACAGATACTTTGCCATAGACTTTAATAATTAGTTTAAGCCGCTTTTAAAATCCAAAGGCATCTTTCCACTCACTTCATTAATTTTGTGAACTTTTGCATGCAGTTAGACTCAAGTCTCCATCTCTCTGACATTCACCCAAGTTATGGCTAAAACCGGTGATTGTGTACTGGTGGATATCCCTGTTCTGGACCAGTACCAAAGTGTAATCATGTGTTCCTTGAAATCAGACCCATCTGTCCAACAAGATATCCTGCTTAAAGATAGAAACTGTACGGAAACTTCATCACTTTGCATCCTTTTGATACGAATTAGTGTCTTTGTCTTATTGTATTACTGTTTTTTACTTGAATTCTCTAAAAAAGGATTAACTTGGACTTAAGAAGGCTATTTTGCCAGGAATCGTATTACAGAAATTAGCTCTTTGTCAGGCATCTTTCCATTTGGTGTCCTTGCCAATAGAAGGAAGTGCTGTCTCCGGATATCGTTGGTCATAATTTTAACGATGCAGGCCATTGTTTTTCTAACAGACGGCCAGGCACCTAAAATGGTTTAGAAGTCACTGTGAAATGAGCATCAAGGCAAAAACCTCCATGTTATATTTCGATGCTTTGTCGAGTAATTATTAATCCTTAGTAATTATGGAACAGTCTCAAGATTAGGTAACCTTTGTGTCGACAGTGAGGCCTTATTGATGCTCTTTGTGTTCTGTTTTTCATCCTTTTGCTGCACTAACAGACAGTTCATAAGGCTATAATTGACATCTGTTTTGGTGCGATGATCATTTTTGTTGTTCGGTAGGAGCGAATGCGTGACAGTCCCTCCCCATCGCCCTCATTGGAGGAAGCGCAGATGTCATCCAATCACAGCAGCAGTGTGTCAAGTTCACCATCTCACACAGAACGCACAGCAGAAATTGCGCGTACGTACTCACCTGTGACACGAGTTACACTGTGGCACTGTACGACAAAAATGAAAGATGCAATGTCTGTGAGGATTTTATCAGACTTTTTTGTATTTTACTTTCTATAGACTCATTCCATGATGGGCTGTTAGGACATTCCCCCAGTGTACAGGGGACCAGAGAGACAGATACTTCAGTGGAATACAGCAAAGACGGCAAGAGGGGCCACACTGACAGAGGTGAGTTACATGAGTTTAGATCATTATGGTCCAAAAAATAAATTCAGATTTTTTTTATCACAGTTATGGATGAATCACAGTTTTAATCCATTTTTTATTCTCTGTGTGAACACAAGATTATATTGCAAATATGTGCATTATCAACCAGTAAAAACAAAAAAATACCATTGTTAACCCATGAAGCCTAAAGGTATATTTTTTTCTCTACATCTAATTTTTCCTCAGTGATTTATCACTATTCATTATTTATATCATAAAAGCCAAGTGACCTCTGTGTGTGTGTGTGTGTGTGTGTGTGTGTGTGTGTGTGTGTGTGCGTGTGTGTGTGTGTGTGTCTGGAGCAGGGGTCACCAATCCTGGTCCTTGAGGGCCGGTATCCTGCATGTTTTAGATGTTTCCCTCTTCCAGCACAGGTGATGGTCATTATCAGGCTTCTGCAGAGCTTGATGATAGGCTTAGCATTTGAATCAGGTGTGTTGGAAGAGGGATACATCTAAAACATGCAGGATTCCAGCCCTCGAGGACTAGGATTGGTGACCCCTGGTCTGGAGAGTCACACAAAATCTGGAAAGAGCTGACTGCTGCAGTTTGGCATACTTTTGTATTTTTGGTCAAGGAACAGACTAGCAAAAATGGCAAGCTGATAGGACCAATATTTTGGGAGATATTAGTAATTTTGGAATACAGTAGCCTTACAATCATGGTGAATGCTGGACAAATGCAGTACAGCATGCACGTATGCACAACAGCATAGAAACTACCACATCCAGAACCCGTGGATCCTCAATGCGCTAGTTTGTTATTTAATCCTCTGCACTTTTCAGTGAATAGCATGTATTTTTTTACATTTAATTTACCGATCATGTAGATGTTATTTAAAGATCAGAGTAAATACAAAGGTAGTCTTATCAGAACACCGAAAACTGAAGTTAAAGTGACTTTTTCAACAGTATATACAATTGACTGAGCATAACAACTAGTGTCTACATCTGCTGTCATTTATCAAACTGCATGGGTTTTATTGGCGAATCAATGTAACAAAAGATGACAATGTTTCTATGGTCACGACGGAGCCTCTGAATGTCCAAATGGATCATATCTGATGCTAGTGTAAAGCTGACAAACTGTACTGTACCTAAGTTATTAAATTTATTGATAGGATCAGTGGTTCACAAGTTATGAAACGTTTTAGCTCAGAAGGTGCTTTTTGTTGCCAGCATTTGGTTATAAGGGTTATGCAATAACCACAGAAACATATTCACAATTAATCTATTAAAACAATCAGAAAAGAGATTCTTGAGCAGGACAGTTTCCAGAGGAATCATTTCACTTGATTTCATGAGTTAGGTGGTTTGTCACATTGCTCAACATTAATCAGATGAATGGAATATAATACCCAGCCCCATGTGTGAGCGCAGGTTCACAAACATTAATCCACTGATCTCACACAGTGCCATCTTATAGTTGGATACACAGTACAAGGTCAGACTTTAAAATGTTGACAGTGAGTAATGCTCAACAATTTAATGTGAAACAATCATTTCTTATTGAATGATTGTCACTTTTCACTACAGTGGTTGAGTTCTGGCTGTTTGTTGAGAATTTCTTGAAGTAATTAGTCATTTAATGATTATTAATGAGCAATGATTTTTCTAAGACAAATCAATTCCCATAGATCAGAGCACATCAATACAAACATCCAGTCTCTCTGTGTGTCCTCTAAAACACCAGTTTACAGCCATTTTAGTTTGTGACCGCTGAAGTTTAAACAATGTCTGCTTGTGGTCTGATATTTATAGACATGAAAGCATCTAGTTTTATACTAGGAAGCAAAAAGAAAATGAACAGATTGGGTTTCGCAAAAGCCTGTTTTATTCACCTTCAAGATGTTAATTGTTTTTATTGGTTTTCTTCAATGCAACGTGTTAACATGCATGTGTATGTACTTTAATATTCAAACTACTATGTGCTGCACATTCTAGATATTATGTGACTTTTTAACTTTTTCTTTTAACCACCTTGTGAACACTTAGATTTACTTTGGGACCCAATAGAAAGGTTCAGACACACAGACTGACAAGTGTTGCTCTTATGTCTGCCATAGTCTCCTCAGCACTGTACCTTTTGGATGGGAATGGGCCCTTAATAGGCTGACAAGAGAGAAATATCTCCGTAACAGGTCGCTAAAGATTCAGACTGTCTCCGCTCTCCTCTCCTTTTTTCCTCTTCGCTGTAGGTGTCCCCCCCTGGCTTCCCATTGCGAGAAAAGACAAATAATTCTGCAAAACAGGGCTCCATTAGACCAGGAAGCAGTGTTACATTAGTGAGCCATTTGCCGGGCCGCGGCCTAACGAGCCAGGCGGCCTCCCGCGCTCTCAGCTGGACCTCATCTGCATAACGACCACCTCCCTGTCGTTAGGGCCCGCGTTGCCACGGCGCTGCAACGTCAGTTGTTTGGTTCTCTCTGTCAGGGAGGTTTGCATTAGCTTAATGAGGACTGCTCAAGGACAAACAGTCAGCAGAAATCTACAGCGAGAGAGTGGGAGAGAGTAAGAGAGAGTTTGTATGTATATGCACGCGTGTGTGTAAATGCATTCTAGTACTGAATAGCATTATTCAGTAATCGAATCTAAAAATCACAAAGCCCCCCAGGTAAAGTTTCAGATGCTGTCAGGTATCTGTGAACATATTGACAAAGCAGTGATGGCACCAACAACGTGAATGCCATGCATCACACATTGCATTTATGCAATTGATTTTCAATTGATTTCCCTGGATGCAAATGAAATACATGTACATTTTCTGGATTGCATGCTTTTGTGTTTGACCTAGAACATCACAGGACAGGTTTATTGTGGAGTTTCAAAGAGCACTTCAGTGCTGTCATTCTGTCAATCTGTTGTATGATAATCTTTAAGTGTGAGTGTGTGTGTGTGTGTGTGTGTGTGTGTGTGTGTGTGTGTGTGTGTGTGTGTGTGTGTGTGTGTGTGAGCCAGTTTTGGCTGTGTGTGCTGTTTCAGTGGTCTTTGAACAACGTATCCATGCAGCAAAGATCAGAGGCCATCCCTGACACCTCACTCCCATTAACCAAACATCAGCAGAATTTTATTCTCTCTCTGTCTCTCTCCATTTCTCCCCCCTCTCCGTTCTCTTCCGCTGACTGGCAGTCTTCATGTGGTGAAGTTCATTAGCCCTGGGGATGGGTGGGAGAGGAATAAGAGAGGGGAAAACGAGAGATGAAGTTGGGAGAAAAGAGAAAAACAGACAGTGACCTTGGTTAGGGAGATGGGTAAATGATCAAACGAGCTGGCAGCCATGTATATGTGTGTGCGTTCATGCCAAAATGTGTGTGTGAATGTGAGGTAAAGTAGGCGTAAAACAGTAACTCAATAAAGGATCAGTCACATCCAAGGAGCCTGGGGAGCCCACGCTGCTGACTGCGCAGTTTAGCAGCTATGAATGTGTGTGTGTGTGTCTGTATGTGAGCCACAGGAGTGTAGTTGGATGCCCTCCGCTGAGCTCGCCAGCACCTGCTAATTACCTTTCTCTACAGAGCAATGCTTTTAGCAAGAAAGAGGGAGAAAGTAGAGGAGAGAGGGGGGGTATTGCTTCTCATCTGTGAAACACCTTGAATGTGACAGTTGCCAAGACATGAGGCCGAGGCGGAGAAGGGGAGGTGGGTGGATTTGGAGCAGAAGATGCTGTGGTCAGCTAAGTGGAGAAAACACTGTCATTTGTCACAGACAGAGAAAAGTGCCAGATATCGCATCGCACGTTCACACTTGTCTCTGCTCCAATAACCGCCGGACTCCTAGGACATCTTAGTCCTCAGTGGCTCAGATGACAGTAAACGCATAAAGCGAGCAACTGCCTGACACAAAAAAAATGCAGAAAATGGCTAATCTTCATCTCCCTTACCGTCACGAATCAAGAACACGCAGTTCTCAGGTTTACAAACAGATGGTCATCCATAATGCAGCTTCTTAGCTGTTTTTATGGGAGATGTCAAGCTGTGATGCATTATCAATAGGCAAAGTGCCATCTAATAAAGGCTAACCACATTTTCAAATCCCCAAACCAGCAGTGGGATGTTGGTACATGCACATGCACATGGAGAAATTTGTGTTAACATGTTTTTGCTGTTGGAACCGACGTGTAAAAGAAAATTTATTCGTCTGCTATAAAATGTAAAATTTGCATTCGGTATTGACTGAACAGCGTTGGCCGAGTAATTGTGGTGCAATAACAGGTTTGAGGCAAATATTAACATAACATGCAGGGACTGTTTGAACATTTATGAGCTGCATAGGAATTCTCTCTACTTTCAGTTATTTAACTAACTTTTATCTGTTCATGCTTTTATATTTTAAGTAATATTCTTTTTATTCAACAATTTATTTATATATGTATTTTAATTATTTAAAGAGCCTTGATGATTTTTGTGGAGACAAATTTCCAGAAACACTGGATTTTTTTTAGCTATTTGTTGGAAATTTTTTTGTGTTATGTGATCCACATTGCTGGAAGAGCTTATATTCAATTTGTATGACGTGTGAAAACTAATGTTTACTGACATATTTGCCTTAATTGTTTTGGGTGAGCTATGGCATAATAACACAGGGGGGAAAGCTGCAAAAAAATATACATAACTCCACTTTTTTGTACATTTTTGTGTTGTAATAATGCATTTTTCCTTGGTACATGACAGTGTGTTGTTTAATATACTGCAGTTCTTGTAATTTAGTAGAATATGTAGCATCACTGGCATAATGAGCAGCAAGAAAAACTGCAGTATAAATAAGACTGAGACTATTGTATAAGGGACCTACTGGTGCTTAGGAAGATGAATACCTGTGCAGCCCATGATAATATTAATTACTACCAGAAGGCAACATTCATGCTTCAGCCTGAAAGTCCTAGAAAAAAATCCCAAATTAGCCTCTTTCCCTTGTTTCTGGTGTTCATTCTGTTAAAGGGGCACAAAAACAATTTATACTGACCCACTTGATAGATTTTACTTATTCCACTGCTGTAGTTCATCAGATAAGGGGTCTTTACTTCATTACCTGAGGTTTAGTCACCCAGCTGTTTATTCAAGAGAGACTGCTTAGATGAAAAAGACCATTTTCTGTGCTAGTAGAGTATTGACCTTCCTGCCTCTTCATGCATCTCTCCACATCTCTCTCTTTGCCCTGCAGATAACAGCTCCTTGGCTGCTCAGACAACCAGGGAAGCCTGTGACAGACAAGTCTACCAGAAACCCCCTTCAGGCAGGGAGGCCTGTGAGAGGGTTTCTTACCCTGCGGGACAGAAGCTCCCAGCAGGTCTCCACCACACTCCCTTCATCTTCCCTGAAGGCTTGTCCTCCATAGAGACTCTGCTCACGAACATCCAGGTGAGGCTCTAACAGGGCTTTATTTTTATTATACTCTGAGATGAATAGGAAAGGAGATGAGCCACTCTCTGGGATTTCCTGAAATGGTAAATAGCAGACTTGACTCGGATATACAGTAATTGGGATGGGCGTGTGCTGACCTGCTTCTCAGATTTTACGTGTCTTTGTTTTGTCGAGTCACAATGAAAGCAGTCAGTGGATTTATTTTCAAAGGGGGAACAAATATTCTCAGCCTTATTTAAGTCTGATGTGATGGCAGATTCATTTTAGCAAACAGTTAAAAGATTAGCCTTGACTTTTATGAGGTTACAAATCTGATTTATTGATTTTTTATTTTACCTGGAAGTGTTTTCATTTTAATTTTTAGCACCAGAGCAAAAGACCAGACTAAAATGAAAATGCAACTTAAGTGATGAGTGAGAAGAAGATTATTGTTTTTCAATGTTTTAATTTTTGTATGTCTTTTATAAATATTTCCTCAAATCTTACATAGAAACAAAGAGACAAATCAATTACTTTATTGGTTTCTTCATTTATTTCAAATATCAACATTTAAAACCAATGCAATAAGGAAAAACAATATTAAAAAGAACAGAAAAACATATTCAAAAAAGGAACAGGATGAAGTTCAACTTATATACTCCTGCCCCCTTACCCTATCTTTTTAACTGACCTTAAATTCCCATGTCAGCTCCCCAAAGTAACCGAAAAAATCTCATACATATCAAAATGACTTCTGACTAAGACTACACAAAACACAAAAATCTTATGCATATCATAAATTAACCCTGTACATTTCAATTCTTTAATTCAAACTTTAATTCGATGCTTTTGGGTTTTTTTTTTTGTCGTCCCTGCCTTTCGGTGTGTAACCTGTTGATGTGTGTCTGTGTGTCTCCAAGCAGGGTCTGCTGAGGGTTGCCATAGAAAACGCCCGAGCGCAGGAGAAGCAGGACCAGCTGGAGAGGACGGAGCTGAAGATGGAGCTGGTCCGAGAGAGGGAGCTCAGAGAGACGCTGGAGAGACAGCTGAGCATGGAGCAGAAAAACAGAGGTACAGACACCATCTTATGAAAGGAAATTTTATCCTGGAACCTACATAGGTGTTGATTGCAGTGTTGTTTTTGTTTTCCCTCTTTTAAAAACTTGTATTCAGCGCTAACCCAGCGTTGAATTTCTCCTCATGGGTGTGGACTTCTAAACGCTTCAGAACTGACATGGTATTGATTTCCACATAAAAACACGGACACTTTTTTTTGCTGTACGGATCTACCTCATCTACCTCCCGAGCTGCAAGGACTTCTAAAAGCTTGAAAATCAGATAAGGAAGTGAAGACACCTACTGTATATTACCCGTGAAAAGCTTCTGTAGAGGTGAATTAGACTCAAGTTGGCAGCATGCTACAAAGTAAATCAAGTTTGCCGTGTTACAAAAGGTGTCATATACAGCACAGTGTGAGCATCCCGGTTAAGGACTGCTAGATGAGGTCACTGTGGATGGAGAGGTTGTTGTGGAAAGGAAATATTCCAACGAAATATCACAGCCAGTCATACGACATTGCTGATCGACTGAAGGTGATACACAGGAGAAGAAGTGTTTTGTTTATCTTCATATATCCAACATATTTTACTTTTATTTAAAGAAATGCACTGATTATTTCTACAAAGTTACATACATCAATACCGGGAAGCTGGCCAAAGTCAAGGTTATACAGGGTGAGAGAGACACAAAGACAGTGATGTTTAACTTTCCCAACTCATTCTTATCCTATGGGATATTTCTTATACTTCTAGGGCTGGTTTTACAAAGACAGACCTTGACTGAAGCTTAGATCTAACTTAAAAAGACAGGTGTCAGATTTATGTGACTAAGACTTAGATCTAACTCCAGTTATACTTCAGATATACATTTAAGTGTTTGTTGCACAAATCTGTTTAATTCTTCACTGTTTCAGGTAGGACTATTGCTGATTAAGTGAAAAAAAAAATCATACTGCAGTTATTGAGGACAGTTTGAGTCTAACTGCGTCACAGAAAATGTAAAGATCACATTGTGTGTTTAGCTATGTATCTTTTTTTTTTCAACTTAAACATTCAAACATGAGCCAGTGAGAAAAAATATGCAAAAACATCTAAATAATAAAAAAATGTCATGTCTTTCATTTTGCATTTTTTCACAGTATAATCTACGTGAGTGTCACTGAATCCAAAATATGATCAGGTAGACACAGAACCTTTAAACTGACATATAATTGCAGAGACTAATGTTGCAATTATGGTTGTGTTTCAATTAATTGTGCCACTCTAAGTAGAAGTGATTTGCTTTTAAACTCAGACAAACTGAAAAACTTAACAGTTAAATAGTATTTAACCAGAAAAATTCACATGTAGAAGTATTTTACAGTGACCTCTAAATTAATTTTTCTTTTCATTCAACCTTTCCTAATTGATTTATCACTATATATTATGATGTTTTCCTCTGCATTTTTCAGGCAAAATCAAGTATTTTTCATAAAACCTTAGAGTAAATTCAAAGGTCATATGAAAACAGAGAAAATTGGAGCGAACGCTAAGTTCTCTCCAAAGTATATCATTAACTAAACATAGAAACAAGCATCTACAACCAGTGAACTACATGGGTTTTACTGGGGAATCAATATTGCAGGGGATGATGTCGTTTCCATGTTCAATAGAGAACATCTAAACTAAGACATGTCTGATGCTGTTGAAAAGCTTTTCCTGGATCATTTAAATTTATCAATAGGATTAGTGATTATTAAATATTTTAATGAGTAGATATTTTTGGTCACTGGTGACTGTTGAGTTCTTTGAGGGTTAAAGGGCAAACTAGAAAAATAATTCCACTTAATGTGACAGAGTTTAGTAGTTCTAATCACCCTCAATGGGGCTCAGAATAGTTGAATTAAATAACACACAATCTCTTATTGCAGTGTTTAATGTGGTAATGCACTTGGGCATTTTATTTTGTCATTTCTCATTCTGCAATTTTAATAAACTACAAAAAAAAAGCAAAGGTTTGAACCATATTTCTCTCCTTCTTGTCAGTTAATCTGACTAATTCTAAGCCTACATAGAGCTGTGCTGAAAATAAGTCCCACTTTATCTTTCTGAAACTGTCTAACATTGGATTAAAAAGAGAACAACACTAAGACTCTAAATTCTGAAAAACTCAAAAAAAAAAAGCAACTTTAAAGATTGTCAAAAATCTTGCTAAAATGATCCAGCAAGTAGCAACAACATTTGTTGGAAGGACACAGAACATCTAATGAACAAATTCAAGTACATCCAAATACAAATGTTTGGATAAGTTTTTCTCTTTTACTGTTTTTTTCTTCAGTTTTGATCCAAAAGCGCCTGAAGAAGGAAAAGAGAAGTAAGAGGAGACTACAGGAGGCCTTGGAGGAGGAGGTGAAACTTCGTGATCAGGCAGAGCACAGCCTTCTGCACAACGCCGCCACACACACAGGTACAACAGACACACACCTGCTACACACCACACGCAAGCGTTTTGTAAACACATCAAGATTTATTTGTTTCTGCCTTGACTCAAGAATTAAGCTTGAGTATGATTCTCATTTTCATATTAAATGTCACCAAGCCTTCAGTAGAACACAGCCTTGACTGTCCATTAGCCTCTAATTAAGTGTCTTTATGAATTAATGACCAAACTACAGGCCATCAATCATCAGCAGCGGCTCCTCACACAGAGTCTGTGACCCAGGACGTGGACGGGAGCAACCATGATGACAACAGGCTGGACACCAAGGCAACAGTACAAGGTACAGCTGCGTGCATTACTTATACCACTTCACCGCTTTCATTCGCTCATAAACAGCCGCACACTCTACAATCAAATACTTTATTTACATTTTTTTGTTGTCAGACTCAAAATACTAGTGTTTCTGCAGTATTTTTTGCCAGTTTCAACATAAAACTCAAAATATGAAAGAAAAAGAAAAATGTGGCTTGTGACATTCATTGCTTTTTTTAACTGCCATTGTCTTGTCTTGTGCCACTGAGATTGTGAAATCTTGTTGCTTCATCCTGTCTCATCTGACTGTTGTGTCTAAATGCAGATAAACTGCACTGTATCATCACTTTTTATGACCGTGTGCTAAGCTTGCAGGAATAATTCACTTATTAACTGTGGTAGCTGGACATCAGCCCCAGTCAATCTTCAGCTGTTTCAGTTTTTCTACATTTTTCCTTAAATCGAGGCAAATAAACGCTGATTATATCTATCGGTGGTTGTTTATGTAGCTCCAATCAACAGGGCTCTAACAACAGATTTCATTATTGCACCTACTCACTGGCTTTGATGCTTAACTGACCGGTGTACTGGAAAGGTTTTCAAAGATTTCACAGGGCAGCCATGCCTGAGAAAATGAACAAAATGAAATGAAGCATGAGGCCGCCATTTTAATGGAGACAGGCGTTTAATATATTTATTTCTGCCAACATTTTAGTCTTCACAGGGATAGATTAATGAGAAAATCCCACATGTAGCATCTTTAACAGACAAAAAATAGAAGAAATAGCCGTGATCTTTAGCCCGGTCTCATCAAAAGAGTGCATGCTACCAGCCCACCTCTGCTCCACACAGCACCAGGACTGCCGCTCCAGACAGCTAGCTTGTTCAAAGGCAATTTTTAATTGAATGTCAGTGAAGCAAGAAGAGAACTGGTCACTAATTAACGGCTGTCTTAATTGTCCTCGTGACGAGTTTGTTTGGACATCATTTGCATAATTAACACCTAGTAATAAATCATTTAAAGGGGAATTGTCTGTCAGACGGCAGGGCAGGAAGCAATTCCTTTGTGCCAGGAAGTTTTATCGCCAAAAACAGGGATCTGAGCCCGAAAAATTACTTCAACCAGTCCTTACTTAATAATGATCTTTTATTAATGACCTTCAGTCCAGTGTGTGTAAGATCAGGGTCCAGTATTCATATTTATAAGCATGAAGCGTCATCTTTTTTCCTGTGTTTTCTACACAATCTTTAAACATTTTACACCAATATTAAAAGAGAGTTTGTTAATCTGAGTTTGAGTTTCTGTGTGTATTTCAGAGGGCAGAGTGTTTCTGCAGACTGCTGGGATGTACTGAAGATGAGACAATAGAGATCGGATGAATGGATGAATGGATGGATGAATGAAAAGAAGATCAACAAAGTGATTCGTCTTTTATGAGACGTGCAGTCGACAGGCGTTTTTTTGTGTGGTCGCGCCGTGACATCCCAGATACACATCTCCGCCTCCTCAAGAGGACATCCCTACATTTCAAGGGTGACACTTCCCATTGTTTTCTCGTTTTATTTATTGCATTTATCACCGAATCTTGGCAGTAGTGGGAACAGTACTTTATTCTGATGATGTGTTTGACTGTGTTTCTTTCAATCAAGGTTTTTAGATCCTAGATGAAGATGACCATAGTTGTTTTTTGTCAGTGCTGTTTATCTGAACACAAGTGATAAATATAACTTGTAACAGAGTTGTGTACATATATAGTCATCATTTTTGTTATTATTATCAAAAAAAAATATAATGGCATGTTGTACAGTCAGTAAATGACTTGTATTGTGTATGTTATGCAGTAGTGCAGTTTGACAATACAAACAATACAAATCCTTTTTATGAAAATGTGTCTGTGCCTTTTTCTCCATTTTCCAAGCACAATCTTTCAATACATTTTTATGTTTTTCTGAAGAACAAATTAGATGTTAGTCAGTTGTTTTTTTGTGACAAACAAAACTGTTCGGAATTCTGTCACAACTCATGAGATTTATTTTGAGTATGTCTGTGGAGGAGGGCGTCGACTGAGGGCTTCCAAGCATCTATGTATTTGTGAATATAGACAATGATGAGCCAGTGATTCAGGCTGCAGCACAAAAACATATGCATAAAGTACTGACAGAGCAACAGATAGACAGACAGACTGAGGAGGACACTAGGGTCACATGTCAGCTGTCCTTTATTATAACAGATTAATCATCGCTGAGTTCCACTTTATCATGTGACCCTTTTAGGAGGAAACCGTTAGGATCATAGCCTCTGTTTTAAAAGACGAATAAGATTTAGGCAAAAAAAAAAGCCCCAATTACATGACATTTGAAAGGTTTGTCCTGGTATCTATCAATTATTAAAATGCTTAAACACCTTAAATGTAATCAGTAATATAACTGTCAAATAAAAGGTACTGTAAGATGCTGTATTTCATTACTTTGCTAATAAATCTCTCACTTTTAAAGCTGAAAAATCATACAAAAATAAATATTAAATTTAAACTAATGCTGTGTAGGATTGTCAGGGCCTTTTTTTTTTTTTTTTTTAAACATATACAGATATGGATTCAGATACAATAAACTGTATTGATCTCCAGTGGGAAATTAACTTATTTCATCAATTTAAAAAAAAACACAAAAAAAAACAAAGTAAACTAGACAAAAACAAATTAAGCAATCATCAGACATCAGACTAAGATATTGTAGAGCCTGATGGCAGTGGGGGTGAAGGATCTTTTTTTTTTTTCAGAGGTAAAATATTGTTGAATTTCCAATACAGAAAGGCATTCATGTGGAAATGTTCACCGAACGTAGTGTGATCAGATTTTGAATTTTAGATATGTTTTACATACTAGATTATAATTGGATGTAACATCTTTATAATTGCCAATATTTTGCTTAGTAATTAATCTAATAACATATTTTTTTCTCAGTAAATACAATAGATTACCATTGCCTTTAGCTTTTTTTGGAATATAATTACATAACATTACATGTAGCCAGTTACTCCCTAAAACTGCCCGTCTCTAACTAATTAATCTGATAAATATTGACATTTTTGTCTACGCATAAGTCAAGTGTAACTTAATTTAAAATAAATAATTCTAACCAAGCACTTGTACATACGGAACTAAGATCTAAATCAGTAAAAGTGAGGGAATGAGAGTGTAGTTGTCGTAATGAGGGGGAAATGATTGTCTAATGAAATTCTACAATAAGCCAAAGAGGAAACGTGTTGTGATGGCAAATATAAAGATGCACAAACTAGAGAGTAGATGTTCACTCTCCGGTAATAAAGTTTTCTGAAGTCATTCTGTTGCAGAGAGACCCACTGAATATGCAAGGAGCCAGATTTTGCTCATGCAGCCTTGTCTAAATGTGCACTGTGCCATTTCCTGGACAGTAGCAGATAAGCTGTGATGCGGGAATAAAACAATACCCCTGTTACAAGCAATTCTTCCTGAATACAGAGTGTCTGACAAGTGAATAGCAGTGATTCACAGAAATGAATGTGTGAATGAGTCATCAGCTTTTCAGATGACCACCTCAGAGGCTGTCCCGACTAAAAAAAGGTATGCGACTTCATTCAGCTCCTTTCTACTCTTTCACACTCTCTTGTATCTCTTTCTCTGTCACAGTCACACACACACACACACACACACACACACACACAAGCATTTCCCTCTCAATTCACCGAGTAGCATTGTCCTGCTGAGCGATGTGTAATGGAAAAGATAAATGGAGGATAAAGCTAAGGTGACAGGACCGAGCATGCATGTGTGTATGTGCATTTGTATGTGTGTGTGTGTCTGTCTGTGAGTGTGTGTATGCCCGTATGTGTGTACTGCACAACAGACCAGCAAACCATCTGCTCATCTCCTCTTAATGAACAAAGCAAACAGCAGGAGTCAAGGCTGTCTCCAAATCTGGAGTCTCTTTATTGGTGAGCACACACATGCACACACATACACATCTTTGTGCTGTTTAATCTGATTATCTTTGATTGAGAACAGGGGCAAAGCAACCTTTTTAGACCTTACTCCTACATCAGTGACAGAGAAGGTCTGAAACACAATTAGCAAGCTGTTCCTGAGCTCTGCTTTGCAGTCACATCTGACCACAGGCAGCCAAATAGACCTAATGGCTGGGAACTAACCAATGGGAACTAACACGCTACTGCATCTGTAGATGACGAGGAAACGCAACACTATTAGACAGCTGTTCACCATATCTTTTCAAATGTACTTGGTCGTAACATAAGCATTGGATCAATTGCCACTGGAGCAATCACACCCGCATACGAAGGTGTACACATGGTTTGATGTGACTCAAACTGGCAGCCTGTGGTGCAGGACAAAGCAGGGACTCTCCAAAGGAAGTCTGGACATTGACAAGATATGACACTGTGTGAATAATATATAATAGAGAACCATAAGAAAAAGCCATTCATATGGACTTTGTAGAGCCACATCCTGTTCAAGGCCCAATGGGTAATTAACCCGCTCTCAGAGTTGATGACATGCTTTAAGGCATGAAACACTTCCTGTCTGCTGATTGAATGCATATCCTACATATAAGTACATATCACCTACTAAGCAAATCGTCAGAAGTGACAAGACTAAGGATCAAACATAAATGCTTCATGGTGTGTGGGTTCAGAATCACTCTGCTGGAAGTGCATAAGTAACAGCATTGTGGCATCATGAGTAAGCAGCCTCATCATCTGCTCTGCTGAAATACCTGTGGGCAGGACATTAAATCCCAGCTCCAGGGGAGATGCTGTTGTTAGATCAGTGGTTCTTAACCAGGGATATAGACTTCACTGGGGGGTTAAGTAAGATGGAGTGGTCACTGGGCCAAAAAGTCAGAAGATGGCCCTGCTTTAACCTCTAAACATGCATATTTACATAATTTAATATTTCTTTCTATCTAATCTTCTTTAATATGTTTTAAACTTTTTTGTAGAGCCAATAACATTTGGTATTATGCTTTTATAGGCTATATGTTTTGGTTTGTGTTACTCCCCTGTAAAGAACATTTAATAAGTTTTAGAAGTTTACCACATAGCACATTTTGCCACCCAAAATGCTTGATATGCTACTGTGAAAGTAAAATAGTATAAGAATGTGAAGCTGGTGCTTAGTTTAAACATATTAAGCTGAAAATGGCTGATTCTTTAGTGATTTATCACCATTTCTTCTTAGTTTTATGCTTTATATTTTGCATTTTTACATGAAAATGGTGTATTTTCCTACATTTACTGTACTGCTCATGTTCATAAAAACTCAGATTAAAGTTGAGGGTAATTTTATCAAAAACAGAGAAAACTGAAGAAAAAGTGACTTTTTTAGTAAAAGATATCAATAACAACATAAAAAGCAGTGTGTCCATCCACTGTCATTGATCCAACTCCATGGATTTTACTGGTGAATCAATGTTGTAGAAGATGACGACTTTTCCATGTTCACTAAGGAGCCTCTGAACGTCCAAATGGGTCATATCTGATGACCATTAAAAGATGACAAACTGCATTTTACACCAATTATTTACATGTATTTATATGATTAGTGGATCAACAGTTATTTAACATTTTATATCAGTAAAGAATTTTGGTCGCTGGTGGATGTTCAGGTCTTTATGGGTTAAATACATAACAATAAAGAAACAAAAGGCAGCATGAGCCAGATCTATGAAGGTGATACCACATGAATAGTGTCTACAGTTTATATATTAGAAGCAATAAAACACAACAGCAATGAGTGTGATTGGAAACTATGAAAATCCATCCCTTCACTCCATACATGAGCAAGTTATTGTCAAACATGCACAAAATATTATGAAGGACCCTATGCGCATTGTCACAAACTTCTACCTTCAGCTAGACATCACAGGGCCAGATGATACAAAAATAACTGCTTCAACCTTTCCCTTCTCCCAACGGCTTCAATTCTACTCAACAAAGAGCATCTAAAGCCTAAAGAGTATGGTTGTAGATTTACATATTTGGCATGCATTGAAGATTGTGGAGTATTTGATGGATTGTTAACCTAATGTAAGTTTACTTTTTTATTGTCTTTTCATGTATTTATTACAGTTTCAGCTGTCTGCACTGTTTGTATTCAGTGTCATGACCTGCTATTGCATGGCTTTGTCTGACTCCTGTCTTATAGCCTATTTTGTGTTTGGTATTATTTAGTATAGTTTTGGATTTTTCTTTTCTAGACCAAATTTCATTATGGGGAAATATCTTATTGGTATTTTTAATGAAATATTTCAACATGTTTAACCCATAAAGACCCAAAAAGCAACTGAAGACCAAAATCATCTACTGATCTAAAATGTTTAATACATGTCGATCCACTAATCCTATCAATACATGTAAATAATTGGCATAAAATACAGTTTGTCATCTTTTCATGGTCATCAGATATGACCCATTTGGATGTTCGGAGGCTGCATAGTGAATGTGGAAACACTATCATCTTCTATAACAGAGGTGTCAAATTCATTTCAGTTCAGGGGCCACATCCAGCCTAATATGTTCTAAAGTGGGCCGGACCAGTCAAATAATATAAATAATAGGATAAGAACTTATAAATAATGTCAACTCCAAAGTTTTCTCTATGTTTTTGAGTGAAAAAAGTAAAATTTCATGATGAAAATGTTTACACCTACGAACCATACTTGAACATAAGATGAACAAATATGAACCTGAAAATTCTTAAGAAAAAAAGTGCAATGTTAACAATATTACACCTAAGTTGATCATTTACACATGTGCATTATAACTTACAGATTTAGTAACAGGCAGAATATTGTAAAAAAAATTCCATATACTTCTCTTAAGACATTTCAGATCATTCATATTTGTTCAGGATATTCATATTTTTTGTAAAAGGATAGTCTGTAAATGTAACTTTTTTCTAATTTTACTTTTTTTATATACTAAAACAGAGAGGAAAATTTGCAGTTTTTATTATTTATAGGTTATTATGATAATATTTTACTAGTCTTATCCACTTTAGATTGAATTTACCTAAAATGATTTTAACATCCTTGATTATTAATATCTTCAGTGTAATTTTTGTATTTCATAAATTCATCCTAGGGGCTGGATTGGACCCTTTGGCGGGTCAGTTTTGGCCCCTGGGCTGCTTCTTGACACCTGTGTTCTATAACATTGATTCACCAGTAAAACCCATGGAATTTGACAAATGACAGTGCTTGTACATGCTTATTATTGTGTTCAGTTATTGATATCTTTGCTTAAAAAGCCACTTTTTTCAGTTTTCTTTGTTTTTTAACATAATAACCCTCAACTTAAATCCAAGCTTTAATGAACATCTATATCAGGGGTGTCAAACTCATTTTAGTTCAGGGGCCACATACAGCCTGATATGATATAAAGTGGGCCGGACTAGTAAAATAATTTAAATAATAAGATAATAATAACCTTTGAGTGAAAAAATTAAAATTCCGTAATGAAAATGTTTACATCTATGAATTGTACTCGAACACAACATGAACAAATATGTACAACCTGAAAATTCTTTAGTAAAATAAGTGCAATGTTAACAGTATTTCGTCTTAGTTTATCATCTATACATGTGAATCACAACTTAGAGATCACAGTGGATCTACAAATACACAAAACATTTAGTAACAGGCAGAATATTATTAAAATTCCACATACTTCTCTTAAGACATTTTAGATATTCACTTTATTTTTTTGTAAAAGGCTAGTCTGTAAATATAAATATTCTTGTGTAATGTCACTTTTTTTTTTTTTTACACGAAAACAAAGAGAAAAATATACAGTTTTCATTATTTATAGTTTATTATGATAGTATTCTACTGGTCTGATCATTTTTAGACTCAAATGACCTAAAATGATTTTAACGTCCTTTATATTGTTAATATCGTCAGTGTAATTTTTGCATTTCACAAATTCATCCCAAGGGCTGGACTGGACCATTTGGCGGGCCGGATTTGGCCCCCGGGCCGCATGTTTGACACCTGTGATCTATATGATCAGTGAATTAAATACAGGAAAATATGTGATTTTCACTGAAAAAAATGCAAAATACAGGGAATAAAATTAAATCAAAGGGTGATAAATCAATTAAGAAATGTTAAATCTGGAAGAAAAGTCATTTGGGGTCTTTGTGGGTTAAAGGTATTTCTGTGTATAGTACTTTTTCCTCTTTTGGGGTCCTTACTTAAGGTTTGCCATTATATGGTAACAGCGCCCTCAAGCGGTCAGAAGGTAAACATCATTACAGTTCTTGCAGAACAGAGTCTTTTGGTCCTAACAGGCTCCCGTAGCAGATCCCCTTTCCCCTGTCTCTTCCTCGTCATAGTCACAGCATGGATCCTCATTCCAAGTTAGGCTCGGTGTTTTAGACTTAGTTTGGTTTTGCCTTTGGATAAACTGTTAGTGAATCGATTCCGTAACCGGTCTTCACACCATGTTTACCACTACCGGCTCTCGGGGCCTCTGTAAGTATCCTGAATGAGCCGTTAAAGCGGAGCCAGGCTGTCGCAGTCCTCTCACTGCATCTCCTGTCACTTTCAATGGCAGCTGTTAGCTTAGCCGAGTTGTGTTAGCATTGCGCTGTCATTCATTTACCAAAGGTGTTATATGTTAATTACGATTGCCTTCTCTGATTTAACAACCTATATTTTCATTTCCTGTCAGGCTGGTGAGTCGAATAACGCTCTACGTTTATAAATATTGTAAAACACTGTGGCATCTATTGTGCTAATTTAGTTGGACTCAGTAGGTTTTAATGGATCAGTCACACCTCTGCAAACAAATTAGCAGCGTCCCTTTTCTGTCACAAGAAACACAAGCCGGATAATATTTAAATCATTTCAAGTAACGCAAAAAAGCTGACTTAAAAAAGGAGTGACAGTTCCTTGTCTAAGCTGTTCTGTTTGTGTTTGTGTTGTGTAGATAAAGCTCCTCTGTCCAAAGGCCTCCTGCTGGTGCTCAATGGGCTGACTGTGATGCTCACCCTGCTGCCACAGTACCAGGACCTGTTTGTGTACAGTCTGCAGGCTGTCACACAGCAGCACCAGGTATGTCACAGTCCCATACCTCCTGTGTGAGGCCCACTGAATACAATATTTACATATGATGACTGTGGGGGTTGACGTTAGACAGTAAAAGTGTCTGTTTCAGCAGTAACTCTCAGTGGCCTCTAAACCACATCCTCCAGGCTTCCTCAGCAGATGGCGTTGACTGTGTTGCTATAGTGACCAATGGGGTCATGTGACCTGACTTAGACATGTAGCACTGGTCATGTGGTACAGTTGTATGAAGCATCCTCTGTTCAAGGATGAGTGCTGGGTATGAGTGACCTCCTGGAAATCTTTTGATGTCAGCTGAGCTCCATCAGCTGAAGACGGCCACGCACAGTTATAACTTGGGCTGTGTATTGGCAGGAATCTGGCGATACGATACAAATCCCAATACTAGGATCACAATACCATATATTGTGATATATCATGATACTGTTAAAAAGGCAGTTTTTGTTTGTTTCTTTTTTTAAATGATTATTTCCTTGAAGAATTCAATTACACCAGACATATGAACAAATACGAAACTCATTTTTATTTGATCAGAACAGGATCTAATGCTATATCACAACATGTTCCTGTGTTCAAACTTGAATGATGTTTTACAGACATTACAGTTTAAGATTCTGTTCAAATGTTCATATTGTATTAGTTCAAAACTAACATCATAACATTATTGTGCAATCCCAACAAAGGAACTAACATTATTTAATAAAACAGTGTTAAATAATAATAAATAAAATATAAACAAAAAAGAAAAACAAAACAAAAAATAGAACCTCCATAATATCTGCATTTGAATAAATACGTAAAAATATCAATACAGTACTTTTTAATATTAATACAGTATTGTGAAATGAAATATCACAATATATTGCAGAACCGATATTTTCTTACACCCCTAGTTATAACTATGCTGTACTTTATCACATTTTATAAGTTGTTTCTTTTTTTTTTTTTGTTACTTCCATTCAAACATCCTGTACAGACTAACTAAAAACCTCCAAATGATAAAAAAAAAAAAAAAAAATCATTGTGCAAGAGTGTGAATTATGTCGCAATAGGGCTGCAAATATCAATTATGTTCTCATCTAATCAGTGGGTTGGTTGGTCTGTATTACTCAGACTCAGTTTTATTGTCATTCGATCCATGGTACATGATAGAACAAAATGTAGTTACCCAGGTCTCAGTTTTAGAATAAGAAGATAAAGAATAAAATGTAAAATAGAATATAAAAACGATAAGTAGGGAAGAATAAAACTACCATAAAAAATGCAAAGAAAAAAAAAACTAGGAAAGATATTAAAAAAAAAAGATAATAAATTCTTAATATGTACAAAATTTACAGTATGCAGCAACAGTGCAGTTAAAGTGGTGGTGCTTATAGCAGCAGCATGAGCAGCAGTGAATAAAGTGTCATTGTTCAAGGTTATGTCAGAAAAAGTGTGTCCATTACCCAAAATGTCATCCTTAAATGTCCCATTTGTTCCAGTACTCTAAAGCTATTTAGTTTATTCTCCATATTGGAAAAAAAAAAAACAGAAAGCAGATGTGAGAAGCTAAAATCAGAGAATTTGGAGTTTAAAAAAAAAATAATTTAAAAAAATACTCTAATCAGATATTAATTATTTAATTAGTTGATTAATTTAATAGTCGATAGCAAATTTAATAACTGTTCCCAACAATATAAAACAGCAGAGCTCAAAATTAAATGATCAGCATTTTTCTGGCATTACATGATGTATCTAGACTTAGCCATGTCACAGTATTACATTATCACAACTCACAAAAATCATCATCACTCATATCCATTTGCATCATTTGAGATTTGACTGATGCTCCTTTATTGATACATCAAAAACAAGGTGCTTTACTTCTTTACCTCTATTGGTACCTGTCATTAACAATGATTTCTTTGTATATTTCATCAATAACATATTTAAGTAATGGCAAAGCTGCCCTGGAACGTGTTCAAAGACAAACAAAATGCAGGTTTTATTCCTATCCTCAAGTCTCTATAAATGTCTGTTTGTACTCGTTATGTGACTTATATATGTAGAAATAAGCTGAAATGAATAGAAAAAGACAAATAATTAATCACAATTATATATATTACAATGCAAGCATAATCAGCTAAATTGTAATTACCCTGACGGCCCACTATATTAAGTCATATCACACAGTTCAAAGTGAACCCTTGCAAATGTGGGAACTGTATAATGTATCCTTGCTTAGTTGTGTTTATGGGCTAATATTTGTCTGTGTTCCATGTGCTGCAGTTGTGGAGGCTGTTGTGTGGGAGGCTGGTCTGTTTGGATGTTAAGGACTCCTTTTGTAGTAGTTTGCTCATCTACAACTTTCGTATCTTCGAGAGGAGGTTTGGTACCAGAAAGTTTGCTGTAAGTACAAAAAATGTGTGTATAAATAATCTGTGTAGGTTCTCATTTGCCCAGGTCATCGTTCTGCTTGGTAGTTCTTCTGGTTCAGCTCTTTTGAAAATGTTTAGTCTCTCATCCAAGAGACTTCTTCAGTTCTGTGTATAAATAAGTTTATATAAAACACTTAAAGTTTTAAAACCTGAGCAGTCTTTGTTGTGTTGAGTGTCACTGAGTTGTGTTAACCTCAGCTGGTCAGAGGAGGAAAAGATATTCAGATTGTTTAAGTAATTGTACTCCTATAGAACTATAAAAATCCTACACAATGAGTAAAGATTTTATAACACTAACATTTTGCATGAGTTATCAGTAGGTAAAGTGTGAAACATCTAGATAGCCATTGTGCAGTGCAATGAATTTTGCTTTACACCGCTGTTTACACCACCATTTTATGACATCTTATCTCTTTTTCTTTTCAGTCTTACCTGTTGGGAACCTGGTGTCTCTCTGCATTGATGGACTATTTGCTGGCCCAGGCTTTTCAGTTTCTTTTTGACTATGAAGTGGAGGAACTGCCTGCAGGACTGTGAGTAGTTTGAGCATATTAATAGTTAAACACAAAGATTATTGATACTATAAATGCTTAATATCCAAAGAGAGAATAGTTTTGTTAGTGTCAGTATCCAGTGCTCATTGTGTAACTAGTAGAGTTAGTTTTTTACGACCTGTTAAGTTTGATGATATGTGTCAGTGTACAGTTATGATATGTGTCAACAGTTTAACCATATGTCACTTTAGAGGAAGTGTTTGCTTTTCACCTCCATAACTGAAAATAATAGTAGATGCTCTTTCATAAAAGCAGAAATAAATAAGAGCTGAGTTTCAGTGTGATTTTTCCATGCTCCATACATCTTGTTTTCTGAATTTGTTTCCTTTGCAGGCTTGCTCCTGTCTTCTCTCTTTTTGTGCCTTTCTACCTATCAATCCCCAGAATGCCAGTCACCCAGATCCTGGGTCAAATCCACATCACCAATAAGTCCCTTGTCTATATTGTTGGTTTGCAGGTAAGTTTGTATTTTTTCAGTCTTGCTCACTCTTGTTACTGAGAATGTTTGCTTTTCAGGTTTATCTGATCTTGGCTTTCTCTTCCTGTTTTTTCTGCGGTCCAGTTGCTGACTTCCAGCCCATTCATGTGGCTCCTCGCCCTCAGTGGGCTGGTAAGTGGTCAACATCTTATCTCGATTCGTCATGGCCATGGAAAGTTGATATACTGTTGTGATGAAGAACAAATAGTGGCATCTGGGAGATTGGCGTGGGTACATCACTGTAGGGACAGGAAATGTTAAATATCTGTCCCTATTAGTGGGAACTTTTGCACCTCATTAGCTGGTTAATATTTTCATCAAAAAATGTTTATTACACATTCTGACATGGAAATATTTTTATTTAGTTTATTGGTTTATTTAACAAGGACATTGTGCATTAATTCACATTGCTGTAAATGCACTAGAGTTAGCCAAAGGGCAATTTTTCATCTGCAAGCCCCGGATAGATGTTAAATTGTCACCCTAAAGGGTAGCACAAGGTTAACATGCAATTTTTATAAAATATAAATCTATAAATGAATACCTAAACACATAGACGAGTGTTGCAATACAAAATTTTATTGATTTAATGACACATCAGACAAAGTAAGTAAAAAAAAATGTTAAAATATAATTTGGACCTAGACATATTAAAAAATACAACAGAGACAGGACTAAAAAAATTAAATGTTGACAGCTACAATTATTATTATTATAAGATGTCAGTTCTCTGATTACCACTGCAATAGAGTTCCACTCATGTACAGCTGTAACCTCAAATGGATTTTCATACTAAATACCTGTAAATTCAATGCTAATATATTTCCGTATTTTTTCTATGCCTTTTAGATCTCAGGTGGACTGTACCATTCAAATGTCCTTAGGCTGCAGAAGCTGCTCTTTGTGCCTGCCTGGGTCTCTCGTTTGGGACATTATATTCTGGAGCCCATTTTCTCAAGTGAGTGCATCCAATAGTAATTGTATACTCTACACAATCCATGACTGGTGAAGTGATCTCACAGTAAACACTTACTAACAAGAGTAACATGATTATTGTGTCAGTGCTATGATCCAGAGAGACATAAAATATTAAAATATGCTGCATTGTTTGATAACCAATCATGTATCAAGTTTCCAGCCACAGTACGTCAGCAGTTATATTGTAGAGTGGCTTTTTGCTGTACATATCATGAAGATAATTAGCTCAAATTGGCTTTTACTATGCAGAGATGTATTTGGTTTACTGTGTTTCAAATCTGTTATGACACCATGTTTTAATATTTGTACAATTTTAAAGGGGAAGAGAAGAAGAAGAAAATATATATATAAAAAAAATATACATGGTATCCTCGGTGTGCCTATCTGCTGTTGCATGTATTTATTTTTTTAAACTCTATTCATATATTTTTTATATGTGGTCTTTAAGGCTCCCAACCCAGCAATGAAACACCAATTGGGATGGGGGCTACTCTGGACATCCAGAGGCAGCAGAGAATGGACCTTCTTGACCAACAACTACTGCTTGCCCAGTACAATGAGGCCCGGAGAAATGCCAGACACCAGCCGCAGGTACACACACACACACACACACACACAGTCACTGGCTCTGTGTCAATATACAGGCTCATGAGCACCAGACATGTGTTGTCTAATGTGAATGAAGTTACTATTTCAAAAGGCGCTGAAAGGCTGCTATTGTAATTCGCCTCAATGTTGTTGTTGTTTTTTTTTTTGTGTGTGTGTGTGTGTGTGTGTGTGTGTGTGTGTGTGTACAGGCTGGTTTATTACAGTGGACCCGGTTGTTCCCGTCTTTGAGACATAGAGGACAGAACCGACCCCCAGTGCAGCCCCGCCCCCAGACTCAGACGCACGCCTCCACACAGCCTCCGCTACTGGACAACTCCCCAGTTGCAGAGGAACAGGTGACCTGACCTCTACTTTTGTTTTGAGCCAAGTATTAGTTTATTTTCTTCAAAATCAATCACTTGTCCACTTACTCCTTCTACTTCTGAAGCTCACAAACAAACTCTTAACTTTTGATTAAACTAAGTCTACATGTGCTGTCCATTTCTGCATGTGAGGTCATAGGTGGTCTGGCATGTTTGTATGAGCTAATATTCCAGGTTTTTGGGTCCAGGTCTGACTACATTATAGATAATATACAGAATCATGATTAATTATACTTCCATTATCTCTCTCAGTTTTACGAAACAAGGATACAGATTCTCTTACATATGATCGGGCACTCCTACAACAAGCACATCCAGAAAGATCTGTTTTCAGCTCACCTGGTTATGTGCTTGAACTGCATCAAAACAAATTAGATCCCGGAATTGTGAGATTAATTTTCATACAGTTGTGATTTATACGTGTAGGTTGTCAATCTATTGAAGTTTACTGGTAAGATGTGAAGGATACATTATTGCGTGTGTGTTAGAGCAAGACTGAAAGAGTGGGAGTTTCCTTGTACTGCTACACGTCATTGTTTCACCACCTGTTTATTTAGCAGCTCTAGACAGACATTATTGGACTAAGCTACATAGGGTATGCTTTATAATCAGTGTGTGTATTTAACATTGATTTTCAAGTTTGGTGGGGATTGGCTCTCTTTATGGTTGGGGTAGGTGCGGTGACTTAATAAAACCCTGACTTGTGCTAAAGGCAATGTTGCTGTGGAGGCTGTCATAACTGATGTCTAATAACTAATGCTCTTTGTCACGCAGGTTGCAAGGTTAGTGGAAATGGGCTTTTCCAGGGTTGACGCTCTCGAAGCCCTGAGAGCTTCGAACAATGACATCAACATGGCAACCAACTTTCTCTTACAACACTGAGATTTCAGTGCAAAAAAACAGAGGTGGGTTAGGACAGAGACGAATCAGGAAGAGAAGTGAAGCAAAGCAGCAAGTAAACAAAGAACGATGGAGAAAATGGCGGAAGACAAATGAAACATGTACAGATAATCCGAAGGCTGTGTCACTACTACCTGAGGCAGCGTTTATCTGACCTGATCTGAAATGAGTCCGATGACGCTCAGATTAACGGAGAAGTGTGAAGCACAAAGTGTAAGACATTTGCGTCATAGCTCTGTGAAGGCTGTTATAGTGTGAAACAGGTGTCATAGCTCAGAGGTGGGGAGTATGACTCAAAGGGAATCCCTTTGAAAAATATACAGAAGCCAAACCTGTCAGAGCTTTTCTTACAGTACATCCTAAAAGCAGTCTTTAGCCCAGAGGAGCCAATATAAAGTGGGCTTTTTGTCTTAACAAAACTGACGCTGAAGCACACAAATCAGCTGAAACCCCACCTTCAATCTACATGGATAACAACATATAACTATGTGTGAAATACAGTTTTTTTATTTTCCACTTTGATGTACTGCCACTTAACTTCCACAAAGACGATGTAACACTAAAATCCAGCGTCCTTACTCTTATGACTGGTCGGAAACGTAAGATGTAAGAGAAGAAGCTGCACAGTAAAAAAAAAACAAAAACCGATCTGTGAGACATCTTAAGTTGTCAGATTCTCATCTCACATTTGCTAAACAGATTTTTCTTTCAAGATTTTTGGATATTCATTCCTGGAAAGTAGTTTTTAATCATAAGTAAAAACAGGAACATGGTTCTAAATGCTAGATAAGACAAAGAAAGGTGCAACTTACTACAACAGAGTGGTTCAGAGGTCATAATTACTGTTCTAGAATTTGAAAATAATGAATCAGTAAAGAATGTGACCCACTTGACCATGTTTTTATCACATAGTTATTATATCAACATGTTGGCAGTCTCTCCTGGAAGTAGCAGGGCTCACCCTTTTCCTGTATAAGATGTTTTAACAAAGTCGTTAGTCTGACTGAAAATGACTGTAGGAGCCAAATCCCGAAGAACAAACCAATGTGGCTCGGTTATAACACCCTCTCTCTCTCTCCTCTGTTGATGACAGAGAAGGGGTTGTTTGACAGGATATGCATTAGTCGGGCTTTCTCAGGGTTCGTGAGGTGACTTATTTTTTTTAATGACATTTTACTTCAACCATAATTGCAGACATGATGCACAGTAGGCCTTGAAGGAGGTCACATTTCACACACCAGCCCTCAACCATCTGTCTTCATTCATGCTCTCACACACATGCACATACTCAAAGGTTTTATTTATTTTGTCTAAACATTTATGTTAGCACACCCGACTGAACCATTAAAGTCTTAAATGTCAGATGATATTTATTATGCAATATCACGGCAAGAGGATACTACTTTGTGTATATAAATGTAAGATGTGCAAGAAAAGTAATATTGCAGCCACTATGTATTGATGTCAAAGACAGATGCTAGTTTTATATTTTGTGCATAATATTATTGATAATATATGACCTAAGTTGAGTCTGTTCTTTGTGTGTATGTATTTTTAAGAGTGATATGTCAGTATCCAATGAGGAAGTAGTTGCATGGACAACTTTCTGATGAACTGTTAAGAATCATGTTTGATCTGTGGAATAAATTGACTTGATTAAATTATTTGTTTGATGTATGGTCTTTGCACCATGATATTTGTAGTTACACTTAACAATGCGCAAGAATGTTTTTGTACAGCTTCTGCTTAAATTAGAGCAAGTTCAACATAGTGTCTGGGAAAGTGTGATCACCTCAGCTGATACAGAGTGACTCTTTGACACTAGATGTACACTAGTTAGATTAGATGTTTACATGCTTTTACTGAATGAATCACTGGGGATCCAACCTCAAGTGGCTGGCTTTTTGTTGTAGGGCTGCGTTTCAACACATGGTGGTGCTGTTGTGTTATAATGACTGTTTACAGTGTACTTGGAAAATGAAAAGTCTCACTGGACGGCTTTATGAGCAATGAACTACAAATACAAGTGGATGTGTACTGTAGTCACAATTAAAATATAGTGTTAAGAAGTAAAAAATAAATACCATGAATAAATAATGAAGCCATGATTGATGACGAAGCCAGGATTTTTAGCTCTGAAAACAACACTACCATTCTTTGATAAAAGTGGTGACCAAGTGTGTTCTGTTAAGTATGGTTTTGCAACAAAACAGCTGCCTTCTTCTACAAGATTAATCCTTTTAGAACTCTTAAGTCCTGAATGATTAGATGTTTTATTAAAATATATGTGGATATCATGTCATCTGCAGCTGTAGAGATGACACTATCCTCCAGGACTGTGCTACACAACTGTTATTTTTTTTTAGCTTGTTTTTTAAATGTGATGCTTTGCAACTGATTACTATCTGCTCACAATCTCTCATCAGCTCCTGTCAGTGTTAGATTTGTGTAAAGGCAGTGTTCGAATTATTCCATAGAGTGAGGACATGGCTCCCGTGAAAGCAACAAAGTCAAAAATCCGTGGGGGTCCTTCAAATGTTGAATTTTATTTTGATCATAAATAAAGCTCATTTTCCATCGCTGTGAGGTATTATCATGAAAGATATTAAATCAAAATGCAGGATAACGGGCGATTCTAGGATCACAGGTTAGGGGTGCTGAGCACCCAGAGTGTTGGCTGGCCAGGCAGGACAAATTTCACTGTTTTGTACATTTTAGACCATCAGATCTGATAAAATCTGATAAACCAATATATATATATATATATATATATATATATATATATATATATGGAATAACACTTTATCATATACCATCAAAACATCAGCAAACCAGCACTTTTGTCATTTGTTTTCCAATTAATCTGATTAAAATATGTAACATCTAGCACATTTAATCTCTGAGGCAGTTAATTTCTAAAAAAAAAAAAAAAAATTGTAAGCCAGTGTATATGTTAAGTGTCTCTCTGCTCCCCTCTCTCTCTTTGTGCTTTAACCAAAAGGCAAATAACCAAACAATGTGTTTTATATCACATAAGAGATATAAACTGGTACATTTATTCAGCTTACATCATCAATGTAATAAAATATTTGGTTGCTGTGGAAAATGACATTACAGAAGTTGATCTAACACTCTAACCTGAATCTGGCTCTTTTTTTTTTTTTTTTGTAGAAAAAAAAAAAAAAACAATCGTATGTTCCTGTCTGTACACACAAACACACAATAGGAGTTAATGGGCATCCAGTCAGTTATCCAGTCAGATAAAGACATGCAGTAGCACCTTGTCTTTAATCTGAACACATGCACAGACACAACAGCAGCTTCTCTCAGTCCACTTCAAACAGAAGACAGAGGTTGACTGAACCATATGGAACATTTCGTAGCTAGAAAAAACATCAGCTAACTCCCACCTAACAGCATAAACAGGGATCTACATTTCAATGCAGCAAAAATGTAAAGAAAGTGAAAGTACTACTTATACAGGGTCAGTGCTGAAGATGTAGGGTAATACAAGCAGAAGTAGAATATAATATACTTGGACTATGCTTTGATTAGTGTTGCTGTAATTACCCTGATTGTTGTATTATCTTAGAATGAACCGTTAATATTTTCAGAACAAATGGGTCATGTTGTACCACTGTATTTCTACAATTCTCAGAATTCATCTCTTATTCTGTTTGACTACTGTCACTCTTAGACTGTTTAGACCTAACTGCAGCCCAACAGAGATGAATGTGTTTTAATAATAACAATAACAATAATAATGGATTAGATTTATATAGCGCTTTTCTAGGAATGCATACTCAAAGTGCATACAGTGGATCCATTATTCATTCACTCACACATTTACACTCTGGTGGTGGTAAACTACATCTGTAGCCACAGCTGCCCTGGGGCAGACTGACAGAAGCATGGCTGCCAATTCCCGCCTACCATCCCTCCGTCCACCACCGAACATTCATACGCATTCGTATACCAGTGTGAGTAGCAGCACTGGAGGCAAGGAAGGTGAAGTGAAGTTTTGGACTGACCATGCTTTCTCACAGACGTTGGTCTTGGGATGTTTGCAGAAATGACATTCTTTACGCTGGGAAAGGAACAGAGGAATCACCTTGTCTCCTGAAAGGCAAACATTAATGCTGCAAAATGTCAGTGACCTCAGTTTTAAGTCAGTTGTTGCTCTGTTAATATAGAGATTTAACAAAACACGAAATATGTGACTGCTGAATCAGTGTGTGGTGGTGTATTTACCTGCTGAGACCCTGCCCTCAGCCTGTATTTTATTTTTCTCTTGTTTTACTGTGTTCAGGATGTTTCTGGATGTCATTATTTGTGTGTGGGCAGAACAATACAAAAACTCAGGACGATACAAAAACTCAGGTCACTCTGGATACATGTCTGTCTACTTCCTTCTTCCTGTACTACTACCATGGTTCATGTCATGTCACTTGGGCAGAGTAAGCTAAAAAGCATAATTCCCAAGAGCACAATCTGACCTGGCTGAAACTCGGTGACCCCAGGTCCAATGTTTTCTATGATGCCTGCTGCCTCGTAGCTGAGGACGACTGGGAAGTCGTCTTCATGCATATTCTCAAAAAGATGGTACAGGTCTGTATGGCACACTGAGGTCACCACAATCCGGACAGAAAACAATTCAACATGAAAGGATCATACAGGCTGCAAAAAGTAACATTAGTTGTGTTTGTTCACTTTAAACCAAAAGTCATTTATCTTTGGTGGTTCTATTGTTTGCATCTTTATACTTCCTCACCTTGATCCGAACCTCACCATCCTGGGGAGGGGCTACCTCAATCCCCCCGATCGCCACAGGCTTGTTGGACTCCCATGCCACTGCAGCCTTGCATTTGATAACCTAATGGGTAATGACACCACATGAAGTTCACAGACATTCTGTTTGGAACCATTTATAAGTACAGAATTAAACCACAAGCTTAAGCCAGAAGGATATTACATTGTCCTGAACCAAGACATATTGTTTTTCTTTCAAAGTAGTTCATCACAGCAATGTGGATTAAATATTTGTCGCATTTTTTTCTCTTTTAAAATGAATAATGCATTGCAGCTGTTAAAATATCACTAATACCAGCTGCTCCTTTAAAAATGTACATAAAATGGAGTTAAAGTCTATGTATAGAATACTGAAACATGCATTTAATATTTGCTCTGTGCATTAGGGATTTTTTTTTCACAGTAGAAATGTGACACTTTGCTTTTATTTACTTCCTTTTTTGTTTGTCATTCACCCCAGAATCAGTGCAAGTTAAGAGAAGAGGATTTTCCAGTGAAGACAGAGAGGAACGAAAAGATCTACATTAAAACTAGGGTAAACATTAATCCAAATTTCACAGCAGTGAAAGTTACATTGAGTAACCATTTCCAGAGTTCTTTGTGTATCTGCAGTCCAGCTGTTGAAGCCTGAATTGCGACCAAAATAACAAATCACAATAGGTTTTCATATTTTATCTCATTATCATTATCCAATATACACATTTTCAGAGTGCACGTGCACTCAGTGCAGCCTACAAGTATGCAAATATTTTACAAAAAACACACCACATACATACCAACACATGTTGAAATGCACTCACCTTACCAGCTGTGGCCATTTTTTACAGTTATGCTCAATATGAATAAGAGGTAGAGAATAAGTACAAGAGGAGTCAACAGAGAACAAGCTGCAGGACAGAACGGCAGGAGAAGCAGAAGAAACTGGAAATCCAAGATTTAAGTACTATAGTAAGAAATTGGCAAACGTTCATAAGGGCAAGGACTCTGGGAATTATGTTGCATAATAAGTAGAATGGTGTTCTATCCCAGTGCCTGTGGTAGAACATGTTCTAAAACCCTTCACAGCCAAATGATCAGTTCTTTATGTTCACAGACACAGATGAGAAGTCTGTGGTGTTTAGAGTACGATCAAACAAGAAGCAACATGTTTAAAGATAGACTCCAAATGCTAACATGAATATATAGACCTGCCACAGCATACATTTTAGCTCATTAAGACAGAAATGGCACAAATGTTAGTGATAACATTAACTATTGCTCTGTTCTGTTCAGTTTCCAAAAGTGGCCTTTAATCAACCAGCATGCACAATCACAAGGTCTGATAACTTTTAATGATACCAATAACAAATGTATTTTCTATCTTAAAAGTCAAAATATCTGCCATGAAAAAGGTTATTGTAAGAGTTCAAAAACTTGACAGCCAACAGCTGCAACACTCCAACTAGCTGAAACATGTGTCTGCTTTCAATAAATCTCAATCTCCACAGTCTAATTATTAAAACCCTCATAGTTGAACTGATGTCACCTGAGTCTGAGTTCATGAACGCTCAGACAACAGGAACAGGTTACATGATTGTGACAATGTACACTGCTTTGCTGTTTAGAAAAGACAGAAAGAAAAAAGAAAACTCATTTGTTTATTGGACGGGCTCACTGCTGTAGGATGTTTTTATTTTTATCTACTGAAGTTAATATAAAAAAGATATCTTCCAAAGCTATCCAAAAGCAAAAGAAGTCAACATATGTGAATTTGAAGTGGATGTCTGACTGAAAATCCAAATTCTAAACATGGTAAAAAAACTAAAAAGGGGAAAAAGACACTTAATCACAGAAATAGCAGATAAGGTCATACATGTCAGACAGCAGAGGGCTGTGTTTTTTCCTGTTTTCCCCCCTCCCTTTTGTTTCTGCAGGTAATTTCCAAATTGGTTTCCACCTGGGCAGGCTGAACAGCCTGTGATTGGATCCAGCAGAATCCAGCCAGCCAATCAGCTCCCAGAAGACAGATGAAAAGGTTCCCCCTGAAAACTTCACCCCTCTCTTCTTCTCCCTGACTGCTGCTTGATCAGCCTCTGCTACCATGTCAGTCTTTTGTGAGTGTTTTTCTGTTTGTTAGAAGGCCATTTGGTGTGAGGTTCGGGACTGTAGGTGATTTTTGAGGCGCTCTGTACATTTTTGCACTCACACAGCTTTCATCTTTTGTTTAGTACACTAGGTTTATTGGTATGTGCCACCTGTGTAAGTTTTTGTGAAAGCCGTTTGTAGTATTCTTTTTTTTTTTTTTCTTTTTCCATCGTCTAGATCAGGGGTGCCCAATCCTGGTCCTCGAGATCTACTATCCTGCATGTTTTAGATGTATCCCTCTTGCAACACACCTGATTCAAATGGTAAGTCTATCATCAAGCTCTGCAGAAGCCTGATAATGACTGTCAGGTGTGTTGGAAGAGGGAAACCTCTAAAACATGCAGGATAGTAGCTCTTGAGGACCAGGATTGGGCACCCCTGATCTAGATGTTCAGTTAGACCCTGTTTTATTTTAATTTGGCAGAACCAGCACTGTCGTGGCCTCTGCCATATTTTTCTGGCCTTGTTTTTTTGGGGGGGTTTTTTTTGTTAGCAGCATGTGTTTGAGTTGATTAAAAGAACAAATAAATCTGATTGTAAGCAACACTTGTTATCTTGTTCTTTTTTTGGCTGTCAGGTTATTGTCCAGTATTCTGTGATATAACAAAAGGTGAATGTAGTTATTAATCTCTGGGTCTCATGTAGCAACATTCCCTTAAATTTTCCTCTTAATTTTCTTTTAAAAGGCTAAAAGAAGCAAAGTCAACCTCCCAAATCTGTGTTTACCTGCATGATGTGAATGATGGATTTACTTTTTGTCATAAAGTGGAAGGATGCTAGTTATCGGCATCCTACAGACATTGTATAAGAGCAGGACACGGTTACACGAAGCAGATTTGGTACAAACAACCATTTAGTCTGAATCTTGGGAAATTTTTTTTTTTTTAATACAGGGATTGGTAAATCAAACTCTGGGTCAGTTACTGCAGCGCCACACTCATTGAAAATAAATTGTCTATGGCTACGTTCACACTGCAGGTAAAAGTGGCCCAAATCAGACTTCTTTTTTCTGTTTTTTGCACATATGTGACCTACATCTGACTTCTTTATGACAGTGTTAACAGCACACATACAAAATTTGCAAATCAGACCCAGGCAACTTCCATTTGTGGTCGTAAATCAAAAACATCTAATGTTTTACAATGTGACTTGAGTTTGACTTTCACTTTTATATCACTATTCTGCGCTGGAGGAGGTGGGACCCAGCACGATCCATATTTACTTCTGTAAACTCAGTGCACTGTGTGACCTGTGTCCTTTTGTGTATGAGTCACTTCAGGTCATAGACTGTTCACACAAAATCTGATGGCAGATATATACTGTGAAAAACCATGTAAAAAAAAAAAATCGGATTTTAGGAAAAGATCAGATTTGAGCATATAGGCTACGTTCAGACTACAGGCAAATGTGGCCCAAATCTGATTTTTTTTTTTTTTTTACCTGTATCCAATAAAGACATTTTGAACAGCACAAATATGATTTGGGCCACTTTCATATGTGGTCCTAAATCCTATAAATATCTGGTCTTTTGCAATGTGACTTCAGTCTGAATGGCCAGGTCGCATTTATCTGACCTTTACGTCACTGAAATGCGACAAACATCACAATTCTGTGTCCCAGGAGGACGAGCGGCGGGGGCACTCCTATTTTTGGGGGCATTTTGATATACATATTTTGCCTGGGGGCAGGGTTATGTTCTACATGTTAGGGTTAGGATTAGGGGATAAATGGATTATGACACCACGCCAACACAAGAACCCACATCAAACACATCAGTGACGTAGGATGTAACCTCACCCCCGGGCGAAATGCCCCAAAAATAGGAGTCCCAGCAGCGGGATAAATGAAAACACAGTGTGTGCCAATTTAGGGTCGCATTCAGTTCATACTCAAAACTGATAGAAGATGCATTTAATGTGTAATATGAACGAGCACACAAAAAATCTGAATTGTGCTTTAAGACCTGCTGTCTGAACATAGCCTGAGACTTGCAGTGTGAATGGAGCTAATGTTCACAATACAGCCAAAAGTGACCCCATTCTGATCCTTTTGTTCACATGTAACTCAGATCTGTTATTTTCGTATGTGAACACCACAAAATCACATAGGCAAATTTCTATTTAACTAAAGTAACTCTTACAGACTGCAATAGTCAGTTTCAGCATGATGTGCAGAGTAGCAGAGTGAAGATTCAGTTATGTTAAACATGATGATGTGAATATATCAGAGGAAACAAGAACTAAATAAGTGCTGTGATTAAAAATGTACATTCAGTATTCTAATTTTAATGTTATATGTGTGATGATGTGATATGCTTGGAAAAAGAAAATTTAAAAAAATGTAAGTCATAAAAAAAGTAAATTCAGTCAGATGCTCCACTTGACTGTTGTTCTGCTCTGGATGCATCCATTTCTGAATCCTCCGACACACACCCAGTGTCATTTAAAGGTGTTTATAATCTTACCTTGGATCAGTGGATCAGCAGCCCATGAATTTAATAATCTAATAATTATACTAAAAATGACTCTAAAACACTGAATACAAAGGCAGATCAGTGAGCCCCCCTCTGCCCCCCCAATCACCACCAAAATTTATTCATATGTTCCTTGTGCCAGTATCAACATTTCCTGAAATTTTCATCCAAATCCGTCCTTAACTTTTTGAGTTATCTTGCACACGGACAGACAGACAAACCAACGCCGGCAAAAACATAACCTCCTTGGCGAAGGTAATAACATTGTGTGTGTGTGTGTGTGTGCGTTGGTATTTGTGGTTTAGAGGGACATTTCACCTGACTACACACCTGGGCTCCGAGGACCTATGTGGCTTAACCGGACCATGCCAGAGTCCTCAGAAAACAAAGAGTGTTACTGTGTTATCGAGTGTCTAAATAACACTTTTTCGCTTTTTCTTTGAAAGTCCTTATGTACTACTTGACCTGACTTTGACTGTATCCCAGTGTATAGGACAGCGTCGCCACTGGTCAGTGGTGGAACTGCACTTCCTGACACATTTTCAATACACACGTCAAATTTGGCGGGCTTTCTTCTGATTGGCTGGTTTTTGTCAGTGGGCGGTACCTACAATACGTCGATTCCAAGGTCCGCCCACACCGTCTCCAGACCCTTAGGACGTTTAAAAATGAAATACTGGAGGAGGAAGTCACTGCTTGGTGGACTAACTAACGGAGTAAACACATACAGGTAAGGGTTTTTAATCTAATTCAGCCTTTTTTTGCTGATTGTGTGTCAAGCCATCGATGTGTGTGTTCTTTGCACATAGTAAAGTTAGATGAGAGAGCTAACGCTCATTAGCTAACGCTGCTATGGCTAAAAGCTTTGCTAATAAGAGGTCAAGGACAGCCGACAGCTCAGGTTTGGTTTTTGGATTCAATAGTTATAAACCAGTATATGTTATGGCACCATTGTTGGTTTTGTGTCCTGCAGCAAGCTATAGCTTGCTCATTAATTAAGCCTAATTAACATTACGTTGTGCAGTCTTTAACCGTAAGTGTACACAGAGAGTAGACAGCAGTCTGACAGCACAGGTTTGGCCTTATGATTGAAAAGTAACAGCACTGTATATAATATGACACCGTTGTTAGTTTTCTGTATGTGCAGCAAGCTACGGTGGTTGTTAATTAAGCCTCGTTAACGTTCCGGTGTGCATGCGGGGCAGGGGGAGAGGAAGACAGACAGCAGCAGGACAGCTCAGGTTTGGCTTTTGGGGGAAAATATGAACCACAGCAGGATATTTTATACTGTAACGATTATGTGATGATAGGATACCACTTTAAAATGTTCATGGCCTGCTTTGTGTAACACATGAGGGGGAAACAAACCTGACCTGTACCTGGTGCATGTAGTTAACTGAGGAGGCCAGGGGCAGGTGTTCTGAGCAGTCAGCACACAGCTGAGCCTGCTTTAAATGTTGGCCTTTACACTAGTTCTTATTACTCATCAGTTTGGGACTGACAGATTGAACAGGTAGAGGAGGATCTGAATGTCTTTCTCCTGTTGTTGGTTCACAGTTTTTTGAAGCATGCGTCTAGCTGAACTTTCTCAGTAATTAGTCTCTTGTAGTTATGTTTTTAAATAAGAATCAAACAATCAGAAATTAATCTGATGTCAAAATCACTATAGTGATAACTCCGGTTTGTGTTAATCTCACAAGGTTCTTGGACCCAAAATCATAATGTGGCTCCTATCACTGTCATATCACAAAATTAAAATGCTGCTGACCTGCTTTTATTTTTATTAGTGTAATATTATTGCAGTAATAATCTATAGTGAATGAAGTAGAGTGAAAGAAGGAAGATGTGATTTAGAGACTGAGGATGGTGATGCAGAGAATCAGTCAGATTGAACACCATTTAATTTTTTTTAATATGAAAGCCATGGCTGCTAGTGGACTCCAGTTAAAATATTTCCCTTGCCATAGCCTTGTCAGTGTGGTTCTTTTGGAAGTTCACTGAAATTGGTTGTATAAGTGAAACTGTTTCATGTTGTGGGGGACATTGTGCACTATCAACACATGTAACAACTAAAGCATTGGGTGGCAGAATGCAGTTCAGCCTTAAGTAGTCAAGAACAGCTGCACATACAGCAACGGTCATCCTTCTCCTGTTAATGTCATGCAGACTCCAAACAGTGCATTTCTATAGTGGAAAGGTGTTTCTCCACTTAGGGAGAGACACATGCACTATACAGCCAGGAAACTTAATGGGTTCTTCAAATGTGAACCTGTTTACCTACTGTTGAACAATATTTTATCTGAAGAGTAGCAAGGGCCATATTCCTCCTGTTGCATATGACAGCAGCCAGAGCCAGTCAGCTGTCAGCAACCAGAATCAGACAAGTCCAGTGGTCAGTCTGCCCAACACAGTCAGAAAGGTAAAATAAATCCAATTTATGGCTTAACTTTGGGCAAAATATCACAACTGCAAATGTGGTGCTGTGTGTGTGTGTGTGTGTGTGTGTGTACTGACATGAGTATGACATGGTTTGTATGGACAGTAGTATGGTTTATATGGACATGGTTTGTGTGGACGATGGTATATAAGGTAGGAGGTAGAAAGTGGCCTAAAGCCTAAATAGGTTGGGAACTGCTGACTTAGAAGATAGTAGTTTTTGGAATCTACAGACTGTAGTCATGTGGTTGGCTAAGTGACTTAAGAACTGTTTCAGAGTGGATTTGTGTCTGACAAAAGACTTTCAGTAGCACAGCCATAATACCTTTCTTGTAATGTTACATAAGCAACATCCTATCTTCACATATTTAAGATATCCCTCTTTTTTTCTCCTTTTTGCAGGGTCTTGATGAGGAAATGCATTCAACAGTTTGTGGAGCTTCAAATTCCCCATCCACAGTCAAAAATATTAATGAGTTATAGCTTCATAAGTGATAGATTTTAATCAGTATCTTGCATTGATTGTATCTTGTAAAGCAATCTAGAGATTCAAAACAAAGTTTTCCTCTGTGTCCTTGTCAACAAGAGGATGGTTCTGGTGGTACATTTCCAGTACCTGTCTCTTTATTGTCCCTCTCCTATTTGTTTTATCCATTACAGGTGATGACCGACAGCAACCAGAGCCAGTCAGCTGTGAGCGACCAGAATCAGACAAGTCCAGTGGTCAGTCCACCTAACATGGTCAGAAAGGTAAATTAAATCCGATTTATGGCTTAACTGGGGCAAAATTTCACGACTGCAAACATGTTTCATTGATGCTGTGTGTGAATAGAATAGGCTTTATTATGATTACACCAGTTGTGCAATGAAATTGCAGATGGTCTCTGCCAGGGACAGTGCACATACCTCTGATAACAAAACAATAAGATACAGACATATCTTTTAAAAAAAAAACAAACTTAAAATTATAAAAGTGTGCATTGAAAAATATATGCAAATTGGAGATATACAGTATGAAAGGCTAAGATTTTAAAAAACGCAGTAGTAGTAGTGTAAGCAATGTAAACACATGTGTTACAGTGACACAGTGTGTGTACTGGCATGAGTATGGCATGGTTTGTGTGGACAGTGTTATGGTTTATGTCAGGCATGTCCAAAGTCCGGCCCGGGGGCCAATCATGGCCCGCGGTCAGATTTTAGACGGCCCACAGCTTGGGTTTTAGAATGTATTATTTATGGCCCGCTTGGACTGTTGAACTGAGTACATGAATCACAAAAGGTTCAAAATGCAGTTTCTCCTTTCGCCTCATGGTGGCAGCACCACTCTAACTCTATCTGGCTCTGTGACTTTGCCGTGAACCCTTCTCACTAATTTCTAACCATGGCGCCTGTAAATAAAAAAATGGAAGTTGACAGTGAGGGCCGCCGCTTCCAGGAGAGATGGGAATTACAATTTTTTTTTTTCACTGAAAATCGAGGCGATTGTATTTGCCTAATTTGTCAAGAGACTGTTGCCTTGTTTAAGAAATTCAATGTAAAGACACACTAGCAGACAAAACAAGCTAACACATACAACAAGCTAGCAGGGAGTGAGCGTTCCGAAAAAGTGAAGCAAATTCAAGCTGCTTTAAACTCACAACAGTGACTCTTCATGTGAACCTGGGAGTTCAATGAATTCACCACCAAGGCAAGCTACCAAGTTGCCAGGTTAGTTGCCTATAACTGCTGGTGTTATGTACTTGTAGATGTGACACAAAATATTACTTTCTGAATGATTTTGTGAAAGACAAGAGTAAGAGTCATATGTTTTCATCTGAAATGTTAACAGACTCTGCATTACTGAGTAATATATGAGTGATGATATAAGTCATGTTTAAAATGAATGTGGGGTTAAGATTTTTTATCAACTTGGAAGTTTAAGATACTCCATACAGTTTGTTCTATGTTAACTGACTCCAGATGTGAAAGGAAGGCAGAAATGTTTTTTTTTTTTTTTTTTTTTTTTTTAATTTGTTCACACCTGAGTGGCTTAGATTTGGTTACATTGCCATTTAAAAAAATGATATTGTGACAATGAAAATAAAATTGTTGTAGAACAGCGCATTTATATGTAATTTTTACGGTTTAAAAAATGTCCAAAGGGACCACTGGCCCCTGGCAATGTCCACATTATCAGATCTGGCCCTCTTGAAAAAAAGTTTGGACACCCCTGGTTTATGTGGACATGGTTTGTGTAGACGATGGTATAGAAGGATTCTCTCATAACATTCTTTTCAAAGCTTCAGTCAGTATATCTGAGTGTATATGTGTGTTGAACTGTGGCCTAACCAAATATGACTTACGAAGTCCTTATGGTTTATATGGTCCTGCCACCATATGGAGTTGAAAGAAGCATCATATTGGTTTTTGAGAAATACTTGAATTACTATACTTGATTTTTTTTTATGTTGGTTAAGTGTGTACGGTGGGTTGTTGACTTACATGTCTGCAGCAGATAAACAGTGAAGTAATCCAGTGCTGATTTCATGAGTCAGTGTTACCTTAGAAGATAGTAGTTTTTGGAATCTACAGACTGTAGTCATGTGGTTGGCTAAGTGACTTAAGAACTGTTTCAGAGTGGATTTGTGTCTTACAAAAGACTTTCAGTAGCACAGCTATAATACCTTTCTTGTAATGTTACATAAGCAACATCCTATCTTCACATATTTAAGATATCCCTCTTTTTTTCTTCTTTTTGCAGGGTCTTGATGAGGAAATGCATTCAACAGTTTGTGGAGCTTCAAATTCCCCATCCACAGTCAAAAATATCAATGAGTTATAGCTTCATAAGTGATAGATTTTAATCAATATCTTGCATTGATTGTATTTTGTAAAGCTATCTAGAGATTCAAAACAAAGTTTTCCTCTGTGTCCTTGTCAACAAGAGGATGGTTTCTTTTATTAAAGCCTCAAATGTCCTCTCTAGTACATTACCAGTACCTGTCTCTTTATTGTCCCTCTCCTATTTGTTTTATCCATTACAGGTGCTGATCGACAGCAACCAGAGCCAGTCAGCTGTGAGCGACCAGAATCAGACAAGTCCAGTGGTCAGTCCACCTAACATGGTCAGAAAGGTAAATTAAATCTGATTTATGGCTTAACTGGGGCAAAATTTCTCGACTGCAAACATGTTTCATTGATGCTGTGTGTGAATAGAGTAGGCTTTATTATGATTACACCAGTTGTGCAATGAAATTGCAGATGGTCTCTGCCAGGGACAGTGCACATACCTCTGATAACAAAACAATAAGATACAGACATATCTTTAAAAAAAAAAAAACCTTGAAATTATAAAACTGTGCATTGAAAAATATATGCAAATTAGAGATATACAGTATGAAAGGCTAAGATTTTAAAAAAAACGTAGTAGTAGTAGTGTAAGTAATGTAAACATGTGTTACAGTGACATGTCAGTACACAGTGTGTGTACTGGCATGAGTATGGCATGGTTAGGGTGGACAGTGTTATGGTTTATGTGGACATGGTTTGTGTGGACGATGGTATAGAAGGATTCTCTCATAACATTCTTTTCAAAGCTTCAGTCAGTATATCTGAGTGTATATGTGTGTCGAACTGTGGCCTAACCAAATGTGATTTACGAAGTCCTTATGGTTTATATGGTCCTGCCACCATATGGAGTTGAAAGAAGCATCATATTGGTTTTTAAGAAATACTTGAATTACTATACTTGATTTTTTTTATGTTGGTTAAGTGTGTACGTTGGGTTGTTGACTTACATGTCTGCAGTAGATAAACAATGAAGTAATCCAGTGCTGATTTCATGAGTCAGTGTTACCTTAGAAGATAGTTTTTGGAATCTACAGACAGTAGTCATGTGGTTGGCTAAGTGACTTAAGAACTGTTTCAGAGTGGATTTGTGTCTTACAAAAGACTTTCAGAGGCACAGCCATAATACCTTTCTTGTAATGTTACATAAGCAACACCCTATCTTCACATATTTAAGATATCCCTCTTTTTTTTTTTCTTCTTCTTTTTGCAGGGTCTTGATGAGGAAATGCATTCAACAGTTTGTGGAGCTTCAAATTCCCCATCCACAGTCAAAAATATTAATGAGGTATAGCTTCATAAGTGATAGATTTCAATCAGTATTTTGCATTGATTGTATCTTGTAAAGTTATCTAGAGATACCAGAGCTATCCTTTCTGGTGGAACATTCCCAGTACCTGTCTCTTTATTGTCCCTCTCCTATTTGTTTTATCCATTATAGGTGCCAACTGACAGCAATCAGAACCAGTCAGCTGTGAGCGACCAGAATCAGACAAGTCCAGTGGTCAGTCCACCCAACAGTCAGAAAGGTAAATTAAATCCAATTTCCTGCTTAGTAATGTTTGATGAAATATTGCATGAGTGTGACATGGTTTATATCAGATATTAAAGTTCTCCATCACCACAACAGATTTCCGTCAAATGGAAAAACTAAGGGGGGAAAAAAGTCATATTGAAGTAACTTCCCCACGTGTTTCGCGGAGTCCAGTCGGCACTGCGATCCTGTCCTGGGTCTGCTGTCCTGAATTTGCAGGTGTTTAACACAGGCACGCCACGCACAGGGGGCTGATAGGTTTAACAGTGATGATAAGAAGATGGCTTCTTTATTTTTATGTCGGGAGGAGAGATTGATGACTATTTATCTTTGAAAGGAAACGCTGCCCATTCTGTGCCTCAAACACATGGACAAGTTCAGCTTTACCGAAGTTCAGCCTCCAGACGCTAACTTTAGTTTAGTGCTAACAAGTAGCTTTCATTATGAAAGAACCACAGTGAAAAGTGAAGACAGAACTGATCTACATGTACCTTCATGTTTTGGTTAATAGCTTATCTCCTCTTGCCGGTATATGACTAGTGTGTGTGTTTGTGTGTCTGTGCCCTTCCCGTGCATGCGGCTGTGCACGCCGCGGCCTTACGCGATTATGCACCCGACTGCATAAGTGCTTTATTTTGACCCGTTTAGCATCTTATTTCTATCTGTGTGGTACAGTACGAAGATAAAATTGAATGAATGAGTAACACCCTTGGTATTTGCAAAGCCACTGTATTTTAAATACCCTCAGAGAGTATCTGTAACGGAATATAATTTCTGTTTCAGTTGACGTAATTTCTTCCAATCAAAAGAGAACATGATATTGGCGGGAGGGGGTTGTGGACGCAGGTTTGACGACGTACAGATTATTTTGGCTAGCATATACGACATCATGGACACGTTTGTAGAGGAAGGTGCTGAGGTGGTAACTATTGAGAGATGCGTGAAAAATAGATGGAGGTGGGCATGGCTTGATGAGAAGGGAGACGATGGAACTCCAATTGGATCATGGTGCAAAAAATGAAGCAGCCTGGTGCGTGCATGTGCGTAGTTTGCCACAAGAAAATTCTGTATGATTCCAATGGTAAAAAAGTCCTGATCCGCCATCAATCTGAGAAACTGAAGATTAGTTAGGGTTACATTTACACAGACATTTTCCCCAAAATTCATGTGCTGTTGGAGTTGGAGTTATGTTTTAGGAGTTCCTGAATTGTTAAATAAAAAGTTTTTCACTCATTTTTTGCAGTAAGGTTTTCTTCTAGTTATTATTTTCAGTTGCTTCAAAGGTTTTCATACCCTTTAAAATTAACCAGAGAGCACCAAAATTGACCTGAAGCTTTAAAAATTTTCTGGGGGAGGACCCCCAGACCCCCCACCAATACCACTCATGACATTTTGTCCATTTTGACATTTATCCATGTTACTAATCTTCTACACCTGTACACTGTCCCATTCAGTGTGTTTCACAGTATTGCCAAATTTGACTATATAAACTTGTACGCTATTGTAGTATTGTACTGCATCATTTTTAATAGTGGCCAATGATTTTGACCAGAAGAAAATTTTCAGTCAGATGAAAAATTTTGCTTTAATCCCTGGTCTGAGAGGATCAAACATTTTGGGTGATAATCAGATTTTAGGGGCAATATGGATTGGAGGGCAATTATTAATTTTTAATCAGACATACATGGTACCTATGTACTGGATGCAGTTGTACGCAGAATGACCACCAAGGATGGCATGGATCTATTAATGTGTACAATATTGAATGAAACCTGTTTTTTTTTTTTGTTTTTGTTTTTTTAATCTTTCTGGCAGAAATATAAAGGAAGAATGGAAACTGATGGTGAGGGCTGCCAGTCAGTGATCCAAAACGCTTGGCATGCTGTGGATCTAAGTCCTATGAGCTCTGTGAACGAGGACGCACAAGAGATGTGTGAGGAGTGGATTCTGTGAACAGTGGTTGAACTGAGGGGGGATGAACTGTTGAAACATGAGAGGTGCAATGTAATGCAGGTTAACCATAAGATCTCTGGCCAGGAGATTTTTTTTTTGGTTTTTTTTGTTTTGCTTTTTTTTTTCTTTCAAGGGTGGCATGCCGTTGAAAACAAAAATGTATGTGTAAAAAAAAAAAAAAAAAGTCTGACAGTGAACACAACATTGGTTCAGTGAAATACACTTGGACTGTTTCACCACTGGCTACTTTAGAAAGGATGGGTTTGTCAGATAGTTTTCAGAGTAAAACCCCCTGTTCCCAATAAAACTAAACTTGTAGTTTCTAAATCTACCAAGAAGTAGTTTTTACCAAAAAAACCCTTAAAGATATCATTGACAACTGTTTAAAACATGTGAGTGTGTGCTTGGCGTAGGTGTGTGACGTCAGTGTAGACAGCTGATATGCAGACGAAGAATCTGGGTTAGTAAGCATGTGTATGACTTCTGCTGCAGGGGAGGGGAAGGAGAGGAGAGAGGTGCAGGTGTAGGTGTCTCACAGCCTAGTTGCTTTGGAACCGTTGTTGCCTGTATCCTCTTCGTTGCTTTGGAGCCATTGTTGCCTGTATCCTCTTAGTTACCTCATCTGGTATGTATTTGTGTAGTAAAACTGTATGTTTGTACTTTTTTTATGCAGGAATCAGTTTACTGTTAATACACAAAAATAAGATTCAACAGATGCAGAACATATGGTTTTACGTGTTAAAGTCTGATCAAACTGTCGTGACGGTGGTTTTCAGAAGGATTTGATGATGATGATCCAAAGCTTCAGTTGTAATCTCTAACTTTATGATCAGTTTCTGTATAAAACTAGGATTTTAGCAGATGTGTTTTTATGCAGCATCCTCTCCAGATGTTACCTGTGGAGCTGAACTGAAACCTGCAGCTTTAGGCCTAAGGTCAGAGCGCTGCTTCAATCCTGTCTCTTTTCATGCTTTTACAATCTGATTTAATGTTACTTTTGTTTATTATACTTATTTTAATCATTTTTGCTGACTTTTTCTTAAGTGCTTGGCTGTTAGGTTAAAGAAAATGAGAAATTAGAGAAGAATTTTTTTTTTTTTCTCTTTTTCTGTAAGTACGACCGTAAATGCACAAGTATTTTGTTAAAGGGGCAGAAAACCAAATCGAAGCCTCATCTTCATGTCTTTTCCAGTTTTTTCCCGCAGGTTGTGAACGCAGCGTCACAAAAAAAACCCAAAACAAAACATTGCCTCTTCTCTGATCACACAGTGTGGATGTTGTTGCCAGCGGTCGCCACAGTTGCAGCATCATCCCAGACGGAGGCGGGGCTCCACTGACGCCGACCTAGTGCAGGATCTTGTGGTAGGGGTGGAGCGGCAGCGATGCTGTGAAGGCTCTGATGTCAGTGATGAGCGTGGTGTCCTGCAGCTGCGGCATCCAGGCCAGCAGGAAACTCAGCTCGCTGACTTCGCCGTACACGGACGACGGGGGGTTGTCGGCGCCGTCTGAGGGGCAGAGGACGCTCTGGTCTGAAGGGTCGTTCTCCTCCACGCCGAAACCAACCACCTGACGAGGGCCAGAAAACCAGCGCGTTGAAACATGGGTGAAACAAACACTAACATTAAATCTAATGACACCGGTGAATATTACAACAGAACATGGGAGTGTTGTAGTATAGATCATATTTTATATAAACTAATAGAGTTGTGGGATATATAAAAAGATCATTGAAATAGTCATATATAGTGTAAATTAGAAGGAACAATGCATATAATTATGGATTATAGCCAACTGTATTTATATGGGTTTCTATGTAGTGCACTGCAAAAATCTACATTTGTCCACATGTATTTGTCTCATTTCTAGTTCAAATATCTGATCCCACTGAAAATCAGACAGAATCACCTGAAGAGGAACTTTTCAGTCAGATAGAAGAACTGATTTATAGACAATAGATATGGAAAATCTGACTTCAAGAAATCTGAACAAGATAATTTTCACTTGGTCCATTGGCAGATTTTTTTGCTTGAATTAAGCAAAAAAAATTATGTGTGTGTAAGTAAGTATGTATGTATGTGTGTGTATATATACACACACACACACACACATATTTGTGTGTAGACTTCTTGTATTGATCTAATTAGTGTTGTATTAAAGGGGGTGGGATAAACAGTTAGTTCCTGTGAGCTACCACTAACCCTGCAGTCAGTCATCTTTTGTGTAACTGTATGAATGTGTCTTTGGTTTTGGCCGGCTTAGTTTCTTTTACTTACGTGGACGCTGAGTTTTCTGCTGCTGTTTCTGTGTTCCAGGAACCAGGAAACCAGTTCAGCCTGAGAGAAGAGTTTCAGAGCCTCGATCTGGAAGAGAAACCACAGAGGATCAGGACCAGGTCACAGAGCACAGACTGGAACCCCACAACAGGACTACAGATCAGAATCAAAGGCCAGAACCAGGTCCACAGACCAGGACCCACGATCACTTCAATAGTGTCTGTTTTGTTTGAATGGTCAACACTGTAGTAAGTAAGTAAGTCAAGCTTTATTTACATAGCACTTTTTAAAACAACATGTTACAAAGTGCTTCACACAAAGGAGACATAGATAAGAACAAATAGGAAAGACAAGAATAAGAAAACAGTTTCAACATGCAGATACAAACTTTCTGGCACAAGCAACACACACTGAACAAACACCATGGTCACATATGTCACAAACAACCCCTAAGACAGACCCACAGCCAACACTGAATACAGCAACACACAGACACAATACAGATGGAAACAAACCTCCATACACAAATATATGCACACACACACTACACTGTCCTGATTTAATGAAATGCTTGTTTATAAAAGTGAGTTTTTAAAAGTCGCTCGAAGGCAGATAAAGAGGAATATGGTGCGTTCCCATCTGTCTGCGAGGAGAAGCTCATGCTGATGAACTGAAGGAAAAGTCAGATGAACAACTTCTCTGCAGTTTCACATTGACTGAGCTGCTGCCACAGCTTCACGGAGGACAAAACTACAATCCCTGGCTTTTATTCTGGTTAAAATAACAAGCCTGTAATTCACCGAAACTGCTTTTCTTTAATTGTCATATCTGTTGATGATACGATTTAATGCCCAACTTTTTATACAGCACTGTAGCAGACTATTTAGTTGGATCAGCAGTTACCCTGTTTACGTCTGTGGTTTCAGACTGTATCGTGAAATGGTTTTTAATTATTAGCTCGCTGCTTTAAGAATAACTTTTACACAATTTTGCTAAAATGACATTCATTCCTGAATATAAATGAGATGAAATTGTGGCCTTCACTGCCCATCATAATGTTTTCATTCATTCATTCATTTTCTGAACCTGCTTTATCCTCACTAGGGTCGCTGGAGTCTATCCCAGCTACACAGGGGCAAAGGCGGGGTACACCCTGGACAAGTCTCCAGTTCATCTCAGGGCTGAACATATAGATACAATCACTGTCACATTCACACCTGTGGGCAATTTAGATTAACCAGTTAACCTATCGGTGCATGTCTTTGGATGGTGGGAGGAAGCCGGAGTACCTGGAGAGAACCCACGCAGACACGGGGAGAACAGGTGAACTCCACACAGAAAGGTCCCACCCCCCATCAACAGTGTTGGAATCCAACCCAGGACCTTCTGTCTGTGAGGCACCAGTGCTAACCACTGCACCACCGAGTTGCTCATCGTAATGTTTTGTTCATGTTAAATCTGTTTTTGTCTGACATATTTTTGTTAAGTCCTCTGAAGATGTTATTTTCTCTCCTCCATTTGCTTGTTAATTTATTTCTCTGAATATCCACTGCACATATATTCATGAAACCTGGATGAAGCGTAGAGCGTTGGCCATGGATGAACCCAGTAGTTTATGGAGCAGACATGTACAAATTGGATACTACTTTTTTTTTTTTTTTTCTTTTTTTTCTCATTGCAAGATTTTGATTGAATTAAATGACTTTCTACAGAGGTACAGGGGTTGGACAAAATAATGGAAACACCTTCACCTCAAGATGATAATGCCCCAATCCATACAGCTAGAATTGTTAAAGAATGGCATGAGGAACATTCTAATGAAGTTGAGCATCTCATATGGCCGGCACAGTCCTCAGACCTCAACATTATTGAGTGTTTATGGTCAGTTTTAGAGATTCAAGTAAGACGTTGATTTCCACCGCCATCGTCTCTAAAAGAGTTGGAGGGTATTCTAACTGAAGAATGGCTTAAAATTCCTTTGGAAACAATTCACAAGTTGTATGAATCATTCATTCATTCATTTTCTGAACCCGCTTTATCCTCACTAGGGTCACGGGGGTCGCTTGGAGCCTATCCCAGCTACATAGGGGCGAAGGCGGGGTACACGTATGAATACGTGTACGTGTATGAATCAATACCTCGGAGAATTGAGGCTGTAATTGCCGCAAAAGGTGGACCTACACCATATTAAATTATATTTTGTTGATTTTTTTAAGGTGTTTCCATTTTTTTTGTCCAACCCCTGTATGTCCTACTTTTTTGTTTTTTCACATTGTTTACATCTATTGTATATTTATTGTATAGTTAATTACTTTGGAATCAATGAGCCTGGTGCTTGTGGATCAAATATTTGCCACCAGGTACCACTGATTTAATTATTGCCTTTGGAAGTTTTTGTTGAAATAGTAAACTAATTATGTTGGAGTTCAGTCTCATGTTAAACTTCAAAATATGGAAATGAACAATCATACCATTAGATTTAAGTGTCAAAACATGAATTCAAACCCAATCAGATGTTTGTTTTAAAAAGATGCAATAATATTTCTAATTTGGACTTAAATCTAATGCTGTTTATTGTAATGTACATAAAAGCCTGAATTATTTAGTTCAAGGCTGTTGTAAATGTTTTTCCATTATGTTTTTTTATACTGAAAATGTTGAGTTGATGTTGTGACTCCTTTGAGCCAGCAATGAGAGCTTAAGGCCCTCGTAAACCGTTATTGTAGCCAAACAGAAGCACCGCACTGGTCGTAAACTTGGATCAAAGCCCAAACTAATATGAAATATTCGGTTACAGTCATGTAAAAGGTAGGTTTATTCCAGTGGCATTAGGTTTGGTGTAGGGTTATTAGTTGACTGTTGACCTCAAAATGAAAGACACTTTTGTATATATTTTTTTTGAATTTTTAAATTTTTATTTTTTTCATTTTTCTCCTTTTTTTTCATACTTTACAAAATACCATATACACATAGGCCAGAACATGGCATGGAGAAAAAAAATATAATGCTTGAGGTGAGGCAGGAAGAAATTAAATACAATTACATAAATGGGTAAGTAAATTAAATAAAATAAAAGTAAAGGAATAAACAAGAGAAAAAAATAAATTACAACTTAAACTCTTCACATAAGGCTTTAGTCTTCACAGCTTTAGGGTTAGTGCAAAAATTAAGTGTGTCTAGATAGGATTTCAAGTAAGATTTAAAGACCACAGAGCTGGGTTTCTGATTGGCAGACCTGCTTGTATGTATATGAAATTTAGCTAATAAGGAAATGAGATTAAGAATAAACGATTTCCAAACAGGCAAATCAGTAATAAAGAAACCAAATAAAATATCTTCAATTTTGAAGTTAAAAGAAATATCCAGCTTTCTATTTAAAAAAAAAAAGATTGATATCACACCAAAAAGTTGAACAAAAGGCACATTCCCAAAACAAATGAGTTAATGTTTCATCTGAATTATGACAAAATGAGCATAAAGGGTCGACACTGATCTTCTGCTTAATCAGAGCTGAATTAGTTAGATAACACCTACGGAACAGTTTTAAAGACACCTCTGTCACTTTATTGGAAATGAAACACTTCCTTGGTAATAACCATACCTTTTCCCATTCCACATCAGAATATGAATTACTCCAAAAAAAGATGGAAGCTGGCTTACAAATTGTATCCCTTTGAATCACTTCTCTAATGCATTTATTATTAGGTTTTTTTTACTCAAGAATGGTTGTAAATTTCCTGTGTATAATTCTGATTGTGCAGTTTGAGGGCTAATGGTTGTTGAAGGACTAATAGTAGAAGATAGCAAAGGTTTTAAACCTGAAGGGATAGAATCAAACACAACTGCATATTCTGTAGGGAGCACCGGAGTTTTATATTCCAACCAAAATTCACTGTAAGTAAATAAGTGACCTTCCCTGTTAAACAACTGACAGACAAGCGGTGTTCAGTAATCAACCCAATTCTTTAAAAACAACGACTTACGTTTGAAACATATATTCCGGTTATTCCATATACAGGGTGTCCCATAAGTCTCCATACATAGGAGACATAATCCATTCCATGGTTCTAACATGTATTTCTTTCTATTTCTTTCTAGTTCTTCAGCAGTGGAGGACACGCATTGAAACGTGTTCCCGACAAAATGGCAGTCACATAGAGCATATTCTAGAAATCAAAATGGTTTATGCCAAGAAATGTTTATTTTTCCTATGTATGGAGACTTATGGGACACCCTGTATAAGATTTGTGAGGGGAAAAGTTATGGAGGACCAACATAATAATAACTGTTAATGAAAATGAGAAAGTTTCTTTGGTCTAAATCCGGTATTTCCTCCCGTTTGCAAAGACATGAATTTGCACGTACCATTGCCTCTGATTGGCTAGAAAGGCTCTTCCGCGATTGGCTACTTCAATCTTTATTTATTTTTTTAATTTTTATTTATTATTATCTTTATTTGACTTGATTTGAGGCGTTTACTCATTTCCAAGGTAGGCTGTCTATAGTTGTGTTTTTTTTTTTTTTTTTTTTTAGAACGTTCTTTTAGAACGCATTTTGGGGGTGGGAGGGGTGAGGCGTGACGTAATTTGTATAAGGGTTAAATACAGTACCGAGCTTCCAATGGGTGGGGCAGCTCGTTGGTTCAGTGGTCTAAGCGCATGTCTCGCAAAGCAAATGTTGTGGGTACGAGTCCAGGTGGGAACCCCTATGGTCAGACGTACTGGCATTAGCAATGTGGCACTACGCTGCGTCACCTGGTCGGCGTGGTGCTCAGGGTGCGAGCGGAAGGGCGTGGGGCCAACGGTCTTATCGAGGGGGTGGTTGGGTGATAAGCTCCGCCCACGTCTGGAAGAACGTAATCATCCCTGGTCCAGTGCTGTGCGGGCTGGGCTGGCAAGGCGTAGGGGGGGCCACGGGCGATTGCGTGCCAGTACGTCCCCAGGGGCATACGCCGAAGGGGGCGGGGCCAATGGGTTCCGTTGAGGTTGGCTGGTAGGAAAACAGAACTCACTCGCCCCTGGAGGCGTGTCGACTCCAAGTAGGGGTTGTGCGTGCGTGCGTGCCTGTGTGCGTGTGTGGGTGAGCGTGGGTGAGGGTCGCTGCGCTGGCGTGCTGTCCTTTTGGGTGTGCGTCAAAATTACGTCATCCACATTCTAGAATAGAAATAGAGAATGCTTTTTTTTTTCTTTTTTATTCATAATAGTACATAATGTATACTTAATAGGGGTGAATGGATGAATGCATGGGAGGTATGTTTTGTGTGTTTAAACCAAATAAATGATATTAAATTTATAATTATATTAAATTTGTAATTATATTATATTAAATTTATAATTATATTATATTAAATTTAGAATTATATTACATTTATAATTATATTATTAAATTTAGAATTATATTAAATTTGTAATTATATTATATCAAATTTTAAATAATATAAAATTTAGAATTATATTATATTTATAATTAAATTATATTAAATTTATAATTATATTATATTAAATTTATAATTATATTAAATAATTCTTTTCTATCTTTTTCCTTTTTTTTAAAATAGACATAAAAATATCAGGACACATCTACAGCTTGTAGAACTTGACATTTTGTTATTTGACATATTGTGACTGACATAAATGCCAAGTTGTCAATAATTTTTAGGGTAAATATCAAAGCAGTATTTCTTGTAAGTTTAAGTTTTGATTAATTGTGCAGCTCTAGTTTTAGCCTTCCTGGATGCACCGCCACAGGGATTCCCATATTCAGTCATTTGTACATGTTTTGTAGAGGGATCCTCTGTTTGTTTTCTTCCTGGAGCGGGTCCTGCTTATGTGACCGTTGGCACACACAGTCTGGGCAGGTGTCCGCACAGCTGAGAACTACCGAACTGAGAAGAAACGGAAGAAGGGAGAAGAAGACCCCAAATGAGCCAGTGTGTGTGGAAGTAGGTCAACAACACAGATGTGCCTGACCACAGAGCATTTAATAAGAAAACAAGAGCTTCTGAAGGGGATAGAAATAAGTAGATAATTTCTGCCGGTGGAAAAACAGGCGGAACCTTCTAGAAGGACGGAAAAGGGTGTAGAAGCTTGTGGGCTCTTGTGGAGAACAGCCCGTGTGTTTACTGTGTGTACCCGTGGAAAAGCTGCTGAAGACGGCCTGACCCAACTCTGCTTTTTTCACTCCAACTGTGAGTTTTTGAACTTCTGTTAGGAACAGGACTTAGTATTCAGTTCCACTGAATTAGTTTTAGAATAGAGTGATTTGGTTTTCTGTTAACGGACGGGTTTTCCTGTCAGTTGAACCTCCAGAAGGAAGGAAACAGAAACAAATGGAAACACACTGAAAAAAGGGGCAAAAGGAGGGTGCTTCACTTTTCAAATATGTATTTGGCATATACAGCACAGTTTAATTCATAACATATACAACAGTTTAATTGTTCTTCCTCCTAACATATGTCGGTCAGGTTGACTTCTGAAACACTCCTGCTTCAGGAGGAAAAGCTCAGCTGCACTCGGACTGTTTTTCGCTGGGACTCAGAATAATGCTGCTTTGGACCACTCTGTACAAGGTAAGGATGAATTCAATTTTATACAACGTTATTCAGAATGACTTTATGCACTGTTTTCACAGAGCCGAGCTGTTCTATGCTATTAGCACCGAGCAACATGAATCTGTCAGTGTCAATGCTAAGGTTAGCTTAAGCTACCACTTACGTTAGCTACACGACTGTTGGCGAGTAGTGTTTTATATGTGGTCATATTTATTGAAATGTACACACAGCGTATGTTTTGTGTCGACTTCAGTCTGAAGTGTGTGCTTTCAAGAGGGCTGTTGACAACTGAGCTTAGTTTAGTGGGGCAGAGGCAGTTGGAAGCGGTGCAGAGGAGAGCTAACATGATGGTTCTGGGTAAACATCCTTCTGTACATTTACATTACGGCTCAAATGGCCTTAGGGGGTCAAAGGAGGGGCCATTTTTGGACAGACAGCGAGTGCATATTGAGGCACCTACACCACCGGTGGCTCACTTCCGGTACCACGGCTCGGTGCCAGGTGCCGTGGTACCGCGGTACCACCTCGGGGCCAACGCTTGGTGCCGTGGCACCGCGATACCAGGGCTCGGTACCAGGTGCCATGGTGTGGTGCCAAGGGTTCCTATCAATTGCATTGGACTGTGAGCTAAGGAAGCACCTTGTTCGGAGCGGTGTTTTGAACCATGTCAGTGCTACATAGAGGAGTTCCAACTTACTACCAGCAGAAGGTGTACCTGCGCAAACAGATTCACATATTGTAAACACTGACTTCGTTGTTGTGTTTGCACGGTAATTGTCATATTCTTCCCACTGTTTTTTGGCAACCCTTTAATGAAAACGTGAATAATAAAACCTTTTGGGAAAACTGGGGCCTGTATAATTTTAATACAATCCAATGTCATAGATATGCAATGGAAAATGTTTGAGGGGGAAAAAGGAGCAGTTTGTCATGAAAAGAACAAGGTATGAGCAATGGCTGAGTGCATGACAGGAAGAAGAAGACAGAAGGAACACAATAAATGTGAAATAATTGATACTGGTCAAATCCAATCAAATTTTATTTATATAGCACCAAATCATAACAAAAGTTATCTCATGACACTTTACAAATAGAGCCGGTCGATTATTCAAAGCCCTGACTGTCGCAAAGAAAATAATCGTTCTCCACTGGAAAACCAGACATCAGCTAAATATTCCACACTGGAAGAACCTGTTAAACACAACGGCATATTAGGGCCGCATAAGAAAATAAAAACACTTGTCACTACGAGAATAAAGTTGTAAAATATCAAGATGAAACCTGTATTTTCATGAGAATAAAGCCAAACATAAAAAGTCATAATTTTACGAGAATAAAGTGAAATATTGAGAATAAAAGTCATAATTTTGAGGGAATAAAGTCGTATCTTAAAAAAAAAAAAAATCTTAATTTAACGAAATTTCAGTTGAAAAAATGTCCACGTCACTCAATCTCAAAAGTACTCGTTTCAACAAAATCTGGTCTATATTCACAAACAAACTTACGTCTGCATTATTAGCCTGACTCCCATTCCATAACCAACAAACAGATTTACTTCATGCCTGGCTTGAACATCCGTATAGTCGTGTGATGCGCCTGCCATCGTAAACTTCTCTTTACCAATAGAACAGTGGCAGCGGTACGACAGCCACTGGAAATAAACCACTGGCACCAGAAACAGTGAACCACCGGCACCGGCACCTCTGGCAGTGGTGCCACAGGCCACAGTGAGATCTCGTCCCTACTGCATTTTTGTCAAAAGAAAGTTGTAGGAAATGCATAGAACTGTGTTGAAATAATGCTAATCCATTTGTGCACAGACTACTGATATTCTTTGACAGTGCAACCTATATTTTCATAAATATTGGATTTTAATAGCAGGTGTATGTGAAAACTTTTGCTGGTGGACGGACTTGACATTCCCAATGACGCTCTGGTCAGTACCAGTACTTTATTAGGAATAAACTTATAGACTTACTATTGCTAATTGTGCTCTTCTTCATAAATGTTAGTATTGTGGATCTAAAACAATACCAGCTGACACAAAAACGCTAAATGTGTCAGTGGACGGATGTGACATGGTTGTTGTGGATCCCATCATACTGATGCTCTGCAGCCATGTCACCGTTTACACTAATGATCCCTGTGCAAAAACTAGGATCACAATTATTTATTGGATAGTTCATCATCAGACTAAAGAGGAAAGAACAATATAGAATTATTTCTTTACAAAAATGCTTATTATTAGTAAACTGTTGATTTAAAAAGTGACGTGTGACATTCTTCATGTATGCATTGGCATAACATAAGCAGGATGGATCAGCACCATACTCCATACTCTTGGGGGGTTCAGTCATAGCACTGGGTTGATCACGTAAGCTGCTGCTGCTGTTCCTGGGCCACCACCCCCTCTACTAGCAAACAGTTTTTTTTTTTTCTTCCTCTTTTTTGCAGACATACCGTGACCTAGTGTAATCTGTCCTTGCATATGGTTAGTAGCTCTATACTGTAGCTGTGGAGCATATACCATCTGTGCTCTGTAGGCTGTGGATGGTCAGCTGTGTTTGCTGTTTGAAACATGGATAATAGAAAGAACAAGGGTGGTGTGGAGAAGACAAGAATTAAAAAGAGGAAAGCTCTGGAAGCAAATGCAGCCAAATGTGACAAAATCGGCAACTTTCTCACAAAAACGACCTCCCGGTTGGAAACAACTAATGAGGACGATGAACCGGGTAAACCACCTTTCAAGTTAGTTAATTATTGAGTCAGTGAATTGTGTGGCATTGTGGCGTGGAACATAACATTATGCATTTTAAATAATAGTATGATGTGACGCCACATAACTGGGAAACTTTGTCTTGTAGCTCCTCAGAGTCAGAAAGCAGATCCAGCAGCAGACACCAGCCATGAGCCCACAAGTCCAGAGTGGGCAGGTAGGACTGCTCATAGAGGGAAGATTATTAGAATAAATAGGCTCCAATGAAGAGTATGGTGTAGGCCTGTTCAGTGTGAAAGGTGCTCTGAGATGCTCCAGGATTCAGCACTACATGAATGAAACTGACACCAAGGCTTTGCAAAATAGAAGATTTGTGCTGAGAATTCTGAGCATTTTTAAACTGTGCTTTAGTGTTAGAAGCAGAGCCAGGAGCCAGTAGTGATGAGGGGATTGTTCCTGTCAGGATGGAAGGAAAAGGTGAGCTGTTAGAATAGACTGTGTGAACAAGCATTAGTTCCAGTAAAACCACTTTCTATACCCAAGCCATAGTCCTGACCGATTTTAATTTTTATTATTAAAAGTGAGACAGTAAATACACAAAGCCCACAATTGAAAGGCAATAGCATAAAGTAATATTAAATAAGCCTGCATATTTTGCCAATGTAAATATCTGAATTGGTTAAGTAAGTCCAAATGTCTGTCGATATAATTTTTTATTGTGCTACAGGTGCAGGAGAGTCTAGAGAAACTGGAGGAAGTGTGAAAGGGAGAGCAGAGTCTACTGATGACAGAGGAGCAGCTCAGCAGCACAACCCTGAACCACTAGGCACAAAGGAGACAGATGAAGATGAGTCTGTTGTTAGCTTTGATTACTTTGCTCACCCTCAGTCACAGGATACACGTACATTTTTTTCGTATCATCCTCGTCAAACCCCTAATATCACTGTACCAAAAGTTTTTTAATAGCAAAGTTGGAACAAACTGCAAGTGGCTGACTTACTGTGAAAAAAATCAGTGTCTCTACTGCTCTGTTTGTCTCAAGCTTTGCAGAACAGTGCGTAGACCTAACATGTAAGGTTAGAATGACATGATTTTAATAATAATTGGTCGTGATCTAAAGTGGGCCGGTCTGAGGTATGAAACTCCAGGGCTGAAAATGAGTCTGTCTGGCCCTGCCAGAAATAGTGAACCACAGGCACCGGAAGTAAGCCACAGGCCACAGTGAGGTCTCGTCCCTACTGTTCAGCTGGCAGGTCAATTCTCCATTTTTCCGGAGGTTAGGTCGCTGTGCCGTGACGTAGACCAGGGGTCAGCAACCCTGGTCCAAGAGAGCCTCTATCCTGCATGTTTTAGATGTGTCCCTCTTCCAACACAGCTGATTCAAATGATAAACCTATCATCAAACTCTGCAGAAGCCTGATAACGACCATCAGGTGTGCTGTAACAGGGAAACATCTAAAGCAGGGGTGTCCAACCCTGGTCCTCGAGATCTACTATCCTGCATGTTTCAGATGTTTCCCTCTTCCAGCACACCTGACGGTCATTATCAGGCTTCTGCAGAGCTTGATGATAGGCTTATCATTTGAATCAGGTGTGCTGGAAGAGGGATGCATCAAAAACATGCAGGATAGTAGCTCTCGAGGACCAGGGTTGGACACTCCTGATCTAAAGCATGCAGGATAGTGGCTCTGTAGAACCAGGGTTGCTTGATGCTATCCTTTCAGGTTTAAAAACTTTGCTATCTTCTACTATTAGTCCTTCAACAACCATTAGCCCTCAATTTGCACAATCAGAATTATACACAGGAAATTTAGATCCATTCTTGAGTAAAAAAAACTAATAATAAATGCATTACAGAAGGGATTCAAAGGGATACAATTTGTAAGCCACCTTCCATCTTTTTTTGGAGTAATTCATATTCTGATGTGGAATGGGAAAAGGTATGGTTATTACCCAAGGACGTTTTTTATTTCCAATAAAGTGAGAGAGGTATCTTTAAAACTGTTCCATAGGTGTTATCCTACTAATTTAACTCTGATTAAGTATAAGATCAATGTCATCAATTAAGGTATAATTTTACCCAAAAATACAACATAAATGAATGTTAATTCAAAAAATGTTTGGGAAGGAATGCTTCTCGGACCAAAAAGAGTTTGTTCGAGGTGCTCTTTGGAAAAAGGGATCCAAAAAGTATTTATCACACTGGAAGAAGAATCCAAGGCACTCTCTTTCAACATTCAGATGCCTTTATTATCATGGCATGGTCATATCTAGACCTAAAAAACTTCAATGCGTTTCAGCTTCAAGCCTTCATCAGGAAGTCAGACAGGAGCCTGAAAAAGTGTAGGTTCCTATATAGTAGGGTCTAACCAATAGGAACCTGCCAGCTGGGCATGAAGGGAATGGCCTGCAGAGGGTGTCCACATGGAAATGGCCAGCAGATGGTGTCACTGCAGGTCAAATAGAAATATTTACAAGTATACATGAATAAAAAACAGTGCAAAATTTACATATTAAGATGAAACCAGTGTAAAGTCTTTAAAACAAGAAACAGATAATACATTATAAGAAAACAGAAAAGTCCAACTCTTCATTCAGTCCAGGGGGTACAGTGGCTTGGAGTTTAAAAATCCAGAAAGCTTCCCGTTGGTTTAATGTCTTTTGCCTGTCCCCCTTTCTTAAGGAGGATGGAATGTGGTCGATGCCAATAGCTTGTAGTGTAGATGGGTTGCTGTTGTGGAGTTCCAGGTAGTGTTTTGCCATCGGGTAGTTTGTGTTTCCAGTTCTTATTGCATATTTGTGTTCTGACAGTCTGTCCTGTAAACGTCTTTTTGTCCGGCCAATGTAGAACACTTTGCAGGTCGGACATTCCAGTCTGCAAATGATGAACGTTGTTTTACAGTTAATAAAATGATTGTGTATTGTTTATGTGATGTAGAGTCCATGAAAGTTTTGGTCTGTATGACATTTGTACAGTGATTGCAGTGGCCGCATTTGTAGCTCCCTTTAGGTTTCTGACCCAGCCATGATGGAGTGCTAGGTTGGAGATGGCTGTGGACCAGTTTGTCCTGCAGTGTAGGACATCTCCTAAAGGTGATGAGTGGAGGCTGTGGAAAAATTCATCGTAGTTGTTTGTCACTCTGAATGATGCCCCAGTTTTTATTAATTATTCTTTTGACTTGGTCCACTTCTGTACTATACGTAGTGACAAATACTGTTTTGTTTTGTGTTTGTTTAGGGGGATTCCTTTCTTGTAAGGTGTGTCTGTCCAGATGTTTAGCTCTTGTGTAAGCTTCTTGTAATGTGGCATTCTTGTAGCCCCTTGCCTGAAACCGTGCAAACATCTCCCCTGATTTACTCACAAAATCTGTATCTTGGTCGCACCCTCTGAAACTGGCCATAAGGGATGTTTTCTTTAAGCCATTTGGGATGAAAGCTATTGGCATGTAGAACAGTGTTTCTGTCAGTGGGTTTTCTGAAAATGGATGTGTGTAACTTCACTAAATTGTCTTCATAAATAGTGAGGTCCAGAAAATGAATGCTATCTTTACTGTAGTCCAATGGCAACTTAATGTTTAGGTTAATGTTATTAAGGAAGCCATGGAAAGCTTTAAGTTCTGCCTCTGACCCTGACCAAAACAAGCGTACATCATCAATGTAACGTCCCCACCAGACAATGTGCTTTAAAAAGCTGTTCTTCTCCTGATTAAACACAAAATCTTCTTCCCATTTACCTAGGTAGAGTCCTGCATAAGATGGGGAATAGCAAGCACCCATTGCACATCCTTTTGTCTGTCTGAAAACCTTATCCATAAAAATGAATATATTATTGTTCAAAGTCCATTCTGTAAGAGTTAAAAGAAAATCATTAGGTGGCATTTCAGACTCAGGATGGTTTTTCAACTAAACCTTTGTGACCGCCAATAAAAAACAAACAGATCTTGACGAGTGTAGTCTGATCTAGTTCAAAGGAGTGGCTTGAAGTTCTGTATATCAAGAAAAATAATTAGGGCTGAAAGGACTAACTGACAACATAAATAATCAAAATTAATATGTCTATCGACAGGTCTCTAGTGACGTTATACACTTTTGTATAAAGGAAAGTTATGTAACTCTTGAGTATTTAGTTGTGTGTTTAAACTTTGTCAGACTCTGTAATTGTTAATCACAAAATGCACTTTTGTTTAACCCATAAAGACCCAGTAGTATTATTGCCCAAGCTCCCAAATAAATGTTTCTCTACATTTAACCTTCCTCAAGTGATGTAGCAGCTTTAACTGTCATATTATCCTCTATATTTTGCAGTTTCACCATAAATCATGTATTTTCCTATATTTAATTCCCTATTTTTAATATAAATCTTCATGAATATTCACAGTAGATTCAAAGGTTATTGTATCTAAACAGAGAACAGAAGAAAAAGATATAAATAACTGAACATAAACAGTGTTCCCATCTACTGTCATTGATCCAACTCAATGGGTTTTACTGGTAACTTAATGGTGTAGAAGATGAAAATGTTTCCACAGTGACTACGGAGTATCCGAACATCCAAATATGGTCTGATATCTGATGACCATGTAAAGATGAAGAACTGTATTTTATTATTGATAGGATTAGTGGATCAGCAGGTGTTTAACAGGTTAGATCAGTAGATGGTTCTGGTCACTGGTTGTCTGGGGCTGTATGAGGAAAGGGGGGAAAAAATGTCATTGCTGCTGCAATATGTTTTGAATTTTGAAAAATGAATTGAATATTTTGTTCAACAAACTGTAAGAATTCAAATTGTTGTGCAATAAGTGTTCCCATTAAAGGAAAGAAAATGTATTTAATCACTGCAATAAATATAAGTCAGAGCCAGTTCTGCTTTTACCCATTTCACCTAGTTGAAAAAGCACAAGGATTGTCAGTGTTTATGTTATTTGTGTGCAACACTGAGTCACATTAGAATTTACTTTTAGAAGTCTGCAGAGTTTGTCTTAAGTAGGCCTGTCTGTGTAGGTTAGCCACATTGTCAGACCAACTGAGGTGCAAGTAAGATAGAGGAAATTCGTGTTTAAGCTATAAGATTTCTTTTGCAATAACTGCAGTAAATTTGAATGTGAAAGAAAACTTTCAAACCTGTAGTTTATGTACAGTTTGCACATTTTTGTGGGAGTTATGTTGTAGGCCTCATATTCTAGCACTCTACTGGAGATTGTCACTGTTAAAAACGGTTAAAAAGGCTCATTTCATAACTTTATTTGAATAGTAAAGTTAATTCATTTTCAGACTTCAGCCTCAACAGTAAAATGTATTCCTTCGTGATCAAATGTTATTGGAATATTTTAAGTCTCAATGGGATAGAATGTTAAAGTAATGCCTTTGTTTTTTATTTCCTTCTTAGATCTTATGGTGTGTTCAGTACAAAGGTTTAAGAGTTACAGTGCTGTAATATAAAGATTTTCACAGATTTTCATTTTTCAGTTCAGTTCTGTTATTAATTAGTGATTAGAAAGTTCATCATTTAATTGCATTTAAAAAGGTGTTAAATGATTGTAATATAATATTTGCTTTATAATTTGCATGCTCATGGCATTTCAGTTACTTCATGTCAATGTATAGACAAGTTGCTAAGGATAAATATAAGACCTTGTAGCTTTAAGATCCTCAGGTGAGCTGGGGGGTGCTGCGAGCCTAGGGGGTATGTGACATTAGAGCCCAGAGGAGCTCACAGTTTTTCTGGCTGTGTTTGGACTGTGTGCTTAAGTTCATATGTATTTTATTCTCTATTTTTTGTATTTTGTTAAATAAATCTGAGAAGACGAACTTTAGTAGAGGAAACCCTTTTTACAGCAGGAGTTAGTGACAGATGACCTGTGTTGAGGAAGATTGACCCAATTCTTTGACTGTGGCTTCCTATGTGTTGTCTTCACTACTGTAGCGGCATTTTCAGAAGTAGGAGTGAGGGCACAATAAAGATGGAACGACTATGAAAATAGACAGGAGAACAAGGCACCACAGGATGCTCTGAGGTCACTAAATCCAGGCCCCCTGAACGGGGGTTGTGGTCTAGGTCTAGATCATAATTAACACTTAATATTTGCGTTGAACCTTACAGAATACAAGGATAACTTTTACAACAACAACAAGGAGAGACAAGAAAATGATCAGTACAGTTAGGGACGCTGCTTGAGATGGTTGGTTGGTGTGTGATGACCATCAGCTGAGTCCAGGCCCTTTCTTCAGGCGAGGACGTAGAAGGAGTGATGTCTGTGAACTGTCTGTCAGAGTTCATGAACACAGTCCGTTTGTGAACCACCCCTATGTCTTACTAGGGTTGGCTTTAGTTGACACCGGAGGGTTTCCATGAACCAGAGGTTTGTGTTCTCACCTCTGTTTGACCTAGTCAGACACAGGCCTAAACATGTACTGTGCAGTGTTTGTGTGATGTCAACCATGTGACCCATGAGCAGTGCTAGGCTTGCACTCAGGGTTGTTTTAGCTGTATGTGTGAAAGCAGAAAGTGAGAGAAAAGTTTACGTTCTTGATCTCGTTCAGGGGGTCGCTCCCACGTAGGAATGTCATCAGCTTCATAGGTGGAACAGAGCGTTTGAATTCACCATCTGTTCGTTGGTGGTTTTGGCTTTACCACTGATGTCAGCCACTTCTCGTCCTGGTCTACCTCGTTGGGTGTTGACTTGGGTCATGCACCTTTTAGGCAGCTGATGCAGAGATGACCTTTTTGCAGTGACTTACGTGAACCCTGGTGGCTTGTTGGGCCTTCTGAAGTCTGTGACCAGCATGAAGTCACCTGGTTGAAGGCTGTGAAGTGGACCTGAGGCTGGAATGGACAGGTCCACAGCTACCTGTTGACAAATGTCTTTGAGGATGGGAGAGAAAGCAGCACAACAAGAGAGCATATCATGTTTGAAATGAGAAGTAGGAAAGGGTTTGGAGATTCAGAGCAGAATCTCAAACGAGGAGATGTGGCAAACCGAATGTCAAAGGGGCTGAGGCTATGTCTGTCACAGGTTCACATGCACATACCCTACAGAGCACCAGTGTGGTTTTAGTGCTTTAACCATCCCCTCTTTGACACTTGGTCACACCTATGGGTCAATTTCACCAACAGCTTTTCAGGCTGACCTTCAGGGGACCACTGTCTCCAATTTCCCTTCTAGGAAAAAGGAGTGAATACACAGTTGAATACCATCGATGGTTTCTGTCTAAGACAGGGATTAAAGTTCTCCGTCACCACGACGGATTTCCGTCAAATGGAAAAATTGAGGGGGGAAAAAAGTCATATTGAAGTAACTTCCCCACGTGTTTCGCAGAGTCCAGTTGGCACCGCAATCCTGTCCTGGGTCTGCAGGTGTTTAACACAGGCGCGCCACGCACAGGGGGCTGATAGGTTTAACAGTGATGATAATAAGATGACTTCTTTATTTTTATGTCGGGAGGAGAGATTGATGACTATTTCTCTTTGGAAGGAAACGCTGCTCATTCTGTGCCTCAGAAACACATGGACAAGTTCAGCTTTACCAAAGTTCAGCCTCCAGACGCTAACTTTAGTTTAGTGCTAACAAGTAGCTTTCATTATGAAAGAACCACAGCGAAAAGGGAAGAAGACAGAATTGATCTGCATGGACCTTCATGTTTGGGTTAATAGCTTATCTCCTCTTGCCGGTATATGACTAGTGTGTGTGTGTGTGTTTGTGTGTATGTGCCCTTCCCGTGCGTGCGGCTGTGCGTGCCGCGGCCTTACGCGGTTACGCGCCCGACTGCATAAGTGCTTTATTTTGACCCGTTTAGCATCTTATTTCTATCTGTGTGGTACAGTACGAAGATAAAATTGAATGAATGAGTAACACCCTTGGTATTTGCAAAGCCACTGTATTTTAAATACCCTCAGAGAGTATCTGGAACGGAATATAATTTCTGTTTCAGTCGACGTAATTTCTTCCAGTCAGAAGAGAACATGATATTGGCGGGAGGGGGTTGTGGACGCAGGTTTGACGACGTACAGATTATTTTGGCTAGCATATACGACATCATGGACACGTTTGTAGAGGAAGGTGCTGAGGTAGTAACTATTGAGAGATGCGTGAAAAATAGACGGAGGTGGGCATGGCTTGATGAGAAGGGAGATGATGGAACTCCAATTGGATCATGGTGCAAAAAAATGAAGCAGCCTGGTGCGTGCATGTGCATAGTTTGCCACAAGAAAATTCTGTATGAGTTGGTTAGGGTTACATTTACACAGACATTTTCCCCAAAATTCATGTGCTGTTGGAGTTGGAATTATGTTTTAGGAGTTCCTAAATTGTTAAATAAAAAGTTTTTCACTCATTTTTGCAGTAAGGTTTTCTTCTAGTTATTATTTTCACTTGCTTCAAAGGTGTTCATACCCTTTAAAATTAACCAGAGAACACCAAAATTGACCTGAAGCTCTAAAAATTTTCTGGGAGACGACCCCCAGACCCCCCACCAATACCACTCATGACATTTTTTCTATCCATGTTATTTATCTTCTACACCTGTACACTCTCCCACTCAGTGTGTTTTACAGTATTGCCAAATTTGACTATATAAACTTGTACGCTATAGTAGTATTGTATTGCATCATTTTTAATAGTGGCCAATGATTTTGACCAGAAGAAAATTTTCAGTCAGATGAAAATTTTTTGCTTTAATCCCTGGTTTATATTGACAATGGTGTGTTAAGATATTCTCAAAACATGCTCTTCAAAATGTACAGTGCGATACAGTAATCATTAAGCATGCATAAACACAGCATAATATTTTTAATGTCAATTCTTGTTTTTCAGACTGCTGATTTGCCACTCAATTTTTGTTCTTTTTTCATGGTTTAAAATTTTGTAACAGTACCAACTCATGCACAAAGAGCACCCATTTGCTCTCATTCTTTCTTTTTTTCAGGCGGCCACTGATCACTACAATCAGCTCTCCTGTCCAGGTCAAATGGATCCAGCTGTCAGCACAAAGGTAAATTAAATGTCACATTTAACTTGAATTTTTTTTTCTTCACTGGTGGATATTAACTTGTAAATCTGTGGTACATGTAAGTGTTACATTCAAGGTTTTGCAATGTTTGTCGGGCAGTGTCAAAACTATTGCTTGGTATCTGCAACAGTATCCTCCGTGGACAAGTGTGTTGAGTGTCTGGGACTTGTATCTTCCTACAAGTGGCTTGGCTATGTATGCAAAGGTGAGATATTTAGTGAATTCATACAGTGTGTAAAAGGACAGTAGGTGGATGTATAGCATGTGTTATGCTCTAATGATAAACAGTGTTGGGGTTAAAAAAACAAACTTACTAAAGTAATCACATTACATTTGTCTGTAATGCTGTAGTGTAATGCCTTAAGTGCTCTTAAATTCAGTAATCACATTACAGTTAATAATCAAACACTTATCTCCAAATTATCTGCATGATTGAGGTAAGACAAAAAATCTTTAATCTGTAGCTGTTTATGCATATTCCCACATCAACAGCCTGAGCTCTACAATAAAGACTATATACCCATGAAATTCAACACAATGGTGTCATGTTTTCACCCATAAAGAGGCTCTTAATCCCAGGCAGTCTTGTGCCAACTCAAAGGAGCAGGTGATTTGACTCCTCCCGATTACATTTAGCCACTACTTTTATGATAAACATGTCAAATTAACTGGACAAGTCTACTGTAACGCAATGGTTTTGTCAGCAAGTTACAGGGGTAAATTTGTTGCTTTTGCGCTTTCGTGCATTTAGCCTATTACATGTGGTTAAGGCAATTTAAACGTTTCTGTCCTTTTGAAGTCTTTGTTATGAGTATTATTTTGAGGTGATTCATATTTGCACTGGGTGGTGAGAGAGAGAGAGCAACTGCTTTTATATTGTTTTATAAATTGATATTGTTTCATTTTTAGGGCAAAGTGATCGTGCTGCAGTATCAGTCCTACTCCACAAAGATCAAACCAGAGAGTGTAACATGTCTGTGAAGGATAGTGCCACAGAAATAAATCCTAAAACCAGGAAATTAGTTAGCATTTTTACACTTCAGTTTCCCTCATCTCAAAGTCGACAGGTCTTTGTGGCAGATACTTCAGGGCAAAAACAGGGCTGACAAGCCACTCCAGGACCCACAAAACTGAAGTCAAGGTCATCATTAAGACTGATGGATGAACAACAGTGTCTTTGTAGATCCGATCCACAATGCACATGTGTAAATGATAAGTTGAGGCAGAATATTGTTAAAATTGCACTTATTTTTCTCAAGAAATTTCAGTTTTTTCAGGTTCTTTACTTCTTTTTTGTTTGGATAGTTTATAAAAGTATTTTCACGATTGAATTGGTTTTTTTTTGCACTAAAAGACAAAAATTTTGAGGTGTCATTATTTATACGTTATTATGCAGTTATTTTACTGGTCTGACCCACTTGAGATGAAATTGGGCTGAACGTGGCACCTGAAAGTAAATGAGTTTGAGAGCCCTGATCTAGGGTATAACGGTACACACAGTTCACGGGCTGGTTCAGTATGATTCAGTGGTGTCACCGTTTGGTATGTTTTCGGTACAGCCAAACAGAAATGTCCTTGACTTTATTATTTACATTTAAAAAATGTAATTTGGCCTCCTTTTTTCTTTTTGTCGTTTCTATTGCCCACCGTGTGTCAGCAGTGAATTTGTCATGTCCCCTGAGCTCTCTGAGCTCTTTTAGTCTGATAAATACATGAAATCACATCTGTGTTTAATGCTACAATCATATAAACACAAGCTGAACAGCCATCACTAACGTACCTCTCTGTCGTTCTGGCCAAATTGGTGCGCTGGCATTTACTACACACTGCTGCTTTGGGATAATGTTCACTGCTGTCAGCTGCTGAACGAGAAGCTGTCACCCAAAGTGGGTTTCATTTCCTGGTTCAGGATGCGTGTGTGCTCTAGGTCCGACTCCTGACATGAGTCGTTCACCATGCAGCAGCTCATACTAGGTTAGCCACTAAGGAAAGTCTGTAGCCTTGCAGTGGTTCGTTCTTCAGTTCGGAATGTTTTTATCCACCACTCTCTCACCATCGGCCTCATAATTTACAACAAAACTGACACTGATGTGGCACCAAACACCAGATCTGTAGGTTATCAGAGGATCTTGTTCTGGCCTGGTAATAGTGTTACTAACTATCTTGCGGCTAGCTGGCAGTAGCTTAGCAAAGCTGCATCCCAGTGTGTCTTACTGGAGTAACATGGTATAGTGTTTTGGTTGTGGTTTGGCAGGTTGAGTGCAGTGAGAACTTCATTTTAAATACACTTTGAGCAATATATTTTGTTTTCCATATATTATAAGATTTGTTTAATGTAACATTTGGTTTGTAATGTGTACCAAACTGAAAGCTTTGTACCAAACAGTTCAATACAAATACGTGTATCGTTACACCCCTGATATAAACATCCCTGCTGCATCTCAGAGCAGGCTAGTTTAAAATTTTTACTTTACTGTGGCTGTGTTAATTCATTTATTTTGCACATTTTCAGTTGTTTTTATGTCCATCTTTTCATTTGAGTTTCACTTACGCCTCTTGCCAGATGAGATTGTGTTCAGTGACGCTGAAGCCAGTGCAAGCGAATCTGATGACTGCAGCATGGCAGTCACAGCAACAGAATGTGGAACTGTGGAGCCTATGGATACTGACGCTACAATCAAACAGCAAGTTCATGACGTGGAAGATTTTGGTAAGCTACCTCACATTATATTTGTTTCTGTCAATAAAATTTGTTATTTTCCGTGCAAAAAAAATACTCTTGTCAAATTATCTGTTCAGCAGGGTCTGTATTGTCAGTGTCATCTACAGTAACTGAGACTGCTCCTCCCTCTGAAGGTAAGCCAAGTTGACTATAAAGCAAAAAGTGAATTGTGAAATTTTTTGTGAAAATTAAACGCCGTATCGTTGTCATGGGCAGGGAAATTAGCTATAGAGATCAAAACAAATTTTTTTTTCCAGGCTGTGAACATTTTTATTTCTGTTGTAAAGTGGGGCATTTTAGCATTGGCTATTATGGGGGTTTGTTCTCTTTTGGAGAAGGGCTGAAGTGTCATTCAAGGAATTTCAGTTTTTGGTATTTGTGTGTTGTCTTCACTTTGCTTCAGTTTGGTTCACTACTACAGATAGATCACGACCACAGGTTCGACACACATCACTATACACTAACTTTTTTTCTTTTTATACGAATCAGGCATTCTGAGTTCATCTTGTTTATCTTGCTGGTGTTACAACTTTCAAGCCTGGGTGTTGCAGTTACTTATCAGTGTCCCAGGTTCAGACCAGTGTTGGTGAACCCAGGACAGATAAGAGCAGTGATGCACAAAACTCTCAAGCTTAAATTTCCTTGTCTATGAATAAGCAATGATAATTAATGTGATGCATATCAGTAATTTAGCACTACAACTACTGTGTTATTGGAGATTTTTGATGTAATGCAAAAAAAAAAAAAAAAACCTGTCTAGTTGTTGGAATCACATCAAGTGAGCAATCAGTTGGAAACCTTAACTGAATTATTGTTTCCTCAAGGAGACAATTTCTTGTCAGCCTTAGCAATAGTTTAACTTAACTTTATTGACTCAAACTAACTAACACAATTTTTTTGGTTTGTGTGTTATTTATTTTTCTATTTTGCGTATCTTCTAGGACAAGATGCTTGTGAAGACCAGCATAGAAGAGTGCCAAAGAAAGTGTGGTTGAAGGCTGAGGTTGCTGCAGTATTGCGACATTTCAGAGATCGCATTCAAAAAGGAAAACTGGCCACCAAAAATGAATGTAGTCAATGCAAGCTGGTAGAAGGCCCTGTGCTAGCACAAAGAACAGTGCAAAATATTAGGGACTTTGTTAGAAACTGAGGAATAGCTGCAAAGAGGCAGTCAGAGAAAAAAAAGCTTTAAATTCACTGTCAGCCTTTTGTGTTATTTTTAACACTTGGAGATAGATTAGTCCAAACCAACTGTATGGAGCCATTTTAAGTTGTTATTTTGTTTTGTCATGTTACGAAGTCTTATGTTTGTATAGCAGAATGCTGCTCGGTTTTGCTGTGAAGCAGCAGAAATGTAAAGTCATCCTTAAATACTGGGGGTAATAAAATGTTTGAGTTAAAAGGAATTAAAAAGGCCCTTGTGTTTTTTTTTGCTGTATTAGGCTGTTGGTCAGTGTCACCACTGCATTTTACTGATGTTTTAGATCTATATAGTACATAAATAAATATAAATGTCCTGTTCCTTTAATGCATGGTGCCGTCAGGTCAGTGTGTTTTCATATGTTAATACAGGGTGATTTAAAAATGACATCATTGTCCCTTTAAAGTCCTGATAGGGTTTTTTTTTAGTCCATGTAAACCATATATTTGTCAAAAAGAGAAATGTCTGCCTAAACCACAATAAAGTTAGGGTGGTGTGTATCGAGTTCTGTAGGGTGTATCTGAAAGCTAAAGTGACCTAATTTTTTTTCAGAATTTTTAAAGTGTTTCAATGCAACTCCTATAGCTCTAGGACCCTGGGAAAGGGTAGTCCACCTAAACCACCACCGGGCCTGTTTGGAGAAATTGTCTGGCTAAACCACATAAACTCGTATGTGTGTGTTTGTAGATATGAGGTGGTGGGCTCCTCCTCCACTGGTCTGCACGGGGACTGGTTTTTACAGGCAGTTCTGATAGACAACGCCATCATCACAAAAAAAAGAAAAACCGCAGACTTTGTCAGCTTCTGCATGGACCACTTCCCTCCCTCTTGGTCCAAGCATGTTTTGCCCTTTTCAGCTGAGCAGACCCCCATGCATGGGTGTTCAACCTATCCGACCACCTTAGCTCACGTGAACCGGTCTTGGAGATCGGACTCATTGCAGTTCCAGAGATGAGATGGAATGCCCTCAAGGCCAAGCATGCAAAGCAAGTCCCCCTAATCCTGGAACCACTAGATGACCATTAGTTTGTTGAGTCCTGCAGCCTTTACAGCTGACAGGACTTCAGGTTTCTGCATCCCAAGCCCTGGGCAGCATCCCCTGCACGACCAGCCCCTAATCTGGTTCTGTGATGCATATGGAAGGCCAGCTGCCTCTAAAGCATGTGAGATATGCTCCAACACATTCATATATTATCAAATTAATGCATTTTAATGAATGGAACCATCAAAATATTTACTAAAACACAAGTCTGAGGATGTCTCATTTTAGCTGAAATGCATGGCTCAGTTTATCTCAATACATAAAGGTAAAATGAGCCACCATCAAAAATGATTTTTTTGTAAAAAAAAAAAAAAAAGAACTTAGGTAAGCAAATATTTTGCATTATATCTAATGCAGGCAATCACAAGGTATTCTCTGCATATTTTATGTGGCACTGAATCATGTACTCCTCACATCAAGGACAGCAAACTTATGACAGAAGAGTAGATCACACTGATTGATGTTTTGACACTATTGTGTCTGCATAGGCATTAAAGAAACAGCTATTTGTCTCTAGTAATGACACAATAGTGTCAGAATGTGCGACTACACTATTAAAGGCATATCAATCAACATTCTCATATATGACTGGTGAATCCTCAGGGATTTGAAATTTAATTAGTAAGATATGCAAAAAAAATCTGATTCTGAGCCCTAGATAGTAAAAAGGAGAAAAGGGGCCTAAGTAAACCCAATACATCATATCCATTTTTTTTTAACCTTTCAGTTCCTTTCACTAAAATAAAACGATGAAAGGTGCACAATGGAATGGAAGTAAAAATCATTGCTCATTAAGAAAAGCAAAGGTATGTTTTTGTCACTAGATGGAGACATTGAGTCAGGTCTGTGTGTTGTTATTGCCACTTAGCCCTCTGCCACACCCACCTGCTCTGATTATTCCACTGAGCAGACAGCTCCAGCAGACAACCTCGCTCCAGGGTGGCTGAATATCAATGGAGAGAAATAATGCACATTTCCAATTTTAAGAATTCCAGAAGCACACGGTTTGCCAACATTTCCATGAAGTACAAAAAAACATGATGTTGCTTTCAGGAACCTAATTTTTTTTTGTTTGTTTTATTGAATCTTGCCATACGTGCACTTGAATGTCATCTGAACTCCCACAGTCACTCAGGAAAAACTTGCAGGTCTCCTGAGTTCAGTGACATACTTCCACCCACTCAGCTGACATCAAACCCAGCCAAGCAGTGCAACTTTAAATGGCTGCTGAATTGAAAAGCAGCTTAAACTAGAGTCATTAATAACTGTCTTTCCTGGGTGTCTCTTTGTGTGTTACAGTGTTTAATTAAAGACAGTGACTTACAAAATAAAATCCACCGACAGCCTACCAGATATGCAGTGGAATGACAACTTAATGTACAGCTTTAATCATGCTTTGTTTAGGGGGGATGATTTTGATTTTTGAAGCTTTGAAAAGTCTCTACATTCATGTTGCAAAAAAATTTTTTTTTAAAAAAAGATCGTTAATCCTGACTGGTGTCTCAGTGTTAGTGAACAATATTTGACTGTATTTTCTCAAGGAGACAAACTGGGACATGTGCGAGCCAACTGTGGTGCGATATTTAAAAATCCCTGAGTTTAACCAGGAATATCAGATGCAATGGCAGGATGATGCGCTGTGAGTTTTAGGGGTTCCTCCTTTTCTGGTTGAAAAACCATTATACTACAGCTGACTGTGGCCTTGAAGCATCAGCAGTTCGTGTCTGGCTATTTGTCATTTGAGCTGAGCCATCTGCGGCTTTATTAAACAAGGCCTACTGTACACCACAACATACTGCTACAGTGCAAGAACAGTGTGTGTGTGCTCTTGGACTTCTATCCTTTTGAGATGTGTTTAAGATTTAGACCCTTACAACTTACCCACAAAAGATATTTCACAGTGTAATTACTCTTCCTTTTCTTTGCAGTGTAAAGGTTCAGGCAGATCTAAGGCTTTAGGAGTATGAATTACTTAGCTCAGAAAGGTATTCCCTGAAGATTTTGATATGACACTCCCACTTTGTGCATGAATCTCTCTACCGTAGTTAAGCAGGGATACATTTGACAGGATATCACTGCTCATATATGTGCTCATCATTGTGGGTTTTCTGTTGTCACTGAAAACATTGGCAATCATGTAGCATCATAGTTGAATAGTGTTGAATTATAGCCATACTAAAGAGAATTTTGCAAAGAAAAGACTTCATTTTGGAAAATTTGTGTAGATTCCACAGGAGACTCACATTGCTGTTGCCCTATATTAGCTTCAAGGTTACTGTGAACTACGAATTTTTCTACCCTAGAAGGGGATCTCTAAATGGTCAGTATGAAGAGATTGAATGAATGCAGAGACCAACATCACATTCACTACAAACACTGGGGTATAATACTTCTATTTTTAAAAAATCTAGAGTGAAAAAAAACCCAAAACAACTAAAATCCTGAGGATTTAGGTTGAGGTTAACTAAGACTAATGGTGTGCAATAATTGTTTTTAAATCTCAACAATATGGCTGTTTGCTGCCAGTGCCAGCATCTATCTACAAATGCAATGTGTCTGTTTTCTCTGGGAGTGAATTAGCTGTGGATGCTGTGCTGCTGGCATGTACATGTATGTATCACTTCAAACAGCCAGAGGCCAGCACCAGCCTCAGCGCCGTCTCCGCTATATTCCCTCGCCGGCTCTGTTGCTATGGTGAGTGCATGCCGTTTTGTGTGGTTGCCATGGGGACCCCGTGATACTGCCTTCCTCTTGCTCTCATCATGTTTCTGCATGATCATTTGTATGCCTTACCCTCTGTATGCTAATGCTTTAAAAAAAAAAAAAAAAACATTAGCAGAGCAGGGAAGTGCCCTCGGGGATCGCCTTCTGTAGAAACACGCCCAGGTTAATCCTTTTTGCTGTCTGAAAGGATGACAAAAATACCAAAAGAGATGAAAGACTTTTTCACTGTGACACTGCATGTTTGACTATCAGATGTATGAGAAAAATCTGCACAATGATGCCTCTTCATCTATCTCACTAATGAGCCCATTGCTATGGAAGGCAAGGATGCCAAACGCCTCCCACTAATATGGTAATCACATTCAAGCTTTTGCATTTTGAGATAATGACATCATTTGTTTGCTTCTAACAATCACTGACTGTCAGTTTCTGTCATAGTTGCAGGTTATTATTGTGTCTTTACATGTGCACTGTGTGAACATGTATGTAATTTATCCATATTTTCATCATCTCTGAGTGCACAGGGAAACACATGTGGGAATGTTTGCATCTCTCTCTCGTGTGGGCAGAGAGCGAGCGGTAAAGGCCACTGATGTTTTCCTCTAGTCGTTTTAACAGGAACTTCATAGTTAATGGGCCACAACAATGTACCTGCCTTGAGGCCTTTCAGGGGTTTGGCATTTTACTTCTGTTGTGCACCGGCTCTTGTATGCCACTTGTGGTCTGTTTAGTCTGTGCTCGCTTCGTTTACGTCAAAGGCAGAGTAATCTTCTTTAATCATTAGGGCATGGCTAGGTTCACTTTAGGGTGCTCTGGTTTGTTCAACCTGTTTTTCATCCTCCCAAAATGATGACAGTTTGTGAATAGACGACTTGTTTTGCTTCCCTTATACTCCTTTACTCCTCCTCCTCACCTTTCATTGATGACATGTCTGACTTAAACCTGTGTCTCAACTTGCCTGCATTATGGTGGAAAACAGTAATTTGCAAACCCAGGATGGCATGACACTCTCGAAACCGGTCCGTTGGTCAACATTACTATTAAGTAATTCGGCTTCACTTATCTGACCATCAGCTGTCACCGACCACGAACCGATTCCTGTCCATGTCTCGACAGATTATGGAATCTTTGGCAAACCACTTTCAAGACCACATGAACATAATTTAGATGACAAATGACTGGACCTGTGCTAAAATTACACATTTGATGAGGTAGTTCCCACAAAGAACAGGTAATATAAAATTATATGATGTAAGTGGCTTTTACACAAGACTTTGAAAACCACAGGAAAACAAAGTAATTCAAGTACACAGACTTGGTACCGGTACTTGGAGATTATTATGGCCTAATGTGGCTTTTACACCCCCTCACCATCTCTTCTTTTCTCCATTTCCTGCTCTCTCGCACTGTTCCAACCTTGATAAAACACAGACACTCAGGAAAAGCTAAGTGTGCAGCATGACGAGCCCATCTGTTGACAGAAGTGGAAACAACTTTCTCTGCTCTATCTTTTCTCTATAAACTACTGTACATCTTGTACTTGCTTTGTGTCTTTATAGCAGATACTACACTCACAGAATCTGCGTCCTCTGACCTTTATCAAAGGCCACTTCCTCTGTAATCGTACACACACATGGTATGGCATGAACGCCAGCTTCGTGCATGGTTGTGTTTATTTTTATGCATCTGTGTGCGCCTATCTATGTGTCTATAAATGAGATGAACAGGGTCACCATTCAGACTCCTAGTTAAGGTGAAGGTGTTAAGCTCATGAAAGCTTTCTCTTCCGCTACTCTTCTAAGCAAACTTTTAACACACACACTCGTATACACACGCTCCAGCAGATCCATTACGTCCGGTCTAAAACTGACTTCACTAAACACTTCCGACATTGTCCTGAGTGTGGAAGTGTCCAGCTGTTAGTGCATTTATCATGGGGGTTTAGAGCTGATTCTGGTTGTCTTTCTGCACCACTGACACACAACAGGACAACGTTTTCTTGACTCAACAACCAGGAAAGCAGCCTTTTTTAGCAAACCTGTCTTCTTTTTACTCTGTACTCCTCTCCTTTTACAGCTAACTCTGTGCCTACTCATGCCCTTTACCTAACTGTTTTATGCTCCATTAGTGTTTGTGCACAGTGCCAAGTGGGCATCCTCAAGTGGAAATTCACCATTCAGTTAAAATTAGTGCAAGCCTGTGTGGACATCATCACAAGTTAAACAGAGAAAAGCAACTTCATTTTAAAGGGGCTACAGTGCTTACAGTTCATATGAAAAAATGCATTATTTTTGTGCCCATGTATGTATTAGTATAAGTTTAAATATCTCACATTACCACAGTGTTTTTCAACCTTGGGGTCAGGACCCCATGTGGGGTTGCCTGGAATTCAAATGGGGTCGCCTGAAATTTCTAGTCATTGATAAAAAAAAAAAAAAAATCCTTACTCATAAAAACTTAATGGTGAGTTAATAGAGACAATCCCAATGCATAAAAGACATGACAAACTGTGAGTCTGAAACTGCAGCACTGTGGTACTGTTTATCTTTCAAATGTTCATTGTGGTTAGTTTCAGATGCTGCAGCTCTTTCATAATTCATAGTTTGAGTTCTTGTTTGTTCAGTATTAATTGTCAGCTCTGTAAATATAAGCTGGACTGACTGTACATATCCTGACTAAGGAAAATAAAATTCTTACTTTGTGGAGTAATCTACACCTGGCTTTTCTGCCTCTGTCCATAATAATATACATTACATAGATTAAAGTCCTCTAAAATTAATGTTTATTTGCAATATAGCATAGCAAACTATTGTGATATAGCAAAGAAATGTCTCCGTTTTGAATGTTTTGGGTCGCCAGACATTTGTGAAGTTAATATGGGGTCATGAGCCAAAAAAGGTTGTGAACCACTGCATTACCAGAAGTCACTATATTACTACTATCTAGTTACCACTTTGTGACTGGTTTGCTGGTCAAAAAAGTTTCCATCCATCCATCCATCCATCCATCTCTCTCTATTGTCTATGTCCACGACAACAGTTTCTTTCTTCACTGATTTTTCTGCAGTGTTTTCACTTCAGTCCTTTGTTGCCTTTTTCTGCTTCTCCTATCTCTATAGCTACCAAGGTACTATTAACTTTGAAATATTAGCTGATGTTAACAAACATACTAGCAGATGTTCTGTGAGCCAATGCCAACATCTTCATTTCAGCTATGTCAAGGACCTCCAGGCTGAAGAGAACATCTCTGTGGGTTTTTTAAGCTCTTCCAGGAAATCATGATGGGCAGCAGAGAGGAAGAAATCCCAGGAAGTCCAGCAAGCTCCAGTTACATCAGACCAGGCATCATATCATTAGGACAATAAACTTATGAGTAAAGACTGAATGTTACTGGATATAACAAAGAAAAGAACACTCGGTCAGATGAAAATGTAATTTCTATAGTTTACTAAACAAGTAATTATAGCAGCGGTGAAGATTCACATTGTGAAAGAAATGAGTTGTCCACAAACTAATCAAGTTCATTGGTGAAACTGTGAAACGAGTATTGATTTTTCTTTTTTATTACATGAACGCATAATACTATGGTGATGGTCAACAAAGCTATTAGAACCAAAGGAACGATACTCACAGACTGAATTTTACATCATATGTATTCTGTTTCAGCAGCAGGGGTGTAGAGGAAATTGCAATTAATGTAACTCAAAATTAACATCATGGAAAACCACCTCCACATCGTAATTACATCCTCTTGTTTTGGGGATGCACAAGACTAGTCACATAGCTGAGTAATGTGAAATATTACGTGTAGTTATTAAAAAGGCTGGTGTGTGGATACAGAATGTGCACAGACAAATCCTGTTACACGTTGTGTGTGAAATCTGTTGACTACACTTGTGAAATATTCCAATAATATCCAGAATACTTATGGTTATGTTCACTTTTGCATGCGTCTGTAGATGCTGTGATCACCTCAGTGCTTAGACTGAAGGTAACACAGAGCTCATCGTGTTCCTTTAGTCATGTTTAAACACAAAGAGACCACCCCCTCCCCTTTTTAGTCTGTGCTGATTCACAACGGTCTGAAACCAGCCAGCTCTGGAAGCTTGTCTCCATGGAGACAAGGGTGGGAAGGAGAGTGATGATGTTGCTGGCAGAACAGCAGTCCCGAATCAACCATGTGTTTCAGTGTGTGTATGTGTGGATTTATAGGAGACAAACACAGGGAGATTATATTTTCCTTCTCTAAAGAAGGGTAATTTGGGTGTCTAGCACACCACACTAGGTAGCTTTTTTGATGGAAGGATAACTACTAGATCTGTCAACTCTGAGGAGAAAAACAAATGGCTTTTATTGATGAGCTATGCCATTCTTACCCTTGATTGATTTTACAGGTTGTGACAAGCAGAGAGTGTGACCAATTTCTTGTGACATGTGCAGTAGCCTATATTCTCAGATATCTACACAACAAAAACAGTAGGATCTAAGAGGGTATACACTGTGCATCAGGGAACTTAGGTCTCAGAATTACATTTTAAGGATTATCAGAGACTTAAAGATGTGAAAATAACAGATTATAGGTCTTGAGTCTGGCAGAATGTAATTCTTCTACTGCTTTTCCCCATTTCATGTCATCTCTATAATGACATTGTCTGATGAAAATGTAAGAATTAGGACTTAAAATATTGTACAAACTTACATTTTGCGAGTCATCGTTTACACATATCTTTGTTTTTCATAATACATTGATCATCTATTGATGTCTCAATTGTTCCATGCAGCCCTCTGAATGTCCTGACCCAGGGCGAAAATCACTACATTAGACAATACAGCTGCAGTACAATTGGAAATCTTATAGGCTATTACATTGTTGACAGGATGTTAGTGTCAGCTGAACTGCTGTAAAAATACAAACTACAAGTCTTTAGCAATTGGCTGCTGTCTTTGTCTCAGCTGGCTCCTGTCAGAACAGCATAATAGATCTAAGTTCACCACAGGGAAGTAATGTAATAAGTCTTTAAATATATCCAAGATACTGCTGATAGATCTGACAATTTTGCCATGTATTATTTTAATACTGCCTACAGTTTGCCATCGCACACAACACAGCAGAGATGAAAGTAACGACACAATGTTTCATCAGCACAATGCAGCTGTCAAGAAAAAATTAAAAAGTGGGACTGCTTTGAAATTGTCACTGAAAATGTCTTTGTTTCACTGAACTGCTGTGACCCACATCGCTAAAACTGAGCTTAAAGCTTTGGATACTGTGGTGATGAAGAGGTGTTACAGGCAATTTTTAGAGGGGGTGGAGATGTAAAGAGGGCACAGTTAGTCACTGGTTTGAATAAGATGGGTGCCGCTGTGTTTAATAGACATGAATAACAATGAGTGAGACAAGAGAATGGAGACTACAGTAGGCTATCTGTCAAAAACTGATTCAAAGCCTGTTTTTTAATCATTGAAGTAATCTTTTAAGGGATTCATCTAAAGCACAGGTGCCAAACATGTGGCCCGGGACCCAAATCTGGCCTGCCAAAGGGTCCAGTCCAGCTCTTGGGATGATATTGTGAAATGCAAAAATTACACTAAAATATTAACAGTCCTTTTAGTTCAGGTTCCATACTCAGACCAATTCAATCTCAAGTGGGTAGGACCAGTAAAATACTATCATAATGACATATGAATAATGACAACTCCAAATGTTTCTCTCTGTAAATGTAAATATTTTCATGTATTTACACTAAAACAAAGCAGAATTTTACAAAAAAAAATGAACAACCTGAAATGTCTTAAGAGAAGTAAGTACAATTTTAACAATATTCTGCCTGTTACTTAATGTTTAGTGTGTATTTGTAGATCCACTGTGATCTGTAAGTTATAATGAACATGTATAAATGATAAACTGAGGCAGAATATTGTTAAAATTATACTATTTTTTTTTAGTTTATTCATGTTATTCAGGTCTTTTGAAAGGATAATTTGTAGATGTAAACCTTTTCATAAAGTAAATTAACAATTTTCGCTCTAAAACATAGAGAAAAGTTTGGAGTTTACATTAATTATATATTATTATTTTATTATTTTACTGGTTCGGCCCACTTCAGATCAAATTTAGCTGAATTTGGCCCCTGAATTAAAATGAGTTTGACACCCCTGATCTAAAGGATGTCTGGTGTTAGGATAAATCTACTCAGAGCCAATGAGAGTTTTGTAATAGCCTAAGGAGTAAGAGAAAGTCAACACAAGTGCCACTAAAATGACACTGATGCAGCCAGTGGATATGCAGGTTGGAACAGGTCACATTCCTGTGACTGACATAGTAAACAGGCTGCAAACAAAGGATGTGAACAGGACTGAGGACTAATCGTGGTAATTGTCATCATTATGTCAGCCTGACATAGTTAAATGGATTCAAATTACAGGTTTGTAGCTAAAGCTAGCTAAATTAGCTAACTTATTTGGTTGTTTGTCAACAAAATGTTGTGTTGTAAGTAAGTAGCCTTCATCCTCTAAGGCAGCAAAAACAATTCTCATTTTTGTGTTATTGTGCATAAATGATGACTTTATGAAAATCATACTCCAATTTCAGTTGGGTCGTCTCCCTAAATGTTACAGTTACTTTGATATTATCTTGCATTAATGTTAGCTAACAGCAACCGACATTAGCTATTCCTGACTTTATCAAGCTTTCCTGCTTCTGTTAATGTAAATCTTTACGGTGTATTTAGTAAGATTTCTGTATCATATCTAGGGATGTAACGATATGAAAATTTCATATCACTGTTATTGTGACCAAAATTATCACGGTTATCATTATTATTGCGGTATTATTGAAATTGTGCTCAAAATGTTCAAAAAGTACTAATACACACACTGAAATAATTGAACCAAGTTGTATTTTGAAAAAACAAAACAACAACAAAACAAACAAAAACAAACAAACAAACAAAAAAAACAACCCAAAATAAAATAATTGGTACAATGCACTTTCTCTTGGCAGAAACATTCAAGTATTAACACTTAGTGGTCTGAGCCTATTTTGTCCGTTTTTCAGTACTTTTGATTTTGCCTTTATATACTATATAAACAAATGTTTATTATACCCATGTTTAGTATCTTTTTTTAGCACAACTTCATCTATATCATCTGCGTATTATTTTTCACTTTAACCTACTATAAAAACATAAAAGGCCAGAAAACACAAGAAAATATATAAAATCTGATTTGAAAAATGTATATAATTTATTGCATAAATAACACAAAGATGCTTAATGAACCTTTTTAAAGACTTTAAAAGTGAATATTGGTTCCAAATATTAGGTAAATAAAATTAAAATTGCAATAAATTAAATTATATTCAAATATTTGACATAAAAGCAGATCTTTACATAGGCTTTTTCTCCTGAAAAGTAAGGTAATCACACACGGTTATCATCATAATTAGAATTTAAAGGGTAATACTAACCATTGGCAATTTTACCGCGATTTATCGTTATACCGGTAATCGTTACATCCCTAATCATATCCTAGGCATCTCTGGCTCTAAATATAAACAGAAGGGTAAGAAGCTATCACCCTCCTGCACTGCAAAAATCAAAATCTTACCAAGTGTATTTCTCTCATTTCTAGTCAAAATATCTCATCACACTTAAAATAAAACATAATCACCTAAAGAGTAACTTTACAGTGAGATATAAGAACTTATTTTAAGACAATACATCCTGAAAATCTTATTTCAAGAAATCTTACCAAAATAATTTTCACTTGTTCCATCGGCAGATATTTTTTGCTTAACTCAAGATTTTTTTGCTTAATTCAAGCAAAAAATCTGGTAAGATTTCTTGAAATAAGATTTTCAAGATCTATTGTCTAAAAATAAGTTCTTTATAGCTCACTGAAAAGTTATTCTTTAGGTGTTTATGTATTATTTTAAGTGTGATGAAATATTTTGACAAGAAATGAGAAAAATACACTTGGTAAGATTTAGATTTTTTCCACTGTGGGTGGCACATTCATCTTGAGCCTTATGTGACTGTTCAGGATATTGAAAGGGAAGGGAAAATGCCTTTTTCAAGATAATGTTAGCATTATCTTATCATCAAGAGATGCCCAATGTGATCTGTTAGAACAGTCTTTGCCTCCTTCTGAAGCAGTGACTTTGATTTAGCTGGGCCTTCACTTCCAGTTTTGCCATCGTGAGCATGTGTAGAGGCCCTACAACAGCAAAATACTGCCTTTGCCAAAGGGCTGCCAAAGGAAATAACAGAGCACAATGTGGTATGATTATATTAACTAAGACAACAATGAGTGATGTTTAAAGCCTGGGGATTTACAGACTCCAAGCATAATCAGATTTCACAACACATCACCTCAACATGAAAACAAAGTGATGAAGAAGCATGGCCGGGGGTGGGGGTCATACACAGACATGTATAGTGTTTATTATATCCAAACAGGAGTTGTTAATAGGTATTAAAAATAAAATAGTGTAATGTTTTCTTCTTGCAGTTTGAAATAGTCATTTAGTGTAATGCTGAAAACAAAAACAGCCTATCTCATCGTCTTTCCTATTATCACCTCACTCTTGCATGCTCTATTTTAATTTCTCAGGCTCAGACCTCACTCTGAAAAAAGCTCTCTCCATCTTCTGGGAATGCCGCCTTGACAGTAATGGTCCATTTAAGCAGGTAAATGCAATTTCACATAGTTTCAAATAAAGTTATGTCAAGCTGTAATGGCGGGTAATGGGGGTGTGTGCTGAGTCACTGGAATAACTTACCATTTATTTCCTGGGGTAGAATCTCATGAAGCACATGATGTCTCATTTGGTAACTCTATGACTCAGTAATTTTAATTGTACAGAACAAACAAACCATAGCAGGACTAAGTGTGAACATTTACTGACATTCAAGACTGTGATTTTTGATGAACCAGTAGTGAATCAACACACTGTGGACAGCAGCTAAATGTTATATTAATAATCAGAGTATTGTCTCAGCAAAGATGTCTTTCAAGCTTTTTTGTGTGATTTTTTTTTTTTTTTTTCATGCAGATTCTCTTTTAAAATACAGCCAAAGTAAGTGTTTTTTCAGAATTGTTGAACCTTGTATATTAGCTAGTTGGGATTTTTTTCATTTTTATTACAGAGCAGTATAGATATGATGTGAAACTAGTAGAGTGAAAAGAAAGGTGGCCACAACAAAAGTCATCATGGTAAGTACTCCAAACCCCTTTATGATGGTAAAGTATTCTGACAATCAAAAGTGTTTTTCCTTAATACACAACTGAGTATGCAATTTTAAATGAAGCTATGGCTCCAGTGCAGATCAATTTAAAGATTATAGTGTTATTTTGCTCCTTTAAATAAAAAAAATGGCTGCAACTTAAGATATGCAGGATCGAAATGGAGATGCCATGAAGACAAGATATGACAGCTGGAATTTTAATTACATTTTAAAATGCCCACAGCCATAAAAAAAAACCCTATAACCTAACCCTGCAAGCCATAGCAAATAGCAAATAGTTTGCACACATTAAGCAGAGTACAGTTATGCATGTTGGCACTCTAAGTTGTAAGTAAACCTGATTTCATAGCTAAAGCCTTGGTAGTTTTTGATGACAGCTCTTATTCGATTGCACTGTGTCTGATCATCAGTCACAAGTGAGCTCAGACTGGACTGACCACAGAGCTATTTGTCTCCTGTCAAAATCAGGTGCCAATAGTTGACATTTCAATGATATTTGGCTGTTCTGAGGAGAATCCCGTCTAAGACGTCTGAAAATAAGTGAAATGCAAATACACAGCCACTAAGCCTCACCTACTGGCACTTTCTATTTACGCTAAAGTAGGTTGTGGGTTTTCATATGCCATCATCACTGAACTGTTATTACCTTTCTCTGGGAGTGGTGACTTTATGGTAAAAGCAGTAATTTCATCAAATTAGAGTAATTAGAGAGGGCATTTTCGGGTGTTCATATGTGACACAGGAAGTCTGCTGTCTGCCAGTTTGTATTCTTTAAGTAACCCCCTTCCTCTCTTACTTCTGGCAGCTACAACACGGTGAGACTGGATTGACTGTAGAGATCTGGACATTGCAGTGTCAGCAGCAGTAAGGCAAGTGCAAGACTCTTCAGCACTTCCAACATGCACAATATAGTAGATAGAGCACATGCCTACATTTAGGCACAGACACATCCTACTCTCAAAGCCCCTCTCTGTCATATCCTCACAGAGAAAATTAATACATATGTACAATATATGCATAAGCAGACACATATGCAATCCCTTCATCGCCACTCTGATTGTAAAAATGCAAATTGTCTCAGGAGGAAAATCAAAATGCAAAAATCAATAGCGGACTCTTTGTTGTGTTTGCATTGCATGCAGCATTAATTTTCACAGAGAGCAGCCAGTACTGATGGTAGTGCTTGGCACCAGGAACAATACACTGAATAATGCAAAGCAACAATATTGATTTTTAAGAAGTGCACACATGAAAGCAGAACACACCTCAGCACTTGGCAATTAAAAGATGCCATGTTTACTTGAAGTAAGATGCATTTGTGTGAATGTTACAGTATTTATACAGAGGATTTTGAGAAAGCAGTCCATGTCATTGTGTTTCCTCTTAAATGTACATTATATAAATAAAAGTGCAGCTGCTAGAGTCAGGTAGGTCGTTATTCTCCTTTTGCCTTTATATTGGTTAGTAAAAGGCTCTCCAAATGTTCCAAAAAGCACCAGTAAAATGGAGTCCTCTAGCTGTACCTCTCTTTATCAGTCATGGAGCACCTGTCCGGACTTGACCTAATTACAGTGGAAAGTAGGTCTGAGTTTAACCCTCATTGTTGTCAGACTACCTCAAAGTACACATGTGAAAGTGAGCTTCTCTCTGGACACATACAGGCTGGATACAGTTAAAAGGGATGCACATGTGTTAGTATCCTTCTGCACTTGGGTGTGGGCTGTTCGGTGGTTTCATTTTCCATTCTCCTTGGTTTCTGCACACACCGCTGTCCATTGTTGAAATCTTGTTCAGATTTGTGTTACGATTAGTATGAGACTATATTTTGGTGTTGAATTTAGAGTTGTTGTGGATATGGAATACATAGCTAGTGGAAGATATCCATTAGGGTAAAAGATACATGCGCTCATAGTTGTGTATATACCTTTTTTTTATTTTCACTGATTCAAACCATGATGAAACTGAGTTGGTTCTTTGTCAACACTTACATTCATCTTATTTCACACCAGCTTATAAAATAATTAAGAAGTAGACATATTAAACATATTAGATTTTAGTCAAAATTAGGTGTTACACATTTTACAGTGTGGGAAGGTCTTACACAGTCCTGTGTGATATGATGATATGGTGTGTGCCAAAATGTTTATATTATCATCACATATGTGGTATATATTACAAAATGATCATTTTTCTGAAAATTAAACTATGAAATAGTTCAAAATAACCATACTGTACCTCATCAAGTTTAATTATTTTTTCTTTTATTTGGAATGTCCATACACTCATAGACTGTCTTACACTGAGTGAAAAACAAGACTAAAACTGAACAATAATAATATAGAATGTGCAAATGTGTGGTAGTCAGTGCCAATAGCTATTTTCAACTTTTACTAGTTTTAACATGCCCATCAGTCCCACAGTTACCTTGTCAGCTCAAAAAAATAAAATGTTGCACAATATCACATGGGTTCCCATGAGATCCTACAGTAGATACTGTAGTCTCAAATCCATACCAGTACACACATTTTTATCATCACACATTATATACCACCCCAAACCCAAATGATATATGATATGATGATAGAAAATATTGTTTCCTGTTATGCTGTATCAGTTATTTAGCATTTCCAAACAAATCATATTACTCACAGTATAAGTACCTACAAGGTTTGAAGTATATGCAATAATAAATTCCATGTGGTCATGCTAAATTAATTTTTTCATTGACTTTACAGAAAATATGCTACATTGGTACCTTTATATAAAATGATGTGTATTGAGATATGAAATTCTAGTCCAGTCTTATCGAACAGCCAACAGGTAAACTGTCATGATGCAGAGACTTGGCATATTATACGAGTATTGAGTGGCTTTACTGCAATTAAACAAAAGCTGCTGTCATGGGGAAAACTGATTGGTATAATAATGACCTTCCGTGCAATTATTGATTTCAGATAAGTAAACCAGGAGAATTTGAAATATGAATAGAAATTAGATAAATGTTGTACCCTTTGTTTGTTCACAAGGACAATCACTGAAATGATGCTGAGCTTAGTATGATTCATGTGAATCTGGTTTTCATGGAGCGAGCAGCATTCATCTTGTGTGATGATTGATTTCTAGTGATGGGGGTGCTTGATTTGTATGGAACCCCCTCCTCTTGCGCCTTGGATGGGAACCCCCTGTAGAGCTGTCTGTCAGACCCTATCTGGCCCGTGCATACAGCACATTGATTGGAGACGTTCGATCCAAAGCATGATGGATGTGAGAAGACACTTCACTGTGGAGGCTTAGGGTGGCTTTAGTTGCAGTCTAGATAAGTGACGTGTCTCAGTACCAGGCCAAGATGCTTCCCCAGATTTACATGTACATTAACACAGCCTAAGCTATTTTAGAGGAGGATTTCTATCAGTATCTCTTTGGGGATTAGTATTTGAACTATAGAATTCTGCACTTTGTCTCCAAGGATATAGGCAGCCTGAAAAATCAATGCCCTTTCAATACTTTAAGATATCCTCTATATTCTTGTGTGTATCGGGAAGAATTTTAATAGGGGAAAAGAAAGACTGCTTAATTGTACACTTAAATCATATTGTTATGATTTATCAAAACGTCGGACTTTATTGCTTCCAGTTGTTGTTGTCATTACTTTTTCCATTTAATTATACTGAACCTAAATAGAGGCTATCCTTTGCTGTTTTAGTCTTAGCATTTGGAATTTTTAGTTTTGGAATGTGCACTCTTACAAAATTAGATTTCACTGCATGACTTGATGTGTTTAGATGATCAAAGTCCCACTAATGGCGAATGTAATTGCAGCCAAAAGATCGCAGTCTGATCCTATGACATTGTCTGGTCCTTGCCACAAGGACAGCACTCTGATCTGGAAGGACTGTCTATCCCCTCGTGCCGCTTTCTTGATGTTTATCACCATTATTTTTTCAGCGGCATTCATCTTTTATATAAATGTCCTAGGATTGAACTAATATAACCAATTCAAAAAAGTACTCTATATAAGACATGTTTATATGGACCATGATCTCAGCTGAAGTCTTTAACATTGTAATTTGAATACTAATGAACATATAAAGTATTTTGCCACCATTGTTAATGTATTCACAGTGTTATGAACAGCTTCTCATTACCAGTAGCTTCTTAGTGACTCAAGTGAACTGAAATGGTAGTTGTAACCCTTTGTATTAGGAATTAGTAATCACAGATCACCACAGTGACTGAGAGCCTTGTAGATAACCTACTGTACTGGAGATAACCCAGTAGTGAGTGTCTGCTTACAGTGATAACCCCCCCCCCCACACACACACACACACACACACACACACACACACACACACACTTCGACTGCAGGCTGGAGCAGATGCTGAGCTTATATAGGACTCACAGTCACGAGCAACAGAAAAAAAGGGAGGAAACAATGTGGGTGGAGAAAATCACAATAATATTTGGAATATCTTAAACATACTGAGAGAGGAAAGGGTGACTAACATACACTTCCATGTGCATCTTTTCCCCTCTCTCATTCTCTGTCTTTCTGATTACTGTTTTCAGAATGTTATGGCTGATTTGGGTATATTATGCCACTTTGTTTTGCAGAGTACTTTGAGACGAGGAATGCTCCTTTTGATATGTAAATCCAAAGCCTTGCCAAAAATAAGTTTTCCTACAAAAACTGGTAATTGTCAGTCTTCATAGGCCAGCACTTATACATACTAAGATTTAAAAGGCATGGTCAGGAAAGACAGTTGTTTTCATACCTTTAGTTTTCCCTGTGCCTGTTACAGTCTTAACACCAGGGAGTAGGAAAAGACCCAAATTCACACTCAGAGACAGGCAGTGTTTAATGAATTTAGTAGTAGAAAAAAACAAAATTCACCTGCAGTAGTCATAAAATAAGGGGAAATACAAATAAAGAAGTTTGCACACAAGGCTGGGAAGATAAATTGCAATCTGGCTGAAGACAAAGTGATAATGAACAGAATACAGAGTGTTGAGTGCTGAGTGAGGAACAGGTGAGTGTAGTCGGTGGCTGGGTAGGTGACTGGAGACTGCAGGAGACTAGATGTGTGGCCAGGAAGGAGGAAATCTATTGATCTAAACGAAAGTGTGTAATGGGAGCATAAGAGACAAAGGAAAAAGACAGAGGATGAACCCCTTTGGAGGCCAGCCAAGGAGCTTGTGACACTGGTGGGATCCTTGTTGTAGCTGTACAGGAGACCAGGGTACTAGGCTGGGATGAAGACCTGGATTCTAAGCTGGGGGCAGGGGAATACCCTGGTGGATCTCTGGACCAGTGAGACAGATGTAGTGATGTAGTGAAGAACAGAATTGTTGGCAGGGACGGCTGACTCAGTAGCATTAACATCAGCAGTTCCTTTCTTGTAATCTTATATACTAACATACCACCCATGTTATTTTAACAGCAGGGTTTCATTAATATTACATATCACACATTACTTCTCTATTTCTCTATATGAGGTAATTACGCCGCACTTTGCTCATGCCTGTGTGAGCGTGACCAGCATACCTCATGAATACTTACATTGATCTTTATGAAACCTGTAGGGTATATTGACTGAATGAATGTCTCAAAGTGACTAGAATTTGGTGCCTGTTTCTTAAGAATTAACAAGGCATGCAAAACGTAGTTTCACCTCTTTCAAGAACTGGACATCTATCTCTGTTTGCAGAATCTGAATCTCCTCTGGGTTGTGATTCAGTATCATTGCACATACAGTCACAGAAAAAATTATTAGACCATCAAAAGTCTTTGAAAATAATGGTTATGCAATCAAGTACTACTGTGTGTATCATGTGACTAAAACAGACAGAAAAGAAAACATGGAATGCCTAAAAGCACTGTTTTTGGCAGTACAATGCCATTGCTATTGATGTAAAAACTGAAGTGATTTTGGTTATTATCAAGAAAACCATGGAAAATGGCTAGTTATCAGCTCTTAAGTTAAACTCTTATGAGCTGTTCTTGTTGTTATCATCATATTTGTCCAAACAAATGTACCTTTAGTTGTACCAGGCATTAAAATGAACAAGAAATTGAAGAAAACAAGGGTGGTCTAATAATTTTTTTCTCAAACTGTTTACGGAATCTGGCTTTAATAAGTGTTTTGTTTCATTTTAATGTCATGATTATTGTTGATTGAGGACATCAAGGATATGGATGAATATGGATAATCCACATCACCATGTAGCGACCACAGAAGAAGCTGCTGTGGTAGACTCACTTATGCCTACATAATTCAGTAGTTAAATCTTGCTTAGCTATTACCAAGGTCAGTTGGTCTAAAAAAAAAAAAAAAAAAAACTAAATATTTATTAATATTTATTCAAATGTGACACATGCATTTACTTTGACACAAGGACAAAGTGCATTAATTTTGGTAGCCAAGGATCAAAAGTCAGGACTGTCACCTCACAAAACACATCTGACGTAAGAATGCAAGGATAGTGGGCACATGTGGCTGAACGTCTTATTTTTAATTTGGTTTTTATTTTATTGTGCTCTAAGGGACTATTGAATTTCTCATAGGGGATAATACTTTATCTCATCATAATGTAATTTTCAGTTGAATAACGACAACATTTGGTTCAAAACTATCTTGACAGTATGCACTTAAAATGAAAAATATAGTAGATTTTTTTTCTCACGGTGGCAGCAATACAAAGCTATAAACAAGAAATAGACAGTGGTATTTCCCAATGTGAGACGTGAGGCTTATAAATCTTAATAAATGCTGGCTGCTGGAGCTGCCTGCTGCTGGCACAATCAATAATAACCCCTGCTGGCACCAAGTCGGAGAGACCACACCCTGAAAGACATACACACATAAATGCACAGCACATAATCTGTAAGCACCTACAAAAATTAAACATCTACCACACCAGCTACTGCACATACACACAGTTTATGACGTGAAATGGAGTAAAGAGAACATATCCAGCTGGATTAATGTGTAGTGCAGTGTGTAATCCTCCTCTCCCTACACTCTAAAGACTTGGGTGTAGATGGGGGAAGGCACAGTGAAGAAGAGATGACAGAGAGGAGGATGATGGTCTTGACTGGAGAACATCATATGTCACCAGTACAAGAGCTGGTAATCTGGTGTGAGCCTTCACTGAGAGATTAGGTTTGGTTAGGAAATTTTTCTTCGAGATAATTGTGGCTCCGAAGTCTGCTCTCATTTTGAAAGGCATTACATTTTATCTGTCTAGTGCAACATTTGAAGTTAATTATTAGGATATACTATGCTTGGAGGAGTTTTAAAAAAGATAAGGTGTCTTCTAATCTGAATTTTATCTCTATTTTTTTTTTGAACTCCTTGATGCAGTCTCTGTTTGTAATAAATTATAATTAGCACAACAGGTTAGTGCCACATCTACTCTTCCTCTCACACTTACTCAATCTTTAAATATGTTAAGATGGAATTAATTACTGTTACATACAGTTAAACTTCCAGATTAAATGTCCAAATGTCCTGTTTTATTGTATCTCCATTAATTGGCCTGATTTGTCATTTTTTAAATCACGCTTGTGCCTTAAAAATAAGCAGAGCATTGTTTCAAGCCTTTATCACTATCTGTGTCTTTGTCTTCATGTGAAAGAAGAGTGAATACGAGCACTTAACTCACAGATGTTGTTTCTTATTGTGACTCTTGGCCCAGGCTGCTGTAAGCTGATGAATAAATGAACAATTTAGCGAATCACGCTTGTTTAAGTAGATGGCGGATGAATAAATATTTAAACGAGCGAATCCCTCTTCAGTGGGTTAGCATTAGAAAGATGTAGAGTAATATAATCTTTACTAGAAGGAATGAATGATTTTGTTACCTAACCTGAAGTTAAATTCACATAAATGAAGATTGCTTAGACGTTTGTGAACAATGTTGTTCTATTTAATTACAGGGTGCTTCCAAATCACCACCTGCATATTTTTGATTTTTTTTTTTTTTTCAGTAAAAATGATTGAACTGAAACAAAGCACAACTGATTACCAGTCAAGCAAAAGTTCTCTACGATTGTGAGCTGTATCATTATCTGGTCTGCATTCTCTTCACCCTGTCTGTTTGTGCTATTGTTAACATCCATCATGTCAGTTTCAGAAACGTAGGTGTTTTATCTGAGCACATTTTGGATTGGCATATTTTAAACAAAAAACCTTGCTTGATATAGCTGCATGATATCATCAGAGCCATGCTTAGGTTTGTATTATCACTCTGTTGATGTCAGTCTGGAAGAAGGTTTTCTGGGTCAGGTAAATCTATCTTCCCCTCAGTGTGAGTTGTCTAGTGTAAATGAAGATTTCTCAGTGTGAGGGGTGGATAATGTGGCTAAAAAAGGGTAGAATCATGTAGAACATGCACTGATTGCTATCAAACTGGAATGAGAATTTCCCTGGATTTCCGGAGGACTTCGGCTTTGTGATGCTTGTGTTTTGTTATTATTTTACTAAAAACTGTGTATTGTTGCATCATTTGGACTTTTTGTGATGGTCAGTTTGGTCCATCAGCTCCTCATAATTGTCTATGTAGCATTAGTATGTACTGTTTTCTTCCTATACACACTAGGGCTGCACAATTAATCATTAAAAGATCACGATCTTGATTCACATGTCTGCGATCTCATTTGTAAACACGGGCGATTTTTAAGCATTTTATTTCATGGACTGCATTACAAACAAATGCCCACAATCGCAGAACCGCCGCCGCTTCTTCCCTCAACCAATGGTAAACCGTCTTTATAACACATGGGCCTGCTGCTGTCGGCTGTAGTTGAGTGAAGAAAGAGTGAATTGCAGCAGAGGAACATCAGCGGTAAAGAGAGTGAAATGGATGAAAACTGCCGTGGTAGTGGTGAGTCACCCACCTGAACTCGTGCCCAATTAAGGTTCACATTCGGCGGTGTTAATCTCATGTCAGTCTTTTCTGTCGTCCAGATCCAAGTGTGTTTTCATTTTCACTTCTCTGACTTCTGCACTGCTGTTGTTATTCTCCTTTTCTTTTCCGGTGAGGATAACTCGGCCTTTAACCATAAATCAAAAGTCTCACCCTCTCTAAAAATTCTATATTAAAAATATTCCATTGTGCCAGCTGGGAAGTTTCTTTGCGATGCAAAATTTCACAGATCAGCTGACGTCGCTTTGCAACTGGGAGGACGGAAATGTGGGTAACCGGCCAAAACGTACGCGCATGCAACCCCCCCCCCATTACACACAGCCACACCAACAGATCAATTCCACAGCAAACACTACATAAGTGACTGGACCACTTGCAGAGTGATATGAAAGATGCGACTCAGAGGTAACAGAACCCATTTTCCTTGACAGCGGTGCAATAAACATTTTGTGAAAAAAATTGTGCCAGAGAATCGTGATCTCAGTTCTAAGCAAGGAAATCGTGATTCACATTTTTGCCAGAATCGTGCAGCCCTGATACACACACACAAGTCAAAATTGCCAATCAGAAAGCTCCTTTATGGAGTTCCACAGGGTTCTTTGTTGGGGCCTCTTCTGTTTATTATTTACGTCTTTCATTCCTGACTGCTTTTCCTATCAGTTCCATCACTGTTTGTCTCCAAGATGTACCGACATGGATGAAAAATTACTTGCAGTGATGTAAACACTATCTTCTGGGTTGCTTTTGTCCACCTACGAAACATCTCATGGATCAACTACTGCTGTAACATCCTAGCAGGTATCCCAAACAAACTCATCTATTGACTTCAGTTCATCCATACCTTTGTGTGACAGCTTATTAGAGAGTCAAATTCTACTGAACATGTCACAGTCCTACTGATCTAGTGACAGTGGCTTCCTGTATGACATCAGATTAATATTAAATTCTTGCTATTAACATTTAAAGCTCTCCTTAACCTTGCACCCAGCTATCTCTCAGACCTCCTTCAGATCTACATTCTCTCTTGCCCTTTAAGGTCCTCATCACTGATCGTACTAGCTCTACCAACCATCAAAGCTTTCACCTCCATGGTACCCAAAATCTGGACCCCACTTGCACCTCATATCTGTTCATTAGACTAAACCAGTTTCTTTAAAATAGCCCTCTCAGTTTCATACAAAAGAACTCTTCAATGACCCAAAAATTTATTTATTAAATTTTTTATAACGTTGATTTTAACTCTGTGCTCCAGTTTGAGTATTCTATGTTTTATCAGTAGTTTGTTAGGTCACTTAAGGTAACTTTAAATGTCATGAAAGGTAACATGAAGTAAAATGTGTTGTTAATAATCCAGAATACCTGTTCTATAGAGTATTTGTATCCTGGTTTGGATACAGGAGTTTGAATTTTTGTAGGCTATGTATCATTTCCTGTCACATAAGTCGTGACAAACATAGAAGAGTGAAATATCAGTTAATTTCAAGGAAGGAAAACAGATGAGTGACCAAAGCTTACTGACCTAATGTTAACTTCCTGCTGACTCTCATAGACATTTTGTTAACGCAGCTGTTGTTTGTGTTGAATGTATATTCCTTACTCAACCTAGTGTAGTGTAACTTTACTATAGTGTAATTAGTGTAAGTGTTGATTATTTCTATGGCTGTCATGAGTAAACACCAAAGGCTGTTGCAATATTTCTGTGGCATATTTAATTTGTCATTCATATTTAGCTGGAATATTTCTTTGTCCTTTGATATTTTCATTTGCTGAACAAATACAACTGATAAAATGTTAAAACCATCCAATGTAAACACTGTTGTGAGTGACATTATCTAAATATTGCAAATTTAGAAGAGCTCTGCTCTTTGATGAAAATTGCATCTCCCCTTTTTTTTCTTTTTTTTTTTTTTTTTTTTAATTGTCTGTGAACGCGGCAGTGTTTCCTGTTAATTATCCCTTATTAGCCTGCCATGGTGTCATAACGAACCAAAAATATTTTTACACTTCTAATAGTAGCAAAAAAAAGAGGTCCCATTCTGTCTGAAATCACCTTGACTCTATTTACTCAGTAGCAAAAATGTTCCACACACTCTTACAAATTTAAAATTAACTGATTAAATGAACACTTTTAGCGCAGACAGGCAGGAAAGAATTACTTGAATTTGCCAGTTTAGCAAGGTTAGTGCAATTAACAACCTATAGTATGATGCAATGCTCTGTGTAAAATACTTCAATAATACTGATATAATACTTGGGCCATAATGAATAGTTATTGATTTAATGACATGATCTGTGCACTTTGTCTGAAAAGCAAATCATTTGTCAAATTATGTTTGACCTCAATATAAGATTATCAGGTCGCTCATCTATAGTTGTGGGATTATCTGTGGGAATTCATTGTGATAATTCACTGACCATGGCTTCAGTGTTATTAAACAGCATTGTGGTGGTGGTGGCGGCAGGAGGGAGGGAGAGATGTTTAACACCAGAATAAAGAACCTGTTGTTCAGAGGGCAACCACAACCAAACCCCAGTCTCTCTCTCTCTGTCTGTCTATCTCTCTCTCCTTTGTGTTATGGTCTCTGTCTGTTGTTTTTCTTATTTGTTCATTCATCCCTTCCATGCCTCCTTGGTTTATCTTTTCCACTGATATCGCATTGTTCTTCATCCTCGCCATTTCCCACTGTCATTTTCTTTTTCCTCTGAATTTCTCACTCCCCCTCCTTTCATATCTCCCCCCATGTTCGCTACAGCTTTTTGTTCCCATTTTCTCCCCCAGTATTTTGCTTGCTCTCCGCATGCCTCATTAGATGGATATTTCTTTGCTTGTTGAGGATGGGAAGGCAGGGTTTTTTTCTCACAGTTGTTACGAGGACAGTTTTTGTGCCTTTTGGTTAGATTTTATTTCAACATTGTAAACGTGCTTGTGTCTCTTCTTCTTCTTCTTCTTCTTCTTCTTCTTCTTCTTCTTCTTCTTCTTCTTCTTCTTTCCTTCTTCTTCTTTCCTTCTTCTTCTTCTTCTTCTTCTTCTTCATCTCCTTCTCCAGCACCCACCCTTCTTGTTGTTGATTGGCTGTCCTCCTCCTGCTTGTCTCTCTGGCTCTTTCACACTCACACACACACACATTTCTGTACACATACACACTTCGTTCAACCCTGTCAATCAGTTAGTCAGTCAGTGCTGGGTGCAGTTTTGTTCTGTTCCAGTTTCCAGTAAGCTGATCCCGCTGGCAGAGGCTACTGGGGAGACTTCCTTTTCTGGAAGGACCTGATGCATCGCGTTAATGATCCTCTCTCTCTCACTCTGTGCCTCACTTTCTCTCTACTGGCCTGTCAGAGTGGAGAGTCTCGTTTCATATCAACGCGTCTGTTCAGGGAGCAACAGCAGAAACCATCCAGCAGGCACAGTGAAGAGACTGGATCACGCCCCCCCTCCTCTTCTTTTTCTTTGCTTTCCCTCTTTCACTAACAGTAACACCATTTCACACTCTTTTACCTTCCTCTCTCTTTTTCTTCCTTTCTGACCCACCTATTTCATCTCTCCTTCTGTCTCTGTGTTTCCTCCACTGTGCGTTTGTCTCTCTTTCTTTGTCTCTTCTGGTAGAGTGTCTCCAGTCTCCAGCCCAGGTAGGCGGCACCACATCCAGTCAGGGATACTCTCCTACAATCTCCCTCTCTGTCTCTTCCCTTGTATCTATATTTTCCTCTTTTCCTTCACCTATTCAACATCCTCCTCATCTTCCTCCTCAGCCTTTTTCTTTCTACTCTCTACTCTCTTGCCTCCACACCCTACCTCTGAGTGCGCTGGGGAGAGTCACCAATTGTGCACGGCAAAAGGCAGCAAGTGGGAGTGGACCTCAGCGAGCGTGTTTGCAAGTGTGTGTGTTTGTGAACGTGGAAAAGAAGAGGAGAAGAGGAAGAGGAGGAGGAGGAGGAGGGAGAGGGAGAGAGCATCAGCACAGTCCTCCCAGTCTCTCTTCTCTTCACACTCTACACTCCCACTCTGCATGGAACAATCCTTTCTTCACTGCTTCTAAATGGACATTACTGTGGCAATGTTTCACCAGTGAAGACAGCAGCCACTGCCGCTCCACTCCACAAGCTCCTACATGCTGGATTTATAAAAAAAAGTGAGGAGAGGAGAGGAACAGGGGGAGATATCTGAACATGAGTGAGGAAGCTAAGGAGAAAGCAGGCGGTGGAAAAGGAGCTCATCGCAAGAAGAAAGGCAAAAAGGTATGAGAAATAGAGAGCGTGCTTTCTTTGTCTTGGTGTGTTCCATTTGTTCAACCATGGCTAAGGCTTCCTGACAAAAGATGACTTATGTTGGAAGGTGGGAATTTAGAGGTAGTTGAATGTGTGAATTGAAAAGGGTGAGGTTTGATGAACCCATTACAAAGTGGTTCAAGGTGTGACTAATCATGCTTACATTGGCTTTTAATCAGTTTGTTGTTTGACCATTTACTCTCATCGATTCTTGATCTAGTACATTTCATATATTTCAGACTGACCAGAATGCTGTTTTGTAACACTTGATCCGGAGTAAATCTTCTACACCTGGCTGTTTCTCGTTCACATTCCTTTCTTCTACACTTACACACGCTCACATGTGGCTTTGAAATATTTGTTCAGTCTCACCTGGAATGCTACCAAGCACTGACTGTCTGTCTGTCTGTCAGTCAGCGGTTATAATAATCCTGACGTTGTGACTGGTCGGTCTGGTTGTTTTGCTCTGGATGATTGGCTGGGGGAACAGCGGTATGTAAAGTGGAAAGACTGTGTATAATGGGAGGCAAGGGGATGTCCTCAGGGGTTAGGGTGGGGGCAACAAAATGTACACGCCGCACAGACATGTGTTGTTCTGTCAAACTCAACCACAACTGTGTAGGTGTGTGTATGCCTCGGACTATTATAACATGTATTTAATGCCTCCCTGTTGTTATCGTCAGAAGTTGTCATTAAGGCTTTTCATTTCAAGTGTTTGTAGTCACTGAAACATGTCTTTACATATGAGGAGGAATGTTGTTTTGAATGTGTTTGGGTCTACATGCATTGTGGATGAAAGCACAAACACATCTTCACATGCTCATTTCTGGTGGTTCTCCACAATTAAGCACCTTGAGCATGTTTGTTTGTTGTCTGAATTACACTGAAGCACAGTTCTGCCTCTGTGCCTCCTATGGTTTTCTGTCACAGTGGCGAGCCTATGATAAATGGATTTTTATTGGGATCATACACAAACAGATTCCCAACAGCAGACACATACACACAGTATTTTCCAGATCATTTGAGGTTGAATGGGCTAAAACTACATAAGGGGTGGTCCTGGAGATCAGGGAATTGTGGGACATAGAGAGAGAAAGAGAGAGAGACCAGGGTATATCAGAGGAGCACTGTACTGCCGCTATATGGTGTTCAAGCTTGAGTTAATCTATGGAAAGAGAAAATGTAGTCTAGGTTTCACATTAAATAATTTATAGGTGTTATGACATGCACTGTCCTCAGTGGTATAACATAAGCCATCAGTCTTGTTTGTCACTGAGAACAAACCTAACCCCGGCTTTGGGAAAAATTGAGAGACCACCCTAAATTTCCATGTCTGAACAACATCTAGAAAAGGGAACGTGCGTGCATTTTTACACCGGGAGTGGCATAAAGCACCCAACAGCAACATGAAAGACAGGTTGAGAGCATGCCAAGACACAGGAAAGCTGTGATTATAAATCCAATTTTTTCCAGCAAATAATTATTCACATAATATGAGAAAAATATGCAAGATGTTTTTACACTGGACACATGCTACCAAATTAACACTAGTTAATCTGAGAGTTGACGATGACACATGTATCCAGATTTTTCTCTGATATATCAAATGTGATTGAAATAAATCTACCTGTGATTATTTTTATATTGATCTTGATTCAGACAGAGTTTTGCAGTGTGCTTATTGTGAATCTTTATTTCACAATGGTGGTGAAAATGTGCCCTATTTCTTTTAGTGTTTATCATAGTTTTAGTTCTATTTTGATCTCTACCCCTCAATTCTCTCCAATAATAAGTAAACTACTTTAAGTATTGAAGATGCTCTTACTTCTGTCTGGTATATTTGGATGATCCTGGGAAGTTCATGGTTTTTATTATAGCTTTGTTGATTAAAACAACATACGTGACATTGATCAAATCTAAAAATGTGTATCATTAATATAGACATATTTATTAATGCAATAATATTTACGAGTGTCTAGTGGTAACCCCTCACACTGTCCCCTACAGTGACTACAGCCAGCTGGGGTTTGTCCACCCTGAGCTTTTTAGTTAAAGGGATTTTCACTTTAGAATGGGTCAGTAAGACACCTTAGGCTGGACGCATCTCACTATGAAATGGAAAAAAAAAAGAAGTTTGCTTTGAGCTACTGTAGAAATATGGCTGCGCAACATGGCAGACTCTGTGAACAGTGAATTGGTCCCCTTTAAGATATTCATTTGGATGAAAAAACAACTTATTTATTTACTTTATTTTTGTGTGACTACACACTGTCAGGAAGATGATTCTGACTATTAATTTGTGCCATTAGATACCCCTAAATCCTAATCCTAACTCTTGCATATTGGTCTTTTAAATACCAGTTTGGAACAACCTAAGGTTATGATTAATTTCTCAACACACTAAACAATTCCAGATAAATGTGATTGGTTTCACTTCACCCACAGGATTATAACTGAGACCCTAAGTTGATGGTTTATATATTTTCTCCGACAACCCTTCGCTTGTTGTCTTTCCCACACAAGCGCCAGACGGCAGCCATGAAAGTGAAAACAGCACAGCAAAAATAATGCATATTAATGCCTTTCATGCACATATTTTGGATGTCTGTTGTATGTGTACATGGGCAAATGTGTGAGAGTCCCTGTGTGCGCATGTGCCTGCCAGATAACTATGCCAGATGTGTTAATGATTGTAGCCATGGCAACCAGTTTCTGTTCTGAGCGAAAGATGTCGAGGGTGAGAGCAGGAGGGAGAGGGAAGAGGGGGTGGACTAGTGAACTTGGTGGCCAGAACAGAAATATATTTTTCATGAGGCAGCTGCTGTGATGGGAGAAGCTCAAGGATACAATCAAATATCTTTTGACTCAAGGTCCCAGACTTATCCAGATTATGACAGGGGTCATAAATCAACACCAAACATAATGTTGCACTTGCCTTTTTGCTTGTGTTTGTGCTTAGAGACTGTATGTACGGGTGAACATATGCATTCAAGTCTAGGGTGTGTACATTTGTGGGTGACAGCAAGTTTGTTTAGCACTTTGATGTTTCTCCAAATGCTCTATGATCTCAGAGAGGCTTAATGATAAGAATTTGATCTAGTGATAGAGATAATGAGGTTTACATAACAAACACACTCACAGCAGCAGGAATTCAGTTGCATTCATTTCCACCAGACAGAAGCTGCTGTGGAGTTAAGTGATGCCCATTTATGGAACGCTTGCACGTGGATATGAGTTTGCATGTGCATGTTTGCATTCAAGTAGACACAAATCAACCCAGTTGTCGTTTTTGCTTTGGTTTTGTTGAACTCTGTCTGGTTTTAGTGTAATTATTTTTTGCATTGCACGTAAAACAGTCTTCTTGCATAATACAAGGCAGAAATAAAAGAGAAGAATGTGCTTGCAAGATAAACAGATCCCCAGGGATTTAAAGCAATACTTCACTTCCAAAATCTTAATAACTAGCCCGCTTCACCAAAGGGAAGAAAATGCTTGAATAGTCTGAAAAATACAAATAAACTTTAGTTGGCCTGACATTAGTGTTACGTAACTGTTCCATGGATTGTTTATACACAATATGGTAGTCTATATCCACTGAAAAACAAACGGAGAACAGAGATAGGGCAGATTATTAGGATCTGATGTTAACTTGCAAATTCAGTTGATATTAATAAAGAAGCTACACAATGAAAGAGTGTAAAGATTAAACTATAGACGAAACGGCTTGTCCAAATAAATGTAGTGTGCAAAGTAAACATATTGTGATATCATTTTGGACTGCTATGGTATGAGTTTTTGTTTTCTATAAACATACATTTTTACCTAGTTTATCTTCCAAAAATAATCTGCCCTCTATGCGAGGTGTTCTTTATGTTTACACTTCAAATGACTGCTGCCAAGGCTGGGAATAGTGTTTTTGTCGGAAAAGCCGAGCAGACCTGAATTTCATAGTTTATGTAAGGCACTACACTGTGATGAGTAGAGACACCTGAGAAATGTGGTATCACTCAAACACTGAAATTCTGTGACAAACAAGACACTGCTGCCGAACCAGACTTATCCACAGTCAGGATTGGATATTCCACTGCTGCTACCCACATTGTTGAGTATTTCACACTTTATGTTATTTTCTCCTTCCCTGCACTTTTCACTGGTCACGATGTATGTCTCCTTTGTGTTGGATGCCTCTGTTGTCTTGTTCCTAATGAGAGAGTCAGTCAGCCAGGCGGCAGTGCTGGGGCAGCTCTGTTCTTTGTCTTGGATGGAAAAACCCTGCCAGAGACAGAGAGATCCTGCGTCTGGAGGACTGGTGAAATAAGCTGTTCTGTGACAGTGCCTTCAAAGAGAAATGGCACATCACATCCCCCAGATAACAGCAGGGCACTGGTGAATGTGCTGATGGAAGATGTGAAGTGTGTGTGTGTATGTATGTGTGTGTGACAGAGAGGGAGACAGAGAAAGCAAACAAAGTGCTGCTTTTGTTTTTCAGATTAGGCTAATGGACTTGGCACTGAGCAAATCCTTAAGAGGGGTAGGTTTAAGCTTTATGGCATCTCTCTCCTGATTTAGGGGAAATACAGCGACTATTACAGTCAATATTGACCGGTAAGGCTGAAAGAGCTAAAAAACAAAATCACATGAGTCACAATTTTCAAGGGAAAGGTGTTTTTTATTTCCTTTTCACTGAAAATATAAAAGCGATAATGTGGTTTTTATTGGGGTCTAAAGAATATGATTTGTTGGCTCGGGCATCTCTGTACCTCCACAATGATTATTATATTATATTTTAATGGTAGGTCATTTTACCTTTATTGCAGCATAAAGCAGTATATCATTTATTTAGATTTATTTAGATTTTTTGTCCAGGTATGCTGTTTGAAAAAGATGTGGTTAAATTTATTTTAGCCCAACACAAAAAGGTTTTCGAATGTAAAATCTGTACAATTCACTTGAACCTATGTATTGATAGTGATGAGTCACAACAAAATCCTCAAGCTGTGACTCTCCCTCATATCATCTTGTGATCCGTCATGCTGCTGAGAAATGTGATAACTTATATAAAGCTGTATACACGAACAGACACATGTGCTGTATCAGTTGAAGTGTGGAGGTGTGAATAAGTGTACATGTACGCACTCACCATCAGTAGGTGTATAAATGTATGCATGTGAGAGTGTAGGTGGGTGTATTCCTGCTGGTTCTGTGTGGATGTGTGTTCGGGTGGGTGGGTGTCACAGGGCCCTGGCACAGCTGCACGCCCCGGGGAGAGGGCAGAGGGATCAGTCTGTCAAAGCTCCATCAACCTCGGATGAAATGACTCCTCGCTTTTTACTTTGGAAGGGAGGGTTGAAGGGAAAGAAGGGAGAAAAAAAAAGAAGGCAAGGAGCCACAGGAGAGCTGGAAATGGACGGGAAAGAAAGAGGTGAGATAGAAAGGGGTGAAAAGACCGACTGAAGACACAGTGTGAGTGAGGTGTGAGCGGAAGAGTGACAGAAGAGGAGAGTGTGAAGAAAGATTGCATATCTCTGGAGATGGTTTTCTCTCAACTCCAAACTGCTGCAGGGAAATTTCATCACTGACCAGTCCAAGACTTACTAACAGACTGACTACGGTAGATATTTGACTGATTTGTTATTGGCTCTTTGTGTATTTTATATGCATAGACACAAAACTGAAGTGGACCACTGTGATGCAACACATTGATTTTTGGACTCCTGTTATGATGTTGGCTTTTTGCAGTCTGAAGTAACTTAATGAAAACATAGACCACATTGCTGACTATGATAAGTTACATTAAAAACCACTAAGTTCAAAAACTTGCACACACATACTACTATGTTTGATAACAGTATTGTATAGACACACTAGAGCAGGCTAGCTGACCATATAGCAGAAAATGTGTTTTTTTCCCCAATAAACAGAAGCTTAGAAAGTCCAACTTAGCAGGTGAGGAGGCTGTCAATCACACCTGTCAATCAGCACCCACATCACAGACATCAATGCCTTCTATTAGTCAGAAAATCTTATAAACAGAAGAACCACCAGTACACTTATTAATGACTCCTAGAAAAAAAAAAAAAATCGAGTATTTCTAGAGAAAAGTTGCCATTTGGTTCAGTCAGTTGGAACCAGGACTGTTTTTAGCAGCCATCAGTGTTATTTCACTTTCAGATACTTCCTCCTGCTTTGGCTTTATTTTCAATGGATGTTGTCTGTTGTTTATAAGAAAGCTTTGTCAATACAAACTCGAGGCAGCTACTGTTATGAAACATAAATAAGTACACTTGCAAACTAACAAACACACACACACAGACCAGACCATAGACATATATTACAGCAGCCTTTGGAACTAACAAGACTCTTGAACCAGACCTAATCAACCAAAAGCCCCCAAGGGCTCACCACTCTTCACTCTTTCCATCCATTCGTTCACCAATCTTTCCACACTCCCCCACTTCCATCAACAATACAAGTAATTTGAAGAAATGCCTTGGTGAGTTTTTATGTCCGGCTGGCGAGAGTGAATCGATATCAGTGAGAGCTCAATGCAATTTAAAATGAGTTTCCCTGCTTGGGGAATGGGTACAGCCAGTATTAGGCTGTTAGCTGGTCTGTGTCTGTCTATAAAGTACATGCTAACCCCTGCTCGTAATTAAGAAAAAAGGCCTCTGTCTGACCTTTTTTATATACTTGCTAAATTACAGCTACAGGCTGTTGAAAAACTCTATTTTTACCTGTGATTTTTGTCAGACTGCCAATTCATGCAATGAAAAATGACTTCCTTTCAACCTGCCTGGCTGCTGACTGACCCCGACTGGAGTTTCTTTGAGACAACTACAATATGTTAATGTGTGCCTTCATATCCACTCTACTGGTATTTTCCTCTGCTGGCAGTCGTCGCTGCCTGAACCCCGCAGCCTCTTCCGTTTCCCACAGCTCTGTCCGGAAAGCTCTTCACTTCTCACCCTGTTGTGTTCTCTCCACTTTTCTTAGCTCTGTTCTTCATCTTCATGGTCAGTATTGAAGAAGCAAGAGAGGAAGAGAGTCAAATAGAGAGCTGCTCTGTCAGATTTAGAAACCCCTTTTATCCAGTTTGGGATCCTCCTTAAGCTCTCCTGGCTCGGTGTCTCCATGGCAACTGTGAAATGCTACAGAGCAGGATAACAAAAGCTTTTGTTCCATACCAAAAGCAATAACAGTGGTTTATTTAGAGACTACACTCAATGTGTTGTCTCGCAACCTTGTTGTGACCGCACCATTGTCTCACCTTATCTCTTAATTATATAACATCTGCACAGTTACTATGGCTTAAACGTGAAAGAAAAAAACCACAAACTTTGTATCTGAAATAAAATCAAAAATATATTTGGCCTTTAATTAATAAACCAAGTCACAAGTCCTTGGACAGTTTACCACCACTGAAATAGATGTAAGACTTTTTAAAAATGGCTTAGATCACAACAATTGTGTGAATTAACAAAGATCACACTATTCCCACATCAATTCTCACAGTCAAACAGCAGGGAAGACACCTTGTCAAATGACATAAATACCCATTTATCATCTGTGATGTACATCCTCATAATACATTTACTCAGTAAGTTGTGGTGGGGCAGAGGTCAAGAAATTTTAGAAACAGGGACGTGGTTCACTTTGGTATTTGTACTTTAAAAAAAGACATCCAACACCATTAGACTGGAAGTTTGATTGTGTATTTGGTTCTCAGGTGTTGTTTGTTTGAGTCAGATGTAATGTGATGTCTCACTAGATCAGGATAACATCCACAGTGAAGCTAAGCCAGATGGCTCACTCCAGTTTTCTCAATGGGATGAAGAATCAAACATTACTAGTGAATATGAAAGGTTTATACTGATGTTAGAGTGAAGGACGCAGTGTTTTATCCCCACCAGCCTGAGGAAATAGCAACAGTCTTTCATAAAAGGGCCAAGTGTTATGACTTTTCTGCTGGTACTGAATGCACTCTGAATGCACTGAATAGTATCTGGCTTGAAAAATTGGCTGTGAAAAAAAAAATATCCAGTAGATCCACAGAGCTGATGGTGTGTTTTTAAAAAAAGTATTAGCTTTACTATAAATCCAGATGATCCCAGCAGTGCTTATGGGTTTGCTGCTGGGTAAAGCAGGTTGACTTCACAGGTTACGTTTTACTGACATGTAGAGAATAACTTTAAATTAATTTGTATGTTTGTTTCAATGTCAACAATTATGGCAATTGGCAATTTTTGTCCCCCTATTTTTAGTGATATCTGATGACTTTTATTTATTTTAGTCTGTTTTTTATCTATTTATTTCTAGTCTGTTTTAACCGTGATCAGTGAGCTGGTGGTAGTACCTGTCCATGTCTTTTCTCTGTGCTGTTTTTAATCTGTCCCCTGTATGTGTCCTGTCGTTTTAATGTTTTTTGTGTTTGAGATGCCCTCTCCAGATTGCTGAACAAGTCTACCTATGGGTATTAATAAAGTCACCTTGAACCTTGTATCTTGTGGCCACATTAGCTTTAACATTGCTTGAAGAGGGACATGATGGTCATATGTACAGGCTCCAAAAATAAGATAAATCCCATTAACACCTATGTTAGAGAGAAAAAGGCTGAAAGTTTTAAAGGTGGAGGGTCTTTATTCTAGCCGTATTTACCAACAAACACCTATCAGACTGTGAAGTAGAATTTCGTTTTGAGGTCAATTAGTTATTACATACCATTTTCTGTTAATTCACTTTTATGCAAATCAATAATAGCTTTAACTAGAGGATTGCCAGCAGCCTTTAGCAAGGATTCTACTACGTTAACGTTTACCTTATTCATGGTTTTCCCAGTCGCTCTGAGGATCCGTGAAGGGGGAACCTTGTCAGTGGGGAGTTGAAACAGAACAGAGGAGGTGTGGGGGTGGAGGTTTACAGACGATGAGGGCCATGTTCAGTATGCTTCTTTTGAAATTTCACTTCCTGGCTGACAGCAGCCTAATGTGAACCCCAAGGCATCATCACCTGGTTACATCCAGGAAAGGGGTGGATTGAAAGGAATGAGTAGGTACGAAAAGGCAGGAAAACAATGATGGATGAGAGACAGGACAAGACTGGGGGAAGCACATTATTAAAAGAAAGTGAAGCGCAGAGGATCACTGCAGGTGAAACCACAGGGGATTTGGAGATGTTAAGCAAAAGAAAAACGAAAGAGTGGGAGAAGAAGAGCTGTAGAGGAGGCGGCAGAAGTATGGTTAAGTATACGAATGCATGCAAGTGAACGCTCTCATGTAAACCTAAAATAAACCCCTACAGGCATGCATGAGATCCACATTCCCAGGGGCTTCTGTGACAGTGATGATACCAGCATAGTTTTTTCTATCACAGTATTACATAACTCAAGAAATTATCTCTCGACTGCTGTGGCAAAACTGTGACATTTGTCAGGTTTCAGCGTAAGAACAGAAACATTCACCTCATCTAATGCTTTCTGCCTCCTTGTCTACATCCCTCTCCCAGGAATGGAAGAGCCAGACAGATGGAATTTGGTTGATATTGATATTGAAAACTCAATTTATGTTGAAGATAGATGAGCTTGGATCAGATGACATTTATGCTTTTCAGTGACAGAAAAAAATAGGTTTCCGTCCGCCTGCTTGCCTCCCATGTTGTTGTTTCAACTTGTCTTCTATGGCTGTCAATGTGTCTAATGCTGCCACATACAAATTGTAATCATCAGCTCTACATTCATTAATGAAAACTTAATTTTTTATCAACACTCTGACAACGATTAAGTGAAACTAAACAGCAAAATCAGTGTAGCCTCTTCCTGTATCTTCTCCAGTCTTCAACACACTGTTCCCCACGTCATTGATTTTAATGAGGAGCCCCAAGTGGTTATATGTGCTCCATCATTTTCCAAAACATCTGCTTTGCTCAACAACACACATTTTAAGATGTTATGGCTGTTAGACCAAGACATCCACTTACAAAGTCCACTGTACAAACAACAGTAATGTAATGGCCCATTAAATGAAAAAGCTGCATGCCACTGGCCCATCTTTTACTATTTAATGTCAGATTCCCAAGAAAAGTTTACACTACAGCTGCCCTTTCTGAGACTATGTCTACATTAACCCTGTAACACCAAACGTATCATATTTGAGCCATGTGTTCATACCTGATGTATACAATTACATAAATGCAATACACGGATTATCCATCAGGGGGGAGGGATTTGTTCACCAGAGGCCTTTCCATTGACACTACAAGACTGTCATTAATGAGGAAGGAGGCAGAACTTTGCCAATTTTTAAAAGGAATTACCAATTTGTTAGACATGTTTTTGTTATATTATGTTTTTGTTTGTTCAAAAATAATAATATTTGACCATTGAGGCCCGATGTATCAAATATGATACAAAATTGAAACTCATACATGAATTTTGATATTTGAAAACAATTTTTTGGTTGTTCTGAAGGACCAATAAAGACTCCGTTTTCAAAGAACTGGAATTTTCTGACAATGATTTAATGGTTCAGGCTTTACAAGGTTAAAGATGAAAAATGTTGATGCATCTGGAAACACTGCATACATGGCTCTCATATTACAACATTTATCTGTCCACCTTTTGTATACCTTTGTCCCATCTGTCTCACCTTTTATTTAGCTACCAGTGACCATGTTTTAATTACATGTGTACCTCTGTAACTTGAAACAAAATGGAGGCATTGCCACTGACTTGTTTTTCTGTTACTGCAGATGACTGCATGAGCATTAGTGAATAGTAACTTTATTAAAGGATATAATTTATGCCCACAAACAATGCAGCCAGCAGCATTTTTGAGCAGCAGTGTTTTGCATTTTGACAGATAGTTGGCTTGTGATCATCACTGGTTATGTGGAAATCCTCAACTATGTTTTTGATGGTTGACAGTCAACATTTTTAGAATACAAAGTGAAAGTAGCAGCTTAAATTTCAGCTTTTCAGTTCCTGGAGTCAAACAGAGATGAAGATTTGCTCCTTTATTGTGGCCATTGTTCTGTGTATGGATTGAATATTGCTGTATGTGCACACTGTGTGAATTGTGTTTACTGGACTTGCAATAAGTTGCATGTGAAAATACAGGACCCTGGGGCTTGGATGAGGCATGTGAGAGACGTACATGGATAGTGTGGTGGCTGTCATCTTGCATGTAGCATGTACTTCTATGTGAATGTGCCTGTATGTCGTGAAATGACCCAGTGGTGTACAGAAGGCTGGTGTGTGCAACTTGATTGCAGCTCCTACTCACAGGGTTTTTCCTGTCCTGCAGTCCGTGACAGTACATGCAGTGTGACAACCTCCAGCTGTGAGGGTGTGAGTTTACTAATGAGATGCCCTCTGGACCTGTGTGTGCTTGGTTTGTGCATGTGGATTTGTTTTTTAATGGCACAATTTGGACAATTACTTGGATGACTTACAAGAGATCATGTGGAGATTATCCTGTGATTATGTACCATACCAAACATCTTTACAATACCGTACATTATTCAGTTGTTAATTGATATGTCAATCTCACAGCCTTATTGTTGTTACATTTGAAGAGATATTTTCGCAACAAGAAAAACAGGTTGTGACCAAATCCTCTCACTTCACTAATGCTTGGTGAAAATGTGAAAAGTCAATATTTGAATAAGACTACAATAGGAATATAATAAACAAGATAGTCAAACCTATGGCTAAAATGTGTTTGCAAAAACTTTCACCTTTTGACCTCATCCATTGATCCTGAGTGCATTTCAAAAGCTCTAACCCTGTGCACCCTAACATGCCCTGACCCTTCTGTTGTGCACCATGGGATCCTGCCTTGTTAAAAGTAAGGATGGTACATATGGTAGTCAGCGGTCAGTGACAACAGATAAATCATTGCAATCATATGCAGTCATTTACATGTATGATCCTCCTCAATTAATGAGCTAATTTTCCAGGTCAAGAAAGTACTAGTTTGTGCAGTAAACATTAAACACTGTTTAGTTTCATGCCAAATAGCTCAGTGTTTGTGATACACATCAGCAACATCAAATGGGCTGTTACCTCAACCAATTTAACTTTGTTTTTTGTGCATGAGCAACAAAGGTGAAAAGCACTACAAATGTGGTCCTGTTGAGAGCTGCAAAGACACGTTGAGCAGCTTTGGACCATTTGTGGAAAGACACATACTACATATTGTGATTGTGGGGTTTGTTGGCTTTCTAATTATATATTTTCACAGCCTGATCCATTATTGGTTTTATGACAAACTGGATTCCCTTACTTGGAAAATAATTTTTTTTTTCTTTAAATATATTTTATTGATTTTCCCTTTTAATGAACATGCGATCATAAATACAACAATGTAACACTCCAAACAAACAAGAAACCCTTCTAACCCCCCTCCTCCCACCCTCAATAAGAGCTGTGGTGAATAAAATAAAATGTTGATAATAATATCAGTATGTGCATTACATATTGAGCATACACACATTTCGGTGAACATTAATATGCATACAGAGATAGAAAATGATCTTTTAAATTGACATGTGATGTCTTACAATTAACTAGTGCATTGACCCGTGGGGATCCATGGGTTCTAGATGTGGTAGTTTTTATGCTGTTGTGTATTCCAGCATGCTGTACCGCATTTGTCCAGCACTCACCGCCAAATCATTCTGGGTATGACAATGTGATTGTAAGGCTATTGTATTCCAAAATTACTAATATCTCCTGAAATATGGGCCCTATCAACTTGTTGTTTTTGCTAGTCTGTTCCTTGACGAAAAATACAAAAGTATGCCAAACTACAGCAGTCAGCTCTTTCCGGATTTTGTGTGAATCCCGAGACACACACACACACACGCATGCACACAGAGGCCACTTGGCTTTTATAATATAGATGGTATGAGTCAGACTGGATCAAAAACTTATTTGTCTGTCACCACTGACCGCTGTCCATATTTTTGCTCAAAGTAAGGGCTTATGAGCGTACCCACAAGGGAAAAGACTTCACCTTTCTATTGTCTGAATCTGACAAAAAGTGCTTTGGATTAGAATTGCTCACTGTACCTTTAACCAATAATGAAAAGTAACCATACACTTACACACACACAGCATCTTCCATTTATGCACATACGTAGTACACGCAGAGGGAGTGAAAATGAATTGCTGCTGACACTCGTGTGATTAATACGAGTAGGTAGAAAATGAAAGGAGGGTGGTGGGATGTGGGCACTAAGGAGGGATACAGCGGATATGTGAGGATGATGTGATGGTGTCAGGGAAGCAGCTGGGGAAAGAGGCAGCAGAGGGAGTAGGACGGTAAAAAGGAAAGCTGAGTCTTCACCCACTTGTGTCATGAATAAATCACTGCTGAGTTCTCCTGGTCTGCCCAGTGCTGTCTAGCCCAGCATAGACCACTCGTAATTTACCAGCTGCCACACTTACCACACTTTATGATTGCTTCATCCATCATCAATTATCATGCACAAGTGAAGTCAAACACTTCAAACATATGCAGGGGACACAATTTCACAATTTGGACACCCCCACTATTGAAAATGACCTGCATGAACAACAAAAAGCACGGTTAAACAAGAAGATGGATGAACTTAGCTGGGAGCAGAAAGCAAAGTAATAACCACTGTGCTTTATATTTATGGTTTTAAAAACACAGGGTTGCCAGTATAAGGAAGTAGGTAGATGTGTTTGTGCCGCACAGTGTGGATTATTACCACTTAGAGCCCTAGCAGGTTACCTTTGGCTGGATTAGCCTAATGTTTCCATTGCTTGAATTGTTTCAATGAAGAGCTAGTAGAACTTTGCCCAATAGCTTACAGGATATTAAAATATGTTATCTAATTTCAAAACAAACCAGGTAAAAAGCTTATTAGTTTATGGTATCTCATGAGAAATGTTTTTCAGAGATGGATTTTCCTTGAGAAAAAGGTTGAATTTTTATTAGATTTTTTATTGTAGTTTTAGACTATAACTGTTCTTGAAATACTGCTGTAGAATGTGAACCACGTTCGAGTAACACAGTACTTTCACCCCTCATAAGCAGTTACTGTATTTCCCCAATAAAAACCAGGGGTCGGCTAAAAGCTGGGACTAATTATAGAAGTCAACACTAATAAATGAATGCTGGTTCTCAGTTACAGTCTGGGTAAAAAATAATATGGATCAACTGGTATCTGTCATGTCATCTGCTATCAGTCAAACACAGTGCTCATTTTTAATTCAGAAATGATTCAAGGTGACCATACTGTGCTTTAAATGGGTCATATTTTGCTGAATCCACTTTTATTAGTCTTTGGTACATTTAGTTGTGTATTTGGGCCCTAATAGTTCCAAAAATTTGAATTTGAACTCTCCAGGTTCTGCAAAGCTATCTTTATATTCATTTTGGCAAAAATCGAGTGGATATCTACGAATCATTTTATTTCCTTCTTAATTTGTTACATCTATAACTAATTATGTCACGACATTTGCACATGTAAGGTGTAGACTTCCGATGAACATTTCTCCAAGTATGCCATAATTGTTTGTCAGCAACAACGGTTGTAGTCCATACTGAAAATATGTCCAAATTTCGAGCTCATTACCTAAAATGTTCAGTTGTTGGTTGAACATGACAGATCAGCCCAGCCAACAACCTGGAGGGGGTGGGGTTTGAAGTGACTCATGTGCATGTAAAGGGCCAGCACTCAAAAGAACCTTTCTGGTGTCATCACTCAGAAATAGTGTTGAAGATGGACCTGTGGAGTTTAATTAATGAAGAGTTCAGACCCAAGCGTAGCATTTACAGTTTATGCAGACCACAGGGAAATGTTTTAAAATGCATAATTCCATTTAAAAAAAGCAAAATATCACTCCTTTAAGCTAAAACACCTACCTCACACATAAACTCTTCCTATGCTTGTGTTCTCTTCATGCAAATCTTTGGGTTATGTTACAAAATACCCAAATAATCCAAAACACTGTAGGATAATACAAAGTCTTTTTCAATCATTTGATGATGTATATATGCTAATTAATATACTGATTCTGTCACTTCTTGAAATTTTTCCTTGATATATATTTTGGACCGATCTCTATTAAAAACTTCTAAAAATCACTCCCCATTTAAACACAGTTGGAGGGGAAGCAGTTATATAAAAGCAAGCAGGAAGAAATGATCAGTGCCAAAAGATAAAGAGAAATGGAGTCAAGATTGCCAAATGAAGTACTCATCTAAGTACAAAAGAGAAGACCCATGTCACAGGCACTAATGGAGTTGTAAAGGAACAAAGGAAGACCATTTCCTCTCTTGGTGTCATTACACAATGGAGACATCCTCTTCCTTGACCAAGACAGTGAAGAATTGAGAATTTCTGTACAGACCTGTGTGATGCTCAGACTGTGATTGATGATGTTACTCACCTTGGCTTGTGCATTTACCGTATGTGTATTTTATGTCTGTGTGACAACAGGAGCGGAACTCGGTAGGTCCCATGGTCCAGGAATTCGATGAAACACCTTATGATGTAATTTTACACAGAGGAAAAGGTCTTTGCTCTGTCCCTTTTTATGGATCTGCTTGAAAATGGAATTTACCATGCTTTACTCTTCCACCAAGTTTCATAAAAATTGCTCTTGTGGTTTATGTACATTTCTCGCAGACAGTAGTTGAAACCCATTTTGGACTTCAGAATCAAAAAGTAATTTACACACATATAATCCTTCCTGAATCACAATATCAACAAAACAAACCATTTATCAGTTTTCTATTGATTCCACACTATAGCACATGAAATTATTTATTTATTTAGCTGTACTGTAGAAATAATAGTTCTGATGTTTTTTCTTTAAAGAAATAATAGTTCTGAAAGTGTGATCCTAGGAACTTCAGCTTTTATTGCATCTTTACTGCTGCATTTCCTCCTCTATCATCAAGAAGAAGTCTTAAAATCCATTCACAGAACAAAGAACTCTTGTTTTGAACAAGGCATTAGAAACATTTACATAGTTCAACATATGGGAAAAGATGGACTGAGATTACTGTAGTGTCAGCAGTTTGATACCTGGTGTAGCGTGGTTGCTTGTAATATGGCACGCATATGACGAAGCATAGAGGAAGGTATCCTGCAGACAGTTTTAATTGTTTTAGTTTAGCTTTTACATAAGTTATTTTAGCTTACTCTAAGTGATTTTAACCACATTCTTGTGTACCAAAACATTAAGCAACCAACATATGAAACATCTTCAGAGTTTTTCTTCGCCCTTTGTCCAGATGGTGCAAATGTAAAAAAAAATTTATTACTCACCCAAACAAGCATAGTCAGAAGAGAATTCCAACATATCTTAATTATTAAGTAACTTGGAGTGATGCCCTGTTGTTCCCGTATGTGCGTTCTATTAGGTAGGATTGTGCTTAATTTAATAATACCAACACTCAGATAATTCTCTCTTAGCACCACAGCAGTAACAGATCTACATCTGGCCCTCTGTACAACATCCGATGTATTCCAGGGAAAATATTATTTCCAGACTTGACTGTCAGGTAAGTGCCTCCTTTACGAGCACGCTCAGTAAGAATTGGATAAAGACAGCATTAGTATTGACCCTGCTTTGGCCTATGAATTGGTAATGTGCATAGAAATGTGGCTGACAGTGTGGTGGACAGAAGCAAATTAAGTTAACGTGACTTCTGCTCCACTTCTGAAATCAGAACCTAACCAGACTTATACTTACACGCAACTTTACCGCTCAGATTCAACAAATTACAGCAAACAAGGGCAAAAAGCCACATGAGGCAGAAAAATCTGGAGCTGTATTTACATATGCATTAATTGTAGGTATTAGTCGAACTTTGTATTTAGATTAGTGTTTCTCAAAGGATTCAAAAGGGATTTTCATCAGAGACATCGGGGTTGAGATAGAAGGGACGGAAGAAGGGTTATATATTCTGCAGTGGTAATTTACCGGCATTTTTCTATATATAATACAAGCTAAATTGGAGCTGTCAAGCTGATAGGAATTTATTTCAGAGCACTTTTCAAAAGGCCCAGCACAACCTTGATGTTTTTAAGAGACATGATTAATGTGTCTTGGAATGACTGTCAGAGGAAGGAAGACAAAAAGAAATAACATGGTTCAAGTGGAAAAGCCACACTATAGTGGGTTATCTGACAGAAAATGTAATGAAAAGCATTTGTTTCTCAAGAATTCTCTTCTGTTTAAACATTTGCTAAGGTTTCAGAAGTCAGGAGATGCTGTTTGTTTGATTTACTGAAGTGAAAGAGTCCAAAAATGAACAGTTTTGAATGACGAGAACTTCAAATCCTACACAATAAATGATTTAATGGCATTCCACCATCTTTCATTCACGATTCGTTCACAGCTCCTTCATGTTCATCTGGCGCTCAAACCAAAGCAGAACCAGCCACCTTCAGGCGCTCAGATCCACTTCTCATCCACTGTCTGACCCCCTTTTATCCTCACACTCTTGCTGCTTCACACACTCTCTCTTTCTCTCACTGTCTTCCTTTTCTCTGCTCCTCTCTTCGCTTTATTCCCTTACTGTCAGCTTTCTCATTTTCTCACAGCTACCTCAGAGTGATGGGACGAAACTGTGAAAACCTGAAGGAGGGCAGAATTTTTGACTAAGGAGCCTTGTATGCAACGCACACATACAGACAGACATACCATCTCAACATCAAATCTGTCATTCTCTGCCTGCCGACAAACTAGATCACTGGGCAGACCACGATACAGAGAGAGGGAGTAACATAGACAGAGACACATAGAGAAAGAAATAGGAGACGGAATGTTAAACAGGGAGCAAATATTCTTAGATGTTTTTCTGTGCATCAGTACCAGCATATGCACATTTCTGTGTTGAGAGGAAATTTTCTGTACCCATTTCTGTCTGTTTCCTCTTCTGGCAAAGCCGACAGCCACTCAACCCTACATGTGGCATCTTAAAACCTGCCTGCAAACACACTCTAACAAGGCCCCCAGAGTGTGTGTTTTTGTGCTGTATAATGTAGACAAGGTCCATTCATTTTGTGTCTGCAAAAGGCCAGTGGACATTCAGTTGCGCTTCTAGTGCACTAAAAGAAACTAGATGAGTGCACATGGCCCTGTTGGTGAGAAAGGTTCATCATCTTTATCATAATACTGGAAGGTCTCAGAGCATCTGTCTGTCTGTCTGTCTGTCTGTCTATGTATCTGCGTGGTTCTGAGAAATTGAGATGTTTTTAAATACCTTTTTTTTTGTTTAAAATTTCCTTTTTTAAAGTTAGGAGGGACTTATTTGGCTAATTCATGTTGCTTAGCAGTTGCCAGGGGGAGGGACAGGAAGCAGCCTTGCCCGTCAGGAGACAATGGGAGTGATGCATGATGATACCACGCTGCATGATAGGTTATGAAGTTAAAAACAGGAACAACGCATTTACCACCTTAAGTTCGTAGATATCTGTATTAATATATTAATTGTCATTTAAATTTTAAAAGGAAGAGACTAGCAAAAACAGCAAATTGATAGGACCAATATTTTGGGAGATACTGTATCAGTAATTTTGGAGTACAATAGCCTTATAATCACGTTGCTATACCCCGGTTCACGGGGGTGCAGTACCACATTCCATGATGGGAAATTAAGTTAAAAACAGGAATGACACATTTATTAACTTCAGTTCCGAGATATCTGTATTAATATATTATTTGTCATGTAAATTTTAAAGAATGATTTACCAAACAATTTTTATGTCAGTACTTGTTGAAGATAGATTACAACATAGCAACACAGCAGCCAGTCAGGGGATTAAACCAGTGTAAAATGAACCAATGTTTACATCATGTTTTTACATTTAAACCAAATGAAACAATGAATACAATGATTGAGGATTGGAGTATCAAAAAACACATCATCACGGTATTCAAGTTTATTCATATTTTCTCATGCCCCTCCATTATAATGTGCTCTTATAGCAGACAGTATTAGTGGTTATTCTGGCCAGACAAACAGGATGGTGTTTCCTGCTGTTGACAAGGAAAGACATCTCTGTCTCAGTCTGCACTCAGGCTGTCTTACTTGCTCACCTTCTCTGTCTGGGTCAGCCAGTGATACTTAATCATCTGTTTCTTTCCAAGACATTCATCAGCAGATGTGTCTAACTGTAAAAGCATATGGCTGCGTTAAGTGACGCCTTGTTCAGTCATGACCAGGGTAAGCTAAGTATTAAAAATCAGTATTAATGTGACCATTTTAGTTTATTGCTGGTTAAAAATCATATGCTACTAATTGTCATTTATCAACTTGTCTTTGCACAGCAGCCACTGTTTGCATGTGTTTGACAGAAAAATTAATTTCCCACTTTGGTGACTGCAACGTTTAACTAACACTGTCACAGTTGTTAAACAGTTTCTTTATGGAGCTATAACACTAGGCACAGACTGTCTCCTGATGTTGTCCAAATCCTATTTTTGTACAAAAAATATTTTTCCCAGCTAAGACCAAACTGTGCTAAAATAGGCAAATGAGGACTCAGTGCATCACAGAAAGAAACACCAGAAAGAATAATCTGTGTTGATTTTTAGAATGGATTAAAATGACTGGCAGCACATACGCTGTTGTGTCTGACATATTTTTAATCAGGCTGTAGGCTTGTATTTAAAAAAAAAAGTCTAAAAGCCAAACAGCAAAAGACGAGAGGCATCAGGTGTGCACTGAGATGGGAGATGGCTTACTCTGGATTTGTAGCAGGCAAACATCACTGTGAATCCAGAGGGTGTGAAAACGTCTGGACTGGAGTCTGTGAAATGCCAGTAGCAGGACGCATGTTTTTCTTTTCCCTTGTGATGGTCTATTCACGGCTGCCGTGTGCATGAACGTTCCTGTCCTTGTTTCCATGGAGACCAAAGGAGGTGTGGAGAATCCTGGAGCCCTTCTGTGGTCACTGGCTTTGTCATGCCTGCTGCCAGCCGCCACCACTTACCTTTAATGGCCCTTCACAGCCAGACACTTTGCAAAGGCACACTGTCTTGACAATGTTAATTGGAAAAACAGGTGGTTGCCCTGTTTTCCAATTCCATCCAGTAGCTTTAATCCTGATTTTATAAGACATTATACCATAAACCATATTTATGTTTGGATGATACACAATATATAAGACACATTGATTCATGATCGTTGAGCTTCAGTTTCGCTCACTGGCAATAACCTCACAAATCTATCTGAGACAACTAGTTAAAATATGTTTTATCATCCCAGCAGAAATAAATATAATACTGTTGTTTCAATATCGACCTTCATTTTGACAGTATTATTATTCTTTGCGTTGTTCTGTTACACAATGGCATTGACCCACTCTATTGTCTGTTGGGTTGTGTCCTCCTTTTCAGGACTGAGAGGCTCATTTGTTGATCTCCTAACTAGATTAGCCCTTGTCTGATTAACTGCCTGTAACCCCTGCTGCTTGTAGTTGAAGAGGGCTGGGCCGGCTTTACAGACTGTCTCGGTATCCTGTTGGTTCGTGGCCTTCCATAACACTTTCCCTTTTTTGCACCTGGCGCTCTTGACAACGTCAGACATGATTAACTGAAGATGAGAAGAGTTACAGGGGTGAGTTTAACTGCAGACGCTGTGTAGTCAAACACGCTGTAAAACGCTCAGTGATTGCCTATAGAGACCTCGTTACTTACCTTTTTCTCACACATTGGTGACCGCGAGGCTAACGTGGCTGTGACTATCCTGATTAAATACACTGGTAACCTCACTGACTGCAAGACGGATGATTCTGAGTGAACCTAAGTGAAGGTGAGGTCAAGTTGGTGTGGTTTCTTGGTGCTGTATTTTGTCATATCTGTGGAGAATGGCTATTTTTTGACCAGATTTATTGTATATTTTGTTGTATTTTTAGTTGTATGTATTGAATACAAATATTGCCCATGATTTTTTTAAACTAAATACAGTCAGTGAGAGTCAGTCAGATTTGTTTACCTTTATCATACATTAAATTAGTTTTTAACATTAATTTTTATTTCCATTTTATTTCCATTTTCAGAGTATGTTTGTGAAAGTCTAAATGTTGCACTGGCAACCTTTAAAGGGACTTTGTCTTTCACCTTTTAACCCTTTACCTTTTCATTCTGCCCACTGACTGAGTTATCATGACAGGGTGAGCTCAAAGGACAACAAGGTGAGGACAAGATATGAGGAGGTTGAGAGAGGCGAGTCACAGTGGGGATTTGAGAGAATAATTCATGCATGGCTGGACAAATTCTGCCTCCAAGTGCTGAGATTATGGTGACAGGCATCGTGGGGGGACTAAGGACAATAGGATGAGGGACAATTGTGCGTATATGTGGCCTTTGCAGCCACACTACTCCCAACGCTAGCCAATCACTCAGGCCGTCTACTGGAGTGACATTTCAGGAAATTTCCACTGATGCGGGACTGGGGCCCCAGCTGTCAAAGGAGAGCGGCAGGGAGGGGATGGGTGGGGCGAGCGTTTGATGTTGCTTATCAGACTTGGCAAGATCTTGCAGGTTTATGGCTTATGGTGGAGAACATTGATAAGTTCTCTCTCATCCTTTCTTTCTCTACCGCTCTGCATTATTGCTTTCAGTGATAGAGCAAACGATAGCCTCTCTGTGATGTTGGTAGTGTAACATCAGAGAGACTGGCAGAATGACATTGGTTTTGTTTTCTGAGGTACCTAAGATGAGATAAATGATGCCTCCAGATATACATTTATGAAACCACATCATTGTGTTGAATATAGGTGATTTTCTGGGCTGGAGAAGGTGTCTGTTTTCAAAGCGCCGATAACCAACGTTCCAGTAAATGAAAATATATACGTACAGGTCTTCCAAGGGAATGAATGAAATATTTTAATTACTTATTTTCTTTATTCACACACAGCTAGATATATAAAATGGCAGTAATAATTTAGAATAAATTAATCATGAGAAACTAAAAAATGACTTATAGAGACACCATCTTTATGTAAGGAGAAGTAAAGGCATAATTCTGAATATAAAAGATAAGATTAAGCAGACAAACAGACAAATTATGCATTTCACATATATGTTCATGCTTACAAGTTGAAATGAATTCCAGTGAAATCTATGAAATGTTGCAAATCTTTGCTTATTGGGGGCATTATGATATATTTTGTGAATAATTGTAATATATAAGTGTATCTCATGGATGAGTGTAGATAGATTATTCCATAGCACTTTGGTGAATATTGATCAGAGGAAGTCGTGATGGTGCAGAAGATGAAAGAGACTATGTTGTTGAATAAGAATGAATGTCTGCAGAGAACTTAAAATAATTCTGGAAAGTCTCCGCCGAATATACCGTGTCATACATATATTATTTAACAGACTTTTTGTGTTTGTGTATGGCAAGGAATTGAAATGTTAGGGACCAGTCTTCAAGTTTGTCTCGTGGTTAGCTAGAAGCCTTGACATTTACACCTCACCTCAGTCCGGCCCTACCCTGTGCTCGGGATCTGAACGGTCCAGCTGGTGTGTATGTGTGTGTTGGTGCATGGTGATCATTGCTAAGGTGTGAGAAAGATGAGGTGACTAAATGTGCATGACCTAGACTTTGTTTATATGTACAGTATGCGTACTTGCTGATGTATTTTACTGAGTGGGCTGCTCCGCTCTCACTGTGAACACACAGTTAGCTTATTTGCATCCAATTAAATCTTTAATAAACTCTAGCTCTAACCTTTCCATGCTCTTTAATTTTCAGATACCATATCAGACAGCATTGTGACCTTTTGCCAACACTAATATGAGAAACGCAGTGCGCCAAGTGTAGTAGTGCTGTGTTTCCATCACCAAGAACCTGTTGCACATGGTAGATGTCTGGACGGCTAGAAGATCTAGCTGATGATCAGTCTTGGAAAATTAAACTTGCATGTGCAAAAGCATCCTAGCTGTTACTATTACAAGGTCAAAGATTACTACTGGAGCCTGTTGGCGAAATTCCAGTTGGTATACTTCATTCCAGTCTGCAGACTTCATGTGTATAACATGATAGGAAAGTTGCCGATGAAGTGTATCTTATCACCAGGCGTAATCTTTTTTTCTGAATGGGACACTATGAAATTTAGTCAGCCTCATTAAATATCTCTTCATATAAGATTCTGTCTGCTGGTGTATTGCCAAAGAGTATGTTCCACCTGTTTGGCATGATTAACAGAGCGACGTAATTGATAGCATTGAGAAATTGATAGTGGTGAGTATTTATATCAACCTTGGGTCAGATCTGCTTTGAGGGTATGGCTAAAAATAGAAAAAGGTACCTTACTCTTAAGATTTGTTGTTTTGGTTTATATCTTATAGTATTACTCCTGTAGTTAAGCATCCTCAAGAAAATCACATGTCCACTATGGTTTAAGGTCAAATTTCACATACTCAGGAGTATGTTGTCAGTTTTATACTTTAACCTTTATAATTATATAAAAAAGTAAGGTTTAGGAACAACTGGAACAGCACTCTAGGTAAAAAAAAAACATAATCATATAATATAATAAATGCTATGGTAAATTTCGCCATGAAAAAAATGTAAAATAATAGAACTTTACTTCAGCATTAAACTTAAATCCACACATAGACTCAAAGTGCTCAGGGTGGCGGTTGACCTTTTGTCTGTGCAGTGAAGCAATAGCACATGAAAATGTGTAAGTGTGTGTGTGTGTGTGTGTGTGTGTTTGTGCGTGTGTGTGTGTGTGCGGACTCTCCAGTACCACACGACTTTGGGATTCTCTAGGTCTAACAGTACTTTCCAGGTGGTTGCTTTGTGTGTTTGTGTGTGTGCGTGTGATGATACTTTGATATGTGGCTGGCGTAGTGAGCAAGAGCAAGAGAGGCTCCCCAGGCACAGCACTTCTTGGCACATCCCTATGATCCCATTATGATGGGGAAACTCGACACTGGGGAGGATATTCCACTGCCCAGCAGCTTAGGGAGAGTAACAAGGTTGTGGCTGCACGAACACACAGCACCTGCAGTTCCAGTAACAGGGTCCAGTGAGGTTATGTCTGCACAAACACCCAGGGCAGACCTCCTGCACTCTGCCACTTCGCTGTAGAAACTTGAAAACACATACCTTCAAAAATCACAGATATAAAGGACACATTTTGGAGTCTTAATTGAGTGTGCAGCAGTACACATATACACACACATAAACATAAACATATATACACATATACCCAAGGACTGCTCTAATGAACACTCCCATTGCTGAGGTGGACAGAGAGATGATTGGCACAGAGAAAGCATTACACCAGCACATTCAGGCATATGGCATGTGGACCCACTGATGGGTACACACATATGGTGCTGGTGGCTTCTGCTGCTTTGCATGGGAGGAAGGCACTGTGTTCGCCTTTGATCAGACTCCAAATCACAGAGCACAGCACATAGAGTACAGCCTAAAAAATCTCTAACTGTTCGGATTGCCTCATTGCTTCTCATTATAACAGATTTCTTCTTGCACCACCTTTCAGTTTTCTTGTGAATGGCAAATCACATGATGTATCATAAAATTATCTTCTGTCATAATATCCAATTTAATATTATAGAACTGCATATCATGATTATTTTTTATTGTTTTTTGTTGGATGATGAGAAACATTGTGGTGTAAAATAATAACACAGATTGCTATCTTGTGACCATTATGTCACTCCAAATGAGTCAATGTTCTTGTGGTGTTTATAGACAAAAATGTTACAGCACTCTGTCTCTTGACTCCCTCCTGATGCCCACTTTAGATAAATCAAGCTCTAGTCGCCATGGCAACTTTTGTTTTCGTGATGCTTCCCGTGTGTGAAGTTCCTGGTGTATCCCACCACTTCACCCACCAGAGTTTCTGTCTATAACTGTTCAGTGTTCAGGGACTAAATCGCTATAGAAACCTGTCAGCAGCATCTCAAAACAACACACATTTTAACCCATAAAGACCAGTGTTACTTTTGTAGCAGTTTCCAAATCAAAAATTTCTTTATTTTTAACCTTTCTTTAGAGATTTATTACCATTTATTCAAATATTATGCTTTGTATTTTACCTATTTCCCTATATTTAATTCACTGATATATAGATGTTCATAAAAGCTCAGATTAAATTTGAGGATTATTATATCAGAAACAGAGAGAACTGAAGAAAAAGTTATTTTTTCAGCAAAATATATCATTAACTGAACATAAACCAAGTGTCTACAACCTGTCATTTGTCAAACTCCATGGGTTTTACTGGTGAATCAATCAATGTTGTACAAGATGATAGTGTTTCCACATTCACTATGGAGCCTCTGAACATCCAAATGGTTCATATCTGATGACCATGAAAAGATAGCAAGCTGCATTTTACACCAATTATTTACATGTATTGATTGATGATGGTTGATTGATGGTTTGATTTATGGGTTAATGACAGAGGTACTGCAGATTTCTCTAATTGGATAGATTGGCAGCTCTGTAACATCTGTTCTTTATATTATAGATTATTATTATTGGTTAAGACGAATGTTGTTAAGCAACTGAGTAAATATTTTATGTATCGTTTATCTGTCTCTGCTCTTTCACTTTCCATTGCTTTTCCATTAGTATCAAGATATTACAGGAAAAACACCACAACTTTTTCCTCTTCAGTTAAAATCCACTCTAGCTGACCACTAATGATCGCCATCAGGAAATGGTATTTTATTAATGCCCTCCTTCTGCTGCATCTTTAGCCACAAATATTACTATTCTGTCCACGTCAGATTTCCTGTAATGTAATTGGACTTGCTGTACATCAACAGCCGTAAATATTTAAGAGTTAAATAGAGAAGTGCATAGAGGAATAATGAAAGAATTTTTCTCTAATGGAAAGTATGAAAAGACTTTTGTCCTAGCATCACATAAAAAAATGAATTTAGACATTTCCGCCCATTTTCCTTTAAAGCTGCTGGGCTGTATTGTGGTTTGGTGAAATGACTTATTGCAATATGGTATGCCAATATAAAGCAGCGTCTGAATAGGAAGACATTGGGTCTGATTGTGCAAGGCTGTGTATTACTGATCCCAACAGACCGTGAAATTGTTTATTCTTCTGCTGCCATTTCTGTGTAAAACAGAAAAGGGATCACTTCCCCCCATTGCACAGTCGTCACAGCGAGGAACACCACTTGTTTCAGCCAAGAAATTAACTCCCCATTGATTACCGGAAATTCTTAATCAACAGGCCACTGTGTTTTGTTGTTGTTGTTATTTGGATATGCTATTGAAGTCACTGAAATAGCCTGTAGAGATTATAGAAAATTAGCTCCAACCTATTAAAATGATCGATTATATTTTCTCAGTTCTCTTATTGATTGAGGTTTGTTCCCCTGCAGCTGTATTATAGTGAAATGACAGACTATACAACATGGATGACCATGTTTGATTGCAAAATAGAGATAGAGGTAAACCCTTCTAGTTTAGTTTATAGCTAAATATTTGCTTGATGGGCTCATTGTCCTTTTGGAGTAATATACCTGATTGTTGTTTCCACTAGGATGTGTATATTCAACAGTGCTAGTTCTGTAAAGACATATGAAATAGTAGTTTCTGGTGTATTTTCAAATGCATGTGCTTTTAAGAAAAATCTGAGACTTTTGTTTGTGAACTGATGTTTACAGAGCATGACGTGGTCAGCAGGTGCATGGACTCCTCCATCGTCGGTGCTTAGCTACACTTTGTGATCTTCCTGCTTCGTCTTTGCCTGTTGATTAATTAACAGTGCGTCTTCGATGTGACCCATTTACTGTGTTGTTATGCGTGAATTTTCATGATGATGTGTGCTGTCTTTCACAGTCTCTTTCCTGGTGTTATCTGTCTGTCTTTCTGCCAACTACTGAGGAAAAAAAATACCACGCTTGCTCTATTCTAACCAATTCTCCTCGCCAAAATGAAAGGAGCACGCTTTCCCCCAGTCAGTCAACCATTTAAGACCCCACCTCAAAGCCAGGGCTCTCTCTGCCTGCCTGTGTATGTATGTATGGATGCTCATTCCCTTCACAGAGAATGTCTGCCTGCCCCTCAGTGGGGAAACCATGGAAGGACATTTTGGTCTGGTTTGAAGGGGACTGCTTGGTCGTGACACACATTTAGGTAGGTTATTGGTAGCTAACTGGGTTAAAGCGCACGTCTCACGGTGCATTTTGCTTATCCTGAGGGGAGGCATTAGAATAATTTAGATGATGGAATAGAGGAAAAGGGCGAACGAGGGGGGTAGATGTGGAAAAAAACAAGTGTAAATGAACAAAGCCAGAATGGACATATAAATGATGAAGAGGTGGGAAAAAAAAAAACACAAAATTTTGCCTTTAGCTTAATGATCAGAATAAAAACACCCTTGAAAACTCAAACACCCGTATGAGACCTGCAGGTCTGTAATCAAAGTGCAAAAGGAAGAGCTTGTTGATGGATTAGATTAAATCTTTTATAGTGTCCTTGGTCATTTGAAGGCATTTTTCTTTGTCTTTGCTTTATTTCTGTCCCGTCCTTGCCCTCACCTCCCTCTTTACATTTACCATTAATTTTTTTTTTGGGATGTACAGTAGATTTACTGTATGACTCCATTTGTCTAAACCCTTCCTCCTCATCTTACTGCATCTCCCATGTAGAACCCCTTAGGGTAAGTCTGCGTAGGTGGTGTAGGAGGGATTCTCTGACTGTGTGGGTGGATCTATTTTCCATCAGCTTGAACGATTTGCCTTTTGACCTTGCACCTTTTGAAACTCCTCTCCTTCCTCCAGGCATTTTTAACCTAAGTTTTCTCTGCAACACACAAGTCTAGGTTCTCAATTGTTGTAGAGTCGCAGTACTCGGATACAGCCAATACAAAAGCTGACTTTGTTTTGTTTGGGTTTTTTTTTGTAAAATGTGGTATTAGCTGAAGATGGTGTGAAAGCCTTAGGCCAAGAACCGAAGCGTTCAGTCCTAAAATGTGAAAATACAGACCCCATGAGAGTTATTCAAGACACCTCTTTCGTATCTTTCTTATTTTCTCATAAAATATAAAGATCAAATCTCTTCTCATAAATGACATTTAACATATTCTTGCCTTAAATAGCATCTTGGTTGCACTGTTTTAAAGGGTTTTAGATGCCTTATGTGCTGTCTGGGTTCCAGTATTTTTTCTACATTTGTTTAAGAGCTAGTTTACATCAATTTAGAGCAATAAAATTTACATTTTCCAATTAAAAAAATAAAATTTCATGTCATTTTGAAGCATAATTATTATCATGTCTGTGTATACAAGTTAGAAAAGCTAGAGCTGATAAAAAGTGAACAAAATTTAAAATCATTAAAAACAAAACCTGCCAAAGAATCTATTGTTGTAGTCCTTCATTTTACATTTGTCTGGCTCAGGTAGAGCCCAAAATGTCTTGGGTGCTACACATTAGCCTCACAATGGTAATACTGCTAATTAGGACAATTACTGCTGTTGAACACTAGAGGGCAGCAGAGCACAGAAAATGAGCAGCATCATAGATGAGGCCTATCTTTTACCTATTTTATAGTGAACAGGGATGGCAGACTTTGTGAATGAACACAAGCTTAATAAACATCAGTATCTTTAACAGCATCATGACAATACACATATGAGCCTGGGAATGAAAACTGTAGATGAGGTCACTGAATGACCACCAGGAAGGATGCTTATCTGAAACACAAGAATGCATTGTCAGTAAGTTGTGACTCATCTTCCTTTAGCATCTCCATTAAAAGATATTTCTGTTCTACTGAGACCCCCCTCCATAACACAGGGTATGAATTTAATTTCCTGAATACTGGTTATTTTTTCACCTCAAACTGACCTGCCCAGCTCAAACCCTCCAGATGCTCAGCCTTTATTGTCAGTGGAGACGTAGTATTGTGGCTACTGGGGTCAAAAAGGCCAAACAGATTGACGCTGCTGGTTGATTGGTCATGCTGCACCTGTGGGACCAACTAGAGGGGAATACACAGACGTCAGGGTGTCTCCGTCTCCACAGCTGAAGGACTAACCCAAAAAAAGTCATCTCAGAGACACATAAAGACACATGACGAAATAGAAGCCTTGCATGTGAGCATGCCAGTGTTAGATTTTATAAAATAAACACTTAAAATGTATATAGGATTAATGAGTTTGCGTAAGATTCAACAATATTTAGAACTGTAATTTTGTTTTGTTAAGTAAAGCAAGAAAGTTGCCATTTTCATGATTACTAGTTCTTCATTTGAAACTTTTTATAGATTAGATATGTTGATCAATAATGCAACTAATATACCAAAGAAATCTACAAAAAATAATTGTTTTTGCATGTGCTACACACTTTTTTAATAAGGTTAAGGCCTATGAAGTACTACTGCTAACCACAACCACAATGAAATACAGGATACTACTCTGTTTACTAAATATAAGAACAAGACTAACTATCAGACTAATGCATTCCTAATAATATTTTTTCGTTTTATTTTGCTGTGTTTTATAGTTCTTGTAGTTGCTTTATTTTGGCGGTGTGTGTGTGTGTGTGTATGGCAAAGTGCCTGAAAAATGGTGGAAAACATCCAGTAATCATCTACTTCTAGAGTTCACCGGCCACCGGCCAACTCTGCTCCATTGTAGTCGTGGGTTTTCTTTGCCTGAAAAGTGCTGTCGTTTGAAATCGTGAACACCTTGGCACTGATTTTTACTACGAGAACAGCTGTAGGGAATTAGCATCATTTGTTGGCCATCGAAATTGTGAATGGGGTTGTATCAGTGAATGAACTGTTAAATAGTCAATACTGGTAGCTCTGAGATGTTATTGTTGTTGCACGATGAGAGAGATTTTTGGACCGCTGCCTCACAGTTATAGTTTTGCTTGTGATGCTCTTTGAATATTTCTCCTTGTGATTATTGTCTTATCAGGATGGCAAATGTTTATCATGTGCACATAGGCTTCTCCCTCCACATACACTTATGCACATGTACCCAGCCCCCTGCTTTCCCCCTTGCCCAATCCCTCTTCTTACCTCTCCACGCTCCTTATCCATCCATCCTGTTCTCCTTGAAACCACCCGATTGGCCCTCGCCTAGCAACCGCATGATAATTTGGCATAATGTGACACCCCCTGATGCATGGTGGGGGGCTTCACCCTCCCTTAATGCTTGTGGCTGGTGTTTGGGGTTGAAAAGAAAGAAAAATGAAATGGGGAGGATGAATAGATTTGGGGAAGTGAAAGGGGAATTTCACGCTCATATCGTTACATGACTGGTGTCCACCCGCCAAAACCTGTCACATGTCCCTGGAGGCTTTTTCTATCAGCGGTGACTGATGATATTCTTTTCTCATTTTTACCTTTCTCCATATGGCTCCCATGTAGTCCATATGTGCAGTTAGTTCCGGTCACAGCAGAACACTCTCGATATATATATGCAGTACATTTTCATCAGAAGATGCAGGCATGTGATGAGGCAGCCTTCTGGTATCGGCAGGACCCAGTCAGGCTCATAGGTGCCTCTGACACGCAAGCAGGCAGTGAAAGAAACACAAAGATGGCCGCTGCGTGCTCCGTCTGTCTCCACGTTGCTATGTCTGACGTGAGCAGAGCCGATGTGAAGGACATCCCAAACAAGACATCAATTTTTTTTCTCTTTTCTTCTCTCAGAAAATCAAACAGGCTCCTTTGTTGTTTCACCATTTCTCTCTGACTAGATCTTCCTTTCTGTACCCCTCCGCCTCCTCCTCCTCCTTTTTCTCCTCCTCCATCCCTCTATTTTCAACAAAGACCAGAGTGATTTAATGCAACAAAGGCTCTTCTGGTTCTGTTTGACCTCTCCATCATAATGTCAGTGAACCCAGATGGCAGAATGACCACAGTGAGCTTAGAGATGAACAGGACTCAGAGTCTACTGTGCACAATCTACATGAATCCAGTCTCAGAAATTTAGATTTTTAGCATCCCAAGACATCACCATCACAGCATCCCAAGATATCTCTATCTATAGAATATCTCTAGGTTAGTGTGTGCTTGTTAAACAAATACTGTCCATCCATTCTGGGCATTTACTCCATGTCTTGTATCCAACACCCTGGGCACTGTTACAACATTTTATAGACAGTAACAAAATTATTGGCAGACTGATTTATTAAGAGCTGTAGCCCTAATTACAGTTATAAAGCAGGTCAACAGGATTTTGTATATACAGTTGAACAATTAATCAAAATAGTGCAATACATCCAAATTAAAGGAGCTGTAGTTTTTTGATAAAGGGTAGAAATGTCACAACATAGCATTATAAATGAAGGTTTGCAGTGCTACAGAGATACCCCAGCCTATAAAAACATGTTATCCACATGTATGGGATTATGCTGATTTGGTAAAAACTACAGAAAAAAAATCACATTATCGTACTTATTTAAGAAAATGATTCAATAATTACCATTAAATGCATTTTTATCCTAATTTCTGTGGTTTTTTTTAGATATATTAACTTATCTAATTTGTCTTCATTCACTTGTCATTCATTCTTTCATTCATTCTGTCAGTGAGATAGTGAGATGTTCTGAAAATAAGTCAAGTACAAGCAGTTGCAGAATCAAATGGTGAATAATTGTCCACTCTTAGCCTTCTCCTTTCACTGAATCCAAATCTGTGTGAATGGATGAATGAATGAATAAATGTCTTTACACAGTTGCTTTCATCACAATTTCATTTCTCTCCCTCCTCCCTCCTTGGCTTCATCTGTGTCCTTAACATGTTCTCCCAGTCCCCATTCGCCGGTAGTGTGTGTGATGGTGGGTAGGTGGGGGTTTATATCAACACACACATACGTACACACACACACACACACACACACACACACACACACACAAATGCATAGATACATACTCCTGATGCTTTTTTATGCCACCATTTTCCTCCCCTGAACCAATGCTTTCACTTCATTCACACACATTTAGACTATAATTTTAATTAATTAATTAATTTATTTATTTTAATTTTTTTTTTTTTTCTAACCTACACTGTCACCGGAGTACCAGGCAGGGCATGGCAGCGGGGACCAGAGCGAAGGAAGAGAAAACATTTAAGAGGACGGACTGAAACAGAGCGTGGTTGCCGTGGTAACCGTTCCCCTCGCACCCTCCCTCTGCTCTCTCTCTCTCTCTCTCTCTCTCTCTCTCTCTCTCTTTTTCTCTCTCTCTCCTCCCTCCACCTCTGTGCTGGTGATGCTCGTGTCTCTTTTCTCTCCATCCGGTTTGTCCTCACCTCTCCTGGACACGCTCCTCTCACACTGCCAGCGGATGACACATGAGCAGGAGGAGGAGGAGATGAGGAGAAGCTGCTGTCTCTTCTCTCCCGTCCTTCCGTCACTATAAAAAAAAGAGAGAGCCAGACCAGACCAGAGCAACAACCAAAAGAAAGGACATACACAGGATATACATATATACATAAAAAAAAACCCTACTCTTCTCCATTCTCCTTTTCAAGGAGGGCATTTTTCTTCCCTTTCCCCCCCTTTCCTTTTCTGCCCCGATTTTTTCCTCTGAGATCCCGGTTTTGTCAATTACGGCCCCTGAACTTCTCTGGGATTTCAGGTGAGGCACGCGTGTGTAGTGTGTGGTGCTTCTCCTTTTTTTTCTTACCTATCATGGCTCACGCGGCCTCCCAATTGAAGAAGAATCGGGGGGAAGTGGATGTGAATGCAATAGAGGACGAGAAGGAGAAGCGGAGGAAGAGCAGGAGAGCACAGTCCCGGGAACAAAAGAGAAAGGTAACAGACGAGGGCTGGCTGGTTGGTGGCTTCATCTGCTCTGCTCCGCCAGCATCATTGGAGCGTTACTGTATGTGCGTTTGCATCTCTCTATCTCCTTCAGCTTGATCAACTAGGCTTGGAGATTGCCTCATCTCACACGCGCACATAGGTTACATACTCATGTCCATGTTTAGGTCCATTCATAACCTGGCGACACATATTTCATCTTGACACTGCTCGGGTGTCCATTTTTTACATGCCTGGTGAATGCGTGTGGTTGTTGTTGGTATGCATGTGGAGTGCTTGCAGTGTTTGTTTCTATACACGTGACAGTGCATATGAGCTCAAAGTCAGAATTGTTTCACCTGTTAGTGCATGATGACAAGGTGCAAGCTGTTTCAGTATAGAGAGCATTGTCTTTTCCTGCCCCTCACTCTTTTTGTGTTTCCAGAAATGGTCTATATCTCTCAAGGACTTGCTTAATATTTTTCTCATCTGTGCTTTTTTATTTTATTAGAAACACAGACAGTTGTGTCTATCAGGTGCAGAGTGTCTTACACTTAGTCAATTACTGATCAGACGACTGTTCAATAACATTACCCGGTCCTGTCATGAATTCAAGTCAGTTTTATGAGTTGCACAGTGTCTGGGGTCATTCATGCTTTTACAAATTGGAAATAAGAACAGATGTTAAATGGGACAAACTAGTGCTAAGATGCAAAAGAACTACCCTCGATCGTTTCTTCCCAGTTGTGTTTTGTAAGTTCTAGGTTTTTGTGCATTCTTGCATGTGTTTGTGTGTATGCGCGTGCATGCGTTTGTGTGCATGGATGCACAGACAGCCATGTATAATGCATACACGACTGATTTATTGATGACAAAGCTTTTCATGTGATGGAGGAGGAAGTGAAATGCACGTGGATCTCCCTCCTCTTCCTCCTCTCCTACATGTCAGCTCTTTACTTTAGACAAGGCACCAAGTTAAACAAATGCAAAATAAGGAGATATTGTGATAAAAAAAGACGTTAAAGTAAATTATAAGCTACAACAGGAGCAAAATGTCGATTAGTTCAAGTACAGTTATGTTTTTTAAGTAAATGTCGACTTTCTAGACTGACCTAATACCCACACTGGCATTCGTTGCATTCTGCGTACTGGATATGGAAAGATTTGACCATGAGAGATCTATTCAATAACAATGACATTTACTGTACTTTGTGCCCATGGGTGCTCGGTTTTGAATTATGCTGTTGGTGATGATATTTGACCTCAGCATAAACATGAAGCTGGCTATCATGGCCTAATCTTTCCTAAAAACCTAAAAAAAGATCTGTGAGGGCAAGTAGATGTAAGAATTTCATGAGAGTATTTTACATTTGTGTGTTGGGAAAGTTGCATGTGTGTTGAGATTTTGTAGTTAAATGATGGGTAGTGTTTCATAGGAGGAGAAAGAAGAGAGAGGAGGGTTGTATTGATTGGATTGTGCACAGCGCTGTCCATGAGGATAATAAGCTTTCTCTGCCCACCTCGGCCTGCCCTGCGTCCTTCTGTCTGTCCTCACACCAATCTACTCCTGTCTCACTGTCTTTCTGTCTCTTTTTATTTTACCCTTTTGTTTTTCTGACTCTTTGTCTCTTCACTTTTGGCTGGACTTCTCTGTTTCACCATCTCGCTGTCCATACACGTAGGTCCCACTTTGACTTTTGTTATTAGTGCTGTTGTTTGGCTTGCGCTGCTATCTTTTTATGCTACGCTGTTGCAAAACAAAGTCAAATTCTGAAGTTCATTTGTTTCTCAGTTTATTTTTTCTCTATGTATCACAATTACTTTTTTATCTATTTATTTTGTATTCTATGTATTGTCTTTTTTATCCTCTGCTGTACAGTGTCCTTGGGTGTTGAGAAAGGTGCTTATAAATAAAAAATATTGTTTTTATTATTATTATTTGAGTGATTTAGAGAGCTGCTGTCACTCACTCACTCTGCACACAACTTAAAGACACTTAATGCCCTTGTTTCTCTTCAGTCCTGTGTTTTTTGGTTTTATTGGCAGCCCTTGCTCCTAATTGTTATTGGCCTTCAGGCACTTTGTGCTTTAGTACATCAGAGGAGAGCCTGATAGGCAAGAAACAAGACCAAAAAAAAAAAAAGTCCTGATGAAAAGGAAAGACTAATGAAACTAAAGTGATAAAATTGTTGATTGCAATGTTTGCGGCAAAGTTGTTCAGATATAGCTCTACAAATATAAAGCACTCAACTATTATACAAGAGTTTTATTTGGTGCACTGCTTAAATGTCCTCTGATATTTGAAGAAATGATATTTCTTTCAATGCCTATGAAAACTTTAACAGACAGCTTCTCTCTTTTCATGCCTTCTGATGTGACTGAGTCAATATTCTGTCTGTATTTTTGTTTTGGTTTTTAATCAGAAAAACTGCGTATATTTGATGATTTTTTTATTGCTTCATTACAATATTATTGGACTGTAGTTTTGCATGTAATTTGTGTGAAAAAAGAGATCATAAAGTACATCTGAGAGAGAGGAAATATATTTTGACAAGACATCTGCTGCTTTTATCACACACCACTCAGTTCAGTAAGGGTCTAATGGAGTGCAGGGCATCAGGGGGAGAACCCTGTTACAGATGCAACTGAGTTTACTGCATGTGCGTGTTTGCGCTCTGATGTATGTGAGTTTGTGTACAGTATCAGTGGGATGTCAACAAGAAAGAACAAGGAGCAGAGAGAGAAGTACACTTCTAAGTATCTGATTATATTTTTTTGTACAAGTGCAATTCAAGTTCATTAGTCGAAAGTCTGTTAAAAGTACAGTAGCTGTAGTGGTCACTGGCATGGGAAACCCCTGTTACACCGCTGCAAAAATTCTCCAAGCTGCTTTACTTCTAATGACATTATCTAGAGCCAGGAGCCCCCAATGGATTCCCTGAGTGAGAGAGAGCTAAGCAAAGCATAGGTTTCCTACTGCTGTGTCCCACTTTTGACACAGCACTACAGTACACTTTGCAGAATATGCATCAAAACCTATTGTTTCTCTCATATGGCGTATATGGGCCACCATGTGCAGGCTTTTTTGCAGTCTTGCGGTCTCATCTGATGTTTTTCTTCTCATAAGGAAAGGAAATCCTGTTGAGGTTTTTTTGTATTGAAAGTGATCAGAGGCTCATCTTATCAGAGGTCAATGTCATCGTCATTCATCACCATCATGACGCCTCATTAGAGGTCTGAATCGGAATCACAGTGGTGAATGTAAAGCAAGACATTGGAGTGACTGCTCGGAGGCGAGTGGTAGTGTTGAAATTGGCTGTCAGCCCCGTGCTGCCTTCAGAGCAGGCCCATGGCAACTATGGCAATGCAAGAGTCTGCCTGGCCCTGAGAGGGTAAAGAAACCATGGGGAATATTGCCATAAGCTTAAGGCAAGTAGAAACACAATGTCAGTGTGTATTTCAAGGATAGTGCCTACTGTTTGTGTTTAGTCTTTTCTTCTTTCTTCTGTACATTCACTCATTTTTGGCTGAAACAAAGCCGGCACGTGTGTTGCATCCTTTTCTGTCTTCCTCCCCCTATACTCCTTTGCCTTTGCCCCTCCCCATCGGCCCATAAAAGATGGAGGTTAATGAATTCGGCACTCATGCATGCCTCAGCTAATTACATTGGCATTGGGAACTCCTCCCAGTATTACAAAATGTTTTCACCATCAAGATGGCCACCGGCTGGATGGACGGCAAGCGTGACTTTGAGGAGGCTGCCAAGCTTCTGTTCAGTCCAATAATGACAATTGATGTGCCTGATATTGGATTTTTATTTACCTGTTGGGATATGAAATTAACACAGCACATACTTGTCACTCTAAGCACTGATTTCACAAATACAGTCAAGTCCATTAAATCTAATCTAGTCGAACTTCTACTACAATGAATAGTACCGCTGTGTTGATGAGTTTGTAGGTTACTCTCAGAGGAGTCATTGTAACCCTCATCAGTCAGAATAGCTCCATTGGGTCACTGTCCACTCATCAAATGAAACTGAACGTCACACTGTAAATATGCTCCTGCACACTCTGACACATGCAAATCCTCATGTACCCAGGATTGCCAGATTCATGACATTTACCCTATATGAACGATAATTTTGATGTCTGTATGATGTACAATCTGCTAGATATATAATAATTTGATAACTTTGTGATGCTAGTTAGTGATAGTATCCTTCTAAGATATCAAAGTCTCATTCAAAGCTTGATGGAATAGAAAAACATGGATCACAAAATAAAACCGTAGGTTTATGTATTTCTTCTTTTATGAGCATAGATGTCTTCAACTTAAATCACCTTTACTACATTTTAGGTATCAAATACATTAACCTGTGGGTGAGTATATTAATCAGGTCTCTTGGTTGTGACATGGATACTGTTATTTTGCTCAAAATAAGATGACTTTTCCAATTTTGCAGCACTATGTAAAACAACAAAAAGTTTCTGCAGCCTTTTTTAAATGCTTTCAGAAGGACCTATCACTGTCACTCTTATTCTGCAATTTTATAGTTTTAATAACAGAAATACTCATTCTTAGCATTTATATTATACAGACCTATAGCTGGTAGTCAGTTAGCTGTGCTGAGCATAAATACTGAAAATGGGAAAATAGCTAGCCTGCCTCTAGCTAATTAACAGAAAATATTGATTTTAAAGTTTATTTCTTATGTAGTGAGGTTTAGAAGTGCTGGTAGGCTGTTTTATCTTTGGACTGAGCCTCAAATGCAGCGTAGCCTTGTTTACCCCCAGTGCTAAACTTTGGTAACTGACTGCTGGCTGTAGCTTTGCATTTATCAAGCAGATTTTTGGAATGAAATGAATCAATACAGCCTACAGTATTAGCCAAAATGATGAAAGAGTCCTCTAATTCTTGGGAATGAAAGGAAGAAGACATGAGATACGGGCAGTGTGCATGTTCAAATTGACATGTGATGTTTTCTGACACTTTGATCGGTCCCAGATCATAGAAGAACTCACACAGAACACACTCTAGCTTAATTTTGACAGTTTGCTACAAGTGTAATACATTCATTATTATCTACACACACTAAAAATTAGTCATTCATCTTTACTCCTGAGGTTTATGTTTCACATGGCCAAAAAACGTGCAGGATCCTCCACCACACGTCACAGCGTCCCCACTCTGCTATGTGCCGCTATTGTTCTACATTATCTTCAGTCTCTAAGGGGAAATGAGAGCGTGTAATAAGGATTGTTCTAATTATTGATCCACGACTGTGAGGGTCCTCAGTGAGAGCCAGGGGGATGGTGTGTGGGTATAGTAATGGGGTTTCTTAGGGAACCTTCGTAACTGGAAACCAGTGTATGTAGGGATTTGTTTGTCCTACCACTGGGGGAAAAATCCATGTTGTCTAGTTGTGGTTTGTCTGTTTTGTTTAGTTTTTTCCCCTACAGGCTGTCAGTCCAGTGTCTATGACAGTCCTTTTCCTATTTACGTGCATCAGGTGATTACATCTGCATTCCACACTGAATTTTACCAGTTTTGCCAGTCACATGGCCGGTGGGTACTGGTTTGTGGGTGCATGGAAAGAGTCAGAGAGGTGTCGGTGAGAAGGAGAGATAGAGGTAGAAAAAGAGAAGAAGAGATAAGGACTAATAGATGGAGAGAGTGTGAGTGAAAAAGAGGAGAGAGGGAGATAAGGTGGAATGGAGCGAATTAGAGAGGGAGTGAGCGAGATGATGGTAAGCCTAAAGGTCATTTGAAGGTGGCTGGCGTCTTTCTTCCTTTTCCTCTATTTCTTGCTCACCCTCCCTTCTTGTCCTCTTTCTCCCTCTCTGATGTGGTGCCACTGGATGTGGTTTCACCTTGTTTTTTTATACTGTGTGAAAAAAATCCAATTTCATATATCTCTTGCACCTGTTTTCTGATACTTAAGCTGTGACCATATCTTGGTACGTGTCTTTGAAGAGTAGGGCTGACCCTGACTCAGGTGTTTCTAGTCAAGTAGTTTTCGTTAATACCATCAGTTGGTCAACATTGTTTACTGTATTACATATATTTAGGCATTTTTAGGATGCTTGGAAAATGGTTTGAGTTTCAGCCCTGAGAAAGAAGTTTATAAGTATATGTAGGTCACTCAGTGATTTTGATTAATAACTAACAGTGGAACTATCTCAACATTTTGTTGTTTTATTTCAACCACAGTTGAATGAATGCACCTATAGGGAGAGTCTGCATAGTAAGTAAATTTAGTCCGTGGACTGTATGCAACAACAGATGCAATAACAGTCCTCTAATTGGGATGTAGTTTTATAGTACTTGGCTACAACTAAAAACTTAAAAGTCCATATTAAGCTAATGTTTTACAAAACATGATTTCAGTCTTTCAATATTGAGTTCATGAAACTGTTTTTTTGGTTTGTAATCAATTATATTGATGTTATAAAAACAGTTAATTAACACCTATAATGACAAATTTTAGTCCTGAATCTGTCAAATAAGACAACAAACCAGTCTGGTGGGTTCCAGGCCAAATGTATCACACAAGAAACATGTCAGCTCCCATGGCCCCCAGATTTTGTTTTCATTTTTACACAGGAGGAAGAAATGGCACTGTTGCACCCATTTGTCTATGTAGAAGCTTAATAGGGTATAATATCAGGGCAATGTATGTTCCAAGTTGCTAACATGAGGCAGATAAGTGGAGGCTTACCAGAGTTTAAGATTCACCTTCTTGGTGTCATCCTGTGCCCTGTAAAGATGACTTTACATTTTGGTTATCTTGCTTAACATGAAGCTATGACTGACTGAGTGATCGAATGCAGGAAAGTCCCAGCGCTAAACCAACCAATCTGAGATGCTTCTCATTGAATAACATTTGGTTGACTATAGGGGCAGCCTTACTGTAGAGCTCATGTAGCTCTCTCACAGTACTCCAACTAGTAATCTATATCATACTACTAGAAGGTCTCAGAGCGTCTGTGTGTGTGTGTGTGTGTGTGTGTGTGTGTGTGTGTGTATGTGTGGTTCTAAGAAATTCAGATGTTTTTAACAGACCAATTTGGTACCTAAAGTTGAGGAATAGTCCCATTTCCACTTTAAGTATCTCAGCAAGTTGACAGGACCAGTATTTTGGGAGATATTCGTAATTTGGAAAACAATAGCCTTACAATCACATTGCTATGCCCATGACAGTTGAGGGGAAGCACAGTACCACACTGCACGATGGGAAATGAAGTTAAAAACAGGAACAACGCATTTACTAACTTTAGTCCCTAGACATCGGTATTAATATGACCCGTGGTTCCCTACGGGTCAATGCGCTAGTATAAAAATATTCACCTGATTGCACAAACAAATGCTTATTATGTCTTTAGATAAATTTTTGTGATGCAAATGTGATGAAGAAGTACATGATTCTTCCAGTCACTTAATAAGAGAAGGAGGAAAGTCCCCTCAGCATGACACAGTACAGTATTTATTGGTGTAAATAAGTGTTCTCCTGCTGGAATAGCCTGTAAATGTCTCTAAGGAGGCATTATTATTGCTCATTTGATGCCATGACACATACACTGCAGCTGCTCTGGTTAGAGTTGGAGCAACAGATGGAGTTGCACTGCATCCAACTTTATTTTAGGAGAGAGATATTCATGCACTGGCACTTACCTGGAGTTAATGTGACTGCATGTTTTGGTTTTTTGTTTTCTTTTTTACAACAGCCAAATGTGTTACCTAACCTGGCAGGTTGGCAGAGTCATTTTGTCTGAGGGCTGAGTTCTCTTTCTCAGAGCTGCCTCATAGGGCTTCGCAAACAAACTCTCATATCCTGATGTAGCTCATTATAGAGATAATGGTACCATGATAAAGCAAATTTTTTGAGAGTTTTTAGCACTTCTCCCACACTGTTTGACACAGTTCTTGTGTAGGTGGAAAAAGAGGTTAGTGGTGCCTGAGGCCTTGTCTAGGGGATAGTTTTGTTAAACCCAAAACACATCAATGTAGTAGTGAAGTAAAGTAGTGACTCTTTAACATACTCCTGGTTATGTCTTATGTGAAAATACTGCAGAACAGAGTGTGATTTGCAACACAGCAAAATAAAGAATATAATATAACATAGTGTGAAATGATAGATGCTTTTCGTCAACACATGATATTACACATATTGCATGATATGTACAGATATAGATGTTGTATAGATCAGTTCAGTTCTCAATAATGTGTTTGGATGTATTAATAGGAAAACTGTTTTCACTTCTTTATACCAAAGTGACATTTGATTTCAAAGATCTGAAAGGGGAATTTATCATATGCTTAGCAAATAAAACTAGAAAGGGTCAGCACAGTGGTACAGTGGTTACCAGTGTCACCTTACATTTTTACAACAAAATCCAGTATGTTTTGTCCTTTTGCATGGAGATTCTCCCCCTGTCGGCTACCTATATGTACAGTAGTAGAAAAAATTATTAGACCACCCTTGTTTTCTTCAATGTCTTGTTCATTTTAATGCCCGGTACAACTACAGGTACATTTGTTTGGACAAATATAATGATAACAACAAAAATAGTTCATAAGAGTTTAATTTAAGAGCTGATATCTGGCCATTTTCCATGTTTTCTTGATAATAACCAAAATTACTTCACTTCTTACATCAATAGCTATGGCACTGTACTGCCAAAAACAGTGCTTTTAGGCATTCCATGTTTTCTTTTCTGTCTATTTTAGTCACATGATTCACACAGGAGTTAGTACTTTATTGCATAACCATTGTTTCTGATTACTTTTGATGGTTGAATAATTTTTTTTCGCAACTGTATATCTCTCCAGGTACTCCAGCTTCCTCTTCACCATCTGTAGACATGCGCCTAAATAGGTTAATCACTTTGATTTTCAAGGGTGGGGATTGGATCAGTATTGTGGTTGCAGTACACCATGAGCTTCTTCACATGGTTACTGTAATGCTGTAATGCTTCCTAATGATGTGATTACAGGGCTGACTGTACTGTAAGAGGGAAGGGAGGCCAGAGACAGAGAGAAAGGAAAAGCAGAGAACTTGATGAGACAAGGACAGAGATGGAGAGAAAGATTGGCCAAGATGGGAGCAGTTGTGGAGGGGAGAAGAGAGGGGAAAAGGTGGCACTCTGAAGACATAGAGCGACAAATAAGAGAGACAGGATAGCAGACTGGATGATAAATGATGCTCCCTTCATGTTTAAACAGCGGCAGTCAAGTAGCAGAACACAACAAGAAAGTATATTAATAGAGAAATACATTTCTATTTACATTTGATCAAAATTGCTGCTCAAAATTGCAACTCGTGCTAAAATCACATTAAATTCTAATAAAATATTTCTTCAGATGAGATGATATGACTTACAGACTACTGATAATAAGCGATAATATGTCATAAAATATGAGCTGTATTTCTGTTAACACATTTTATGCTATTTATGGAACATTGTTTATGAAAAAATGGTAAAAGAAGATGTTTTTTGCTTTCTTTAAGTGTTTTTTGTGTGGCTTTTTTAAAATAATTTTTTATTATGGAAACATTTTCTCTGAATAATTTCTGATGAAGCAAACACTTCACGCACATGGCTGTTTCTGCTTCTAGAGAAGAAGAAGCAGATTCTGATGTGTTCTTGACAGCTTTCATGCATCCTCTCATAGATGGCCAAGGCAACTGTTTTTGGACTCTTTCTTCTTCCTCTTTAATATGTCATCTCTTCTATAGCCCATCAATTTATAACCATTTTATGTTGTTGGTACTCAGCCTAGTTTACTTTCGCCAAACCATTTGATGGAAGTGTATTTAAAACACATTCTAAAGCATTGCAGCATTAAAAAGTTAGCTTCAAATTTACTTAACAGTTATATGTAAACATAGCTGTGTTTTGTTATAAAAATATCATAAACCTTTTCATAAAACATTTCTTATTAAGTCTGTGCTAATGCTCTGCAGATTTCAGAAATTCAGGGTTTTTTATTCTTATTCTGTGCAAGTAGAAATGAAAGTGCATGATTTTTCTTCTTCACCACATTTTACAGATTGTGCTTGTGGTCAGTCATAACTCAATGTTCATTGAAGCAGCAGTGTGTGTTGGTGTGTAAGACACAGAAAGAGAGAGGGATAGAGAACTCCCCCTCCCACAAAATCACACTCATTAATCCCCTACTGTGCATCAGTGCCAGACCTCTTCCATCGAGCTCTAAATGCACCAAATGGTGTGTCAAGAACATGTGTGCATGTGTGTGTGTGTGTGTGTGTGTTGGTACATTTATGCATATATGGCAGGTGCTCCTCATATACTCACAGATAAAGCTTATCCTATTGAAATGGTCGTGGTCTGTCTCACACACACACATCACTATGTTGACCCCTGGGACTCCAGCCTGTACGGCATGATAATTACTTTCCTTTGCTCGTCCCCACCTCCACCGCCACCACCCTGTCTCCCTGTCCTCCACTTAACCACCTGCCACTCCGCCATCACACCCAGTGATAACTAGAGTCACGCAGTCATCAATTTTGAGGTCTGGCTCGATTTTTGTGACCACGAGATCCAATTGTGGCTGCCAATGCTAAATAGAAAATGAAGAAAACATCTGAATTTGTCAAGATAACTTCCCTGTTCCTTTAATTCAATTTTGTTCAAGAGTGCATCTTAGACTGTATAGTTTCATTTTCAAGGAGCAGTTTTAGGTCTGTTACTATTTTTGTCATATTTTCTCCCCCAAAATAAGCCTCTGTCCCCAGGCAAGGGCAGGATTGTGTGGTCTCTGCCTTGCAGACGTAGCGTCAGTGTGGAGCTCCGAGACTCTGAAGCTGAGGAAATGGACTGTGTTTGGGTAAATCAATGGCAATCACACCTTTTCACAGCCAGCTCTCTTGCATGGGGGGAGGGAGAGGAAAGGAGAGAGAGTAGGGAAGAGGAGGAGCAGGAGGAGGGGGAGGTTGTGACAGGGGTAGGGGGTACACAGAGGGCCCCTTTGGGAAAAGCAAAGCGCCTCGATTCATGATTAGAGAGAGAAAAAAAATCTGCCTACCCCCTTCTGTTTTACCCTTAGCCATCCCAACACCTCTGTCTGAACATGCTCCAACCAGAAAATTGCTTTAGCTTAAGCATGTGCAGAAATCATCCATCTCTTCCTACTGATGTTCTTTTGCTCTCTTTTTCTTCATGTAAAGGATTACGCTGCTGTAGTTGTAGTGTGCTCCATTTTTTTCTATCTCTGAAATGTGTATTATTACCTTGTGAAGTACAATAAACCTGTAGTGTCCAATAGACTCGGCCACAACACCACCTCTTTATTCCACTTTGTTACAACATATAGACCACATTTTAGACTTTTACCCTGAGGCAAAGATTCCATTGTTTGTTAAAGGAGGTAATTTAGTGTGAAAAGGTTGTGGTCTTTATTGTAGTGCAATCTTAGCATGGAAATTCAACATTTTCACAGTGTGTGTGGCCTTGGGTATACTGTACTTTATGGTGAAAAGTAAAAAAAAAAAAAAAAAAAAAGGTGAAATGATTGGTTTTGTCATCTAGCCTATCTAATATTGTACGTCCTTAAAAGCGAGTCGGTGCAGAAGGCAGTAATCCAGGATAATACTGGCTGTTGGGGAAAGGTTGATTGTAGCTCCAAGGTGGGAATGGTATATTCTTTTACTCAGCTGGTTATGTGTTACATCAGTGGAAAAAAAGACCTTTGGATGGTACAGTAATGCACACAGGCACACACATACACCAGAGAAGTGTTTGGCTGTGTTTCTTGTGTTTTTATTAACAGTTGTGCGGACAGCCAGAATAGAAGCGAAGCATTCTGTCTGCTTAATGTTTGATACTGAATTATTCACCAGCAGCTTTGCCAAACATGTTTGCACTCAGTTATCAGCGAACCCTCACAGCATATTGTGAGGAAGAAGTCTATTTTATCATGAAGATGAACACTGTCCATCTAAGGAAACAAATAAAGTGCATACGTAAAATAATAGCAGAGAAATATATGCATTGAAGATCCATCACATCTTTTTCATCAAACTATCACTGTCATCACTTTCATAATTTATTATTAGTACTTTGCCCGAGGACACTGGTGAGAAAATACATTATAAGCGAATGGTTTTATTACAATATGAAATGTTTTCTTTAATGTGCTTTGTGTTATTTTAGACCATCTTTACACTTTTTGATTCATTCAAGTACCACTGTGTACTCATTACAGATTCGACAACCCAACACACAAATAGTATGAAATGTAAAATGATGAAGTAAATGGAAGGTTTAAAAAAATGAACATAGATCAACATGGCATAAATGTTCACTCATGGTTTGTGCAATTGAACACAATCAGAACACACTGACTTTTCATCCTTGGCGAACCCTTCACACAGAATTCTGCTGGTTGAAGCAAACAAACCAAACACTTTAAGTGCTGATAGTTTGTAAAGAATCACTAGAAACAGACTGAAATAAACCCAATGGCCTGAAAGTAACCCTTAACAAAAATAGCTTCTGTGTGAGAAGGTGGACCACTTCTGTTTAATTCTTCCACATCTACAGGATTACTATTATATAAAAAAGTGAATGGTTGATCATTAAAAGTGAGAACCACAGGTCCACATGTCATATTTGTATTGAAATAGTTGAACTTTTAGCTCCAGCCCAAGTGAGAGTTTATCGTGTTACATTGTATTTAACATGTGTCTGTTTTACATGCTAGGTACTAGGGGTGTTAGGAAATATTGGTTCTGCAATATATCGCAATACTTCATTTCACAATACTGTATCGATATTTAAAAGTACTGTATCAATATTTTTAAGTATTTATTTAAATGCAGATATGGCAGAGGTTCATTTTTGTTTTTTGTTTTTCTTTATTGTTTATATCATATTTATTATTATTTTACACTGTTTTATTAAATAACGGTTATTTGAAGCATCCTAAAAGCACTTTTTGCTGTCTGAGAGAGGCAGATGTTAGTTCCTTTGTTTGGGATTGCACAAAAATAATGTTATGACGTTAGTTATAAACTAATAGACAATGAAGATTTGAGCAGGATCTTAAACTGTAATGTCTGTAAAACTTAATTTAAGTTTTAACACAGGAAAACTTTGTGATATAGCATTAGATCCTGTTGTGATAAAAAAAATTAAAAAAAATGTGTTTAGTATTTGTGCATATTTCTTGTGGACTTCAGTTCTTCCAGGAAATAATCATTTTTTAAAAAAGACACAAAGAAAAAAATGCCTATTTAACAGTATCATGATATATTGTGATATATCGTATCGTGATCTTAGTATTGTGATTTGTATTGTATCGCCAGATTCTTGCCAATACACAGCCCTACTAGGTACTTTCACATACTCTATATCAGGCATGTGATTTAAGTACTCACTAACCTTGACTGTTCTTTTGCTGCTTTCATATTTATGGGGTATTTTGGGCTGTTTTGTGTATTGAACGCACAATTAAACTTTGTCCAAAATCCCCATTTTGTTCAAGCCCTTTAAACATTTTATTACAGTGGCGGTAGTATTATGAAGGGAAACATCTGTACATGTTGCGATACAAGTTTACCCCCAAGGCACAACGAGTGTCCAGGACTGATGCTGTGTCCTGGCTCGCTGCGCTCTCCCTGCCCGCTGCTCCTGCCAGAAATCCATCACTAATACTGTAGCAAGGGCAAAAACACAGGGCAGGGTGATGAAGAGAGAAATAAAGAAAAAGAGAAGCCTATGCTGCACATTCAGAATGCAGTGAATAAGTAGCAGAAGATATACCATTTACCAGCACTGCCAATGTTAATGCAAGGAGGATGACTGTTGTTGTATTGATGATAAGGGTGAAACTGGATCTCTGCTGTATCAGATTTTACCTCACAGTCATTACAGACACATGGGACTGTTCTCCCAGACATACCTGAGTCATGGTAATTTCCCTCACTCCTTATATGATGAGTAACTTCCAACACTAAAAAAAACAACACATTCTTCCTACCTACTGACATCATATACCCCCTACATCATTACCTCTATTTTTATACATACAGAAATACATAAACAGCGTCCTGAAAATAAGATCAACAACTTTTAGCCAACCCCCTCGATGATGTGTATCGCTGTGTTGACAAAGTCACAGCTTTTGGTTAAAGTAGATCAGCTCAGAAACACCCAGCCTTTCATCTTTCATCTATCTCATCTCTGTTTTAACACATATAGTAGTATGATTTATACTGCAGCAGGAATACGATAAAGCAGACACCTCCACTCATCAGAACGGCAGGTACAAAAGCTGCACCTCTGCTGATATACAGTCTGTATTCACTTTATCATCTCAGTTACCACATGATTAATACTTTGTATGTTTGCATTTGGTTGTTGAGGTGAAATAAGTTTTTATAACTGTTGTAATTTAAACTGAAAAGTTCGATGCTTCAACATTTGGTATCTGACACTATATGAATAAAAACATCAGGATGCATCACACCTACAACTTCCCATTCCTGTACATTTTAAACGCTTTTATCATTTAATAATCGTGATTTCCTGATTTTCCTTTGTGAGAGTTGAAAAAAGAGACAGTTACTTGTGGTTTAAAATCACTTCTAGAGGCATTTAAAAAACAGAGTGATTAAAAAAATTCAATGTTGAGTAAATTTAAGTCAGAACAAACTGATGTTTTCTATGAGCTCTATGATTTTGTAAGCATAGATGACAATGTAAACAAAATAAATCCTAAAGACAAAATGAAAATGTTATTTGAAATGATCGTTATTACAATATGAGATTATGTAATGACAATTCTCATCACTGTTTGATAGCCTGGCCCGCTATTAACAACAAAACACTTGATTTTAATGTGTCCAGATGCCTTTGTCCACATAAACTATCTATGAAGTTAGAATAATTTTGTTTTCAGACAAATTTTTTTTAGTATTCCCATTATTCCCAGTTATACTTTTCTTTTTTCACTATCAAGAAAAAAATCATATCGACACAATTATTTCATTAGAAGAGATATTAGGTTTTATTACAACTTTATGGGTAACACTGTAGTTTAACATATTTGATTATCATTACTATTTTTTTGTTTGTTTAAAAGTAGTAAACATGGATTTTATTTTTTTTAATTTATTAAATTGCTGTTTGTATAGGATATAATAAGAGCTGTAATGAATGCCAATATAATGTCCAGATAGATTTGAGATCAAACATATATAATATAGCTACTAGTGCGGTGACCCATGGGAGTCCATGGGTTCTAGATGTGGTAGTTTTTATGCTATTGTGTATTTGTGCATGCTGTACTGCATTTGTCCAGCAGTCACCGCCAAAGCGTTCTGGGTATAGCAACGTGATTGTAAGGCTATTGTATTCCAGAATTATTAATATCTCCCAAAATATTAGTCCTATCAACTTGCCATTTTTGCTAGTCTGTTCCTTGACAAAAACGACATAAGTATGTCAAAGTGCAGCAGTCAGCTCTTTCTGGATTTTGTGTGAATCCCCAGACACACATACATGCATGCACACAAAGGCCACTTGACTTTTGTAGCATAGATTGGATGATTGACCAAACAAGCTGTTATAAAAGTAATTTGCTGAAGTGGTTGCATTTTTTTCTTCACTTTTCTCTAACATTTAGTGGCTAATTGATCAAAATTTTTAATCATGATTAATTAAATTATCATTGCAACTTTCAGTCTGTGATCATTCTATGATTTGAGAAATGATAATACACTAATTGCTCATTCACGGTCAGTGTCTGAGGTGAAGTCTGTCAGCGAGGAGGCTTCATCTGATGCTCTGAGACACAGCGTTATGAGTCAGGTTGTTGGTAGTGTTGCTGCTGACGAGGTTGCTGTCACCGTTTGTGTGTGTGTGTTGCTGACTGGGGATGCTGTCAGCTGTGTGTCAGCCATCTTCACACCCACGATGCACTTTTAACTTTTCTGGGAGCTTCCCCTCCTGACAGCCAAACGGACACTCCAGCTGTAAACACCTGAACACACACGCAAGTTGCTGAAATGACCAATTAAATGAAGAGCGGGAACTAAGCAGAAATGACAGCGTCCAAAAGCTTTCCTCGCTGATCCTTTCAAAGGACCAGTCTGACTTTTTATCTGCTAAATATTTAGATTTATAAAAATAAACTTGTTTAAATGTGGTAGTTAATCTGTTCAAGCTGTTTAAACAATGATTAAAATCACTACAAATAGTTCAAATGTTAGGAGTTATGAGTTGAGGTGAGGTGCAACTATTCAATGCAGCTCAACCACGGGGCTGGTAATGATGTAGGGTTGGGTATCTGGCATTTTACAAACAGCATAATGAAGAATGAGATGATGAGATGGTGAACTTTAATTACCCCTAAGGAAAACTCAATTGTCATTTTACCTCAGGATGAAATAACTGTAAAAAATAAAAATAAAGACAAAACAAGTAATGCTTTGTTAACAAAGTATGGTAATAAGTTAAAAAATACGCATAATTAACCAGTTCAGAGGTAGTAGTATAGTGCTGTGTGTCTGTATTTATGTTTTCTATGTGCATGTGTCTGTACATGCATAGCTTCTTTGTGTGTGTGTGTGTGTGTGTGTGTGTGTGTGTGTGTGTGTGTGTGTGTGTGTGCAGAATACACAGTCCATGGCAGCACAACATGTAAGAGACACTTCAAGGTGAGCTGAGTGTGGCGGTGGAAACCAACAAAGGTGTCTTGACCTATTGAATTGTATCTGAGACTGTTATAGCCCATATGATAATAAATCAGTATGGATAAACTTTGCATCTATACACTATTTATTCTATGTCATTTTGGATTAGCGGAAGCACATGATGAGGATTATCTTGAGTTTTATGGAGAATTAATTTTTTGTTAGTGAGTGAATTTTTACAGAAGATAAGACAACAGACAGAATACTAAGAGATCAGACAAGATGGACTAAAAAAGACGCTAAATTTACCACAGCAGATCAAATTCTCTCGAGTGAATATAGAAGTCAGACAGCAGAGAACTGAAACTGAATACAGCTGCTATGCTATGTGTGTTTTTGTGTGTGTTTGCACTCTGTTGGCTGCTGAGGCCGAGCTAACTGACTGTACCCATCAGTCAAGGTTGTGTCTTATTATAGGTCATTAGTCTCTCTGCTCAGCTGCGACCTTGACTCGAGCATGTATATGTACCATAGTAGGCAAAATGAGTGTGTGTGTGTGTGTGTGAGAGTGCGCACCTAGGCTGCTAAGTGTGTAACACCGCTCTGCCGCATGCACAAAAATACGTTCAGGAGTGCTCACTGTCTTTTCATGTGTTGGTTGTGAAGTGTGTGTTTGTGCGCACATGTGGCTGTAGCCTTGAAGAGCAGTCAACTCAGTCTACGTCTGATGGATGGGTGGACACCGGAGGGGTCACAGAGGGTCAGCCAACAGGCCCAAATACAGAGGGGGGGCGGGGAATGCTTACAAGGATGTCACTCACACATTTTCATGCCACAGGACACGTTGATCTCAAGTAAAAGTGCTGCCGCGTATGATAAAAAATTGTCTGGTGTGCAGTACAAAAGGCTGCCAACACTCATTAACAGATTGTTTGCTTTCAGGTACTTTGACAGTGACACTGTGATATGCAAACTACAGTGTATCATCAGATTTGTTTTACGTGCACTAGGCTATGTGATGTGAAAAGTTAGATCACTGTAGTAATTTAGATAATATTGTGCAAAAGATGGAGAGGGTAGATCCTTTTTCTAGTTTTGGTGTGTGTTTAAATTTATGGTATTATAATGGAAGTCTTACTCACTACCACTATTGTGATGATGATAATTAGCTTCAGTGGAAACTGTGTCGTCTGAGTCACCTCAAAGCCTTTTTTTCCTGTTTTGTGCTACACTGAATCACATTTTCGCAGTGAATTGTTTAAGTTGCACGTTGTTCTCCTTTTTCACTGTGAAACTGGCACAGCATCAGACTGGCAAATAGATCAAAACCTTGCATCTGTATCATCCTAACAAACAGCTACAATGTTATCTATCATCTAAACCGTAACTTGGTGATGACCTGTATGATACTGTTGTGTAAAATACCAATCCTTGTCGGAGCTGAATGCGGAGTACAGCGGTGTAAAGCACAGTTACTGCAGGTTACTGTATTGCTGTACACCAGTGGATCAGGTTCATATTTCATTGCCCCACAGAAAGAAAATAGCCGACAAAAATCAAGCTAGAGAGGAGAAGAAAGAGAGAGACATTCTGGATCTTCCTGTACCCCTCCCTTTATCGATTTCAGTGTCCCATGTCCTTGTGCTAAACACAGCACGATTGGTAGAGCGACACTGAATATAAGGACAGGTTAGAGTTAGACAAATAAATAGCAAAACGAAGTGACAGTCAGTGCTGTCTTCTTCTCCTTGTGTAAAAGGTCATATATTCACACATTCTAAGCTACTCTCAACACTTGAGTAAAGATATCCTCCAATGTATTAATCTAAATGAGTTTAAACAGACAGGTTGAATGGTACTTCCGCCTCTCTGTCCTCTTAAATAAATTAAAATCCTTCCTCAGATCACACTTGACCCTGCTGACCCCACTGACCTTTAGTGTCACCACATCAGTAGTCCTATAGTACAGAGTCACAGTATGTGCTAAAGCAATTAAGAAATTAGTTGAAACTACTGTTTTAATGTGAGATCCATTTAACAGCAACAAATTGCAGGTGTTTTTTTTTTTATTCTCAAAGCCCACATTGCCTGTCATGTTGCCATGTTTGTGGAGCTCTGCTGTTATGGATTTGGGTCTCCCCTTTCAACAGCCTATTACTTTGTGTTGCCTGAGGGGCAGCTGGCTGTTACAGCATCTAATGACCTTCTGTTTGCTGAGCAGAAACGCCAGGATGTGAAAGGTCATTCCTCCAGAACAGGAGACTGTAAGGTTTAATAACCCTTAGTATTCTTAGAGGACGGTAAATAAGGTAAATGAAGGATCTACAGTTGTTTTGGTTAGCATGTGAACAGTAGCTGCAAGAGGAGAAGAGGGGAGTGCAGATATCAGATGTACAGGTTTCTAGCATCCATGGATGACATGAAGGTCATGTCCTTAATATTTCTGGGAATCTGATGGATTAAATAGTATCAAATGGAGTTTATGGTATTTGTGAGGATGATTCGGATATTCAAATGACTACAAGCTTAGATCAGCACCAGAACATCTTCAAACAAAAGTGGGTAGACTTTGGATTCATGACGTTAATATTTCTCAATTCTTGGCAACAGCTTTGATCAGTTAAAATAAATAAAACAAATTTTTCCTCACAGTGCCACCTTTTCAATCTGTCTCCTTCCTCCTTTCTATTCCTTGTAAATTCATTTCTGTCAGGGTCAAGCAGCAGTTGGCCCCGTGTCAAAGTGGGATCACAGAGGACAAAAATATTGTCCCCAAAATTTTTAAAGCGCTTACTGTGCCGTTGGTGTGCATATGGTTTAGGTGCATGCATGCACAATCGTGACTGTGTCCGCCTGTATGTGTGCATGTGTGTTTATACTTGCTGTGTGGAGACTAAAGGGGGGTTCAGGGGGGACAGATGGCTCGTGGTCTGCTCTCGTCTGGTGCGCTCTGCCTGCCAAAGATCAGGCAAAAACACTCTGGTCCATTCAGCCCTGTTTGACAGGCCAAAATCACAGACCTCTCTCTTTTTTACAGATCATGAGCTACTAAAATACTATTACGCTGGCACCTACAGAAATTATATTTGCTAAATCAGTTCTTTTTTTCTTTTGGCTAGTTGTGAGTAGCAGACACATCTAGTCTCTTATCTCTTGTCTGTTTGTTGGATTTCTAAATTGAAGAAAATGTGCTTATATGATTCACTCTTTCAGTCATTCATCCATCTATTTATTTTTTACTTACTTATTTATTCACAGTCACCACTGAATTATTGTTGGCCCCAATATAAATGTGAGAAATGTGTTATTGTTTACAGTACATTTGCATTATAGATTAGATTAGATTAGATTAGATTAGATTAGATTAGATTAGATTAGATTAGATGAGGCTATTATTGATATCACAATGGGGGAATAAACTACTCAATGCAGCAACAGGATGAAGTGCAAGAAAAAAAAATGCATGTATAAAGACAGTGCAAAAGACAAAAAAGTATAAAAAAATAATAATAGCAGTAAGTAATGAAATTCTGTGGGCTATATACATATTTAAATAGCATTATATTAAGTTTACATTTACAGTATAACATTGTCATGTTTTTTGCCTCAAACAACCACTGAAAATAACATGTCTGTCTTATAATTGTCATGTACTGTCTTGGCCTATAGCTCACAGCAGAACCAATAGGAGTGTTTTTTTTTTTCCTATAGTGTTTTCATTGTCTGTAGTTGCACTAAGGATCATTTTATTTGTTGGGAGTTCAGTATCAAACTTTGTTTCTTTACTCAGTGAGAGCAGTTCTAGCTGGGAATTAAATATTACTGCTGGTTCTGATTTGCCTATTTTTGTCACTTCTTTTCTTTGACTTTGAACATTTTTTCAGACCAACAGCAGGTTTTGGCACCTTTTGCTACACGTGAATGACTTTAGAATTGCCCATGGGTCAGACTCTGTGGTCAGACTCATGCAGACTAAGGCTTAGACTGGCAGGCTCAATGCTTCGGTGGCTCATTACTCACTCTAGTGGTGCAAAGTGGTATTGAGGCAGACTGTATGACAATGCAATATATTGGTCTACTGTCCTCACTGTTCTTTCTAAAAATTTTAATACACATTTTTGAATTAGCATTATTTTGGAAGTAAGCAATAGTAAGTAGCTCTTGTAAATAAGAATGATGCCAATAGCCCAGATTAGGTACTTCGCAGAATGTTAGAGGACTGATGTAAATGTACAGCTCTGGACTGGTGGTGAGAAATGATAATGTGGGTAAGAGGCTTTTAGACTCAACTTTTTCCTCTCCATAAAGTCTGGAGTCATGGCCATTAGTCTACTAAAAGGCTCTCAGTGGAAAGATAATTATCACATGCACACACTGTGGTGCATACACTCATGCAAGTATGATATTTAACATGCAATGTTTTTATGGATCTGTTTTATTAGTGCTGCAAAATTATCACTCCACCCCCCGAAGGAGAGGCAAGGGGTATTGTTTTTGGTTCGGTTTGTTTGTTTGTTTGTTAACATTCTAGCAGCAAAACTATTGGTTTAATTCATACCAAATTAGGTTCATAGGTTTCCAGTGACCCAGAATAGATCAGGTTACATTTTGGGGACAGCAGGTCAAAGTTAAAATGTTTTATGAATTTTTAAATAATTTTTTTTCTCCATTTACTTATAATGGGCGAAATTTCAAATGTGTATAAAAACATCAATTTTGTTTCAATTTACTTCAAACTTGACATATAGATAAAGACAACTGATATGCTGACATCAGCACACGCATAGACATGATGACATCAGCTGGATCGATGCCAAAATAAGCTACAATACGTGCGAGGGGCGGGGTTTGTTGTGTCTGGCACCACTTGTGTTAAATTCTTATTTCAGCTTCTCATACAGGAGTATTTGATGCCTTTCTCCTCTGATGGTAAACTGAATATATTTGACAAATAATTGTGATCTTATATGTTGTCTGTTTTTGTGTGTTATTTACACTAAAGCAACAGTTGTGAGAGCAGTAGATAATGGAAACTACTGGTTACAGCTCTAATATCTATGGTCATTTAACTATATTTGTTATTCAGATCATCACTCACACTCAAGTTTAATAAATTAAATGCACTTTTTTTCCATAAGGGAAGAGAGAAACATCCAAGCGGGACTGTAATCCACTCAAATAGAGGACTGTCAGAAGGTGCCAACAAACAGGTCACTGGGAGGGGAACTGGAGAGACAAACCTTCTGGCAGAACATCACAGTAGAGACAGTGAAACCTTCATTACATAACTCTTAAAGTCAACTTGACCTCACATTAACTGTGTCCTGTTCAAGTCGGCAGCCAAATATACAGTCTCACAGTGTCTGCACTTCCATTTCCTGTTACCCAGCTGTGGTGCCAAGCCACAGGGATGAACGTGACATGAGGAATGATGGTTTATTCACCTCTTGACAACCCGTTTTAGGGTTAGGGTTACTTTTGAGACAAGTTTAAACTATATGTTTCAGTCACATGTTTTATATACAAACTAGAAAATATAAATAATGATACTATGAGTGTTTGATCAACAGCTAAGCCGAGAAAAGCATGTCTTGATACTTGCAGGGTATTGAGGTATTAGGTCATTTAATACATAGACTAAATTTTTTTTTTTCATGACAATCCACATAATAAAGGCAAGTCTCCCATATGGGGTGAAAGGGGCTATGATCAGCAAGTTCACACAAGACACTAAATAGCTTGTGTACAGTGTGGGTGATTCTGGAAACAGTAAGTAGACAAATAGACCAAGAAATTAATTTTCATGTGTTACAGTGATAATGGGTGTCCATATTTGATGAAGTGGTTTAATTATGCATCTTTGTGTGCTGTTTTGAAGGAGGTAAATGAGACGGTTTCTCTGGCGTCCTCCATTAATCGAACAACACAGAGGAAAGAGGATATAGTAGATGAGAGAGCGTGAATTCCTGGAGCAGGCTCTATTTTCCTGTTCGTCTTATAACTTTAGATCAGTAGCAGATATAATGTCTTGGTAATAGATACACTACGCTAAGCTAAGATGATGTGTGAACACTGTCAACTACAAATCACCTTACAAACCTTCACATGTAAGTGAATAGTCAGTGCTGTGACATGATTCAGCCTTTAATATTTATTTAGGCCTCTAAAGATGAGTTCACAAGAAAAAAAGGAGAGAAAAAGAATTTAAATGATTGATTCATATTACGGTACTTTTATGTGCTTGTGCATCTATGCATGTTTGTTAAATGACTGCATCCTCATTTTTACTCTCACATTAAGGAAAATGCATATTTATGTGCCACTTTGTTACATTCTCAATCAAACTTGTCTTCCTTTCAACTCCACCAAATCATATACAGTATGCTTCCAATAGTTCACACAGGATCAGCTCTTATTATTGGGTATAAGCCATTTCAGTCCATTTACTGGTTAGTCATTTGCATTTTTATGGCCCATTACATTTGAGGCTTCATATCATGTCTCTCATGTCTTTGCAAATGTCTTTGTCGAATCTGCCTTTTTGACACAAAAGGTGGTTTAATATAGTTTATGGACTACATTTTTTATTCAGTGCCTTAAGACAGTTACAGCTTCTCATGTGTGCTATGGAGATTTTTGCTTTTGGATTGTTGGACAGAAAAAAAAAAAAAAAAAGTAATATGAAAACATCAACCAGGGCTGTGGGAGCTGTTGATGGAAGTGCAGTGGTATACCGCTTCGAGGGACTCTGTGGTATGAAAATTGATGGTTATCATGCTTATCTACAGGAAAAAAAATGCAACTGGACGGAGAATCTCAGCTGCACATCTCTTTCCCTCCTCAACTGTCAGATTTGTCATTTCCTTGTATGAAGAAGGGAGCCTTTTTACACATACCTACTTTGTTATGTAAAACTGTTTCACTAACCATTGTTCTGTCTATGCCGAAGGAGGTAAATGAGACAGTTAATTAATAATAAATGTAATATTGTGATGCTGGCTTTTTTGAGATTGTTATCATACCGTGAAAAATTTTATGAGGTTGTGGTTCCATGTGTTAAGCACCTTTATACCAGATTTTTAATTTAATTGCATATTTAAGCTGTGATAAATGTATCCCTTAAAGCTTATGATACTAATATTTCCTCATTGCTTCTTTAACATATTGTCACCTAAGGGATTTTTTTGACAAAATGTTTTGGGTTTTTTTTGCCTAAATTATCAAATACTCAAGTTGTGGTTAAGATTTTTGTTTCCTGAAAATCTGAAAAAATGGCTTGACTGATGTATTTGTCAATACCCTTTTAGCTATAGATATTCTCATATTTTCAGTGTTTTGTTTTTTTTTTTTCCTTGCTGTTACACAATGTATGCACATCTGGTAGACGTCACAGCGAGGGTGGTGACATGTGGTAGACTTGTCATGTAGGAGACTGTCCACCAGAGTCCAGTGTTTGACTGTCAAATAGAATGTGCTGTGGGTCAAACTGAGGCTAGGGGAGGAGGAGGAGGAGGATGAGCAGAGGATGGAGGATGCAGGCTCACTGTGGTTTTCTCCCAGAATTTGGTTCTTGTATGTTGTTTACTTTATTTTGGTCTGTTTGAGGCCTTTAAACCCAGTCCTTCTGTTCTAACTTTTTGTTTCTGTCACCATCCATGTTACTTCTTGAGTTCGTCTTTCTGTCATTTTCATCATCTTCATGCTTTGACCTTTTTCTGTCATTCCTGTCATCCATACTCTCCTCTTTTCCAACCCTGTCTCTCTCACCTTCCTTCTCTGTACTACAGCGTCTCACCTTTGCTCTTCTTTGGCTGCTTTTGGGGTGACTTTTTGGCGGGACAGATATTGATCCAGTATGGTGTGCTAGTGTGTAGATTTCACCTGTACAGCTGACAAGTCAGTTGGAGGAAATCCAATGCGACATTCAGGTTCTCCCTACATCAGTGTCAGCATTATTGTACTTGGACCTAGACGAGAAAGAGACAGTAGACTTAATGCATGCAGCTGTAGTAAAACTGGATGGCTATGATAATAACACTGTAAATAATTACGCTTGCAAAAAGTAATTGAAAAGTAATTTATTTGGCATCCATCAAATTGGATACAATATCTGATAGAAACAAGTTCTTGAAAATCATTTGAATTGTGGTCTTTTATTTAATTAAATTGCTTTTATTATCAAAACCAGTCTATTTTGACAACAATATCATTTTTACAGGATGGCAGTGGTGCACTGAAAAGTCTGAGGTAGGACTGGATGATAAAAATGTAAATATAAATGTAATTGATAAATAAAAATACATATCTTTTTGCTGTTCAGTTTACAATATTGCACTGTTTTGTTATGAGTTTTTGTCACCCATATTTTGATGCTTTTCATCATTAGAATTGCCTTGAATGTGCTGCCTATAGATTCCTGAAATGGTCTGGTATTTAGCAAACGTTTGTTATGTGACCATAAAATATAGTTTAAAACTACATGCAACTGGTTTCTCCAGCTTTTGTTCAGGCCTAAAGATCAGCCTTTAAATGTGGAAGAAATCATAATTTGACACTGTGATAAATATCAGTGCAGAGTAGTATCATGATGACATTTTTGTGTGTATCACCCAGCCTTAGCCTGCAGTTTGCTTATTCATTCAGTGCCCTAGTTGAATGGTTCACCTATTTTCCTTTCAGATTTCCTCATCTTCATCTTCCTTCTTTCTTCCTCTTTCTTTTTCTACCCTTCCTCTCTCTCTGCCTTCCCACCTCCCTCCCTGTCTTCATTTCCCTTCCTCCGCCCTCCCCATTGGTTTCATGTCCCAGGTGACAGAGGGGAGCTGTGCCCTTGAGCGAGCTCCGTGCAGCAGGAGCAGTAAATATCCTTCTGCTGTGTGGCTGTGATGTGTGTGTGTGTTCTGTATGATCTCTACAAACACCGAGGATACTCCCCAGAATAAGGATGGTGTGATATTTTACAGCTCCTTGGAGCTGGCTGAGCTCAGCCATTATGTATCTGAAACCAGGAGAGGAAATCCAACCGCGGGACAATTGGATTAGCCCAGAGCCATTTCTATTGCTTTTGAATAAATAAGCATATTTATTTTTTTGGGTGGGTCGTTCCAAGCGTAATAGACTTATAAAAAAGAAATATTACACCATTTCTGAAACATACTCTGAAACACCATCCACTGAAAATGATGTTTGTTGCATGTGTTTAGCTCCATCAGGGACAAACACACACATTTTTGTGTTCCTTAAGCAAAATTTGTTCTGTAATATTGGTGTATTTTGATTCTTGTCTAAATAAGTAAATGCACCTGGACAAGAAGAAAAATGCTCAACCATTACAAATGTATTAGTTCAGATAATTAAACAGATTGACGACCGCTTTCATAAGAATTATGGCGGTGCAGCTGTGTATGCTTTTGTTTGGCAGTCATGAGAAGGTTTCAATATGTAACCATAGATGTGAGCACCTAAGCTCCATACTGAAGACATTTTGGCTGGTTCTTGTCATCAGATGGTTGAAGGTACAGGTGGTTTAATATTGAGGGTTTGAGTTAAGGTTTAGTGTTTAATTGTAATGGTTAAGTTTAATATAATGATCAATGAACATCCTCACAATGCTATTTGAAGCAAACATTTGTGTGTGTGTTTGTGTATGAGCACAACTGTGTCAAAAGAGATAATTTTCTGTAAGTAGGCTTGATTCCCTTCCTCCTCTGTTGTAACCTCTCCCGTTACCATGGTAACCCTGCTGTTTCTAAGCAGGGCTGTTCACCGCCATGTTAGCATGTAGGGGTCTATAATCAACCAATCACATGTGCAACTCGGCTCTTCTGGTCCAGAGCATCTGTCACTCCTTCTGTCAGCTCTCACGTACACCAGTCTCCAGCTCACTCTGCGTTGGACTGTCTGATGCTATCTGACTCATTCCAGCTCTCATTGTTTCTCATCTGAAAGTTGATAGCAGCAGAGCGTACCCATAATGCAAGTGGTGCCATTCCTCTGTAGTAGTAGCTTAGGGATGGATGGCTCCATGTGACTCTAAAGTCTGTGTGAACATGCATGTTTGTGTGTGTGCAGCTCTATAAGAACAACAACAACATGCATGCTATAAATAATCCTGACTGGTGTGATGTTGATGAACTTTATCTTTATTAAGAACACCACAGATGGAAAGTGGCCATAGAGCAGCATGTCCCAGGCGGGTTCAAAGAATAGAGTCATTTGTTTACACATCTATGTAGAGTTTATCAATTTGTTTAAGTGCAATCTATTCAATGCAGTATTGCAATTAATCTAACTGATGCTTTGATATGTATGTTTTTACGACTTAAAAATGTTTGTCAACCCAAGTTGTTGCTAAGAATGGAAGCTCTACATTTTTCCCAGGTCTAAACACACGTTTAGTGTCTTTCAGAAGGCAGTTGTTTTGGTTTAAAGCTCTTGACTGTGCTGTTTTCGACTAGACTCATTGCTGATGAACCACATTTCCAGACGCAGATGCAGCTGTTTTTAGAATAGAAAAAAAGATTAAAACAAAACACTTTGGTATTCTTACTTCCTGTAAGGAAGTCACAGTCACGCATAGAAAGATTTTGCAGTATATAGCAATTTAACACACAGATGTGCTGTTCTGGAGGTGGCATTAGCATTATGGACAAAAATTCCGTGATGATATTTCAGTATATTTTAATCTAAGTGTGAAAGGAAACTAGACATTTGCACCTCCTCTTGAATTCAAGATTTAAAGGGGGAAAAAAACAACAACAACAGGAAAGTCCCTCTTCAGAGCCAGTGTTTTGTATATTGATTTGGGGCATTTTGTTTAAGGGAATGATAACTGTGGTCCACACTCATACATAGTAGGTGACTTTAATGCACCTTAAAGTGGAACAAAGAAGAAAAGAAAGTCTGTGCTGAGCTACTGTCAAAACATGAAGGCGCAACTTAGGGACACCACATGACCCACTTCCTCCTTAGAATAAATACTCCTTCTAGCATTAAACAAACATGATTCATATTTTCAGGCGATTGTACATTTATATGTATATTGTATTCCATTTTGGTAATTCGATCTCTCTTTAGTATTTTTTTCAGATTGAATCTTTAAAGTGTGTGTGTTCATATTATTTCATATTTCATTTCAGAGATTAGACATAACACCACTCAATGCGACTAAATGAAAATGTCGTTCAAGTGAAAGACATTAGCGATGTCTTCTTTGTTTTTTAGGTTTTTCAATATATAAATTCTATGACAGCTTAAATATTTTAACTCAAAACTCCTGTGGATTCTATCTGGTGATACAGATGTTTAATTTTGTTCATGGTTAATGAAAAAAGTTGTGATACACCAATAGACTGATCAGACAGGCTTCGGCCGATATTTGCTAATATCAGCAATATTGACTTATTTTCACATATATTCGTCTGTTGTGCTTTTTTATAAAAACACTCAGTCTTTTGCATGTTTAAATCTGTAATAATTCAAAGATAATGTGATGAAGTGCTGAAAGATTTGAAAATAGCATCTGTTTTTATATTTGTAATGAAGATTTCTTTGTTATGGGCAGATAAAAACATGAAAACCAAAATAAAGAAAAAGAAAGTAACGTCTGCATCAGCTATTGGCTAAAATGTCCTTTTAAATGAAATTATTTTGCAAACAGTGCATCCCTAAAAAAGATTTAAAAAGTGCCAGTAGGAGATCCCTCAAGATACGCATCATATCTCAAATGGGAATCACCTATAGTGGTAATAGCCAAAATCAATCCTTGTCTATATTTTCCAGTAGAGCTGAGTGTTTGACAGCTATCCTCCAGAAGCGGTAATGAATAAGCTTTGCGGGTGAGCTTCTCATCTCCCGGCTTTAGCTCATTTGACTGCAGAGGGGGCGTGTCTGCTGAGGGGTAGGAGAGGTAGGAGGACAGAGAGTGTCCCTAATACCACAGGGAAAGCCCCTAATCCTCTGTTAAACTGCCCCCATTTATTGTTAGGTGGCCCCCACTTGTCCATTCACCCCCAAAACAGCGTCAAGGTTATTGTTGTTATTTTTCGCTGTTATTGGACTCGTAAACTCCCTGCTTCATTTACACAATCACTGTCAAGTGCTGAGACCCCCCTGGCTGCTTCCATGTTACCAGGTAACGCCGACATGCAACCCACCACACGCAGTCCCTCTGGTCTTTGTTTGGGAAAAAAGCTGATAAGCAGGATGACAATAAAGAGTCCTGTGTGGAGGGAGGCAGGGAGAGTGAACTAGAGAGAATGAGTGGGAGGGAATGAGGGAGAGTGGGTGGGATAACAAGAGAGGGGGGACACATCCCGGTCCTTTTAGACAAAGTGTTTGTTTCAGCTGCTATTTCAGTTTGGCCCTGCTTGCCTCCCCAACCTTGAAAATCAAGATCATAGTCTGTGACACCCCCCCTCCCCATTCAGATTAAATGAAGGTGAAGAAGAAAAGAAAGGAGGCAGAAGGGGAGGAGGGACAGACTAGGGGGAGAGAAGAAGTCTCAGCTACTATGGTAAGTCAGGGTGCTCTTCATCATCCACATCATGCTTCCTTTTTGTAGGTGCTTTCTGGGGCAGGGGCCAGCTTCTGCGAGGCAGCAGGGATTTACTCTTGTTGACAGATAAAAAAGATAGCGACGGCGTTGGGAGGGAGAGAGGCAGCAGAGGGGATTTGGCGTGTGTCCTCTCTGCAGCGTGAAAGACTGCGAGACACTCAGCTTTGTTTGCTCACTGGAGAATCAGTAGACATCCTCGTTTCATCTTTTCCCCCCACCTTCCTGTTCACTTCCTCCTGTCCCACCATCCTTCTATATGTGAAGTGCAGGGCATCGATCAGACAGCGGAAGGAACGGTATCTGCCACCTGCAGGGATAGCATTTCTTGGTGGGCTTTGATTTTTTTTTTTTTGTGTGTCTTACCACCTGATCCAGTATCACCTTTACTCCAACTTGGATGGATTCCCATTGTGCTGCGATAAGGAGAGAGAGCTAACTGGATGACTAAATGATGAGATGAATGGGTGGATGTTTGGCTGCCTGGTCGGCCAAGCATCCAACCATTCATCTGAGCCTCTAGCTCATGTTTCACTCCTCCACATACAGGAGAGAAAGTAACAGGGGAAGATACACTATAGATGGAACATGGCTGTGGAAGAGGGTGCTGTCTTTCTAACTCAAGTGAGTGGTTTCCTTATCTGTGTGTTTTTGGTGATATCAAATTTGAGAAAAATACAAAGTTGTGACATGTAAAATATAGAGATATCAGTCGGAAGTTGGCTGATTTTCAAGAAACTGGACAATCTAGGCTGTATTGCATGTGGTTTTATGGGGATATGGAAAGATCTGCTGCAACAGGATGTTTCAGGTCTGAGACATTTTCCGGCATGGTGTACTTTTTATTGAGATGAAAACAAGCCACTTGGTCATATTTATGGTTTGCTCTGTAATTCACTACTGCTGTTCCCTCATTGAAGTACTCTTACTGTCCTCAGCTGAGCTCTGAGAGAACTCAAAGAGGTATAAGAACAGAAACACATACTCAAACTGTTAGTAGATAAGCTGGTTTCTGATACTCATACTGTCACAAGAGAATTTTCTTGGGAATGACATTTTATTTTAGTCTTTTTTTTTTAAATTATCATCCTCCTATTTTCACTCGTTTGCCCATTTATTCATTTGCTCATTCATTTACTCTTGCTTACTCACTTTGTCATTCCCACTCTTGGATAATAGGAGGCATGGCCATGTCAAGAGTTGAGTTGGAACAATACTCAGGACTCACAACATTAACATACAACAGAATATCAACATGGAAGTACTGCAGCTGATGTACCATACATGGATCAATGAAATCTGAGGAGACTCTAAAACATCATGTTATAGATTATCATTCATTGGCTGCCAATAACATGTGTTGCGGTAATCCTTAGTAAAGCTTTAACAATGATTTTTCTGATATGGTGACAGTGAAATGGGGACATTAATTCATCAATGGATTTGCTATATTTAGTGAGAAGGGTAGAAACCAGGAGTGTACAAATGAATATGCAGGGCTGGGGCTGGTGGGTTTAGGGACAGTTTAGTGATGAGAAAAAGGGGTGTGTTGTGGGTGAGGTGATGTTCTCTGGCACCAGTGGGTGTTGTGGCCAGCAGCTTGATGCCTCTGGCTTTGTGGGCATAGAGCTCTGTGTGTTTTGTGCTGTCAGGAGAGAGGGGGATAAACTAAAACAATACACCCGCTTCTGGTCCGTCTCTTCTCTTACAAGCTCGCTCAGTTCATTGAGAAGCCAAAGCAGTGACATCAACATACTCTGCATGTCTGTATTTGCATGTATATAATGTGCAGTACTGTATATATTTGTAACAGCGTCTGCATATGTGTCAAGGAGTTCACTAATGTGTGCTGGCATGTTTGTGTCAGTGTGTCTCCTCTTGTATCTGGAATACAGAGTGTGGTGAGGAGTGGTTTGTCATACAGTTAGTGCAGCATGCCAAACTGACATCATCTGTGTCTGGTGGGCAGAGAATATTTCAACTAAATATCCTCCATCAGTCCAGACTTTCTCTGCTGTGATGCCATGAAAAATGTGCCAAATGCAACTTCAGTAGAAATCAAAACACAAGCAGTCCAAGTCAACATGACACTCTCCACTTAGAGTGATGGATAAAATACTCTAAAGATGTGAAATATCCAAAAGACAAGTTCACATATAAGTTCATGAGTGCACCTTTCCCAGTAATACTGAAGAAATACCTAAAGATTTGCACCAAACTCATCTTTAAGGTGGATGAATGCAGTTTATATAGATTTCTTCAGTAATAACTGGTGTTGTAATGCTGACAGTAATGAGTAAAAATTTAAATCTTAATATTTATTCAGTACTATGACATCACAAATGAAGTCATTTTGTATACTGAACCAACATAATCCAAGAAAGTGTTAAATTCCAGGACACACACTAGGGTTTTAGTTTCTGTCAATTTTATAGTGTATGGTCTGCAGATGCATTTTATGGCGATTAGAGCTGAGTTTGTTGACTGATTCATTTTACAGCTAGTTGCCTTGAAATTAGCTGCCTTTTGACTTTTGTGAAACTGTTATGCGGAGTGAATCCTGTAATTCTCGGCTTTTCCAGTTATCATTTGTGTGTCAGATTTCTCTCTCTTCCCCCTCTCTCTCTCTCTAACATTAGATTAATGCTTTCCTTCAGGCTTAACCTAGTCTTTAATGGCCCCATTTTCTTTGAACCCCTGGTCTGTGCAGGCTTAATGATATTTCTCTTACTAATCTCTGGCCTCGTCCTGCGTAATGCTTCATTCACAAAGACTTCAAGATCCCTCATGTTGGACATAGATGGGATGCAGGATGGAGGGTGGGGCATGTTGGTCACTGGTTGTCACTGCAGGCATTAAAGGATAAACTGATGAATAGTGACTACTTAATCTGTTGGCACTTATACTTTGGTAGAAGGAGCAGCAAAAAAGAAAACTACATAATATTCACAAGATGAATTGAAAGTGGAGCCTGTCGGAGTTTAGTGTTAACCGTCATTTTTGGATATGTAGTATATAATATCTGTTCATCTTGTAATAATATTTAATCACCCTCAGACATATACACACTGTGCAACTTCGATATCAGAGGTTTTAGAGAAAGGTCAAGCATGTGGTGACATTCAACAAAGCCCGAGAGATGTGAGCCCTCAATGGTATGTTACACAGAGCATGTGGCACACTGAGGGCACTTACGTAACGGACAAGACAACTGTTGGGTTGTTTACAATATGCAGACGTACACACACACACACACACACACACACACACACACACACACACACACACATGCTGGACAGAAATTGTATCATCTGGGTAGATTTTAATAATTGATGAAACTAGAAACAGTGGACATGTTCTGAGCAAAATGATAAAAGTTACAAATTGGAATGAACAGTCACTCTGGTTGTCTTTATATCAGTTGAAGTCAAGAGCATTAGGAGTTTCTGTACAGTGCAAATGCAAACATGAATTTAACCAATGTGTCTGATTTCTTCTTGGAGCATTTCACTGCAGTGAGGAAAGCCAACATGAAATAAAATCAGGGTATTAGCATTTTCTCTTGTGCAGTGTTTTATGTATGATGACAAATGAGCAAATGGAAACAAAATAATAAAAAATAAAGATAAAAAATAAATAAATAAATAAAGTGGGATGATCAGTAGATTATAAAATGCTTATTCAGATGTGCATGAAGTGTCTTGCAGAATAGTTTTGATATCACAGAGATGTTTTGATTCCTGTGGATTGTAAAACCATGTGGATGCCATGTACTGTCCTACGACGTAGACAACCTGCAGAAGACAGCAGGAATATCAAAGGAAAGTTGCAGGGAGTACTCAGTGACAGTGTTGAGGTGGAACAGGATGAGGACACCGGTCCTGATGGCTGGGTTTAGACTGGCTCTGAGCCAAAACTCTATGACAGGTCACTATGAAGGATGGGGATTTCTTAATGCAAAACACACTCAAGACTACCAAAGGGAACCTTGGGTCTTAAAGTATGCTGTCTGACAAATAAGGAGATGATACAATCATTATAAAAGGGATATTGTTTTCTGTAATAGTTCAATATGACATTGCCATAGTGGAAATCTTGAAACGGCAAACATTTGGGGGGAAAGGTGTCATAGAATATATGTTCCAAGAACTTACTTAGTGTGTTTCATTTTATCTTTGGCCCTATGCATGATTTACAATAAGTTATACTGTAGTGTATTATTTTGCAGTTATTTGTTGTTGTTACATTGCTGTTGTAAAGTATTGTTACAGTCAGTTTATATATTTCAACCATTTCAGATTTATCCAAATAGTCATTTTGAAATCACCAGTGTTTGTCTATTCTATTCTATTCTATTCTATTCTATTCTATTCTATTCTATTCTATTCTATTCTATTCTCAATCACAGTATCCGTCTATACAATTATGCATTATAAGTGCATAAATCTACAATTTGAACACCCACTATGTGTTGACATTTCTTAATCGGTAACATTGAATAGCTGTGAATATGCTGTGTAAAACATGCACAATAAAAACCACTACACTAATTTTTTAATTTGAGTTTTTTGCTTTTTAGAGTGGCCAAATTATTTCTGTTAGAATGCAGAAAATATTCATATTACAATGATGAGCAGTGTGTATTTTTCTTAATAACCACGCAAACAGATTAAAATGACAAATTGTCCATAATATATATTTTTCCTCAAATCATGGGACCGTAATCTTCAACTTCCCTGTGTTTCTAAAACTTAGTAAAATGAGGAAACAGGACATATAGGCCACTGTTTGGGAAGTTTTCACAGTCAGTGTCCCAATTCACTGTAGAACAGCAGTACCACAGTGTTCTTCAGTTTTATCAAAATTAATGAGTCTTTTGCAGGTGCTGCCAGCATCTTGATTGCTTAAAACAGCATCTGTCTAGGTGTCTCATATGACTTTTAAAGTGATTCCCAAGCTTTAACTTCCATATTTTTAAAGTTTTTACACCTTCTGTGTCTATGTCTATTGTATTAGTATTTATTTGGCTGTAGCACACTTAACTGAGGATTTGTGCCTGTGAAAGTCTGTTGTATCACAACATTCCTTAATGCTACAAGAACAGAAACACTGTTGTTGATCAAACTGTCCTCATGGGGTTAGGGGTATGGATGTGGGCTGGGGGGTGCACAGATATGAGTCGCAGATTAATGGTCTCTTGTAATCAGGAAATGACTTCTGGTTTCCATTCAGCTCCACTTCATCTGCTGCCGTTATTAAGTACATCTACATACAAACACTCACACTCACAAATACTTTACTCAGTTTTTTTAGAGTCTATCTGTGGAAAAATCTGATGGTGGATGTCTTTTGGCTTTGGGTCAGATCCCTCTGTGTTTGTCCGAGTTATTTCTGGAATAGCGTGGTGGTGGGGGAGGCAAAGACAGAACAATGTTGGATAGCTGCTCGCACTGTTTAGCCCCGCTGAGTTTATCCTAAGTGGCTCTGGACACAAGGCTAAATTTAGCAGGTCTGGGCATTTGATAATTCAAGGGAATTTGGTTTTTGATCCTCTATTATGAGGCAGCGTATCACAGCTTCTCTCCCTCCTGCTTTAAGTAGCACCAGTGCTGAGTTTTACAAAATGCTCTTTGTGGAGCTGCTGCTGCAAAGAAGGGAGACAAAATGTGCAGAGTTTGCGATGTGTCAGTTCATGTCAAACTTTCTGTCCTCAGAGCCGACATGAACCTAGAAAATACACACAAATCCTGACATTCTTCTGTCTGTCTACCTCTCTCTCACTGGCTTTTTTTTTCTTTTCTCCCATCTTTACTGCTATCTCAACCCCTCCCTTTCTCCTCCTCTCACAGACGCGCACACACACACACATGCACATCACATTTGTTACAGGGGCAAAAACATGCTTGCCTCATCATTTTATTTTGGTGTGCAAAGCCCTATTTCTGTTGTGAAATAAAGGACAGCCAAGCAGTATAAAGGATGCTCTGCTGCTCGTAGCACAGCGACAAAGACTCATAAGTGTTTTACTGCTTCAAGCAGAAGAGGTTTCCATGGTAGATCAGAGTTCTCCGTAGCAGCAGTGAAGACCACCCGCTCACTGATCTTTCCACCTTTGGGAACCGGAGACATTAGGATTTGACAAAACGGTGCTTTGGGATGTACCAGAGGATGGAGGATGACGTGAATTGGATTTTCTCATGGATTAGCTTTTTGCAGTGTTTTAGTGATGTCCTGCACAGAGCCGGAAGGGAAATGTTTGTAACAGGACATTGGACCCAGTGAATGTGTGGATATTTACTTTGTCTTTGATTCAATTAAGATGCTTTTTGGCTGCCTGAGAAACTATGACAGAGTTCTACCTGGTATAGTAATTTAATTTATTGAACTTACTATTATTTATAAAATGTGCTTTATGTGCTTTCCTGTATTCAATTCATAATCTCTCTCCCTCTCTCTCCCTCTCTCTTCCTCTCTCTCTTGTCTCTGTCACTCTGTCTTAATGTGTTTATGTCTCTAACTTTCTTTCTCTCTCTCCCTCTCTCTTCCTCTCTCTCTTGTCTCTGTCACTCTGTCTTAATGTGTTTATGTCTCTAACATTCTTTCACTCTCCTCTCTCTCCAGTCTGACAGTAATGCCAGTTACCTGCGAGCTGCCCGGGCGGGAAACCTAGAAAAAGTCCTTGACTACCTCAAGTCTGGGGTTGAGATTAACATATGTAATCAGGTAAGATATGTGACATTCTTTATGCTGAATTACACAAAAAAAAAAAAAAAAATCAGGTTGATTGGAAGTGTTTGCAGGTATTCCTGCTTAACTAAAGAACCTGGGAAGCTTGCTAGCCTAACACTTTGAAGCAGGATTTCACTTCAAAGCAGGAGGTGAGGTGCATGAGCTAACTCCTGTATATTCTCCTTTCTCAGAATGGTCTGAATGCTCTTCATTTAGCCTCCAAGGAGGGGCATGTAGAGGTTGTTGCTGAGCTGCTGAAGCTTGGTGCCACTGTGGATGCAGCCACAAAGGTAAGACCGCCCGTCACCTGCTGTATCACAACGCAGCTCATGTGCAAAAGGACTATATTTGGATATAGCACTAAACATGGCTGCACTGTAACTGCATACATCTACTTAAGTGTACTAAAAAGGCACTGCCTTTGTTAGGATTTAATATTCATTAAAAAATTTATACCGCCTGTGTGTACAAGTGTTAGGAGCACTCAATGTAATACCGTATGAATGAAGTAAAAATAAATACTTAGATCACATTTTCAACTCTAAAATGTGTTTAAAAATAAAAGAAATAACCAGAAGTACAAGAAAAGCAAAGTAGTAACAACAGCGATGTCAAATTTTAGCTTTGTTATGTACTTAATGATATGATATGATAAACATGCATTTGGGAGGGGTGTGTTCTTTGAAGCTCTTTTTTTCTATTGCTTGAAGCAACTGAGTGAAAGAGTTACTGAAAACATTATCCAAATTCAAGCCTGTAAGGTTTTTACTCCTATTTAGTCATCTTGTTCCGCCTCTGCCACAGGGCATATACCTCATGCTTGCATAAATACGAAACACAATGAAATATTCAAGATCAAGGGGAAAATCTCCCCAATTAAAGCCTTTGCTGTGACCCTGAGGATGCTCAGGGATTAGTGTGAGATCTTGGGAATTCTGTTTCTGCGCCTTAACACCCGTTGTCTGCAGCTGTTGGAGACAGTAATGGGGGAAGGATACCAAAATTTGGTGAAGCTTTGCATTTGGGGTGTTGAAACATAACACTATAATAATATGGTGTTCTGGTTATAGTACATTTAGACGACAGGCTTTATACTCAGCATCTGTGTGACAAAATGTTTACTTTTGATGTTGGAAGTTTCTATGTTTGTACCATGTGGGTGTGCATTGAAAGATGTGATTGACAGCTTGCTGTCTTGCCAAGTCAGATTTTCAGAGGGTCTATTTATTGAACAACATACTTCCCCTAACACGCAGCTCAACTCCTGTTAAAAAGTTAAGCCAACATTTTGATTTGTTATTTTGTGATGTTTAACACTACTTAAACATAGTACTATGACCTGTTACTGCAACATAACATAACCATAACTAACAAACTGGCTAACGTTAGCCTTAATTCAGCATTGAATTACACCTATATGGTCTATCAGCTAGCATGCTATTAGTGTAATGATACAGTATGTGGAGTTATGAAACACTACTATATGCTGTAAGTATCTAAAATTACTTGGTGGTGTTTAACATAACATTTCCTTGTTATTCGTCTAGCTATTCTTTTAGTGTTAGTGTGGTGAGTTTCACTCTTCACACTTTCCCAGCTCCGAATAAGTCCACTCCTAGCAAAAAAAAACAAAACAAAAACAAGATGGCACTAACTAAAATCACAGACATTAAAGAAAAACATTTCCATCTCCTCTTGGTGGCTGTCTGCAGCATAGGCAATAAATACAGAGCCAAAGTCCTATCCTTTGTGGAAAAAAATATGAGCGGTGGTCAGTGGGGAGAGACAAATAAGATTTTGATCCAATTCAAAAACAATTATTTCAGCCAAAAAGTCACGGTTCTTGGTATAGATCTAGTTTTTTGTTAAATAGAATACATTTGTTAAATTGGACTGCATTCCTCATTGCACTTGATTTAACATCACCAAAATAACCACTCCTCACAAGTGAGGGTATAAAGTATTGAGAGATTTGAAAATCACTATGACTTTTGGATGTAGTCGTTATATTTATGTATTTTCACAGTCTGATTCAACAGTTCAACAGTTTTAGCACAAACTGCAACTCTCTTGACTTGTACAATTCTCTTTTAAATTGAGAAACATACTGTATATAAATGATGACATAATAGAAACACAATTAAAAAATGACTTGTCTCCTTTCACTACAATACATTTTCACTCAAAGATAGGTTCTATGGAGACAACCAGAAGAAGCAGAACTTTGGCTCTCTATATAATACTCCAATACATTTTTAAAATGGTGATCAGTCTTTTCAGTCAAATTTTAGGGCATTACTGTCAGTGCAAGATATTTGTAGTAAGTTATTTGGGTGATTGACACCTATAATGACCAATTGCGGGTCTAACCTATCACATGGGCAACCAGAGACCTATTTGGCAGGTGACTGGAGGATGGACATCACATCCCTACGTCTCTGCTGCATAAACTCTGGCTCCAAATTGCATCACAGAGGCAACACAACAGCTCCCATAACCTTAAGAGTTTAGCTTTATGTTTGCACAGTTCAAAGAAACTGAATTACAGTGTCCAGTGGTAATATACAGTTTATCAAAATACACTCACAGTCAATGAAAACTCTGAGACCATATTTTTCAACATAATTTTTATTTTGAAACCCTAAACTGGAATTTTTTCATATGAATCATTTGTTTAGGATATTGGCATACAGAAACAAAAATCTAAAGTTTCAAGAATAATTTCAAAACAAAAACTTAACAAAAGAAAATGGCACCTGCCAAACACAAAGTCACAACAGTAGCGGTCCTGGTCAGGAGTTGTTACTCTCTCTCGCCCTGGACGCGGTCTATCGTCAACAGAGCCTGTCATGTTGTGGGGTTCAACCAGGTTTCTGATTTTGGGTTGAGAACAGCCCATGCATAGGCCTGGCTATATCACTGGAGCTCAAACCGACCCCCACCATACCCAGTGCCCGGAGACGTTGTTCACGTGATAGACGTGGCATGATGCCATTCACTGGACTAACAATGGTGGCCTTTTTTGGGCCTTTATATAGGCCTTCAAAACCAATCCTCAAATTGTGCAGATACCCACTGAGTATTGCTCAATGTGTATTTGGTCCACCTTTGCAAAGAGACCAACCCATGTGCAATGAACTGTGACAACATGACAACTCATTATTATCTCAGCTACCTGAGCACTGAGTCATCAATAAATCCACAATGAATAATTACAACCCCCCTACAAGTAGAAATATGCGTACATTTCTACCTCAAAGTTTCTGTTGACTGTCAGTATACTAATATCAAAGCTAAACACAACCCACTGAATGACATCATGTTTGTTGCATCCCTGATGTAGGAATGTAACATTACAGTCACCCTTTGTCTGCCTTTTCCTTAATCAACCAAAGTTAAAACCTGTTTTACCTGTCCTCCCTTGTGCAACATCACTTGGAGTATCACATGGCCTAGAGGCAGGATTCAGAAGGACCTGCATAGTCCTGTATATAAAGCCTCTAGGAGTTTTATTTATGGCTGAGCTCACATGGGGCATCGGAAGCGACACATAGTTGGCAGTGCAGGCAGGGGGATGCCAGAGCTGGAACACCAACAGTACAAAAGTAAGGGTGGTGGTGAGTGTGTGTGTGTGGGGGGGTGTTCACTGACATGGATTTATACAGGCTCGCACACAAACACTGAAACACGCACATATACACAATGTGGTGGGACAGGTGGGCCAGAGCTTAACACACATTCCTTTGGTTGTTCCATCTAATCCAGAAAGGAAACACTGCTCTGCATATAGCCTCGCTGGCTGGCCAAGCGGAAGTCGTCAAGGAGCTGGTCACCAATGGAGCCAATGTCAACGCACAATCTCAGGTGAGGCATTTTTAGCATGCACATACACACACACACACGCAATGTCAAAACAGTAATGAGATCTTGAGGGTCTATAAGTATGACCTGAAACTCCTTACATTTAATTGCACATCTCATATGCACTCAGTTGTTTGGATGATACTGTATCATCAAACCACCACTTTGACTTTGCAGGAATCACTCAGCTGAAAGATCCTCACACACAGTCTGGCATCAGGCCAACTAGGCCTCTGCCTCTCAAAGGAAACTGCTGTCCTTGCATTTTGCATTTAACTCTATCAGATGAAGGTGACAGAAAGGGTTTCGGAATGTCTTTCTTTCTTTTTCACCCTGCTCAATGATCAAGCCATCAAATTAAAATGTAGCTTTACGTCAACTGCATTTACAAGCTTCACCTTAACATTTCATTTTATTTGGTCAATAACACAGCAACATCTGTCCCTTTTAAAGAGCTCCACCGGTCATGTTATAAGGCCTAATAAAAGCACACTTTAAATATGCATGGAATAATAATTTGCATTTGATTTGTTTCCTGCAGAACTGTTAATCTCTTCTGCCACCTTCCACCATAATTCCCTGCAGAATAAACCTTCACAGTAGTTCGTAATTGGTTGTAAAGGATTTGTGACATCACATATCGTGCTCCTATGCCTGCCACTTCCATGACAGAGAAAAAAAAAAAGTCTGTCCCAGCAGATATAAAAGCAAACTAAGGCTATGTTCAGACAGCAGGTCTTAATGCACAATTCAGATTTTTTGGGGAAATTTGATTTTTTTTGTGTGCTTGTTTATATTACACATTAAATGCGACTTCTATCAGTTTTGAGTTTGAACTGAATGTGACCTTGAAGTGACCCAAATGCGCAAAAGAGGTGACCACGCAGGCACGCACTGTGTTTACGAAAGTAAATATGTTTTTCCTGTCGCTTCCCCCCCTGGGATGCAGAATTGTGACGTTTTTCGCATTTCAATGACGTAAAGGTTGGATAAATGCAACCTGGCCGCTCAGACTGAAGTCGCATTGCAAAATTGATTGATTGGATACATATTGATTGGTATCCTAAAAGTGATTTTGATTTAAATGTAGGCGAGGCATCTATAAGCATTTAGCTTCTGCCTAAGCCTGTTCAGTCTCAACAGAATTCACAGTCGGTTGACTTAAAAAAACCTCATTGATTGTATGTTTTGTATTATGAAAGATGACTGAATAAACTTAAACCATAAACCGTTAAAATATCAGATATGTATAGGATTGACGACCACATGTGAAAATGGCCTTGGTTGGACTTGAAAAAATCAGATTTGTGCTGTTCAAACTGTCTTTAACAGATTGGATACAGGTCACATATGGGAAAAAATCAAATTTGGGCCACATTTGCCTGCAGTCAGAATGTAGCCTAAGTGCAGCTATCACTCTGTACAGTGACACTTAAGTATAACAGTGAATTAACATGAAAATAAAATTCATTTTGAGTGAAATGACACTTTTAATTTGCATAAAATTAATAATAGAATAAGATGGCATTGCTTAATTTTATAAGTGTTGTCTTTTTTGGATATTATACTGAATGTTTCAACTTTTTTTCTTCATTAGAACTGTAACACAATGAGCGAATAAAAGGGAAACAAAATATGTTGTTTTCAGAGATGTTTATGAAAAGTACCAAAAACAAGGCTACATTCTGTAGTGTATTTTTCTATTTTCAGCACAGATTGAAAACATGTTGTCATACCAGATCCTCTGTTAACACACATTTATTGTTCATGCATGTGTGTTTTTCATCACTTGCACAGAATGGCTTCACACCTCTGTACATGGCAGCCCAGGAGAATCACCTGGAAGTCGTACGGTTCCTTCTGGAGAACAGTGCCAGCCAGAGTATGGCCACAGAGGTACTGTACACGGGGCTGTGTCTCTGCTTGTGTTGGTCTGTGTGTGTGTGTGTGTGTGTGTGTGCACATATGTGTATGTGTATCATATGTATGTGTATCAGTCCTGTGTCCACCTGTCTATAATAATACCATTACATGTCTTCATGCATTTTCTCTGCCTCAGTCATGTGTGGTCTTAACATCTGTTGTACTAACCGCCTTCATCTCCTCCCCTTCTCTATTCCCACCCCCTCCTCTTTTTTATCCTCCCACCCTTCTCACTCTACACCTGTGTATCTCTGACCATCTCTCTGTATCTTGTCTGTATTTTCATGTCTTCATCTTAACCTCTCTGTCTCACATTCTCACTGCATCCACCTCTCTGTCTTTTAACCCTCCTCATCTGCCTGCCCCCACCCCTCCTCTCCCCACCACTCCCCTCCCCACCCCACCCCTCCCCCATCTCTTTATGAGGGACTAGGCAGAGCTTCATTGATTGGTAGTGTATGGTGGTGGAGTGACCTTGAGTGGGTCACTGATGAGGTCTGCTCCTCTCCATGCCTCTCCTCCATGGCTGCTGCTGCCATTACTGCTCTGATTTACGTTGCTCAGCCTGTGGAACACATACACACACATCTTGCCAGTCACTATACACACAAACGTGTAGAAATAAACACCTTAATAATGAAATTTCCAGATAGTCAGTGTTCAGTTTGCTGGTTTATGTCTGTCAGTTAATGAAACTATACAGCATGCTCTTTAGGACATGCTTACACATACACACAAAATGTGGTTGCACACACACACACATACGCACACAAAGAACTCTACATGCATGCAGTACTTGTGTGAACATTTTCACACCAGTTTAAGCACATATGAGCTTATAAATACCTCTGTGCATACAAATGTTCAGACATATGCAAGAATGCACTGTTATGATATAGAGTGTTCAGCTGAATTATAAATTATGTGCGTGGGAGAAAGACAAGAGCACTTTACACTCATTATGTAACATACATTAGTGTCCTATATAAAAGTGAGGTTTAGAAAAGTACATCAGCGACCTCTGTATCTGTTTCAGTTAGTGCTGAGTTACAATACACTAGCATTTGTATTATAAGTCGAATAATGGTTGTTAATTACCAATTACGCTGTTACTGAAATATTGAATTATTTATATTATTCTCAACATCTCAGACTTGCTTCAGACATCTTTCACTACGTTTACACATATACAGTTGTCTTACAAAAGGAGAAATCAGTGCTTTTTCTTTTCTGTTACGCTTGCCATAGTAGATTCCCTCAGAAAATGTAATATTTAGGTGATACATTTTTTACCATGCACATAACAATCTTCTGTTCAGTCACACTTACCATCTCGACTCATTTCCATCTCTGGTATAATATTACAGCTTCCATCCTGCCCCAGTGACTTTTCCCTCTATTCATATGCAGGATGGCTTCACACCTCTGGCGGTGGCCCTCCAGCAGGGCCATGACCAGGTGGTCTCCTTGCTACTGGAGAACGATACAAAGGGCAAGGTACGCTTGCCTGCCCTGCACATCGCCGCCCGCAAGGACGACACCAAGGCCGCGGCCCTGCTACTGCAAAACGACCACAATGCAGATGTGGAGTCCAAGGTGGGTGACGACGCTGATGTAGGCTAGTAGGCTTTGTTTTAAACTCATTTTATTTACGTTACTGTTTAGTACTTTATTTCATTATTGATGCTTTTGGTTTAATTTGAAAGTAATTGTTTGATCTGGCTTTTTTCTATTTCAATTACTTTTATTCTTTTTTTGATGCTTATTGGCAGATAGGTGAAAGGAGCTCAAGTGCATTCTTTGTCCATGTTTTTATATATTTAATCAAACTAACTGTTTTCAAAAACAGCAATTGCCATTTTGTAAGAGGAAAGGCAAGTAAAAGGCTTTGCATAATTTGATAATTTACTCTGGTTTGCTTTGAGCTCCTTATTTCCTCTCTCTGCTCCCCCACTCCAAAGTAGTGGAGGCCTACTTTTTTCTATTTTTTTGCTCACTAATTGCCCATTTTCTCCTCTCTTGGCTGACTCTGTAGATGATGGTGAATAGAACAACAGAGGTACACCTCTACTATGTACACTATCTAGTCTCTTCATTGCAGCTCATAAAAACACAAAACAAAAAATCAGTGCCCCTGTTTAATTGCAGTAGTGTCTCTGCAGCCCTGTCTCACTTCCCTTTTATCATATTAACACAGTCTTGTCTTACTCCTCTCCATTGCTTCATTCATGTAGTGGATACCTGTTATCATAGAGAAAGTCAGTAATGATGCATGTTTCCCTAATACTGATGTAGTATATTCTGGGACTAGAGGCTTGGGTATCAAGGTTTCCTTGATTTAATGGTTTCATGGTTTCCAAAGCTTAACCTTCAGCTGACTTTTCTGACAAATTCTTTGTGACTGTAGACAAAATGTTGTCCTAGTCTTTTCTGATACAGTCCTTCCATGAAACTGATTAACATGATAACCAGTGTTAGCATGAGAAGTGGTTATCATTCATTGAATAGCAACTGTTTGTTCATAACCTGCATGGCAATAAAATGATGAGCTTCCCATGAAGCTATAGAAGACCCTAACCATCAAGTAACAGCCAGTCTGATGAGATTACCGTCCCTTATTAATTTGTCAAATTTCTAGTCATCAATGTTTGCATCTCAAGCATTTTGCATGGGACCAAAGTAACAAGCTACCTTGACCTGCTTCTATGGAAACAAGGCCCACTTTGTCACACCAAAGCCAGGCAGCCACCGTCTGTGCCGGTTTATGGTTGGCATTGTCTTGGGCTTTGACAGGCTGGCAGATACAGTATTTGGTATGATTCATCCAAAAATGGATTTACTGATCTGAGGGCAGTGCATCGTGGTAAACAAATTTGCATAACGCTGTATGGAATGATGTTATGTCACTTTTGATAATAAAGCATAGAATGACTGACTCTACCAGGCAGGGTTTTTGTTAGTTTGCATTGAAGTGTGTTTTGTTTGGGATGTATGGGACGCCAGATTTCAGCTCAGTGGGTAAACATGTCTGTGGCACCTGCTATTCACTGTAATACGGCTTAGTTCAAATTTGGATTGGTTTAGTTAGACTCTTCAATGTCAGGTTTACTTTGTTTTGCCAGGTTGGAATGAAACCTTTTCTGCTGTCCTTCTGCTGTTTTGACAGCTGCTGCTCACTAAGCCTGTGGTTTTACCCAGAAATTACTTACTCTTAAGATGTTAACAACTGGACTTTAAATTAATCTGCAGGACCATTTCTGAAGATTAAGACTAAGATGAGGCTAATCTAGAAGAATACAAATATAGCAGGATAATTTGCAGTGATGTGCAAAATCCTCAGCCACCATTAGGTTTATTATTCTAGCAAAGTTCTAATCATCAGTTATATGTAATTCTCAGCCTCTGTATCATTATTTATGTCGATACAACCTGGATATATGGGAGATACAGTATGTACAGCATTAGAAACAGAGGTTTTAGAGGAAAAAAAAACATTTTTGTCTGATTTAGTTCTGACCTTTGATGCGTTTTAAATACTGTGCGCATACATCCTCTATTTTATTCATTTAAAATAGACAGAATATGTATGCTCATTTTAACCTTGTATAAACACTAAAGGTAAATGTTCTGTATATGGAAGTGTATAGATTTCCATTAAAAACTGGAGTTGTACTGTACACTCATGGCTGTGTAGTTTATTTTGTTTTGTCAGGTGCTGTGGTTTTGATTAAAACACATAGAAGCCTATACGTTAGAGTGAGTTTAACACTTTCTAGTTGTTGGCCCCATGTCTGATGCTTCAATAACCTTTCTCTGTCAGGTGTTGGTAGAATACTGTACAGTAGTGTGTTCGTGTGTGATAGGATGTGTCTCTACATTCTCTGCAGGCCTGTGTGTAATTGCATGTGTTGTTTATTTGACAAATTTTAATCAGATTTTTGTGTTTTTGTGTTTGCCTATGTCTGTGTTGCGGCCCTCTTCAACTCCCAGAGTGGTTTCACCCCTCTCCATATTGCCGCTCACTACGGAAACATTAATGTGGCCACGCTGCTGCTGAACCGAGGGGCTGCCGTGGACTTTATGGCACGGGTGAGGTTATTCTGCCCTCTGCTGTATGGGAGGGGTATCATCAATAGGCTACATACCACAGCAACACACAACTCTGAAATGTTGATACATAGTAATTTAGCTTTTCGGAAGGTTTTCTGAACTTTTACTATTTATATATTTAAGTCTGATTACAAGTTGCCTCTTGTGGTTACAGTGTGAAGATGTGATGCTATTACACTTAAATTCAGGAGGTAAATGCTGCTCTTTCTGAAGTAGAGGAAAACAACTTAAAAACAACCCCTACATGAGCTGTAATTTCTTTAATACAAGAAAATCTCATCTTAGCATTAACTAATAATATTTTTCAAGCAACACCAAGGTACAAAAGGTATTTTAAGTCGCAACAACTACCACTTTTCCATTAAATAAAGTATATAATGATCTGCTTCTCAGTGTTGTAATAGTTGCATCACTTCACTAGGTATTAGATTATAACATAGTAGAAGCACTAAGTATATTTATTATTGTATCTGTTGAAGAATGTGTGGTATTAAATGTGTGTTTGATATTTAAATAACCCAGAGTGTCAAGAGGAGCCTATAATTTGTATCATTTCATGGCCGAAGGAGTGTTAGTGTTTGCAGTTGTTTTTGACTGTAATTACAGGTTAGATCTAATGAGTCGAGCTACAACAGTGTAAGCAGATGGCATTAAACAAAGAAGCTGCCCCACAACTGATAATAAAAGGCTATGTGCCCTCAGCAGCAATGGAATGCATAAGGCCTACAGGATTTAACTCATCTACATATGTTAGACATACCGTACAAGCAATGACATCTAACTCTACTTTTTTTTATTTATATATAGAATGACATCACGCCGCTCCATGTGGCATCAAAAAGGGGGAACAGTAATATGGTGAAGCTGCTCTTGGACAGAGGGTCCAAAATCGATGCAAAGACCAAGGTGAGATGCTTCAGAGGTTTATAAGACATTAGGTACATGAATCATATGCTCCATGACTTTTTCTGTGTTCAGTTATAAACAAGAAAAATGAAAAATGGAGTTCATAATTGGAAAACACTGTGTTTTGTCTTTGTTTAAGCATTGGGCAAATTATATTACATGGCTTTTGGCAAAGTAAACTTTCCTTGTGGTCAGAAACAGTAGATACAGCATTTGTAAAGGACTTAATTTGGCTATTAATTGTGATTATTCCTTTCAGCTAGAATATAAACAATAAGAAAATAGCCACTTGTGCTTGTTAATCATCATTCTGCACCACACTGCATTGCTGACAAAACATATGAGGAACATAAAGTGTAAAAATATGTTAAGTGCAGAAACTGGATTTCGAAAACTAATTCACTAGTTTTCGTTCTGTCTTTAATTTGAGTTTCTGAAAACATCATTAGACATAAGAGATACATTATATTAGTATGGATTACGCATGATGCTTACATTAATAATTGTATGCATGAGCTGTGATCTGTGACATTTTACACCCCAAAAACTTTACAGATTTGATGTTGTATTAAGAGGATCCATACCCCCATGTAGTTTGTACAGCATTTCTGCATCTTTTTTGCAAACCACAAGCTCTGTGTGTTCTCCAGGACGGTCTGACACCTCTTCACTGTGGGGCGCGGAGCGGTCACGAGCAGGTGGTAGAAATCCTTCTAGACCGGGGAGCACCCTTCCTGTCCAAGACCAAGGTAGCTACTGGGATGATCAATTCCGGAGACGCTGCTTTTCGTAGAGTAGAAAAGGAAAGGTCACAAAACAGTCATGTTGTTTTTTCCTTTCACTGGCTGTCATAGAATAGTCAAATGAAGCGGGTTACACATTGTTGATAACACTGTCATACAGTTGTTTGCATACACTGGTTTCTTCACCACACAGAACAAGTTTTAATTTGTTATCCAATTAGATAGCTGGTCTGTTGTTGTTGCTGTAGTGCTGTCGCATTGTCTCCATAACATCTGTGCGACCTCTCCAGAACAGCCCGTCTCCGCTGCGTAGCCCTTCAGTTTGACCCCGCAGGACGACCAGTGTAACAAAATAGACATTGTTGTAATGACCTCGTTATAACAATGCTTCTGTAACCTTCTCAACAACTTCCTTCACAGTCTTTTCTGTGCAGCGAATGACCACACTCTAACTACTATGTCTGTCTGTCCACCTGTCTATGTGTCCGTCTGCGTGTGTGTTTGTCTTTTTCTTTGTCTCGCTCTCTCTTTCTCTCCCCCTCTCTCTTTCTCTACCTCTCTCTCCTGTAGAATGGCCTGTCACCGCTCCATATGGCGACTCAGGGGGACCACCTCAACTGCGTCCAGCTCCTGCTCCAGCATGACGTGCCTGTGGATGACGTCACCAACGACTACCTGACGGCGCTGCATGTCGCTGCGCACTGTGGTCACTACAAGGTGGCAAAGCTCATCGTGGACAAGAAGGCCAACCCAAACGCTAAGGCCCTGGTAAGAAGATGGACAGAAAGGGTGAAAATGTCCAGATGTTCAGGAGACTTTAAATGATTGCGTGTATCTGCGTTTCACATGGAGTTTTTGTCTTTCTGTCTGTTTTGTGCAGAACGGTTTCACTCCGCTTCACATTGCCTGCAAGAAAAACAGAGTCAAAGTGATGGAGCTGTTGCTGAAACACGGGGCTTCGATACAGGCTGTGACAGAGGTACTATACCAGTATATCCTATTGCTCTGTTTTTACCACTTTAGCTGTTATGTTTTAACATGAAATAATATCTCTTTAATATGTAACATGTCCACATCAAAATATCTTTAATCCTGAGGAGTCTGTAATATAAATGTCCAATTTTTCAACACCTGCTTATAATCACCTTTTTAGGCACTCCATATCATCTGATACCCTATGTGTTGCATATCAAAATGTGCAGAACATTCTCAGCTATCAGGAGAATAAAGATTTATCTGTACTGGGACACCGTGATGAAAATGTTGGGCCCTGATGCTGAAAAATTTGAAATCAGATGATGAAAAATGTGAAACAACTTATAAAAACACACCTTTACAATAGGTAAAAGGAAATTTGGAGATTACAGAGTGGAACATATGAAAAATAGCCAAATAGATTAATAATGCCTAAGATAAAAAAAAATTAAATGTTTTTTGAGTAAAAGTTTAGTTTAGTTTACTTTCAAGAAATGCAAAACAATGAATAATGAACTTTCAATCAATCAATCAATCAATCAACCAACCAACCAACCAATCAATCAATCAGGCAATCAAACACACAGTCAGAAATCAAAAAAGTGCATGGAAACAGTGCTCTTTTTCTCCAAACTGAGCATTCCTTGACTGAACATTGAGAAGTGGTATGAACAAATAAACTATCTACTTGGGCATGCTGCCTTCAGGGACCAACCAGAGGCTCTGTAAACCTCAAAACTTACTGCAGATAAAACAGACATCTTCTACACAAAATAACAATATGAAGTGATACATAAATTATTTCTATGCATGTTTTTTTGGCAGAGATATTAATAGAAATGTGCCCATGGTGCCCACTTCAGGTGAAGACTTCGAGGGGTTACCTTATGTGCTTAAGTTCAACTTAAGGAAAGTTAGTTTGGTCACCTGTCAGTGGCATCATATCCCTTTACTTATGTCCGTATTTAATGTTTCTGCGAGAGAATTAAATTACATAACATAGATATGCATCAATAAATGTGAGTAAAAGTTCTATTGCTCACATTACCTCTTCTGTAAACATGATTTCTGCCTGCCAGAAAATAAAAACTCCCATTATCACACGCTCCTTTACAACATCATCTACTGCTTATATTGCTACTGTTTAAATTGAGAGACCTTATAGTACCAGAAATGACAGAAGTGACTGTTTTTCTAAGGCTTGTTTTTTTCTTTTTTAATCATTATATAAATTATTGTGTTGTTTTCTGCAGTCGGGGTTAACGCCCATCCATGTGGCAGCGTTTATGGGGCATGAGAACATTGTCAACGCATTGATACACCATGGAGCATCACCAAACACCACCAATGTTGTGAGTGGATGATATATGTTATGCACTTTTTTTTTTTTTGATCCAGGTCTTTTCTATTTTCAATTTTCAAATACACAACAAGAAACATACAGCTTGAACATGAAACGACTGTATACAGTTCCTATCCACCCGCCCTCCCATCCATCCCACCCACCCCAAGTACTGAACCTACATTAACTTTATATACAGCCATACATACTATACTTACGTACAAAAATATATAAATCCCCTTCAAACAAAGTACATGTACAGACACATACATACACATATATATGCACACATATACACATATCTGTAAGTTCACATACACTTAAATAAATAAGGGAAAAGAGGATTAAAAATAAATGAATTAAAAAATAAATAAATAAAGCAAAAAGGTACACAGATATTGGAGTTACACAGATATGTTGGTAGTTTCCATACCGTCTACAAAGCTGATAAATGACTGCCAAATGGCATAGAATTTTCTGGTGAGACATAGTTTATGCACTTTTAAATGTTATTAAAATGCCTGTCCACGGTAAAACGATCCACATTTGTCTTAAATCTCACTGTGAAAATGCACTAAGTTGTAGGCTTCATTTTATGTGAAAAGCTCACGCTGACAGATTTCCATTTCTGTGTTCTCCAGAGAGGTGAGACGGCTCTCCACATGGCAGCCAGAGCAGGTCAGGCAGATGTAGTCCGGTATCTCCTCAAGAATGGAGCCAAGGTGGAGACAAAGTCCAAGGTCAGAATACCCTGTATTTCATTTTGAATCTCTCTTTGAAGGGAAAACAAACAAATGTTGGTAAAATACTGAACCTGAAGCCCCATTCTCCTTGTCTGCAGGATGACCAGACAGCGTTGCATATCTCAAGTCGGCTGGGGAAAGTAGACATCGTCCAACAGCTGCTGCAGTGCGGTGCCTCTGCCAATGCTGCCACCACCTCAGGCTACACCCCACTTCACCTGGCTGCCCGTGAAGGACACCAGGATGTTGCAACCATGCTGCTGGAAAATGGAGCATCACTCTCCTCGTCCACAAAGGTAGACTTAAAGAGTTACACAAATACACTCAGTATAGGACTGAAATGTGTCCCTTAATTCCACCTGACGTCATGCAGACAGGTACAAAAGCATAACAGCACAAGGCAAGTCCACTTACTCTAGTTCTATAACTCTCCACTAGTGGGCACCAGTGTCTGCAGGGTGATATGTTTATTTTTTTCTTTTCTGTCCTGGCTGTGCAGCTCCATACATTTCAGAGTTAGTCCAGTGATAGTATTCGATTAATAACATAAGACCTTTGCCTCAGGAAGTGTTGCTGATAATTTGAATGCCTAGTTATAATGGTGTCATATGAGTTATTGCACAAACCAAGGTCAAAAGGAAATGTGGACTAGATTTTATGAAACTGGCATGTGCCTGTGTGTAAGCATTTATGTGCTAGTTTGCTGGGGGCTGTCCTTGAAGTTGACCTGAAGTCAGTGGAACAAATTAATGAAGGGTAAACCCCATGGTGCCTGTGCTCTCTGTTTTCTTTCTCCCTGACTCCATTCTCTCTCCCACTCTCACTCATACACCACATCTTTTGGGACATCACCTGAGTCAATTTTTCAAGATAAAAAATGTCATACTAATCTCGGAACGGAGGAAATGGGGGATGGGGACACACATTGACTAATTTGTGATGTCTGTTAAACATACGTTTAACATAAAATGCCCTCATATTGTTTGATCTTCATCTTTCTAAGTTGTCATTGACTGTTTATATACTGTATGAGCACCAATCGTCAATGATAAAACAAATGAGGTCAAGTGTTTCTGAGCGTGGAATAAGAATCTGTGGGAGTCCCACGTTCCTCTGGAAAATATGACCTAATGTCCTAAAATATCATCACATACGCACAGGAAGAAAGCCAAGATTAACACGATCATGTTACATAACAGTCACTTATAGACACAGTGAGCATATTTTCTCATGAAATCACATATTATGCAGTTTATGACACATACATGCAGATGCATTTTTTTTTTCCACAGTGGCATTTTAGTTTATTTATGATGTTAAACACTAATGTAAAATTTCAACCCAAAACCTATATTCCCTATTTTGACTTCACTAATATTGTCTTTACTGTAGTAGAAATGTCAGTTGGGGAGACACTAAAGTCCCACAATTTTTTTGATGTATTTAGATTGTTTCATTCATGTTAAATTCAGATGACATAAACACATACCCGTGAGAAACTATGCTGTTATGAGGAAGGAGATGACACGACATCATAAAGAGCTGACCTAACCACCCAGCCAGTGCAAATACTGACTTCCTGTTTTCCTCTGTGCTTCATCATGTATCCTCTGCTGATTTTAACAGAAGGGATTCAGTCCTCTGCATGTGGCAGCAAAGTATGGCAAGATGGAAGTGGCCAGTCTGCTCTTACAGAAGAGAGCTGCACCTGATGCTGCGGGAAAGGTGAGATGTTGTTGAAGAAAAACAAGAAGCACTGAATACTTTTTTCATTACTTCGTCAACGTTGCCCAACCTTCATATATTTGAGGCTATTTTCACATGTTTTGCTGTTTGCTCGCATGAGCTGTTGGAATAGTGATTTATTCAGCAACGAAATTCAGAAACATTTGAACCCCATAGGCAGGTAAAAGGCTGCTTTCTCACAGTGATACCCAGAAGTCGGAAAGTAGAACATTTCTACATTTCTCCTGAGATACAGCACACAAACGGGCTGAGTGAAAAACTCTTTTAGAGGCTGCAATCACACATCATACTGCAATTCTCACTGTGTCGTGCCCTTATCTAATCTAACAGAGAGAGTATGCAGAGCCCTTTCCAATCTGCAGCTGGTAGAGGGTTGAAGGAATGTCTGGTTTAAGACCTATCCCAGGACATCACAGCTAACAGATGCTTGTCCTGTTGTGAAACCTTCTGGGCAGATTTGCTTTTATTCCCCTGATAGCAGGCTCTCATTCTTCTGGACACATACAATCGTGTACATATGCACAGACACACATACTGACACACTTTAGAACAGGCCTACTGGCACTGATTCCAGTATTTGCTTGTTGTGTGTGTGTGTGTGTGTCTCTGCCACCGTCTGAGAGCAGTTAACATAATGGTAGTCAGGTATGATAATGAAGCTTCCACGCTGCTTGATGGTGTCACGCTAAAATCTGTCCCATTGTAGGTCTAAATACAAAGCAACTTGTTACTGCGGCTGAATTACACTGGTTTACTTCTCACAGCACAAAAAACCTTATTTACTTGAAATCCTGTCTAATGTTTTGTCTAAAAGCATATCCCTCCAGAAAAGAACTAATACTGTTTTCTTTTTATAATGACTTTTTACATCAGATGACAGCATTTTCCATAGAACCACACCCAGCTGAATATTTTTTTCCCATGCACTGTGGAGCACAGATGTGTCATGGCACTATAGTACGGCGCTGTATCATAACATGGTGTTGTCATAATCACCACAGACTTCCCATCATTGTATCTAGGTTTTATGTTGGATGTGGTTTCTACTACTGAAGATTTAGTGTTGCTATGTTTTCCACAATCTGGTGCTGAGTTATTCTTTAAAGATCAGCTGTAAATTAGCAAAGGGAAAAAACAAAGCACCAGTCATTTGAATAGTTAAATAGTGGGATGTTTTGTTAACTTACTGATCATCTTGGTGAGTCAGTCTTGAGTGCTGAGGGGCATTACTGACTAAGTTGAGTACTGTGTATAAAACTAAAGTATTATCGTCTCACCCACAGGGCTTGGTTTTTAGTGTATATAGTGTCGCATGATAAGGAAATAAACTAGAAAATAATACAACAGGCAGTAAAAAACAGCTTTCTTTAATATTACTAATCCTCCTTACACTGCAAAAAAAAAAAAAAAAATTGTCACATTGTTGTCATCATCTTCCTGTAACTGTCCTGATTCAAGCATGACATGGTTGTACTGAACTTTGTCCCCTTGTACTAAGTATTTTCCATTAATTTGACATCTTTTTCTCTCCACACCATCACATTGAGCTCTCATTTTTCTTATCAGTGTCTTCGCGTGTGTGTGTGGGTTCAGTCATTTTCTAACCTTGTGTTGCATGCCTCTGTGTGGATGTGTTTGTGCGTATGTGCGCGTGTCTGGGTGGGTGTTTTAGAGTGGGCTAACTCCACTGCATGTAGCCGCTCACTACGATAATCAGAGAGTGGCACTGCTGCTGCTGGATCAGGGAGCTTCCCCACACGCTGCTGCCAAGGTATACACACGCAAACATACTAAGATGAATATGAATGGCTTCATTGCCAACTGAGACTGTTAACAACCCTCATCAGTACGTATGCAGACCTAATGCTCATTCATAACGCTTGTATTTCATCCTGTCTCTTTGAAATTGTGAGTGAATGTGTGGCTTTTTCTTCCAGTTCAGTAAAGTCTCTGAAAATCCCTCCACTTGCCAGAATTTAGCCCTTCCTGTCATCATATTGGGTTTAGCGGTAGATGACGTGCTATTTTTCATATTTCTCATAAAAGCAAAACTAGAAAGCTTACATTAACTTGCATGTTGTAAATTACTTCACGGTCTGTCACTATGTCAAACCACCCACTTTTGTGAAGTCTGGTCCAAAGTTGTAAATTTTGTGTGCTTCTTATAAAAAAAGAGAAAACAACAAGCATTTATATGTACTGCTCTAAGTACTGCTCTTGTTGAAATGTCTGACACCCATAAACACACATGGTCAGTGAAATATGGTCCAGTTGCGGTCAGTCTCCTGCTAGGCTTTGGGAACTGATCAAAACCACAAAACAACTACAAGTATGAGCAGAATGACAGAACTAGACACCAGGAAAAAAAATAGTAAAAAAGCGCTTGTTTTTTGGCTGCAACCTCAACAAACACTCAGAACAGACATCCTGCGAGGGGAAGACGAAAGCTTGTAAACCTACTTTATATTTGCTTGCCGTCTCCTTTTTTGTCACTATCTCTGTCTCCTACAAGCTCTTAATCTGCATCTGTCTGTTTATTCCTCGCTGTTTTTCTTTTTACTTTTCCTGTCTCCTTTCCTCCCACAGTCTTAGTCATTCCTCCCTGACCCCCTTTTTCTCAGTTTCTCCGTCTATAAATTGTTTCTCACTTGGCGGGGTACTAAAGTTGGTATGCTTGGGCTAATTTAAGCATTCTGGAACAGGATCAATCTTTGTGTACTAAATGGGTTTTCCTGAAGCTTTTTCACACAGACACACAAATACAGACGCTGATTGATCCCATGATTGCGGTATTAGATTTGATACGTGTATACAGTCATGTCTCTGCATAAGACTGTCCACACCAAGTCAGACAGCAGGATCTGAAAATATTAATTTGGTTTATAAAATATGTTTTCCATATGCAGTGTAGTCATGACAAATATGAGGTGGATATTATAGAGCTCTCCATACTTTGTCCACAGGGGCAACAACCAAAAAAAAGAGAAAGCTCTGCCTTCATTCTCTCCTCTTAAGATATGAATAAATGACAATCAATAACCATTCTTTTTATTGTCAGTTTAACACATATTAATTTAGTTTATGCATTGTTTCATGAGTGTGTATTTAACCCATAAAGACCCAAACATCCACTGGCGACCAAAACCATCTACTGATCTAAAATGTTTAATACCTGTTGATCCACTAATCATATCAATACATGTAAATAATAAATGGTGTAAAATGTAGTTGGTCATCTTTTCATGGTCATCAGATATGACCCATTTGGATGTTCAGAGGCTCCGTAGTGAACTTAGAAACACCGTCATCTTCTGTAACACTGATTCATCAGTAAAATCCATGGAGTTTGATCAATGACGATGGATGGAGACACTTGGTTCATGTTCAGTTAATGATAGGTTTGACTGAAAAATTCACTTTTTTTTCCAGTTTTCTCTGTTTCTGATATAATAACCCTCAACTTTAATCAGAACTTTTATAAACATCTGCATGATCAGTAAAATAAATATAGGACAATACATGATTTTCACTGAAAAAATGGCAAAATACAGAGGATAATATTACAATAAATGGTGATAAATCACATAATAAAAGGTAAATAGAGTGAAAGATTCATATGTGAACTGCCACAAAAGTAGCACCGGGTCTTTATGGGTTAATGTTGTAACTAAATATAATTTGAACATCACTGAATGTGGATATTTTTAGCCCAATTTCTAGGTCACTTTTGTTTTGACTGAAACTGGCTTATCTTACATGATTAATAATGTCCTGCACAATCATACAAGATACTGGACATTTTTATTGATTTATACTACATTTATGCCCACACCTGTTGTCAACAGCACATTAATCTGTGTTGCACTATGGATGAACATTGGCAGGTAATTTGTCTGAATTTAGGGTTGGGTTCTTTAACCCATAAAGACCCAAAGATCCAACAACAACCAAAACCATCTACTGATGTAAATGTTTAATATCTGTTGATCCACTAATCTTGTCAATACATGTAAATATTTGGTGTAAAATACAATTTGTTATCTTTTCATGATAATCAGATATGACCCATTTGGATGTTCAGAGGCTCCGTAGTTACCTTGGAAACACCGTCATCTTCTACAACATTGATTCACCAGTAAAACCCAATTAGTTTAATCAGTGACAGTGGATGGACACACTTGTTTTTATTCAGTTAATGATACAGTTTACTGAAAAAGTACTTTTTTTCTTCAGTTTTCTCTGTTGTGATATAAGAACTTTTCAATTTATGCGGAGTTCTCATGAACATCTAAATTTGATATAGGAAATTAAATATAAATACTTGATTTACAGTGAAAAATGCATATACGGAGGATAATATTAAAATAAATGATGATAGATCACTTAAGAAAGGTTAAATATAGAAAAAAATTCATTTGGGAACTAACACAAAAGTACCACTGGGTCTTTATGGGTTAAAATCCACAGCAGTGAGATCTCAGGAAATGTTTTATGTGAAAAGTTGAAATGATATTAGACATTCAATTTTAGCAGACACTCCTAATGAGAATCATAGTTGTACATTGCTGAGTATAATCACTTCTCTTGCCCTGCCCCCTCAGAATGGCTACACGCCTCTCCACATCGCTGCCAAAAAGAACCAAATGGAAATTGGGACCACACTACTAGAGTACGGCGCCGACACCAACGCAGTGACGCGGCAGGGCATCAGCCCCATTCACCTGGCAGCACAAGAGGGCAGCGTGGACTTAGTTTCGCTTCTGTTGGCCAAAAACGCCAACGTCAATGTGTGCAATAAGGTAGAGCATTCACAAAAAACATATAAGTACAAAGATGCTGGCACATCTCACACTTTCACATAGTAATAAGTTAGGTCATTTTTTTTGCCTGGTACCTTGTTTATGTAACTCTCCATTTTTATGGGTTCAGTGTTTAATATTTAGTGACATCTAGTGGTGCAGGTGCAGATTGGAGCCGACTGAATCCAACAAAAGAGGCTTTTTAGTTAAGGGCGTATTAATACTGTTCCACACTCACCAACATAGTACAGGAGGTAACAGTAAGGCACTTTAATGCTGGATGCCATCCACTTGAAAATGTAGAAATGATAAGAAGATAAGATGAGATGACATAAGATAAGATAAGATAAGATAAGACTTTATTGATCCCACCATGGGGACATTTAACAGTTTACAGCAGCAGTATGCAACACACCAGTGTAAAAGAAAGGCAGGTAGAAATAAACGTTCTTAAAAGTATAAAGATTTAAGTATAACGTTTAAAGATATTTACATATTTACATAGTGGTTGCACATATACATGATGTGATACAGGGGTAGTGGAGAAGAGGAAGTCTGTTTTCAATGGACCCTGTGGAACATGACCTAATCCACCTGCACAACAGATCTTATCTTCATGTGATGAAACATGATCTTATCCAATATCATATTGAATGTTTGCAATCAGATACATTCTACATCTCCCTGAATCTTACACACTGGACCTTTAAATTTAAACTTTCATCAGCATTTGTAAGCATAACAAATACTTGCTCAGTATCAGCCAGGAAAAAACAAAAAAATATTTAGTAGACTTAGTTTTATAGTATTATCATGCAACATTCTCTCCTGTTAGATCTTACTACATCATGCTTCAGTCTTTTGCTTTCTATATGTGTTGCCTTCAAAACAACAATTTTATTTGTGTGTGTCTTTTCCTCATCCAGAGCGGACTTACACCTCTCCACTTAGCAGCTCAGGAGGACAAAGTCAACGTTGCAGAAGTCCTTCTCAACCATGGGGCGGATGTAAACCCCCAAACAAAGGTAAAGTTCAATCCCACACAAACACACATACACATATACACATACAAATAGCTAAGGATTTTATGCATAATATTGCATTTTTATCCATCATTGTCTTGATGTGACCTGGAATCACACAGACACACACCCTTGTTCACACGCAAATCATATCAGGTTGTACATGAATAAAGTATTGATACTTGAGTGGATGGTGCTCATGACTTTGTTGATGCAGACCACACTGAGAGAAAAACACATGACGCACACATGAGCACACACATGCTCTAATTAAAATGAACCTGTAGACGTTGAAGGTTGGCTAACACAAGGTTAAAGACTGTGTGCATATGTGCTGAGAGGACACTTTACAGCAAATTCACTCACTGATCTCATCCATTACATTTATGCTATGTACACACAATTCAGCTGTGATGTGAAATATGATGCGGCATTTGAGTTATATTTAGAGTCGGTGATGACATGCTGAGAAGAGGAAGCTGATCCATTTTTTTTGTTTGAATTATGGGTTTATTTTTGCGCTATAACATCAGAAATTCTTACAGGGTCACAGAGTTGGAATAGTGCTTTGGAGCTATCCTTTTCTCTTGTTTCATCTCGTTGCCCTTTATCTCTGCGTCTCTTCTTTCATCTTTAATTCACTCAGATGGGTTACACTCCATTGCACGTGGCTTGTCACTATGGCAACGCAAAGATGGCAAACTTCCTGCTGCAGAACCATGCCAGAGTCAATGGCAAAACTAAGGTAGACAAACACTACTCGCCGTCCCGCACATTTCACAGCCTTGTTTTGCTATATTTGCCAGGGCTTTTTTTATTTATTTTATTATTTTTGTTTACACCAACTTTCTCCATCCTGCTCCAAGGGCTTAATTACATCGACGCCCTCAGCCCTGATATAACTTTATATGTCTCTATTTAGAACGGGTACACTCCTCTACACCAAGCAGCTCAACAGGGACACACCCACATCATCAACCTGCTGCTTCAGCACGGAGCTTCGGCCAACGAGCTCACCCTGGTCAGTGCACAAACACAATTGCATGCGCTTGCTAACGGTACAGCCGCTTAATCAAATTCTGAATGCTGTTTGTGTTTCGTGTTTGTCTGATGTGAATAACCTGCTGCTGGTCTGTTACCTGTCAGAATGGGAACACTGCCCTCTCCATTGCACGTCGTCTTGGGTACATCTCTGTGGTGGACACTTTGAGGCCCATGACAGATGAAAACCTGACCTCCATGGTGAGACACACATCATTTGTGTAGTTCATTTATGTCATAACACAGTTGTTCTATAGTTGCAGAAAAAATTATTAGACCACCCTTGTTTTCTTCAATTTTCTTGTCCATTTTACAACTGGTACAACTAAAAGTACATTTGTTTGGACAAATATAATGACAACAACAACAATAGCTCATAAGAGTTTCATTTCAGAGCTGATATCTATCCATTTTCCATGGTTTTCTTGATAATAACCAAAATCACTTAAGTTCTTACATCAATATGGCATTGTACTGCCAAAAACAGTGCTTTTAGGCATTCCATGTTTTCTGTCTGTTTTAGTCACATGATACACACAGGCGTTAGTACTTGATTGCATAACCATTGTTTTTGATGACTTTTGATAGTCTAATAATTTTTTCTGCAACTGTATGTCTTTTGTCCATTTAAATACACTGTTGCCCATAAAGTTGGAATAAGATATTTTTTACCTCTTCTTATGAAATGATTGTCACCATTTGATTTATTCTTGATAGATAAAGTGTATCTAGGGCTTAGTATGTAATCATTGCACCACGTCATTACGGATGTGTATAAATAGGAATAAAAAGAGGAATGTGTCTGAAAGCAAAATGAGACCAACTTTTGGGCAACAGTGTATTTTGCTAGTAATTTACAATCTCTCATTTTAGGAAAAGAGTTGATTCTAGCTGTTTTTATACTAGAAAGCTATCTTAAAACACATTCAGGATTACCAAATAAATCACAATTTACCACATGAGACTTTTGGGGTTTTTTGTATCAGGTATTTATTGTGCATTTACCCATAAAGACCCAGTGCTACTTTTGTAGCAGTTCTAATTTTTTTTAATATATATATTTAACCTTTCTTAAGTGATTTATCACCATTTATTATAATGTTATCCCCTGCATTTTGTGTTTTTTTGTGAAAATCAGGTATTTTCCTGATCATTTCTAAATTTACTAATCATGTAGATGTTCATAAAAGTTCAGTTTAATGTTGAGGGTTATTATATCAGAAACAGAGAAAACTGAAGGAAAAGTGACTTTTTCAGTAAAGATATCAATAATTGAATGTTAAAAACAAGCGTCTACAGCCACTGTCATTGATCCAACTCCATGGGTTTTCCTGGTGAATCAGCGTTGTAGAAGATGATGGTGTTTCCACATTCACTACGGAGCCTCTGAACATCCACATGGGTCATATCTGATGACCATGAAAAGATGACAAACTGTATTTTACACCAATTATTTACATGTATTGATAGGATTAGTGGATCACCAGGTATTAAACATTTTAGCTCAGTAGATACTTTTGGTTGTCGGCAGCTGTTTGGGTCTTTATGGGTTAATCCAGTTGTGATCAATGGCCATTTCAAAAGCTTTACAAATGTGAAAATGCACAAAAGCGACAAGTCAAATAAAACCCAAAAACAAATCCAGTTTACAACAAATAGTATGGAAGTGCAAGCTTTTTTTCAAGTGTGAAATGAATGCCAGTAGCTGTTGCAAATGTGCAAAATCAATCTAGAAATAGGCTATGCTTTAAAAAGCTGTTTATGGTTAAAACCTAATGTACTATTAAACCACAGCTTGGTTATTTATGTGTAGCGTAATAGATTAACTTGAGTAACTGACTTTTGGTTCAGATTAAAAGTTTGGTAGTCTGCCAGCAGGACACCATGAGTGGAGTCAGTGTGTGAATCCAGTAAATTATCCCACAATTCAGTCAGTCAGTCACGCTGTCTCACGTGTGTGATGTCCTGAATGCGATAAAGAGAGAGAAGGCTTAAATTGGAGCTTAAGGTTTCTCCTCAAATAGCTCAGGTCACTAACAGTGATCCCATCCACGCACATGTCTGTTGGGAAGTAGGAGGGGACATGAGTGAAAACAAGGGATGAACCTGGGAGGGGAAGGGGAGGCAGTGACGGGATGAAAAGGGGACAGGGATGTGAGGAAAGACACTGAGTGAAGAGAAGAGTCGGACAACGAGGTCACAGAGGATCCTGCACAATCAGCAACAAAGTACATCACTCACAACCGTCTCCATCCACAGTGAACAAGCTTAAAGATCAAGGTCATTTCCATAGACCTTCATATGACTGATCTATTATTCATTGTGCACAGGCCCCTGCTGTTGTTTTATGTGTCTCTTGAACCCACTGCCGGAGCCTATGAGACCTTTATTGGTCTACAGTGTGGGCGTAGAGTGAATTCTAATGTATCATAGTGTCTGACAGGCCATAGTTTCTGTTTAACATCAACATTTCCACTCTTTACATTACAAATATAAGGAGTGGAAATGTTGTTGCTCTACTGATTATCTTATGGTATGTGTAGTGTGTTATTGCTACGTAGACAACAAAAAGGGGACTGTTTCTATCACCTGAGAGTTGAGTGCAGTACTTGGATATCTATATATAACCCCCTAATATTGTATTAAGAATGTACCACGGCTCATTATTTTCTTTCCCATCATAATATGGGTTATGAGATTTTTCCGAGGGATTTTTCCAACCCAGAAAAGAAAACATTCTCTTTGTTATTCTTTCTGCTTCTTAAGTTTACTAACTTTAATGCTCCATTTAATTTGCACATCCTCAGGCTGCAACAGAAAAACACAAAATCAACGTCCCAGAGACCATGAACGAGTTCCTCGATATGTCGGACGATGAAGGTATGAAGAAGTGCTAATACTGTGTGTTCATTCAACACATTTTCAACCAATTAGTATTAAACTGTTTGAGACTTTGAAATGAATGTTTGACTTGTGTTTAATATTAATACACAGCATGATTTCCATAAACTTGTGACTGTGTGTCATTTTCATTAATTTTGCATGTTTCACTGTATGTGTGTCCAAATCACACAGTCCGGGCCAATGTGCCTGAAATTCTCAATGAGGACTCTTTTTCAGATGCTGAAGAAGGTATTTGCCGTCTGAACTGTAGTGTTTTTTTTTTTCCATTAACATAATGCGCTTTTCCAGCACTCATCTATCAACCTTTTGCTATAGTGCTATTCTGCTTTGCTGTTCATTTTCCTCAGAGTTGAAACTTACTTAGACAATTTTTGGATAATGCACTTACATCATCGTCCAGCAAAAGGCATGGTGTGAACATCCGTAAAGCTTTGTGTGTCTTTGCCTTGCATTTTTAATTTATACTTTGCTAGTATCAAACAAAAGCTTCAATTTTACCTGAAAAAAACAATCAGTGTTCTATGTTAAGCTGGACTTTGTTTCTGGCAGGTTGGAAATGTTGCGGTTCTGTTCATAAACTGACACTGCTGATGTTATTTTCACTGCAGCTTGAAAAAAACCCCAAAACACAGATTTGTTATTTTTAACTGAGCTCTGTGAATCAAGCGTGGATCGTCTTGTCAAACGCGCTTTTGTGAAGCTTCTCGCTAACTTTAGTGTGTCTCTTTGAAGCAAATGCTATGTGAAAATAAATAAAACAAGGTCAGCGCGAGTTGATTTATAATTTAGAGGGCCTAACATAGCCGAGCATACAGTACATCCAGTGAAATCTTAAAGGCTTGCTATGTGAAGCATTGGACAATTACATAACATCCGTAATAGCAGAAGGGTGGCTGATGTGATGCTGAAAGGCCAAACAACACAGTTAAGTTTATGGTACAAGTCACATAGTTTTAGGCTACCCACTTGAATGTCCTGGCCTTTGTTTGGAGCCACAGAGCCAACGGGCTTGTAAAATTGATGAGCTTGTTCATGGGCTGTTGCTTAGGGGGTGTGGAGTTTCTGTGTCAGGTGATACAGTGAAACTCAACAAGTTACATCCACGTATTGGCACACGTACACACATATGAAGCAAATGATGGATGAGTTCACCCTGTACAGTAGCTGAAAGATGAAGATCATTGTCATATTCATGATCCGGTGTGTTATCATCACGCAGGAATTATAAATAACAGTATCCATGGCCTCATGTTCTCCACATAAACTGTTTATACAATGTGCATAATTCATCAGCGTTGTACTTGGAACACTGGAAATATACACCAACTGGCAGTGGCAGCCTTTATATTCACTTTGCCTAGCGCTACTCTGGCTTCCCTTAGCTGTAGCATTCAGGCCTGTGTGCCTTCTGCTTTGTAGGATGTGTTTTGTTTTTTTTTCTTTGTGAGAATATGTGCGAGGGAGCAAGAGCAAGAGAGAGAGAACTTGTTGTGTAGCCAGTAAGAAGTGTCCACATCACTCTTAATCCTATATAAGGGAGGCCTATCCTATTAGGCTGTGGGTTGAAGTGAGTGTGACAGGTCACTCCTGGTCAGGTTGTGTGTGTATGTGTGTCCTGCTTATGCAATTACACGCTTTCTATAGATTACTATACCTACACACCGAACCATCCTGAGACAGCTTAACTCATTCTAACTGTGTTTTAATCACATCAGTACTTATTCACTATTACTGCTTTTAACATACAATCAATGCAGTTAATTCTTCTTGCATAATTATTCTAAAAATAGTTTTATGTTGTGTAAGTTTTAAGTCAGTTTGCAACATGCACAAGGAAAAACTTGACTTAAAACTGTTGCTCAACCGTTTAAAAAAGTGGTTAAATGTTGCGTGATGTGGTTATTTCATCAGTATTGCCCCCCCCCCTCAGTTTGTCATGCAGCCAGACTCTTTCTATGGAGGAAGAAGAGGCAGGAGGAGCGTTCAGTGAGAGTTTTCTAGTCTCTGTCACTGTCATGCACAAAGTTTCGTTTTTGTTGTTGATAAACTAACTTGAAGAAACGTCCTCGGCTGCGGAAAACCGCACTCAGACGCTGCTCGGGCGGAGTTTGTTGCCAACTGAGAGAGGGACGACACTTTCTCTGTCGTTTTAAATCCATTCAGATGAGCTTTCCTTGAGCCGCCTGCACGGGAGATTTAACCCCGGTGCTTCCACCTGCGTCAGATGGCTTGGACTAGTTTTTTTCTTTGGTCTGTTTTGCAGAGGGAGAGACGCAACGTTTAGTTTACGTTTCGTTTAATTGTGGAGTAAAAAAAAAAGTGGCAGGGAGATGCGCACCGCCTGCGCAACAGCACCAAAAGCGCACCAAAGGCTGGTGTGAGTGGAGTTAAACGCGTGGGGTGAAGAGAGGGCAACATTTTCCATCAGCACCAGTAGCACTGAATGGACTGCTTCATAGTCTAAACCACTCTCTGGATTTTGCCTCGAGTCTGGAAGTTTTTAGATACAGGGACATTTTGCACTAGAATAAAAAGTATCAGTATGGCTGCGTCAGACAGAGGTAAGTCATAGGACGTTTTGTGGTGTGTGTGTGTGTGTGTGTTCCCTCTCCAATATTTTACCATAATGATTTTCGTGATCTATAAATAATGCATATCCTAATGTAGGCTATGTGACGTTTATGATTATGGATTTTTGTTGGATAAGACGCATCATCTTATTATCAGGCTATATGTTGATTTGGCCTATATTTTAATATGTGGTCCTATTTGCTCTGTATAATGTGTGTGATTCGATGGTGTGTGTGTGTGTGTGTGTTTTGCTGGAGGAGGATTGGTGGTTGTGGTTGTGGAGGGAGTTGGTGGGTATGTGGGTGGGTGATCTGAGCTTGAATGGGACGGTGATACATTAATACAGCACCAGGGAGTCCAGGAAACTCCGGTTTGGTCAAGTTAGACAGAATAACAGGAAGTTTACGGATTTATAATACCATCAGAATAACGGTTCCCCACAGTAACGCTAATATTATTTCACCCCGGGTTCTGATTGTATTTTTTTCTCTCTCTGGTTTTAAGCATTAGTAGAAAAGATGGTTCATATGAAGGGCCTATAGTTGTAATATTACTGAATATACTCACCCGGAAGTAATAATTGTATTTAAAATAGGCTATCATACTCTGTTGGCTAATTTAATGATAAATAATCAATTTGAGAGGAGCAGTTTTAATGCGTTTATCAAGAGTGTGTCAGTATTTGACAGCCGAGAGAAGCCTTTTTTTTTTTAACTGAGGGTTTTATTTTGAAATCTGACACCGGAAGTGTTGCGTTTAGGTGCCGTGCGTCTTGACTGTGGTGCTGGTGTGTGATCGGAGTGCGGCAGTATCGAAGGCAGGGGGAGGGGCTGCGGTGAAGGAGCAGAGTGTTGCAGGCAGGACAGAGCTGGACATGAGGGAGAAGGAGAAACACTGTAGCCGCACCGCCGGCTTCATTGACCGGCGTGTCATCGTCCACCGGTCCGCCGATCGAGGTGCGGTGCGGTTTGAACCTTTTCTTGCTTGTTCACTGTTTTTTTTTCTGCTGTCTTTGGTGGCTGTAAAGCTGTAAAGCCTTCTGATGCGCTCTGTCTCTGAGTGTTGTCAAAGGAGCTGCGTTTGGTTTTACAGGAGAGCTTCAGATTTACCGCAAAGTGGTTTTGGTGCTGCCTCTAATGGCATTTTCCCTCATATTCATCATCCTAAAGCAGTGTGTCGCTGCTCAGTGTTGCAGCTTCTTGGCTTTTGTTGTCATGCCACAGTTATATGCATTGACTAAAAAGTTGCAGTGGGCTCTGCAGTTGTAGTGAGGTATGCTGGCTTTACGGACAGAGCTGAGAAATGATCTAAGGCCTCATTCTAAACACTCAAATCTCATAAATGGGCTTATGCCGACACAGTGGGCTTGTTTTTCTTTGCTGAGGTGCCGCATCGCCTCTTTTTTTTTCTGGATGGCCGTTTGAAGTAACAGGAGGGTTTTATGATTCCCCCCCTTCATCAGGTGACGATGCGATGACCGGGGATACTGACAAATACCTTCGGCCTCAGGACCTCAAAGAGCTGGGGGATGACTCCCTCCCTCAGGAGGGTTACATGGGTTTCAGCATCGGAGCCCGCTCAGCCAGGTAAGCACCTGTCAATGTCTGACACACACTTCAAAACACAGGAGATGTGCTCTGGTGCAGTGCTGGGATGGACTTACTCCAGCTTGTTCAATAAAACAGCAGATTGTTTTTGTTTTTCTCCTCAGAAAGTAAACTTGGTCTTGCTTACCATAATGTTCACACTATGATATGACAGCTATATTGTCATTAGGGCCATATTTTAGACACTATGCAGTACATCTAGTGTGTACAGTGGATGTTGAATTGAAATGTGCAGTCTCTCTCACATAGGCTATATACATTTACACCAACTGAATAATGGGATTTGCCAGAGAAAGCATCTGGAAAGTTGCCATCTAATGATTTCACCTGACAAAATGATTCAGCAGTTTGTGTGGCCTCATTCAAATCCACACAAAGATCGCAAACTGCTGATAAGTATAACACATGAGATGTGATCTTTGAACTCTGACACATATAGTATCCTCTTCTTTGGCTTTGCTCTAATTATTGGCAGCTGCAATAGTGAACAGGTTCACTAGGGGATCCAACGCAGACCAAGCTGCATTTTTAAAAAGAGAACAAAGTATGTAGTGGAAAACTGGCAAGCTCCAATGAAAACGCATCAACATCACACAGGACAAGTGTTGTGCAGCCCTGGTGTTTTCTGTAGCTGCTCGGACAGATGGCAGATGCACTATGATGGTTGGTTTAATAAAAAAAACAACAACAGAACCTATGGCAGGAAGCAGCCAATGTCAGCAGGCCACAGAAAATGGGAGAAACACGGTGGTACATGCAGGGATTCCATGTAAACAAGGCTGGTTTTAGGAGCCTCAGGGGTCATTATTGGAAAGAGTTTTTTACTTCCTGAATGGAATTATCTGAGTCATGATCAATTTAGAAGAAGCTGCCTGTTATTTCTATTAATGAAAAAAGACTGCACATTTGAGGCTAAGTTTTTAGTCCAGAGACAAATGCAAAGTGGAACTTTATTCCTATGTTTTCATTTTCTATAAAGTCAGTTATTGTAATTATTGTTCCTGTAAAATGTAAATTTGGTGATATTTGATTGAGCCATGAGCTGATTTTTAATGCTGAAGAAGTTTAATGAGCTAAACAAAACCCGTTAGCAAATCGATGTGAGTTTGAGCATTTGACTTGACACTGACTTGAAGGTTAACAATCTCTGTGACCACAAGGCAGTGACCAGCATCAAACTGCTGTTTTATCTATGGTCTATTGTTCATCTTTAATGACTTTTTTCTAAATTCTTCTGTACACACAGAGGCCCGGTAACTGTAGCTGGGTACAGTTTTAAAGAATGTTCATCATAATTAAGAAATATGTCCCAACTAGGTAACAGTGAAGTTCTACTACACCAGAATTAGTAAAGTCTATAATTATTATTATACAGGGTTCCCACGGGTCTTAAAAAGTCTTAAAAGCTTTGTATACAAATCTGCATTTAATAGCTTTAAAACGTCTTTAAAAGGTTTTAAATTTGATAGGGTAGATCTTAAGTTATGTTGCCATTAACTTATTGGCTGTGTTGTGTTTAAATGTCCAAGCTGCAAAGAAAGTAACGTTAGTCGGCTCAGGTCCACTGTTCCAACCTGACAATTTATATTGAAATTACGAACCAATTACTGCTAACGGTGAGAAATGACTTGGAACAGTGTTAATCAAGGAGTTCCCAAATTCTAGGAGTCACAGGCGTTTGCCAGTATGGCTGTGAAATGGGCATTAAATTCTGTTCTAAGTAGTCTTAAAATGGTCTTAAAAAGAATAAAATGAACTTGCAGAAACCTGTAGGAACCCTGTGATAGTATAGTATTATATAGTATAGTATGGTATTGTGTAGTATTAGTCTATTTTTTGCAACACAGGCAGTAATTTTAGTTGGATCAGCTCATTGGTTTTGTAATTTCTGCAGGAACTTATAACAAAAAGAAAAACATTGAATATTTCCAGGCTTGTCATTCAGTATCTCAGGCTGTTGCTTTTAGCTTTTTTTGTGATTATGTGTTCTATACAAAAACTAAAGTTTATATTGTGAAATGGGTTTTAAATTTGTTGACTGGTCTCTTTATATGGTTCTAAAAGTTTTGCTGTGAAATACTGTATTTTATTGACCAACGTATGTTTAATGCTGAACAACTAATTTCCTTTTCCTTACCTTTCTGTTTCTGACATCGACATTGCATGGTTTGCTTTTTAACTGGGCTGTTTCACTTATGCATTCACACACAGATACACACACAGACACACACACTTGTATCTAATTTTGGCATACGACCATGCAAATGTGCAGCATCAATTTCATACAGGGAAACAAAGGGAAGCACATCATGCTTTAATGTCTTCAAAATGCTTTGCTTTTTCACTCTTCACTTGTGTTCTTCTCCTTGTTTTTTGCACCCTGTCTGTCATTCTAGCCCTAGAATCAGGTAAGAAAAGAGTAGTAGTTGTTGTAGTAGTAGTAAGCATTAGCTTTGAATGCCCCTTCCCCTTTTTACTGTGTACTGTAATCCCAACCTTAGAACCATCAACCATCAGTCAATCTACTTCAACCCCAACAATCATCTTTTCCATCTCATTGTCCAGTGTTGCTGTTTATTAGTTTGTGTTGTAGCAAATTTGTCACCTGTTGCTGTTTCATGTCAGTGTTCACTTGAACTCACACCACTTAAGACTCAATTTTTCATCCATTCATCAAATGTTGTCATATATGCAAAACGTTTTCATGCAGGTGTGACAAGGAGGCACTCTTGCTGGAAATGAAAGAGTGAAAGTAGCAGTTGTTGCGTTATTTTGTGATAATAGAAGGGTTTTTTTTTTTTTTTCAATTTGAGTTGTGTGGACTAATCCCCTAACTTTTTGATGTGGCACTTTCCCTCGGCGTGTTTTTTGGTGCCATTCAGTGTAACTTCCAGGGATCAGAGATGTCTGTTTTTAAAATTTGTCCTCTCATCTACTATAATTGAATTTTATGGTACTTTTTCACGTGACTTGAAACTATTTGGCCTTTTTGGTTTTCTATGAATCCCCAAAAAGTTGTGGATCATATGCTGCAATTTTTGGCATAATCTTCATTTGAGGTTCTACGTAGGCTGAGTAGATATAAAAAATTAACATGAAAGCACTGCAGATAATTGATTGATCAGAGAGAACTTGTGTCATGGTTGTGTATAAGTAAAATGACTCAAACCTGCACCCCTTCAGTACCCTACGGTGTTCCTGTTTGTGTCACAGTGAAAATGACATCAGAGCAGTTTCATGCGTCATCCCTATGATGATCAGCTACACAGAGGAGTACAATATCTGCAGTGGAAAACAAAGCCCCTGATACCAAAAGCAAGTAGAGTCAAGTCGAGTTGAGCTGGTACCATGGCGTTAAAAAGAGCATTACTAATTGGAATAACCCGTGATCATTGAGGATTTATGACGGCTGAAAAGTTTCAGTTACGGTTTGCAGAGATGGAAACTTTATGGCCTGTGATGACTCTGAATATTTTGTTCAATGCTAAGTAAATACATTAGGATGATTTTGACAATGAGCTTTGCCACACGTACATAAATGCATTCAATACAAACTCTCTTATGGACACAGTTTTCCTAAAGAATAAAGAAAAATGCAGTCCCCAGTAAGACAGAGGACGCTGTCAGGTTGATCAATAGTAGAATTTATGGAGTGGTGTTGGGAAAAGTAAAAAAAAGAGAGAGAAGAGAATGGGGGTACGGTGAAAAAAATCTTCCATTGATAGAATAGCAGCGTAAACTGCAGTGTAGCAACACAGTAATAGAGAGGAAAAAGCGAGTGCTGGTAGGTGTCGTGACATACTCAAACTGCCACTTTTAAAGACCGACACGGGAAAGAGCGTACCAGAGAAAGAAAGGCGAGGAAACATATAGGCACGGCTGTCTGGAAACGGAGAGGAGGATGGATAGAATGAGAAAGAGGAGGAAGCTGCGAAGAACAAACAAGAGTCAGGCGAAAGCAGAGGAAAAATGGGGGGGGTGAGATAGAGCAGCGCTGTCATGCCAGCCGGTCCATTCAGACCGTACGGAGTTGCTTGGTAACTTCGATGGAGGGCTAGGCAGGCTTTGCTGAATAAAGGGCTTCTCTCTGTGCTGAATAGTGTACCCACTCAAACACGCTGAGCTCTGCATTTTCCCCCCCTTGCTCCCCCTACGCACACACACACACATAACACACTGATACACACCATATACACTCACAGAAAATAAGGCAAAGAGTTGTCAGTTTTGTCGCTTTGCTTGCACCTTTTGGACACCTAATAGTTTGATAAACACTTAAAATTACACACTATAGATTACTGTCTGTTTGCATATGCATTTTTTTTTTTTAAAGAACAATGCAGACAAGCAGGCAGGTGACTATTTATGCACGCACAAACATTTTGGTGATTCTTCTGCACTGATCAAATTCCTGATGCGAAAACAGCGTAAGAAAAAAAAAACAAAAAAACAAGGGGATCTACAGCACTGCATTCAGCCTGCGAGGCTGCAAAAATAGGCACACGTCACCCCACACACTGCCATAAAGCACACTGCAGCATGAAAGAAGGAAAAGGCTGGCTTCTCTTTTGTACCGCTCTGAAACAGGCCTAGGTCAGCTGCTAATCTTAGACTACAGAACTGTCAGTCTGCCCTGTAGTCGGATCAGGCTGCAGTCAGATTACACAACGTTTGAGACTTCTTTGACACTTCTGATTCTCTTCTCTGTCGTACTGCATCATTTAGACACACTTAGTTACATCATTGTTCATGTAAAAAGCCGTCTGTGTTTCCTCTCGACTCTGCCTGCTTTCCCTCTCTTTCTCCCTCTATCAGTTCGTACAAACAAAACTGACCTCACTCACATTTCCATCTCTGAATAACCTGCTGATATCTAATCCTAGTCCAACTATGGGCTCTTCCGCCTTTTTTCTATTTTCTACTTTTTCACTTTGGACTCTCTCTGTCCAGTAAAGTAAAAGCTGGTTCCCTGGAGGTTGCATGTAATAATGGATTCCTTGCTTTTGTTTTATGTCGTGTTCTCCTGCCTGTCACTTGTTGTTGCCCGCGGCACTGGGTTGCGTGGTAACATATAGCCTCCGCTCCTTCAGTTCGGATAGGTCCAACACTCTGAACCGGAGCTCCTTTGCGCGCGACAGCATGATGATCGAGGAGATACTGGCTCCCACAAAGGACACGGTAAGGTCCAATTCTTGTTTCATGTTCTTGTCCTTCTATTTCTTTTCTCTTACCCTTATTTCTCCAGCACTCTCTACCTCTTAGTTTCTTCTCTCCGTTTTTGCGTGAGTACTTTATCAAGCTGATCTCAAGCTTTTAAGTCTCTCACTACTTCATCAAATTCCCTTTTGTATCTCCTCTTTTACTGTAATATTTACTTGTTCTTGTTCTTTTTATGAAAATCTTAACAGGCAGGATTAAACTAGTATTGCTCAAAGGTCATAACAGAGGCCAGGCTGATGTTACACTGCTTTGGCCAATGTGCTGAGAGTGAGTGTATAGCACCTTGACGAAAAGTTTTTTCAAACCTAAGGGCTTTGCGGGGCGCCCTTTGCTTTCTCTTGGAAAGCCGCAGTGCTGCAGAGCTCATCTTGTCTGTCCAACACTGGTTTTCATGTTTAGGATGCAGAAGAGAAACTATCTCAGTAATATGCCTAATGCTGGAGGCTGCAATATTTCACACTATGTAAGACTTTCCCCAGCTGCCATGTTGATAACACCAAAAACACTGTGGGGCAATCACCGTCAGTGCCATTTTGTTACATTTTATAGGTGACGTAATCATGTCTGTTGCAGTTTATAGCTGGATTGTCTGAGTAAGAAGCCTAAGTCATATGACAGTATGATGATTTCATCTTCACAGAGATAAGATGATGTCTTTATCATTGAAATCCTTTTCCAAAACAAAGAGCCATAAATACTTTTCTCAGGACCTTAAGATGCCCCCAGTGTGATTTTTGAACTGTTTTTCTTCTTCCCTAAGCTTCAGAGTGTCTGTAAAGACATTTCCTACTTGGTTGACCCACTGAATAAGGTATCAAGTGTTGGTGGATGGTTTTTTTTTTTCTCTTTTTTTTTCCCACAGTAGCCTCATTGTCATCGACCTTTCTGAGATTCATCTTTGTATATTTATTTGTTTGGGGCCTATTCCAGTTTTATTTAATTCATTGGTGCTGTCTGTGTTTATAGTAAATCACATTTCTCATATTTCATTAACATTATGATTTTCCATCAGTGTTTAACGGTGTATCATTGTTTTAAGCTGACTAGTATAGTTTCTGGGGGTTTTTTTTGTGTTTTTGGGAAGTTTTTGTCCAGTTATTTCTCACAACAGTGTAATTACCATCAGCTTATTGCACCATGCAACTCATCTTATGTCACAGAGATCATAAAAAGGGGATACTATATATAACTAAGACCCATCAGTGTCTTCACAAGTGCCCTTTTCCTCTTTTTCATTTTTCCACCCTTGCATATTCATTACCGTCTCCTATAAATGGTTTTGGTTTTTACTGTTATATACGTACATCATCATTTTTTAATTAAATCAGTCCTGTTATGTTCCTCCAGCACTTGGCTGTGACCAGGGATTACAGTTCAGAGTGTATGCGGCGCTACAGCTGGACCCCGGACACCATGGACCACAGCCACAACACTGTGTCCAGCCCCATTCACTCTGGGTAAGAGCAGTGTATGCATGCACCCACACAGTTGATGTGTGTATATACAGATACATACACATACTGCATGTACAGAAATCACACTTTTTATTTTGCTTACAGGACACATCTGTGTTATTGCCTTTCGTTTTCTCCCTAAGAGTCGATATTCAGCAAATCCTGCTGCACTGATGCAGACAAGGTGCAGGGCTGTGGGACTTCTGCAGTGCTGCTACTGTACACTAAACACCACAGCTACAGCACTTCGTTTACAAAACTCACATGCCATACCATGAGTCTTAAGCCACGGTTCAGAATTCATTTTCGCATTCTGCTCGCTATTTTATCATTGTTTAAACAAAGTGAGCTTTCTGCACAGGCTGTGTATGAGCTCATAGACCTCATGTGTTTCATTTGGTTAAACTGATAAGAACTTGCTCAGATGTCATTTTCATAATTTGAATGTATGATATTGCTGCTTTAAAATAAACAGTGCTATTATTAAATCCAATGTGGGGATCTGTCACATCCAGTTTGGTTATTCTTTTCTATTTTTACTCAGTGTTATCCCTTTGTATTTGGTTTTCTACTTTAATATTTTACCCATTATCATTTTATTCTCATTGGGTCCATTTTTTTCTGTTTTCCTTGGTTTGTTGTTTTGTCACATTTGTAGTATTTCTTTCACCTTCAATAGTTGTTACAGATCCCAACAGTGCTTGTGAACCTTTGATACTAAAATTAGGTTTTGGGGGTTTGCCTCCTGCATTGTCTCCATGTGTTTATTTTGCAGCTTCTCCTCCCCGCTCCCTCAGTATGACTCCAGGTGATGACTGAGTTCGCTGCTTTCACCCATGATGCCGCAGTGATGTCACTCTGCCACTCCTCTCTCGTCTTATCATATTCTCTCTCCTTTCTCCACTCAGTGCTCATTTCATCTGTGTGGTCTGGTGTTTCATTTGCACTACCCTAGATACTAGAAGTGTGTAGTCAATGTGTTTGGGAGTCTTATATTGATGTGTCATCTCTTTCTCACAGTGCACAATAAGAGCTTCACAGGGATTCTTCTGTACATACAACATATTCACCAAACAACCATACAGAACATAACAAAAAAAGTGCAACAGAGCAGTTTTCTATCCCCACGTCCTACTGCATTCTCACATACAGTATTGCCTTTGCACAAATGTGCTTCTAATTGAATGGGACATGTCACATATTAATCACATTAACCAATTCAACCCCTAACTTTGTGCACATCTGTGCAGGTGTTTAATATTTGATCACTGGATACTGCTTTAGAGAAACTGAAACTTTGGCAAGAACTTCACCTGAGGCCTCAGAACTAGAAACTAAACTTTCTGCAACTTCATTAGCACCCTGTTTAGTTTCAGACATTCTTTGATGTCCTAAATTGAGGCACCTGAAGGTGAAAACTGCCAGCTTTCAGAGCTCAAAGCCTTCTTTTTTTATTATCTTTCTGTCTCTGGTTCTTAGTCTCTCTCTTGTTTTGTTGTTTTCTCTCTTTTCCTTATTTTGTTTGGGTGTACGGTGATCACAGCATGGGAATCGTCCTCCTCCTCACTTGTGTCCATGGTATGGCTTCTGTCTGTTTTTGTCTCTATCCACTCCACCCCACTAACATTGTTTGTTTTGCACCTGATAGGTTCTTGGTCAGCTTCATGGTGGATGCCCGCGGCGGTTCCATGAGAGGCAGCCGCCACAACGGTATGCGCATTATCATCCCCCCAAGGAAGTGCACAGCGCCCACGCGTATCACCTGCCGCTTGGCCAAGAGGCACAAGCTGGCGTATCCACCTCCCATGGTGGAAGGAGAGGGACTGGTCAGTCGGCTGGTGGAGGTTGGGCCTGCTGGAGCTCAGTTTCTTGGGTAGGCACTGGCTTAGCATTCGTCTTTTCTTTATTAGAATCAGATGCATTTCCCTGCAACAGTGAAAAAAATAGTTAGATAAATATGGTCTTTGTATAACGTGTTGTGCAGTAATCAAAAGTAACATGATTCACAGTTTTTGCATTACTACTACAGCTAATTCAACAGAAAAAGGTCACATCAAAGTCATGTATCTCTACTGTGCTTCTTGTGACACCACGCTCTTACTCACTCATAATTTAATTGCTAAGAACACTGAACAAAAATATTTTATTACATTGTCTTTCAGCCCTGTGATTGTGGAGATCCCTCATTTTGGTTCGATGCGGGGCAAGGAGAGGGAGCTTATTGTTTTGAGGAGCGACAATGGCGACACATGGAAGGAGCACCAGTCCGACGCCAGATCAGAGGACCTTGTTGAACTGCTTACTGGGATGGATGAAGGTAAAACAAAACCTTATTCCGCAAAGCCCAACATTTATTAAGAATAATAGAAAGACAGAGTTTTAGTTGTATGTGTGAAGGTCAGCAGAACACTCTGGAAAATCTAGTCTGTATAGCCCTGAGCAGTATGTCAGCTGATGGCCTAGAAAATGAGATTTTCTCACTAGAGGTCTTTTTTTTTACTTGAACCATGTAGCCTATTTTGTGTCCTTTTTTTCCCACACATAAACTGACCAGGATGTCAGATTTAGTAGACCTGAACATTTTAAAGCACTTTATACTTGCATTCTGTTATGTACTCATGCAAACTGTTTAGTTCCTGGAATAAGAAGTATGGACCATTTAATATTGCTTGAAATCATATGTAATCATAAGTAATAAGCTAGTGCTGCCTGTTAATTTCCAAACCACCTTTTCACAGAACTGGACAGCCCTGCTGAGCTGGAGAAGAAGCGCATCTGCCGCATCGTCACCAGAGATTTTCCTCAGTATTTTGCTGTAGTGTCACGGATCAAGCAGGAGTCAAACCACATGGGCCCTGATGGAGGCGTGCTGTCCAGCACCACTGTCCCCATGGTCCAGGCCTCTTTCCCACAGGGGGCGCTCACTAAGAGGATCCGTGTTGGCCTTCAGGTGCTGCAGCAATGAATGAGCTCAGACTAAATCTGTCTCTGACTCAGCTGTATTTTCTGACTTATTATTTATTGAGATTTGGCCCATTTTCATAAAGCTGAATGTTTCTGTTTGAGATGCCTGGAACCCTAATTTAATGAAAATGGAAATCACAGGAAGGGGTTGATTGAAACCAGTCTTGAAAACTCATGAACATGCAAACATTTTGTCTTGTCTCACAATCATTTTATATTTTTTTGTGTCCATCAAGGCTCAACCTGTGCCGGATGAAATAGCGAGAACAGTCCTTGGTAACAGAGCCACCTTCAGTCCCATCGTCACTGTAGAACCCAGGAGGAGAAAGTTCCACAAGCCCATCACCATGACCATCCCTGTTCCGCCTAGATCAGCAGAGGGCCACCCCAGCGGCCACAGAGGCGAATCTGCACCCTGCCTGCGCCTGCTCTGCAGCATCACAGGCAAGTAAACCATTAGTGCAACATGAAAAAGTGTAGTTACCTCTGTTTATATTGAATGTGCAGGATTTGATTTAATTTGAGTTTGAAGTAACTAAATACAAAGTTTGTAAAAGTTTTCACACTCAGAGCCTAAATAAATGTCATTTAGAATTTCAAACATGTGTTTGACATGTTTTATTAAACTAATAACTTTGTCCGCCAAAGTCAATAAAAAGCATGGGTTTATTAAAGCTTAAACAGTGACTTGGCTGGAAAAGCATGAGCTCATCTTTTGGCCCCTGTTCCATACAGGAGGGACGTCCCCTGCCCAATGGGAAGACATCACAGGGACAACACCACTGTCCTTTGTGACTGACTGCGTCTCCTTCACCACAAATGTGTCGGCCAGGTGAGAAAGATACAGACACACACTAAAGCCCAGTCAGACTTTATTCATGCAAAAAAGAATAGTGATTTGTAATATTAAATGTAAAGTGTCCCTACATTAAATTAATTCTTGACAAAAGCAGGATAAAAGAGCAAACGTTGAAAAATACATTCTTATTAGTTGTAGTGAAGCACATTAAAAAAAAAAAAAAAAATCCCAGAACATTATTTTCTTTGTGAATTAAAAAGTGTTGTAGTATTTTTTAGTTGAATGTGAATCAGTTTTAAAAAGTCTTAGCATTTGTGTTTTCCTCCCTTTTTTTGGGTTGTGTGATGTTCTTTTGTGAATACTAAATTTTGAACAGTGTGAAAGATACAACAAGCAAATACAGTGATACTCAAAACATTATCAACAGAAGACAGCTGTGCATGTCTCCCATCGTCTACTTTTTTCTGGCTTTTCTGTTTGACTGATTGATTTAAAAGCTTTGAATCTTAGTGGTTTTTTCTGCTGTACATTTTTTTGCATTGTTACACATTTTCACTAGTGCTACAAAATGAAGTAAAATATCAGAAATCAGTTTGTGAAGAGTCAACTTTGTCGAGGTGGTTTTGGTGCCTCTTTTCAAAAGTCATGAACCCTCATCTTAACTCGATTTGAGTCATGTGGTGAGTGTGCAGCCTGATATTAACACAGCGGCCTTTTTTACCTCATGATTAGATTTTTACACAGCTGTCATGTGCCTGTGTTCAGCTGTTCAAAGAAACAACCTAGCTTGTTTGATATACACTAGAGCTGCACAATTAATCAAAGGCAAGTGCAGTGTCAGCCTTGTGCAATTATATAATCGCAAAAGGCTGCAATCTAATTACATAAAAAATTTGCATGTGTAAACGTGATAATCCTGTTCTCTGTTTATGCAGAATCTGCTGATTATGTACTTCTGGAATAAAGAAATGATGAATCAGTCTCTCTTTAGTCAGTGAATCTTGTGCAGTGTACAGTCACTTGACTATCCGGTGTGTAGACTTGATGAAATGGATGTGAATGAGCAACACTGAACTGTTTACGGGTCAAAACACAGTAATGTCCTGTCAGAGAGCGAACTTTGATTGATTGCCATTCCTACATTTATTTCAATATAAAGTAGCTCCTTGTTTTGGATAATCCCTTATGGTTCAGCTAAAGCAAAAATGAATTTAAAAGTAAAAATGTGGGTCATTTAGCAACACTAATCTGTCAAATTGTCTGTAAAATGTCCCGTCAGAGAGATTTCGAATACCGTGTTTTGACCCTTACCAAAAAATAAAGACAAGCTCTGTTGCATCCTGATGTTTTGGATTCAGTGACACTGAACTTGATCACCGTTCAAGCCGACTCCTAATTCAATTTATTTATTTCAAATTGGAGTATATTCCAAAAATGGCAATGTTGTTAAAATAGTTGTCTGAGTTGGTTATTTATTTTTAGAGTGAATGTGGTTTTAGGAATAGGCTGTATTGTTGGATTTATCTGAATTTATTTGAGTACAGTATGGATATCATCATAAAATATATTGATACAAATGTGAAATGGACCATTTAAAGTCTTTGTATATACACTGTTGCCCATAAAGTTGGAATTAAATATTTGTGCCAATTCCCATAAAATGATTCTAACAATGTTGTGTATTCTTGATAGATGAAGTGTAAGTGGGACTGAACTATTATGTAATCGTTTTGAACTAGTACATAATCATTACACCTGGACTAAGGTGATTACTGATGTGTATAAATAGAAATAAAAAGAAGAATGTGTCTGAAAAGAAAATAATTCCAGCTATATGGGCAACAGTGTTTGTATAAATCATCCTCATATCAGGTAATATTTTTTCTTCTGTTGGCCTTTTGTTAATTTTCTTGTTTATTTTCCTTCTTTTCCTCCTCTTCTCTCTACTTGTTCACCCACAGGTTCTGGCTCGCAGACTGTCACCAGATTCCTGAGACGGTGAGTCTAGCGTCTCAGTTATACCGGGAGCTGATCTGCGTGCCGTACCTGGCCAAGTTTGTGGTGTTCGCCAAGATGAACGATGCCATAGAGGCTCGGCTGCGTTGCTTCTGCATGACAGATGACAAGGTTGACAAAACCCTGGAGCAGCAGGAGAACTTTGAGGAAGTGGCTCGGAGCAAAGACATTGAGGTGGGGTCATGTTTACATGTGGACGTTTAAGAAAACCCAAATAAAATAAATGAATGAATCTTTCTTGTGTTACTGATGCGTGTTCATCAGTGTCAACAGTAAAATGATTTTAACTCTATCATTGGACTTTTCTAGGTTCTGGAGGGCAAGCCTATCCATATAGATTGCTATGGTAATCTGTCTCCTTTGACCAAAAGTGGGCAGCAGCTGGTTTTTAACTTCTTCTCCTTCAAGGAAAACAGACTTCCTTTCAATGTTAAGGTAGATAATGCATCCTTCCCATTTCCCATGAATATCTATCTATCTATCTATCTATCTATCTATCTATCTATCTATCTATCTATCTATCTATCTATCTATCTATCTATCTATCTATCTATCTATCTATCTATCTATCTATCTATCTATCTATCTATCTATCTATCTATCTATCTATCGCTTATATTTATTCATGCGCTTTACTTATGTGATTTTCATGAGGGGGGGTTGTATGTGTGTTTTGTAGGTTTGAAAAAATTTAAAAAGATAATAATATGCCCTGCACTGCAAAAATCAAAATCTTACCAAGTGTATTTTTCTCATTTCTAGTCAAAATATCTCATCACACTTAAAATAAGACATAATCACTTAAAGAGTAACTTCTAAGTGAGATATAAGAGCTTATTTTTAGACAATAGATCTTGAAAATCTTATTTCAAGAGAGCTTACCAAGATAATTTTTACTTGTTCCATTGGCAGATTTTTTGCTTAATTCAAGATTTTTTTGTTTAATTCAAGCAAAAAAATCTGCCAATGGAACAAGTGACAATTATCTTGGTAAGATGTCTTGAAATAAGATTTTCAAGATCTATCGTCTAAAAATAAGTTCTCATATCTCACTGAAAAGTTACTCTTTAGGTGATTATGTCTTATTTTAAGTGTGATGAGATATTTTGACTAGAAATGAGAAAAATACACTTGGTAAGATTTTGATTTTTGCAGTGTATTGTTTAAGTAATTCAAGGAAAAAAATGTTCATTGTATAGTTCACATCAACTCTTCTCATGCAACTTTTGCTCTGTTGTTCAGATCAGAGACCTGGGACAGGAGCCTTGTGGCCGCCTCTCCTTCCTGAGGGAACCGAAATCCTCTAAAGGTCTTCCGCAGACTGCCATATGCAATTTGAACATCACACTGCCAACCCACAAGAAGGTAGGGTCACTACTCCTGAATTTATTTGTTGTACTAGCCCATATCATACCATCCACATGAATGAAACAAAATGAAAAGATGGACAGCAATGTTGTCATTACATCAAGAGGAGCCATTGAACTTCATTTGGTTTAGAAATGACTGCCTGCTGCTTGTGTCTTTTATTAGTGTTAAAGCCTGTGCCAGTCATAAGACCCCACAACGTACACATGCAGACCATCTCGTTTTACTCTATTGCCTGGCTCACTGTGGGTACATAAGGAAAAAAAAATGCAAAAACGACACTTTGTATTTGTATGTTTGTTGTGGTGTTGATTGATCACAAGAAACTGTAATTTGCTTTTGCTTTTATTATTTTGCTGTTTATTTTTTTATTAACCTCATAGATTACTTCTGATGCCTTTTGTTGTTTTTGCTGCTCCATTTTCATTCCCTGAATTTTATTTTCACCTCCCCGCTCACGATAACGTCCCTGCTCTCCATTGTGTCATCTCTCTCCTCTCCTGCAATGCATCTTGGAATACAACAGGATATGGAGTCTGATCCTGATGATGAGGTAAACTGAGTCTTCATCATCACATGGAAACGCTTCTTCTTTGTTGTTTTTTTGGTTGGCTTCACTGCTAACGCTGAACTAAATATATGTTTCCCAAATAATTTCTTCTCCGTGCAGTACCTGAGTGTAAAAGAGGCTTCTGACAGCATGTTTTTCACACAGCTGTGTCATTGCTAAAACGTGATCTCAAATATTGCATGAGTGGAAATGGCAATTGTTTTGATTAGCAAGTGTTTATTTATTGTTGTCCTCATCCCAAGTCCAGTGGAGCCTATTTATGTGCCACCTCAGCTTGTTTTTCATCTGTCTCCTTTTCCATACATATTCAACAGGAAATCACCATGTCTTCATATTAACCCCTAGGAGGTTTCGTACACTACTGTAGAATATTTTATCAGGTCAACATCAAATCTAATCATTTATTTGTATTTGGAATTTCCCTCCTTCACCCTTGTCCTTGACTTGTCTTTAACAGAAGAATACTAACACTTCCAGCTGCATGCTAAAACCTTTAGGAGAGTTTAGTGAAAAATGTTTTATGTTTTGTGATCGTAATTACTTTATATCAAATAGTAAGTCATGCTTGTTATACATCCTTTCAGAAGTTAATATATAAAGCCCCTCGACAGATAAATATTCATATTGGACAATTCTGCAAAATCAAGGATCATGTTAAAAATATAAAATTTTTGAATATTCATGCAGAAAAATCTGAATCTAAAATAGGAGTGCATTTGTGTGGATATTGTAGGAAATACCTACTTGGTCAGTTACACCTAAAGTTAAGTCAAGAAAGGTACTATTAAGTCTGAGAAAGACTGCAGATTTCCAACACATACATCAGAGCTGCATTCATCGATCGCCACAACTTTACTTCGTGCACGACTGCACAAACACTGCTATTCACTCTGTCGCTAAATGTTGTTATGATAAGAAGTGTACTGCAGAATTGCCCAATAAGAACATAACTCTTGGAGACTATTTATTGCAATGACACTGAGAAATGCAGGAAGAGAAGAGGTGCTCTATTACTCCACTTAGAGGTCAAGATAGTCCATTACTCTTCAGAGGAGACACTCCACCTGCAGTGCCTTCTCATGCCAGTACTAACAGCACTGATGCACCGAACAGGACAATAACCATGCACTGCATTACCTAATTTTTACAAATTAACATTAATATTTCCAGAAATTTCTAATACATTAGAATCACATTTTGTCATTTTTTATGTTAAAGCTTCTTTTGTTCTTTTTTTGTTTGTTGTTTCAGACTGAAAAGCCAGAACGACGTCATACCTTTGCCTCCTTAGCTTTGCGTAAGCGCTACAGCTATTTGACCGACCCAGCAGCGAGTGAGTTTCCCCTTTTCATTTACATGAAATCTTATTTCATTTAAATATAGTGTCTTAAGGGTCCCGTTATTAGTCAAAACCCATAGTACAGAAGCAGATCTATCTGACAGATCTATTCATCAGTCATTCTGTTAACCCTCACGTACACTGATCATCCATCAGCCTTTCATCACACATTTGCATGGTTTACTGTGTGTTACGCTTTGCTTATCCACCTCATTTTTATAAAAAGAAGTTTCCCTGTTTCAACTGTTGTTTTAGTTTACATCTGTGGAATCATTGGGATTACAATGTCTGTCTGTTTATCATTTGGATCAAAAGTGTTTCAATTCATGTTAAATAAAAATGTTGTTTTGAATTGTTGTCATTGTTTTAGTCGCCATTTCATTCTTATTGGCTTTATGACTGTGTGCGGCTGTATATCATTGTGGTAACAGGTTGCACTTTACATTAACTTGACTTCACCTACATGTGAGATACTAGCAGAAGCATTTTTCTGCAAATATGCATTTTTGCTATTGAGAAAATACTGATGTGCACTACAGTGTCAGTAAAATATGTTTGTGTCACAATTGAAGCAGAACTTATCTATCTTCATCTGCGCTATTTGCAGAAAATGTATTGATTTTTTTTTTTCAATAATTGCATTCACAACTCTGAAAATGTTTTTGAAGTCATAAACTAAAGAAATTCACATATGACTGGTACTACTCAACAGGCATCGATGGCTACTGTTTACTCTTGGTAAAGTGCAACCTTATATAATTTTATATACACAGCCTGTCAAAAAACAAGTCCCCACCTGGATTTAACTAATCAAATACTTCAGATTGTTCAATTTGATTAATACTGCACCGATTAATGTGTTTCACCCAAACTGATGCAACAGTTCTCTGCAGTGATCATTTGTGACTGCGTTTTAATGTAAAAAGTCATGTATTCTGATTAATCCAAACTCCAGAGTGATGGATGCATCAGGATGAGAAGCGAGGCAGATGGAGTGATTACCCATCATGCCTCGTGCCTATAGTACAATCCTGTGGAGGCAGTGTTATTACTTGGGGTTGCTTCCATTTTCAGCTCTAGGTTCAGAAATATAGTGTGTCCAAAAAATGATGGAAATAAATATTTCAACATTGCATAAACTTATTGAAACAATGTCACAGTGAATGTGTGTCATAATCAAAGCGTTGCAATGAAATATTGGAGTGTGGGACTTTTTTGCCCAGGCTGTGTATTACTATTATTATTACTACTATTATACTTTTTATATTTTATTTTAACTCATGACCAAATAACTAAAGTAATATTTTCTTTTCAATAATATCTACTTGTGGGGTCATCTCTGGCATTTAAATGAACCAAATGAAAGTGCAGCTGTCAAAAAAATGCAAAAGTACTGTTGCAAGGAGGCAGGTTAAGCACATCAAAAGTCAATGGAATTGTACTTTTTGTTTGTCATTTTGTCATTTTTTTCACTTCCACCAAAAACTGTGTCACAAATTTTGTTGCTACACAAACTCCATTGTACATGTCAATTTTTCAGTAGCAACCGTGTAGGTTGTCAGTTGTCATATCATTATGGGCTTGTAGATAAGGGGCTTTTTCACATTCATTTGTAAAACTTATTGTACTGCTGCTATATTTAATGCTGTTTCTGACTGACTCAAATTTCTCTTTCTGGTTTTTGTGTTTCATTTCACATTCTTTTATGTTACATTTTATGTTACATTTCCTTTTGCTTTTGGTTTAACTTATTGCTGAAGAAACAACTGATCGAAGCTCGCAGAGAACACAGCCTTCTGGCTACCCTCACAAACCTGTCTTTTCAACGAGATCTTATCAGGCGTGGTCGCCTGTTCCTGTCGCCGTCCCTGGCCAAGCCAAGTCTGGGTTTGGCTCCCTCTCCAGTTCGTCATCCAACACGCCCTCTGCCTCTCCACTAAAGTCTGTCTGGTCAATCAATTCTGCCTCCCCAATCAAGACCAACATCCCTGGATCCCCTGCTTCTTCTGTCAAGTCAGTTAGTGACATGGCTTCTCCCATCCGCTCCTACAGAACAATCTCTTCTCCTATAAAAACTGTAGTCCAGCAAAACCAGTACCCAGGCCAGGTTACCACCAGCCCCTTGGCCTCACCAGGGAAAAGTACTCCAGACTCTATATCTATGAAAGGACTGGCAGCATTGTCTGCCAGGACTTCTCCAATCACTGCATCTGGAGGAAACGCTCTACTTGATAGAACATCTATAGCTATGACCCCACCAACCTCTCCTAAATCCTCTCTAAGTATGTTCAGCTCACCACTTCCTTACAAGACAGTTATGGGTGGCTCAAGTGGCACAGCATCTTCTTCATCTCCAATAAAAACAGTCCCAGGTCTTTCATCTGTTCGATCCCTTGCAGAAGCATCAGCTACTGCAAGGAACCTTTTCTCTTCTCTCTCATCACCACTTAAATCTAACAGCCCTCCAAGTGCCGCAGCACTGATCAATGGAACTGTGTCACCTACCCAGTATCGTTCCTCATCTCCAACATCTCTTCTCACCAGCAGCCTGCAAGAGAGAATACAGGCAACCACCAATGCTGCAACAACAAGTGTCAATGCAGCGTTTGATGAGGTGGAAAAAACATTTAATTCCTGTTCTGCAGGCTATGGCACATTGAAGTCATTATCCTCCTCTGCGTCGTCCTCATATCAGTCTATTAGATCATCAGCTTCTAGTTCACTTTATCCCTCTTTAAGATCCCCATCTAATGTCACCACTGCTGTGACATGCAGCACAATGACTGTTCCAGTGTATTCTGTTATTAATGTGCTGCCAGAGCCCCAGTTTAAAAAGCTACCGGAGGTGTCCAAATCAGCTGCTGCTCTTCTGTCTCCTCGTAAGACAGTGCCTCCTGAGGTTAATGCTCAGTTGCACTCCTCCTTCGCAAGAACTCTTTCCCCTGTCAAATCCCATCTTTTCTCCCCTGGTTTAAAATCAGCCACCACGTCACCACTGTCATCCAGCCAAGAGATTCTGAAAGATGTTGCTGAGATGAAAGAAGACTTGATACGAATGTCTGCCATCTTGCAGACAGACCCAAACTCCACAGCCAATAAAGGATTTCAGTCTGATTCTCCTAGAGAAGCTAAAGTAGAGGATGAGGAACCATATAGGATTGTGGAGAAAGTGAAACAGGATTTAGTAAAAGTGAGTGAAATCCTGACCAAAGATTCTGTGAAGGATGGGAAGGTTTCTATGGCAAGGGGTTCCTTGGATGACATTCACTTCTCAAAAGTGCCAGTTGAACAACCTCCAAGCAACTGGAGCTATCCACCACGATATGAGACTGTGGTTCCTCAAGCCAAATCAAAAACAATACCAGACAGAGATTTCAATCTTTCCAAAGTGGTTGACTACCTGGCCAATGATGTTGGTAGTTCCTCTTTCTCCAAAATGCATGACACAAAGCATAAAGTGGATGAAGGAAAGACTGAAGGAGAGAGCAAGGAAAAGCAGAAACGTGTCCTGAAACCCACTATAGCAGTCCAAGAGCATAAGCTCAAATGCCTCCAACAAATATGCGCTCTTCACCTTCAGATAAAGAGATCAGTAAAGTAGCAGATGCACTTTTTGGTGCAGACACTGTGCTAGAATCCCCTGATGACATTTCACATGAACAGGATAAGAGCCCCCTCTCAGACAGTGGTTTTGAGACAAGAAGTGAAAGGACACCATCTGCCCCCCAGAGTGCAGAGGGCATGGGTCCCAAGGCCCTTTTTCAAGATATACCAATTCCCCCAGTGATCACTGAGACAAGGACTGAAGTTGTTCATGTCATTAGGAGTTATGAATCCCCAGAGGATAACAAACAACCTGCAATGGAGGATGCACACCCTGTCAGATATATTGATTCTGATTCTAAAGGGCATCTAAGTCAAGCTACATTGACTCCAGAACAGAATAAATGCTATCAGATGAAAGTCAGCCCTGAGGAGGATCCAATGGGAAAGGGGATGAGAGTAAAGGAGGAGACTCACATCACTACCACTACCAGGATGGTTTACCACAAACCACCTGGAAAAGAAACTGCATCAGAGAGATGTGAAGAAACTATGTCTGTCCATGATATAATGAAGGCTTTTCAATCAGGCAAAGACCCATCTAGAGAGTTGGCTGGACTGTTTGAACACAAGTCTGGCAGTGAAGAACCATCACAAAGAGTCCTTGAGGACATCAACTCCAAACCTAAGGTAGAAAGAATAATTGAGGTTCACATTGAAAAAGGCAATAAAACAGAACCAACAGAGGTCATCATCAGAGAAACAAAAAACCATGCAGAAAAAGAAATGTATTACTACCCAGGAAATAGACAGGAAGAGGAGGAACCTGAGGAATCACTTCCAGTGTACCTTGACTCCTCCAGAGTAAATACACCCATGTCACAAGAGGAGGACAGTCGCCCTAGTTCAGCACAGCTAATGGCAGATGACTCTTACAAAACTCTAAAGTTACTTAGTCAACAGTCTGTGGAGTATAATGAGGATGAATCATCAGAGCTCAGGGGGGAATCTTACAATTTCGCTGAAAAAATGCTACTCTCTGAGAAATTTGATCAGTCTCATTCTGACACAGAGGAATATTTGAGAGATAGGTCTCGATTCCACTCACCAGACAGAAGCAGTCACAGTGAGGGCAGGGTAGGGCCAAGGACTGAGTATGTCTTCAGGTCATCAAGAAACGTATTTGACAAATCTGGAAGAAAAACTAATGTAGATGATAACTATGATAAACTTACACTTTTGCAGTATTCTTCTGAACCCGGTAGCCCAAAGCAGTCTGTCTGGATGCGTGTGCCAGATGACACACAGCAAAACAGAGAACAGCTTATGTATGAGGACAGAGTGGACAGGACTGTAAAGGAGGCAGAGGAAAAACTTAGTGAGGTATCTCAGTTTTTTCGTGACAAAACTGAACAACTGAATGATGAGTTGTCATCTCCAGAGAAAAAATCCCGCAGACCAGACTTCAGGGAAACACGATCAGGGCCTAGTTCCACGCACAGCAGTCCCGAGAGGCCAGCATATAGGGGTGTAGGTAGTGGGGAAGAATGGAGTAGAGAACGGCTGAGAGACAGGTTTGCGTCCAGTGACAGAAAATGTACCAGTTTGCCCAGCAGCCCAGAGAGGAGAGTATTGCTTCAGTATAATGATTCAGATCCAAGAAAACAAGGGGAAGTTAAACAACAGGGAAGCACAGGGGAAAGTTCCAAACCTTATCAAATGTCTTCCTCTAAAGTTAGCGCAGTTAGGCTAAAGTTTGAACAAGAAGCTCAAAGACAAGACAGAAGTTCTCAGGGAAGTCAAAATTCTAATTCTCCAATTAGGAAACTCCAGGAGAGTAAGCTGCCTGTGTATCAGGTTTTTGCTGGCTCAAATATTCCTAAAATGCCAGACAGTCCAGCAAGTCAGAGAAGAGGACTAGATGGTGAATCAAATAAGTTCTCTCCCAAACATGAAGCTAGTGGAAAGGAACAGGAAGACAAGAAGCTTTTCAAAACATGGGAGAACCAAGGGTATGGGAATTATAAACCCCAATCACCCAAACTGTCTCACGCCTTAGTTCATGATACTATGAAAGATGGAAATAATAGTGATTCCCAAAGACAAGAAACCACAAAGAAAATAATCTACACAGAATTTGTTGTAAGAGAAAGTCCAAGTAGTAATGACGGTCTAAAAAAAAACTCGGAATCACAAATTCCTGTAAGAAAGTTGTCTAATTTCTCAGAAAAACACCAGTCTACCCCAACAAAATTTGATCCCCCTGTTGAACCATGTGAGAGGACAGGTTCTCATATTCCTACTTTAGCTAGAAATCGGTTAAACAGTAGCTCTGAATCCAACAAGTCTGGTCGAGGATCATCAGTAGGAAAATCCATAGATTCCTTAGATGGTAGTCAGACAAATGTTGTGTGCAATGGTGTTGATACTGACCAGGTGGAGTATTTGGATAAAGTAACTCCTGTGGTGGTCACAGAGGGTTTCAAAGACATTAAACCCTTACCTGTATATGTTAGCATCCAAGTGGGTAAGCAGTATGAGAAAGAAACTGCAACAGGGCAGCTGGGAACATACAAAAAGATAGTAAGCCATGAGAGTAGGACAGTGCATGAAACTAGGGGTGCATTTTACAGTGTCAAACAAAAGCAGTCTCCATCTCCTCAGGGTAGTCCAGAAGATGACACTCTGGAACAAGTGACGTTCATGGACAGCTCTGGAAAGAGTCCTGTTACTCCTGAGACCCCCAGCTCAGAGGAAGTGAGCCTGACCTCGAGAACACCAGACTCTGTGATAGGCTTCATGCCTGGCATGCCAAGCCCTATCCCAGAGGAGTCTGAGGAGGACGAAGGGAAGACCTTCATCTACAGGGAACCTGCAAAGGACAAATGTAAACCAACTTCTGCAGAGAATTCCAGCAAGAAACAGGATGCAGAAAGGCCAAAGTCAAAAGAAAAAAGAGTGGCTTATATAGAGTTTCCTCCTCCTCCTCCATTGGAGGCAGAGCAGTCTGATCCTGAGAAAAAAGGATCTTGTGGTTCCTCTGAGGCAGAGACAGAAATGATGGAGGTAAATCTCCAGGAAGAGCATGATAGGCACCTCCTAGCCGAGCCAATCATCAGGGTCCAGCCCCCATCCCCTATTCCCCCTGGAGCTGATAATAGTGACTCTAGTGACGATGAGTCTGTCTTCCATCCCATCCCCGTCAAAAGGTACACCTTTAAAATGAAAGAGGAGGGAGAGAAACGTACAAAACACAAAAGATCAGACAAAAATGGAAATAAGGAATCTGGAATTAATGGTGTGATTAAAGGGGAGGAAGCTGATCTTGAACAAAATGGCAATGATCAGTCTATCACTGACTGCTCCATAGCAACCACTGCTGAGTTCTCACATGACACAGATGCAACAGAGATAGACTCTTTAGATGGATATGATCTTCAGGATGAGGATGATGGACTCAGCGAGGATCCAAAAACATCTAGTCTGTCTAATGATGGAAAAACAACCGATCGTTCATTTAGTCAGTCTAAGCTTGAAGTGATAGAGGAAGAAAAATGTGAGGAAGGAGGAGATGATGGAAAGGCAAAGACCAGCACATCTGCAGCAAAAGGTGGCGGGGATGAAAAAGACTATACTCTTGAAGGAAGGCATCCAGATAGACAGGGCTTTGGAGAAAACTACTTTGGATACCAGCTGGAAGAGGAGCTGAATTCAACCTTTAAAACTGTTGCCACAAAAGGTCTGGACTTTGACCCCTGGTCAACCAAAGGGAGTGATAATGACGGAATTTTTGAGTCCAAAATGAAAGATGAAGATCCAAAGCCCTTTGGTTTATCAGTGGAAGACAAGTCACAGGCCACAACACCTGACACAACCCCTGCTCGAACACCGACTGATGAGAGCACACCGACTAGTGAGCCTAACCCATTCCCTTTCCATGAAGGGAAGATGTTTGAGATGACCCGCAGTGGTGCTATTGACATGAGCAAGCGGGACTTTGTTGAAGAGAGGCTTCAGTTTTTCCAGATTGGTGAGCATTCCTCTGACCCTAAAACAGGGGAAAAAGGGAGAGGGGGCAAGATCCTGGGGGTAATTTCCTCTCAGACAAAAACAGGGGAAAGGGCCACAGTAGATGGGATGGTGAAGGTTATAGATACTACTACAGACAACAGCACTACACCAACAACACCAGCAGCAACAGCAAAATGCAGCCCTGCACAGTCTGGCAATGGCACTGGTTTTACCGGTACTGATGCCCCCACCTGTGAAGCCATAGCCGAGACCGCCTCCTCATGTACAATCACAGCCTCCAAAGTTGATCCCAAATTACGCACTCCTATTAAGATGGGCATAGCTGCCTCCATAACTGTGAAAAAAGACTCAGGGGATCTCACTGATTGTAAAGCTGAGATGTCAGAGGGACAGATGGTGCCAGAGTACATCAGCATAGAAGGTCAGTGTACAGAAGGCCAATCTAGCAGATTCACAGAGCCCAAGGTAGAGAGGAGAGATTACCCTTCTGAAAACTGCAACAACAACAATAATCTTGAGTCCTCCAGTGTTCAGGCCAACTACATTCAGTGTGGCAGTGTGGTGTTTAATTTACAGTCCTCCTCTGAGCCCACTCTTCAAAAAGCCAGCAGGATAGAAACACTCTGCTGTAGGGATTTAGAAGAAAAAGCACACAGTAGTAATCAAGGACAGGAACAAAAGGGTGAGGCAGCTAAAGAAAGTGAATTAAAGCAGCCCAAGTCCAGACTTCCAGTAAAAGCATCAGGGTGGTCATTTCATACACAGGGAACAGCCATAGGCAGACAGAAGCCCAAACAAGCAGTAAAAGTGGAGGTGAGGAAAAGAGGAGAGCCTGCCATAGCCAAAGTAGAACCCAGATCTAGAATACCCATCAAGGATGTTAAAAAGAGCAGCCCTGCTGCCACACCTAGCCCACTTGTTTCAGTTCGAGTCACTTCACAGCCAACAAAAGCACTGGACACAGAGAGAACAGCTATACAGTTGCCCTCAAGACTACCCCTGAAGGAAAGGCATCAGGTCAGCAATGTCACAGGTGAAGGAGTACATAGAAAGGACAGGCAGGAAAACCCTAGTGAGGTTTGTAAGCGCACCATCGAATACTTTAAAGGCATTAGCGGGGAGACGCTAAAGTTGGTGGACCGCCTGTCAGACGAGGAGAAAAAGACGCAGACAGAGCAGTCGGAGGAAGACAGCACCTCCCGGAGCACCTCTCTGTCGGACGCCTCCCAGCCTTCCCAGCCCTCCCAGCCCTCCCGCTCATCCAGGTCTGGTAGAGGTTCGAGGGCTGAGGCCGGGGCCGCGTCCGTAAGGGCAAAGGTGGCGACGACGGACAGGGCCTCCGGCAGTGAGAGGAGCAGGAGGAGTAGGCGGACTGGTGGGAAGGAGGGCAGTCAGGGACTCACAGGGTCTCGAACGCCTCCCATCGCGGAGATCAAGCCTAGTTTGTAAAACTTTCACACTATGTTTAAAATACATCTATATATTTCTATATTTCACTTTTAGTTGCATGACATCGTTGTGATCATTTAATGACTGGAATGCCTGTGGCGTGATTACATATTCTCTTCAGAACAGTAGCTGTCATTTAAATTTGTTTTTTGTCATTGATGTACTGTGTAGTGTATTGTCCTTGTTGCAAGACTCTCTTTCCTGTGTTCCTCTCTTTCAACCCCCCTTTAAGTAGCGTGAGCATGCCAGTAGTAGTGACTGGTCCACTGGCACAACCAGTCCCCTTGTTTGACAACTCCCTGGTCTGTCTCTGTCTGTCTGTGCAGGGTGGCTACTAAGTTAATGTAGTTATTTGTTCTTAGAGTCATTCTATAAATTGTCATTTAAACTAATATGTGTTAGCCAAGAACACACAAAAAGCTTTCGCATGTTAACATTTTAGACTCTAACATAGATTTTCCACCCTAAACGTATATAACTATGAGTCTGATGTTGATAGTCATGTTATGCTTTGTTTTGTGTGGTTTTCATGACAGTTACTGCCTGCTTAGAGGATACATACCCACAAATAGTCACAGAGCACTACTTAAACTACAAACATACTTATTTGAGTTGCCCATGATGTTTCTAGTGTGAAATATCCTTTTCTTGCCATTTTGGGGAAATCAGTTTATCTTGTCACAGCTATCCAATACTGTTTTTCTATTCTTGAAAACAAATATGTATAAATACAATTAAAACTTGACTGTTGTATTTACAAAAAATATATTAAATATAAATTGGATTTTTTTTTTTTCCCAAGCATTTTTTTTAGCATACTGTAATTGTTACCAAGTGGCCAGAAAAGGAAAGTTACATATATGTTTTTTCTCTCTTATATTAGTATATAGGGAGAAAAGAACATAAATGGTGTTGATGAGTCATTGTCCTTTACCAGGTCCCCAAAGTCCTTGTGAGAGGACAGACTTGCGCATGGCTATCGTTGCTGATCACCTGGGACTCAGTTGGACAGGTGAGTAGAGTGACAAAAAATGACATTGTTGTTGTCAGTTTTTACCACATACTCCGTTTCCTATTCTGGCGACTTCGATATTTAACCTTGAGTTGACTGAAATTGTATATAGTTAATAATAGTATAATAATAGTTTCACAGATTAAATAAAATGTCAGGTAATTATTTTTCTTCATTGTAGTATATTTATCCTGCACTTAAAATGACAGCTACTTTTTAAGAAAGTCTAAATTTGAGTTGGTGTTTGTCTCCCATCACAGAGCTGGCTCGGGAGATGAACTTCACAGTGGATGAGATCAACCACATCAGACTAGAAAACCCCAACTCTCTGACAGCACAGAGTTTCATGCTACTAAAGAAGTGGGTCAGCCGGGAAGGGAAAAATGCCACAAGTAAGGCTATTTTTATTAAAACTCTTGCTTTTATGTCTCTATTTTCCGCTTTTCTCACTCTTCCTTTAAAACTAAAAACTTCATTACTTTCAGAAATTGAATCTTCACCTTGGTCTGTATATCTGCATACCCTACTTCACTGTTGTTTTCTTCCTCTTTCTGACATTTAGAAGGTAGCATAAGCCAGCTAGTTTCCTTGCACACATGTTCTAAGATCTTTGTGTTTGCTTATTCCTGACTGAACAGAGAAAAGACTAATGTTTTTACATGTATCACAAAAAAATCATTAAACTCTGCACTGTTGTCTTTTTTGTTAGACACAAGACTGAAAGAGACTTATAGTTATTGCATTTGCTGTTGTTGGTATTTTTTTTATATATATAATTGTTCTTTTCATTTACAGCGGATGCCTTAACTGCAGTGCTGACCAAAGTCAATCGGATGGATATTGTGACTTTACTGGAGGGCCCGATATTTGACTATGGTAACATTTCAGGCACGAGATGTTTTGCCGATGATAACGCTGTTTTCCGGGATCAGGCTGATGGTAAAGTTTAGCTTTGTTTAGCTGACCTCTTACCTCTCCCTGCTACCTTCCTATGTATTCTGCCCAAAGACTATGTTGGGCCATTTCTAATGCATGGATTACATATAGTTTTAATGTAATCTATACCTTAATGTATTAGCAATTTTAACAGACCTTTGTATGGGTAACTGGCCTTTATAAGCCCCAAATTCCCACTGTCAATTTAGACAATTTCTCCATGTATATGTAATTACTATGTTTTCCTCAATAGCTCTCCAGCACAGATTTGATTTGGCTTCTGCTGACCTTACCAACAACTATTTGAATCAAATCTTGATTTGTGTCAGTTCTCATACAAATCAATGCTGTTTTGTCTCAAATTGTTGCAAATTAGTCAAATCTGCCGTTAGTCGTATTCTAATAAGTGCATGCTGTAACTTACTGCTTTAAAATGAAGTCTGAGTCTATTAGCAGTTATTTAACCCTGTAGTTTCCACTGTTAGTTTATCTCTCTTAGTTCTCCTCCAGTTCCTCTGAGCCTTCCTTGGATAGATGAGAGAATCACTTTCTCTGTGAAACCGAGCTGCCTCCTCCTCCTCCTCCTCCTGTTCCTTCTACCTCCCATCACCTCCCACAGCAGTACCCACTGCTGATAACAGCACATAACTGCTCTTAACCAAATAAGAGTCATGTATTGCTGATACCTACATGTGTCATCTCCTTATCCATCATCATGTGCCTCCTCCCTCCTCCTTCGTACATCCCTCAGTCACTTTATTCATTTATTGTCTTTTTGCCCAAGCATGTTTCATGTTATCTTTTGCTAATTTACATTTTTGTCTTTTTTGCATTTGTCTCACTCTTCTCCATTCCTGTAGTTAGTATAATCATCCCCCTTATGACAAGAATCATTCAACCTGTTATGGTAGTGCACACACCCATTCCCCTCTGTCCAACACCAACCCAAACACCTCCACCATCTCCCCTCACACCTATTACAGCACCTCTCTGCCGCCCCTTCAGCCCACGTCGCTCTCCAAGTTATGAGTCTTCAATTTCACTCAAGGACTTGGCACCAGTGCCATTTTCATCACAGCGGCTCAAAATGATCTCACCTCCTCCGTCAATTATCATCCCCCAGTGCCCACCTGCTGACCCCCATCAATCTTCAACCTTCCCTTTCTCACCCCATCCACCCTCCCCGATCCCCCTCATCACCTCGCCCTTACCCTTGACTCCGGCTCCTAACTGTTCTTCACCCACACCTTTCTTCTCAACCTCTGTTCCACTTTCTCCCACTCCAAATGCATCACCTTCACCCCCTTCGCAGACAGAACCAGCTAACTCCTCCCTTACAGGACTGGCATTTACCTCTGACCAGACCTGTTGTCAGACTGCCGCCCCCTCTGAACCTGCTACCACATCCTCCACACTTACTCCTAATACGTCTGAACCCACCACCATACCTGTTTCATCCATTTCCTCCTCCTTACCATCAGGCAAAACCTCACCTTCTGTTAGCACCTCTGCAAGCCGAGAATCTTTATGCACCCGTCCCATTTCCCCTCTCTCTGTCGTGACTCTCCCTGCGATGTCTCCCTCTGGGTCACGTTGTAATAGCCCTGGTCCTTCCTCCCCTCCTCTTCGCTCCCTTTCTCCCTGTCCTGCTTGTCAGTGTACATGTGCACCCTCCATCCCACCACCTACCCCCCAAACCGTTGACCCTTCTAAAACAGAAATATATATTTAGCAAACTGGTTTCTGCTTAGTCCTTTATCATGCTCTTTTTTTTCCATCTTCTGCAAGTTCCTCTCATATCTCTCATCTGTCATCTATAGCTGTGTTTCCACTGAATGAACTTTACTCTGGGATTAGCTTCGTGTATTTCCACCTCAAGGACCATAGTCTAAATTAAGGACATTATTTTACCCCAAAAAGGCCCCTGATAAGGGTATGGTACTTTCTTTGGGGGTTTTGTGGGATGCGACTTGAAACAATAAACATTTACTGACTGCACTTGCAGCAGTTTGTTTCAGGCACTGTTTTTAAAAAGCTACAGCTGTACACAAAGTTTTGCGTTGTGCTTCATTACATTACCATGGAATTACATAAGAAACCATGTGATACATGTGTTGATTAAGTCCAGTCATGTTATATAGTCACATGCAGTGTAATGTGTTATGTTGCTTTTTCATAGAGACTCAGAAAATTATGGAAATGTAAAGGAATATGAGGGAACCTTTTACTTCTTGGAACTAGAGTTGTGGGGCTAAAATTTTAAGGTACTTTAGGTGGAAACATGGCTGTTTTAATGTGAGCATGTAACAGAAAACCCTGGTAAATGTTTGAACTTTTCTTATCCACTGCTATTTGGCCTCATGCCATTTATGCATTGTATTTTCAATCTTTTCCCTCAACTGCAAGGACTGAATAAGCATTCACACTAAGGACACCAAAAATGTATGATATCACAGCAACATCAAGTAGCATGTTGTAGCATGGGTTTTGTCATTACCATCAAAATGAACAAGTTTTTGTTTGTATTATTTATACTTGCACTAAGATATAGTATTCAAACATAAGCTCTGCATTGTGTTTGCTATTATGAACTACACATTTTTTGTAAACACAATGCCATTATACGCATTATTCTTTGTGCTGCTGATGTCATCACCACAGCTAGTGGTTGTCTGGATACATGCTTTACACCAGCCGCTGTGCCATCGTCCATGTCATAGGGTGTAGGATGTGTGTTTCTGTGTTATATTCTTTTGTAGCATGTTTCAGGGTGCGTATGTCTCTACATTTTTCATCCTGTCACCAACAGATTATCAGAGCATTCTAGCGGAGCTGCAGTCCCCCGCCGCACTGCACTCTAACCCCAACTTCCTGGAGCCCGAACTCCCCGTCACCCCCAACCCTTCCCTTGCCCATTCTCCACACCATGATTACCCAGAATCAGACACCCCTTCTTTGCTGGCTGACTCCCAGCCCCTGCCCTGGAGCCCAGAGACAGAGCCTGGCAGTAGAGAGCCAGATAGCCCCCCTAGGAGCCCCCCAAGACCTTGTGAGCTTGCCCTGTCCGTCCCAGTCTTTGTACTCCCAGATCCCCTTCCTTCAATGGTCAGAAAGCCCCACATTGCTCTGAATGACCAACTTCTTTTGAGCGAGGATGAGGACAAGTCTTGTCACGAAACAGAGCAAAACCACAAACCTAAGGTGCACCTAACCTCTGCGATGTGTGAGCTAGACATTGATATGGCTTATTCCACATCTTCCCCTTCACCATCATCTGTTTCATCAATTACTCCATCAACACCTGACAGAGCACATATCGGAGATGGATTACTACTGAGTGGTTCTCCCCAAGGGATACAGGAGGATGTATGTTTGAAAGGAGGTGAAAAGGAAGTGATAGAAGAAATAGAGAAGGTTGTCGAGATTGCTAACACAGATTTCACAGAGGGAAATATAGTCGTGGAGAAGTGGGTTGAGCAAGACTTGATTGAAAATGTCAAAAGGAAATGTGAAATTGTAATACAAGATAGGTTACTGTTGGCTGGTGAAATGAATATTTTGTTAGAACAGAGGGAGGAATGGGAAAAGGATGAAAGAGATTTGCCAAAGGAGGAGCCTGTTCTTGAGGAAGGAACAGCCTGTGAAGTTGAAGAGGTAAGAGATGTGCAGAAACTGTCAGAGGAGCAACTTAATTTGATAGAAACTGAGCATGAAGTGGAAAAATGTAGTCCCACTTTAGAAGAAGAAACTGTAAAAGAGGGTGCTGATGAAACAATTGGAGCAGAACAAGAGGTAGATTGGGGCAATGAGGAAATAGTGCGTCAGGAAGAAAGAATAGAGGACACAGATGGTGAATCTCAGTTCAAGGATGAAGGAGGTCCCCTGGAAAATGAAAGGGGGATTGACATGAAGTCAGAGGGTGACCAGGCAGCCGAGGATCAGGCTGTGTTTGACGTCTCGCCTCAGGCCTGGGTTGCTGCACTTGAGGAACGTCAGCCTAAATCTGAATCTGGATCTAATGAGGAAGACGAGGATGGTAAAAGCAGCAAGGAAATCACAGAGGAAGCATTGGAGGAGGTGAAGAAGGAAGAAGGCTCAGAGAAGGAGGAGGAGGAGGACGAAGAGACAAGCGACAAGGCCAGGGTTCAGAAGAGTCTCGATCAGGTTGAACAAGCAGAAAAAGACTTGTGTTCACTTTCAGGTTGGCACAGTGACTCATCAAGCGTCAATGTGGAACCACCAACGCCAGGCCGCAGTGTCAGCTCAGATTTGCTTGACAGACGGGAAAGGTGACGATTGACATTTGTTCTTTGACAATAATACACAGAGCTTCAGATTTTCTGGCAATGCTAACATGGACTTTCTTACCCTGCAGCCAAGAGAACTCCAGTGAATCCATTACTTCCTCATCCAGGGGTGAATCAGGGAGGTCTCGACAGAACGGCGACAACTCAAAGCACTCACCTCAGGACGCCTCATCAGAGTCTTCAAATGGCAAGAAGGAAGAAGGGGCTTTGGTTTCTGAGAAGAAAGTTCAGGTAATGAACCAAACAGTAATGATGAATCCATTTCAGTAAGGTCTAAAACTGCTATAATGAAGATGTCTCTTTGTAAAATCTACCTATATGGGTATTATAATGGTTTACTTTGTTATTCTGTTATCAGAGGGGATTTTATAACAGTTGTACTCTTTGTGTTAATGAAAAGTTCATATATTTTTTTACAGGTGTTGTCATGGACCTACAGTACATCAGTGATATCAACAAAATGTCTTACAACTTAGGCCATTCATATGATTTGTGTTTTTGTTCTTCTGAATCCTTTCTTGTGTCTGTGCAATGATGTTCTAATACCTTCCTCAGCAGCGGGTTAGTGTAGATTCTGGGTCAGAGGAAGAACAAACTGTAACCACCAGAATCTTCCGCCGCCGTCTCATTTTAAAGGTACCCTGCACGCTGATAGCAGAGAATAGGCTGGACCTGGTTTGGTTTGGCTTGGTTTGGTTTGGTGTAGTTTAGATTGGTTCAGGCCTGTAACAGCTTCTCTGGTGAACATTGTAGTGGTATTGCTTGGTGTGCTAAAAGTTGTACTTGTAGTGTGTCTGTGAATATATGTGTTGTATAGCCTGTTCTTACAGTCCATGGTTCCACGGTGCCATGCTGTTGACGCTGGCTGCTTTAAGACTAACCTAGTGCTCTTTCTCTGTCTGACATGGACGTTCTCCTCTTCTGAGGTTTCCTTTCAGTGTGGTGATGGTGAAAGTTAAATCACATTTGTTGGAATCTGTATTCTTATGCTAATCACAAAAACACTTGCAGGGTGAACAAGCAAAGAATATCCCCGGTGAGGCTGTGACAGAGGAACACTATATGGATAAGGATGGTAACCTCGTCAGTAGAAAAGTAACGTATTGATCCATTTGCATTTCCCATTCAGCTCTGCTGTAACTCTACTACAGCAACAGTAGCTGTGTATTTTTGTTACAGTAATTTTATCCTAGCACCGTCAGATCTTTTCTTCCTGTGTTGACCTCCCTCTGCCTTGGGTAGGTAATCAGGAAGGTCATACGGCGTGTGTCCACTCCCACACCAGAAGACCAAAGGAAGTGGCACAGAGGAGACCATATGTACAGTCCCACTCTGCCGGAAGAAGAGCCAGAGGTTGGCAACAACATTCCTGTGTTTAAGGACTGAACTAAATGGGAGCGTGTCATTAAATATCAGTTGTTACAAGATAACGGTTGTTTGAAGGCAACAGTGAATAATAGCTTAAAACCTCAAAGATGCACTCGGCTGGATTTGTCTTATAAATACGGAATCATTTATGCAAATACGGTAAACACAAAATGAACCTCTTTAACAATACTAGGCCAGGTTAGTCTGATGCAAATATTGTTCAAACTCACTCAAATTAATACTTATGCATAAATATGATCTCTGTCTATATGCAGTGGTGGAGGAAGTATTCAGATCCTTTACTTACATCATTCAGTACTAATGAAAGTTCTGTATGAAAAATCTGGAACGTGAAACTGAAAAGCAAAAAATGACTAATATTAGCAGCAAAATGAAGTAAATGGGCAAAATTGATACTGAAATATTAATGTTGTTGCAGCATGTCACAGTTGTAGCCACTGAGGAAATCTGAACTTTTTTAGATTAATTTTTGTAAATCTGAGCGCTCATCCCATTAAATCTCTTTTCAGCATTTGGACCTTTTCCTGTCATGTTAATATACTGGATGACTATACATTTAATGAAAGGAAACTATGTTAGAATTTCAGAGCGATATCTCCAGAGACATCTGAAATTTGACCCTGACATCTGAAGCTAAAAATGTTGGAGAGCACTGGTTTAATCTATAACTAAGATTGTATTTTAAAACCATGTTATATCATCCATCCTCATATTGAAAGTAGTTACTGGCCAAAACTGTTCAGAAAATGTAATAAAGTAAAAAGAATAATGTTTCCTGTATAAAGGTAACAGAATAAAAGTGTAAAGTAGCACAAAATGGAAACATTCAAGTTTATATATAAGAACTAGTCTGGCCCCATGCTACTTGAAGAACAACAACCTCGAAGCTGTAACTGCACACTGAAAATATCAAATTTTGACAAAGATAGGCATCTTCTAATGTGCTGTTGTCCTATATAAAACTACCATGCACTTTCTCTTGCACAGAAGCTCCACTAAAGCTTTCATGATACTGTTTTACAAATGCATCATCAATCAGTGAACTTTTACCCCTATTCCAGAATGATAGCAGAGGGTGCCAGACCTAGATGACAATAAAATGTAGATATGTGTTACTATACAAGACTATTTAAGAACAGTACATGAATAAATATAGCGTTACATTCCACCACTGTCTATACAGATAAAGATGTATGATAAACTATGCACAGCTCTCCACAAAATACCTACATGTCCATTTACACAAACTTGCAGTCATAGCGTGAGCAGCATACAATATATCCTTCTCTTGTTGTCTATACACATACATACCCTAAGCTCTGAGTGCAACTTGAGGTCAGATACTTAATCTGTGGTAGGGTATCAGCTACTAAACATGTGATCCTGATGTTGTCCTCCAAGGATGCAAGAGAAATTTTAATGATCTCTGGTTTTTCCTGGTTTGGAATAACTGTCTTTGTTTACTGCTCTTCTCAACTGAAATCCTGCAGATAACAAAGTATTTGGGGTGCAGCCATGCATGTTTTTTTTTTTTTTTGACAGTGTTAGTGTTTTCATAACAAAGTGGATGCTGACTGTGCTCCTCCTGACTGTGTGGTTTTCATGCTTTTCTTTAACAACACTGTTTATATTTGAACTTTTTAAAGTTAGCCGACTGTATGACTAACGAGTGCTGTAACCCTGCTGTGGAAATACAATCTATCTCAAGCGCTTTATTTAATAACACCGCTTCTTTCTTTCTAGGTGACTGGTTGCTGTGTGCTTTGGGTCCTAATTATTTTTCTACTTCTAACATTTGCTGTGTCGTGTTGCATTCACATTACTCTATTTTGTTGGATTCTACTTACCATTTTAGGTTGAGTGTTGGGTTAGAATTCAGCATCTCATTTCTAAAGATAAGGACACCATTTCTCATTTGTGTTTGTGTGTGTGTTTTGTGTTTTATAGCAGGAAGGAACCAGGAATAGCAGAAGAAAGGAGGACAGAAGGTCAGGGGATAAGAAGCATCACTCATAGCCAGGTACAGCAACACAGTCTTTTACCTCAATCAAACTCTATATGAGATTTTATTTGTTAATTTTCCATACCTAGTCTACTTTTTGATCACTTTACAAGTATCTCCCTTCTGACTTTTATATATCCCACCCAAAATAATTCCACATCCTCACTGCCACAGAGACTCGATGCAAAAGGCTGATTGGTGTCTGATTCTGGTATGCACTGGCAACAGTTCTGCACTCACCAAGTTTATGTGTCTGTTACAAAAGCAACATTTACAAAAGGCAGCAGGCTACAGACAGTACACACCTCAGCATTAAATTGCCCCACTGATGCCCTCTGCGCCCGGTTTTGTCCACTAAATCCCCAAACCTGCTCAGCTTTGTGGCATCCAAAAAGAGTGTGTGATCCCACTGGCCAGACAGTTAATCCCTACTGCTGCTCACCCTTATGTTACATTTGCAGTGAATCATTCTGTCTGAGTAATACTGACTTAGAAATAATGTGTGACTGCTGTGAAGTCTGGCAAAGAGTGTCTATGGTAACAAAAATCACCATAACAACCCACAGACCGTCAGGCCTTGTTACCATGTTGACATTTTGTCATGTAAAAGAACGGAGGATGCTGACAGTTTTGCAGCTGAAAAAAAGTGCTTTCACTAAAGAAATACATTGGAAAAGATAATTTTGGAATTCAATTTAACAGCGTATGGATATTTACATTTGGATGAGCCAATCTGAAATGTTCAGAAATTAGGATTTCATTATTGTCAGCTCATTTTCTACTGTCCAGCCTTAAAAACAATGGCACGATTTTGTTTAAGTTAAAAAAAGGAAAGTATAATAATCAGCCTAATTTCATCAGTTCACTAAAATAATGTATAAATTAATTTGCTTATGTATTCATTCAAATATATATATTAAATTATGTTTAACTTAAGAATTCCTAATGGTTTTATGATTTTATTTAATTGCTTTTCATGATTTTTATCACCTTTTTTTAATTTTATGGCAGTACTGTCTGCACCTAGCTGTTGCACACTTGGGCTTAGTTTTGTATCATATTTATACTCAACTATAACATTTTCTACCTGGAAGGCTTTCTGACACATCGTTAACATAGTCAAAGGGTCTATTTTAACAAAAAACATAGCCTTTTTCCAAATCTAACCAAGATGTGAGTACCTAAACAACAGTAAATGGACAATATTTTAAAAATTTAAATCATTACACAAGATATAAGCTCCAGTATTCGGAGTACAGGTGTCAGTCTATTCACCCACCACAGCTTTGAGACAATACACATTTTTTGTGCATGTACTGGACTGTAAATAGTTATAAAGCCGCCATATGGTTAGATGCAGTTTTTTATAGTGATTATCATTGAAATTTACTTGGATATGTTGTAAATTCGGCCTTGTTGTCAATATATTACCAATTAAAATAAAGGCTTCACAAATGAATAAACACTTACAATAAACCATTTAAATGTCTTCAATATGTATTAAGTGATTCCGTGTCTTTCCAGATTAATGTTTCCGGGAATAAGGTTCCAGTGTGAGGACTTCAGGCAAGGGTCCAATCTGCTACTATCCACTTCCTACTAAAGGTTCTCACGTGAGAGGAGTCGACCCTTATGACTTAAGCATGAGCATGAAAAACTCACTCCCTGTCAATAAAAGGACACGGGGAGGTTCTCACTCTCTGACTGTGGACCCGTGGACAATGATTCTGCTTCCTGTTTTGTGTGAAACAACACGTGCCATCGGTCCACTGCTGTCGGGAGAGCTTTCGAGGAGCATCGTTTGTTGTGATGACTTCAGAGACTCCATTACTGACCTACCACACAGGTGCAACTGTGACCAAAGATGGCACAAGAGCTTGATCCACATGTTGAGTGGAAAGAATGAAGTAGACACAATAACACAAGAAAAAAATCTAATGGAACACTTCTGATCCAACTTCAACACTCGCCTTATAGTTTTTTCTTGAACCCATTGTTGTCAGGATGTAAATTGTTTTGGGATTTTATTTCTTCCTTTTTAAACTTAAACTAACACAAAAACTTTTTTCTGTATATAAAATTACAATGTGTAAAGTTCCTGGTTGAGATTGCACTGAGAAGAGTAACCTTTTAAGTGCTTTCAAACTTTATGAAAAAGGTTCCACTTTTAAAAGATTTGAGTGTAACTTCACAGGTTCTTGTATAATTAATTATTAGAGCAGGTATAATGTTTGTACATGAAAAAAGCTGGTTTGATTTTAACAGAGGAAATTTCCAGAAAATCAAATTTCAATAATTCCCAAAATGGGAATGGTTCTAATCCTGCAAAAGCAGCCTTTCAGAGTACTCATATTTTCATGCATGCGGTTCACATTATTTTAAGTACAATTTTTACAAGTTTGCAAACACTGTATTCAAATGACAAATAAAACCCTTTATCTGTGTACACATATAGCCCTAACATTTGTCACCAGTTTTATATATTACATTGAAAAAGGTACCATAAAGCATTTATCATGTTTGGGGTGAGGAAGCAGTGTGAAAAAAGGTTTTGCTTCTCGAGTGGGTTATGTCTCGTCTGTCTATGTAAACAGGAGGGCGGCATCTGCTACAAGAACGAAATAATCTGAATGTAAATGCTAGTAGACTGGCTCGCTGTAAAATTATACCTGTATTGTGCGTATTGGCTATAAGGTGTAGGAGTCTCTGTACACTGTTAGACTGTTTGTAATCATTTAAGCGGTGTGTCGATTTGGTTTTCTAACGGCTGCTGTGGTATTAAAGGAAAACTTGGGGCATTTCATTTTGGATTTTTTGGTGAGCTATTTCCTTAATTTAAATCCTACTCACATTAAGGACACATAAAGTCATTATTTGATTGTAGCTCTAAATAGCATATTGTATGACAAAAACACTGGATGGTCAAAAACAATAATTTAAGCATTAAATAAATTGTGTTTTACTCTGAAACTGTGTGATCTTTTTAGGCTTGAGAGTCTGTATATGCAGTGTCGAATAGACTTGTTTTCACTAGCTCATTGGCAAAAATGACTTTACATGACATTAGGATTTATCTTTGTATTGGTTTTCATTAGATGCCCATGTAGTTCAAGTGTGGTGTTCTACTGGTGCGATGGCTCAGTATGCTGATGTCTATGCTGTGGACATGAAAACTATGTAAGAAATCTCTTTTTTTTTTTGTTTTCTTTTTTTTGGGGGGTTGGGGTTAAAGAAGCCAGGAAGGATGTTGTACCACATCCCCATATACTACTATGTCAATCAGGGGGTAGAGGATCCTTTGATATTCTTGAATTATCAATTTTGTCAATTTTGTTTGATATGTGTTTTCACCTGAGCAGATTTTTGATGTACAATTCTTACTAACAGAGTGAAGCCATTGAAATGTAACTATTCTAGCACTTTGGTTATTCAAGGTCTTTTAGAGGCTATAGCAGCAATGATGCCACCACAAATGTTTCAGACATCTTTAAAAAAAAATCAACTTAAAATTAAAAAAAAAAAATAAATAAATAAAAATGCATTGGTTTCACAATACAGCTGTTTCTGTTCTTTGTGTCCTTGAACATTTGTTATTATGTAAATAATGTACTGGCAACAGCAGAATGAAGTGATGAGAGACACTGCCCTTCAGACACAGTTATGCATTCCAAAGTCTTTATATCAGCGCTAATAATCCCTACTCAGGCGTCCTTGAGCAAGAATCTCAGAGCTGCTGGTTAAAGTGAGCTCGAAACGCCTCATGCCTTTTCCTTTCTTTTGTGATTCTTAATAGAATAAAGCTCCCTTCAAATTACTGTAGAATTTGTACACACACATAACCCACTAGGATTGGCTCCAGTATTTTATCAATATCCTCAACGTTTAGTATCATTGTTTTGCAGTTTCCAAAAAGAAATACATGTACATTTCAAATTACTAGACACTAATAGCTGTCAGCCAGTGAACTGATTAGATGTACATATTTTTACATTTAGCAGAACTGTATTACATTTTCCAAAGAGAGATAATGAGGGAGAGAGAGTTGTAATTGACTGGTAATAAAAGCTGCAATAGTTAGCCAGTGAAATAATCAGATGGAAATTAATCTGATATATTACTATTAAAACCACATGGTCCCTTCTGCATGTTATTCCATCGAGGTCAAAACTGGAAGTTTCAGCCTGATACTGAAACACTTCCAGGGCATGTCATGTTGAAACTGGCAAGAATTTAGTTTTGTTTTTGGTTTTATTTCTAGATAACATTAAACAAAAATCATTTGCATTTGTCTGTGTCTATCTAATATAGCCACACCTTTGGAAACACAAGAGTTTTTGGCAAATATTTCATCATAATATTTCAGATTGTGTAAGATATTAAGAGTGTCTAACACCTTTTTTTCCATCACTGTAGCTCAGCTGTAATCTATGGATACACTGATGTTATTTTTCTTAAGTAATTATAACTTTGAATAAGTGGCAGACGAAAACAAGGCAAAATGTATGGAAAGTTTTACTTTAGAAAGAAAATATAGAGAGACGATTGCTTAATCTAGAGAATGATTATCAGATTGTCACTAAAACACCATTAATTGTAGCGGTATAATTTATTTACAGAGAATAAAGAACTGTTCTCATATTAGCCTCTTTCACATCATCCTTGTATATCCAGCTCGGGAGGATTAGGTAATTTAAAATTCATTAGTCAAGGATACTTGGGACAGTACTGGAGACATCCTGCTGGTGGCGCTGTGCCGACACGCGTGTGCAAGGTCACACGGTGTACCATTCTGCTGTGTGCGCTCCTCTAACGCTGCAGCTGCTGTCGTCTCTTCTACTCACACACTGTCGCACAGCCATGGCGGACAGCGCGAGCGAGAGCGACACCGACGGAGCGGGGAGCAGCTCGGCCACCCCGATGTCATCTTCCGCTTCTAATTCGGGAAAACCGAGCATAGTTATTTCACAGTTTCGATTGGAGGAACTGACGAATCGCCTGGCCTCGCTACAACAGGAGAATAAAGTTCTTAAAATTGAGCTGGAGACGTTCAAACTCAAGTGCAAAGCTCTGCAGGAGGAGAATCGGGACCTCCGCAAGGCTAGCGTCACCATTGTGAGTAACGTTAGCCAGCTAACTAGCTATATGCTAACATCACGCTAACTATGATATTGCGTTTGTCAGTCACTCTGCTACACCCAGTGTGGTGTTATTTCGCCAACAGAATTAAACGTTAACAGTTTCACTGTGCTGAATATGCACGTTTGCTGGGATGTAAAGCTATCTGCTCGGTGTTATGCTATGTTAGCTAATCTGAGCGAGTTGGTTACTTTGCTAATGTAGCCAGTAGCTAACCTTTGCTAGGGTGGGCAGCGACAGCCAGCTATTTGCTTTGTTTTGTTTTGCATTGACAATGTTGGGTAACACTGGCTAATGTTAAACGTGTTAAATTAGCCAGGCACCTCCCTTTTCAAGTTACCAGAGTGTTGTTAGCTCTTTGGTCTGCTGGTTGCTCCCTGCTAAACATTGTCACCACGTTATGGTCAGCAAGGCTATGATATGGTAACAGAGTGTAAATGAGTAGCTTAGCAGTGGTAGCATTGGCATGAACCAATGCGTCATATGTCTTCAAGCTCATTTAATGAGCCACAGCTTCATGAAAATGTGTAACCGATCTGCTGGATAGCTGGTAAGTATGTAGGCCAAAGTTAGCAAGCTAGCTAAATGCCAGGCTCATATGTTGGCAAGTCAGCCTCACTGCACCCTGCCCACCCTGTGGATGTGTGAAGCTTAACTAGCTGTTTAGTTTCTATTGTGCGTCTCATTGTTCTTTTAACAACTGACACATTCTCACAGCTTGCAGAACAGCATTTTGCTTTGAACTCCTAAAGAATGAGGAGTATGGAGAATTTGAGACTGGCCTTATGATCACTATACTAACTGTTGTTGCTGCCGAGCACATTTCTTTAGGGCTCTCATTCCTCACTCTTCAACCATTGCTGCAACATCTCTTGAGTAATTAGGGAAAATCTGCTTCCTCTTTGGCTGGCAGACTTCACTGCAGCAGATTTTGTTTGATTGGCATGTGTGTTTGCAGAGCACTTTTACCCACATGTGCCAAAAACAATTTAAGATAATTATTTATACCCAACATTGTTCTCCATTTACCATTTTATTATAATCTCACAGCATAAACACTTCTGGTAATCTTCTATCAAAACTGAAAACTTTTTTAAATAGTATTAAATATTTAGTAGAAATAACTTTCCAGTTGCAGCTCTTGAGTCTATGGTATTTTCCTAATGTTTGCCTCTGTCATTGTTCTCCATTTGTCTCTGTCTCACAGCAAGCCAGAGCTGAGCAGGAGGAGGAATTTATCAGTAACACCTTGTTCAAGAAGATCCAGGCACTGCAGAAGGAGAAGGAGACCTTGGCAGTCAACTATGAGAAAGAAGAAGAATTTCTCACTAACGAACTGTCAAGGAAGCTCATGCAAGTGAGTGATGGGGCTGAAGGAAAGAGAAATGCCAATTCTTGTATAAGTGGTTGCTTGTTCAGGGCTAACTGTTTAGCACAATGTTGACAATTTTGAAATCCATTTGAGTTCATGGTGATTTCATGAATTGGGATAGCAAATGCCATTGTCACACTGAGATTTTGATATAATAGTCATCGATGTGTTTAATACAAGCTCACTAGGTCTGTGTGTAGGAATACAAATCCGTGCGTGAGTTTGCTCCAGCTAGTGCATTGTCATCATCAACTGTACTGGTACTAGCCTGAAGCCTGGAAAGGCTCAAGATGACTTCACTGCGGCTGCTCGCTATTCTAAATGACTCTCAAATTACTCTCCTCCCGTCTGTCGGTTATTTGGTCCAGTCTGTTTTCCACATCTTATTTTCCCAACTGCTGAGCACTCAGCTTGCACACTCTCTGACACTTTCTGCGGCTAACTGTAGTCTGACTAATGATTTGTTGATGTGTAAAGAAGTGGGGATCTGAACAGTGCACATGCATGTGCCTTAGCAGACCCTGCTTAAGGTCATACAGATGGATGTTGTTTGTGTTTTTTGTTATCTTGCCGTCTTACTTAACATGAAACAGGCCTGTGTCTGCTTCTGCCCATGGATTGGTAGTCATAAACAGCCCATAGTGTTTGTGTCTGCACATACACATGGGCTTTGGTTATAGTCTGGTGATGAAATGAGCAAATTATTTATTCTCCTGCTCCTGTACAGAAATACAGTTTGCAAGAGTTGTCTCTTTTGGTTATGGACTTGTGCATTACTCATCCAAACTTGACTATACAAATAATGTAAGTGCTTCAGGATGGATTTTGAGTGCTTCCCTTTCAGCACACTTCGTAGAGCACACACTGTGAATTTGACACACCCTGTAATTGCTCCTTCCATCTCTATAACATTTGCCAGAGCTGTAGTTCACACTTTTTGGATAAAAGTGATAATGGTGTTGATGTTAATGGAGTTTATAATTAGAGTAAGATACTCAGACACTAGAAGCGAAAAATGAACTTCATCTTGTTTGCATGGCTGCTAACTTTATTTTGCTATTGCCTTCAAGCCATCCTTAACAGACAAAAGAGTCCAAGTAGGTCACAGTGTCTCTGAAACAATGTCCAAAATTTCAAAATGAACTAAAACATGTTAATACAAAACAGATTTGGGTAAAAGATGCTACTCACCATGTTTGCACATTTGGGTGGAGGCCTTGTACTGTAGCTGTGGTGGTAAATTTCTGACCAAAGGAAGCACAGCAATTCTTAAAATTGTTAGTATGTTAATTTGAAGGAAAAAGTCTCCCGCTGGGTGGGGAATCATTTGGCGACTTGCTCTTTTGACCAGAATATTCTGTATGAATGCAGTCATTGTATGATCTAATTGTTTTTCTGTGAGGTGTTTCGTTTTTTCTTTGTGTCTATAACATAATGGAAATTGTTTTTGTTCCCCTTTTGACTTTTCCTATAAATTAACATTTTGCATCCCTTTCCCCATAATGAGTAATCACTTATATAATTCATCATACAGTCGTTCCATTTTGAATCAGTGCTGAGCCGCACCCTTTCTTTGTATTGGTGAGCTGCCAAAGGTGGTTACTTTTGTTGCCTCCAACAATCTTAAGTCATGGCTTTCCTCCTTTTTCTGGGAATTTTAATCATGAATCAGAGTATAATACTGGCACTGTTTTAAACCTATTCTGAACGTGCTAGCTAAACATTTTGATCTGACACCCGACTGTTTGTCCGCTGCAGTCATCAAATAGTTTTTATGTGACTCACCATGAATCTCCTCTGGGTTTTTTTGTTGCTCTCATTCATCTCTCTTTTCACCCACCACCTCTTCTTTTACTGTGTCTGCACACAGTCTCCTTACTGTCTGTCTTTTCCTTTCATTGTAGCTCCAACATGAGAAGGCAGAGCTGGAGCAGCATTTGGAGCAGGAGCAAGAGTTCCAGGTTAACAAGCTGATGAAAAAGATCAAGAAGATGGAGAATGAGACCATCTCAAAGCAGCTAACCTTGGAACAGGTGAGTCAGGGCAAGGACAGTTGGGTATGAAACGGTATTTTCTTCATGTTGAATTGTTTTATTGGTGGGCAGAATTAATCAATTCCAGTTATTGGAAAAAATGTCTGTGTCAAACTTTGTAATGTTTCCCTGCTGTAATGAAAAGGTTTATTTTTTTTAATGATGTGCATCCATGCATTCGTTATTGCAGCTCACTCATGAATGTATGTATATGTGTCAGAGTGATGCTTATGTAATAGTATTGCGCATTCTTCCCAGACAGGAGATGTGCTCATTAAGGTGACATAGTTGCACCAGAAAAAAAACAATCAACTATATCAGCTCGCATTAGATCTGCAGTAACTTGTCAACTGATTAGTCAGTCATTAAAAAAGACTTACAATTAATTTGTCAGTGGTTGTATCATATTTTTATAGAAGAATGTAGTTTTTCACTAGTTTTTTTTATCCTTTAATCATATTGTACCTAATTTCTTGTATTGTTCCTGTGCTGTTGGCACAAAAGAAAAGCAAGATGTTTCAAGCATTCAAGAATGTGAACTTGTACTTGAGAATGAAAAGTTTAGGATGAAAGGGTTGTGCTTTAGGTTGTCCTAAGGTTTTGTGGTGTTGCTTTAAGTTGTGTGATATTTTGTTTAACAGATTTCCCATACTTTTACCAACGGCAGTTGATTAAAAGAATGTATGTAAATGAAAGTTAAGTGCAGCTACATCAGCCCAAGAAAAAATTCCCTAAGGGGACAATAAAGGTTATTATATCATATATCAGTGTCAGTGATGATGACTATGGTTCTTTGCACAAAGTGACATAAAAGGTTTTTCAGACTGTTCTGGTTTTCAGTGTATCTCAGTCATTAAGCAGATGTGGTAGCCCTAGTGCAATGAAAAAGTAACATATCTGGTTGAAAGCTGTACAGTGAAATGGGTTTGCATTTGAGCGTACATTCTTGTGAATACATTTCAGCGTCAAGGTTTTTTCGCCCATGGACATCATTCATTCCTCTCTTTTATTCTTCAGTTGAGACGGGAGAAGATCGACCTTGAGAACACATTAGAGCAGGAACAAGAAGCTCTGGTTAACAGACTGTGGAAACGGATGGACAAGCTAGAGGCTGAGAAAAGGTATGTAATAACTATAATTATCTTACATGTTAATATTTATCACCATCCATACATATTAAAGTTTTATAAAAGGGAAGTAGAATTGAGTCTCAAAATCAGTTGTGGTGAAAATAGAAATCTGTTGTTTTAATTATTAAACCAGTTATCTTTGTTTGAATTTTTTTGTTATTTTCCAACTTCTGTGTGAATGTATGGGACCATACTGTGTATTTGTTCAGTTAATTAATTACACAACTAGCCTCTCTGTACCAGGAATATCTAGTATGTTTATAATGCACTATTTTTAACCATGGATTTTGTGCTTCACTGATTATTTACGGCAGCAGGATGGTTTATGTGAAAATGACCCAGAATAAACTACAGTGTCCACATTTATTGTAGTAAAGGAACATGTCACCTTGTGCACAGGTGTTCCTTGGTGATGTCTTTTAATAGTTTTTGGACATCAGCAGAGCTCTGGCACAGAGCACCCTTCAGGCATTGTGTCTTGTTGTCTTCCATGATACCACATTTTCCACCACATTAAGGCTTGTGCAGCAGGAATAAAAATTGTCTTTTTGTGTGCTTGTTTTCTAAAACTAGGATTCTCCAGGAGAAGTTGGACCAGCCTGTATCAGCTCCTCCCTCCCCAAGAGATGTTTCCATGGAGATCGACTCACCAGAGAACATGATGCGGCATATCCGCTTCCTCAAAAATGAGGTGGAGAGGCTTAAGAAGAGCCTGCGCACCACAGAGCTGCAGCGTAAGTGGCCCCTCAGCCTGTCACATGTCTGAGGAGGGGTGGGGTCCGGAGGGGCTGATATCCTTAAGTGCTGATGAAGGGTGTGATGGGTAACCTGATGGTTAGATGAGCACTGAGGAGTGTCTTAACCCTACACCCAAGGATGGCTTGTTTTACAAGAACAGGATACTTTAGGGCTTATACACTGACGGTTTATAGCCTCATTAGATGCTTGTTACTCACTGTTACCTTACACCTCCAGGGTCAATGAAATGCCCAATAGACAGCAATAACCACCTGAGATGCTCAGTGTGGCACGCATTGTTCCTCTCTGGTGATCCATAACAGAAAATACATTGTCTAGTAGAGACTATAATGATAGTTATTGTAATTATTATTGCACTGTTTGGGACATAATTTGATGTTGAACATTGTATCGTAATAATTGTTTTGAATGTTATCTATATTTCAGGAATGTTTTGACTCTCAAAAAACAGACTGCAAATAGCCATCTGGTTTCCACAACTTTCTGTCAGAACCCAAGTCATTCTTTAGACTTGAAATTAGACTTGAAATAATTAGAAATATAGATGGATGTGAACAACTTTAACACAATATTTTTGGTCTTGTCACCTAGCCCTGTTTAGTAGACATTTTAAGTTTTATATCACAGGCAGCTCATTGAATGGTTTTAGTGCATATCAGTCCATCTGGTTTGTCTTTAGATTTCTTTTTAGTACCTGTGACAGTCTGACTTGTATACAAACGTAATGGCTCCATAATAAGCTATTATCTTTGTTCATGAAGACCCCATTTTGGTCAGTCAGAGATGCTTGTTCAACTCAACAAAGGCTTTACAAACACCAGAAAACATTACTGAGCGCTCGACTCTATTTTGGCTATGCATTGTTTCTGCCACTAGAGGGAGGTAGTAGACAACAAGTGCAAAATAGAGAGGTGACATCATGAGTGTTACTTTACATATCCATTACCACCACTTTCTCTTTTGAGGACATTGTATAATATAAATAATTAGTAAGGCCTGTTTAAGGGACTTTGTTATACCTGCAAAATTTTACTTGAAAAGGTTGGAGTTAGACTGCTGAATATATTCACATTGTTGAATTTTCTCTATAGTATACAATGAGAAGGATGTGTTCCAGACATTTGTTTATTTTATTCCATGTCTCTCACAGACACAGAGAAACGTGCTCAGTACATCGAAGAGGAGCGACACATGAGGGAAGAAAACATCCGACTGCAGAGAAAACTTCAGAGAGAGATGGAGCGCAGGGAGGCCCTGTGCAGACAGCTTTCAGAGAGCGAATCCAGTCTGGAAATGGACGATGAGAGGTAAAAGATAGCTCGGGCACATAACCTCACACTAACCCTCCTACAAACAACAGAGTGTCAGCAGGACAACAAATGGGAGATCTATGAATCAAACTTGCCTTGTCTCAGTAAATGAACAAAGCTGTGTAATGTAGTGGAGCCTGTTGTTGTGGCTGCAGAGGTCATTGTGTCCATGGATCACAGAGGCAGTTAAGACTCTGACATTTCCAACTGGGTGATGGGTGAGGTTAAATGGATGCAAAAACAAAAAACAGCAGTACATGCATACTTATGCATGTTATCATAATAACTGATAACATGCATACTTACAGCGAGATCAGCTTTACAAGAGAATATAAACACAGTAGAAATAAATGAGCATATATGTGAGGTGGTTATTGAAATTTATTAAGGGTTTTTTTGTTGTTGTGAGACCACCTATTCATGGCTAATGATTTTCTACTACACATGACAGAAGTACTTAAAAGGTTAAATCTGGTAATTAGGGGACCCACTGATGGCTAAATTTTGAGCTGCTGTAGATGCTTAAAACAACAAAGAATATTGTCGTATTCCTTACATAATAAAAATGGAATATTAATGTATATATAACTGTAGTTATTTCCCTCTTGTAGTTACTTCCTTCTTAAAATTGTAAGCTATTTATATTTGGAAATTCGGGGCTGAGTTCTCATGAAGCGAGCATCTCATCCTCTCAGGTACTTCAACGAGATGTCTGCACAGGGCTTGCGAGCACGGACCGTTTCCAGCCCCATCCCCTACACCCCGTCCCCCAGCTCCAGCAGACCCATATCACCTGGTATGTATATTTGAGATGGCCACTGTCCAGGTAATAAAATACTGATCCAGGTTGTTGTGTCAGGTAGAATGGCTGTCAAAACAATAAAATGCACCTTTGAAGCAAGTTGCTTTGATGCGTTGCCAGCTTACAAGCCGTATCTATGTTCCAGAGTAGAATAATAAAATTCAAGTGACGTATGTCATTTATCTAGCTCCCAATCTGGAACAATGGATAGACATGTCTCTTAAAACCATAAAGACTTCAACAGGGCCATAATAAAGTGCCATTACACTGTCTAATCATGACCACAACTGGCTCTCTTACATAATTTAACTACCAACATTTGCTGTCTGTGATTCTGTTTAAGGCAAGTCAATCATAAAATAACAGATTTGTTTAAAAACTAGAGCTGTGTATCAAATCACACCCCTAATTTCAGCTTTTACAATTATTTAGTAGCAAATGCCAGCAACTCAAAGTGTTTATGGTGACATTTTGGATGTAGTGACATTGTATGGCGTACTAGGTAAAAAGTACAAAATCAGTGTTTATTTTGAGTTGGAACAAAATCCCAATATGGTCTACAGTTTTTTGTAAACCAGGAAAGACTCACTGCAGATTAAAAAGCTTTAACAAGAGCATCCTGGTCAAGATAAGCAGAACAATTAACCAGGACAGACGGTGTTGCAACCAGACATACAGTCATATACATCATATGAAAAACAAGGCAAATGAGGTAAAATATCTACAGCAAGATTATATGGCTTTGCATACATGTGTAACCATAGTCCTTATGTAAGCAACGGACTAAAGACTGTCAAAACAAAACAAACAAAATAATCAAGCAGACATACCTTATCACCAATTAAGGTTGAATGCATACATTGGAGAAGAGGGGAGTTAATTGCAAAAATACAGTATCACACAGTTTTTAGAAGCTGACAGCAAAATATTGTTAGATGGGTATCTTTTGTTTTGTATATGTATGTGAGAATTCAAGGTCAAGCCTTTCCAGGTCAAGGCAATCATGTCTAGGCTAATTCAGCAAGATTAGACTAGAGCTAGAAGGTCTGTGTAATCCTTAGGTGTTAGAGTACTGCAGTGTCTTTCTCCTGACAACTACAAGCTAGACTCACCTGTTGCCACAGTTCAACTTATTCCTTACTTATATTATTTAGTTAGAGACTGTTCCAGTTGATTGTAATGTCTCCACTGGTACTATTGTATGACCTGTGTCCCCTGTCGACCTCCCCCGTACAGGTCTCTCATATGGCAGCCACACAGTTGGCTTCACCCCTCCAGCTACACTGTCCAGAGCTGCCATCTCCCACTACAACACCCCTGCCCTGCACGTCCACGGAAGCTCCTCTCACGCCGTAGCGGTGAGTGAAGCCACCCATGTGTCAGGGTCTCATCTGCTTCTAATGGTTAATTTAAGCCCTGTCCATACGAAAACAGTTTCAGTCATATCCGCAAATGTTTTGTATCGGATAGACCTTTTGTCCACATGAAACTGGCGTTTTCAGTCACTGAAACCGCAACTTTTTGAAACCGGGTCCCAGAGTGGATAAATATGAAAGCGCTGGTTTCACGTCTTCATCTGTAAAATGCAGCTTTTCTAAAACGATGATGTCATTCTTCCACCTCTCTAACCTTTCACCCCAGAGGCAAGACGCCACTTCACAACAGCAATGGCAGACTACAGAGTAGTACCCATGCTACAATAGCTGTTGAGCTTATTGGAAATATTGAATCAAAATCTTCGGTCCACATACAGGCCTGGCATTTGTACTACATCATTTTCAGTGGTTTCGTGTGGACGCAGATATTTGCTGAAATGACTCTGTGTTACGGAGCACTGTTTTGAAAATGACAAAGAAAAAGATCCAATAGGAAAAGATATGGTTTCGTGTGGACATGGCCTTAGTGTTTCTGCGTGTCCTTGAAGCCTAGGAAGGTCTTAAAATCTAATAATGATAAGGGTAAAGTTCGAACAGACTCAGCTTGAGTTCTTGGTGGAAGCCTGTTGAAAATAATAAATATGAAGCTACTTCTACCTCGTGTAAGAATCAGGAGTTTTGGGTATTGGTGTTAGTATTACTAAGTATTACGGGCGACTTTGGCTTAATAGGTAGATTAGGTTGTCCACAATCCACAAGGTTAGTAGTTCAATCCTTCAAACTCTTGTCCTCATGTTGGTTCTTGAGCAATTGCTTTGAGAACTATCAAGGTAGAAAGTCCATTCACTGTTTATCAAGTCAGAAAAAAACATTAATCTACCCTTTAAAAACAAAAAAAACCTCCCCAACAAACACTTATTCCCAGTAGTGTTCTACACATTGAGAATGTTACCAAAGTCCAGCCCCAGCATGATCCACTCAGCAATAACAACATAAGCTTAAATTGCATTCTTAATGGTCTTTAAAAATCTTAGCCTTAATTTGCTGAAACATGCAAGAAACTTTTAAACTTGTCTTGGAGATTTAATGTGTTATTTTGCATTCAAGAACTCGATACACTAACCTTTTTTTCTTCTAAATGTTCCATGCCAATTTCCTGTCTTCTGACTGTGCAAGGTCAGTGTTGGATTTGGTTTCAAGGGACATTTAATAAAAATTAGCCTTCAACATTAACCCTGTGACATAATTGTAATCATTGAAAACAAAATTGTAGAGCACATTGAATATGAAATTAACTTTCATAGCTGCTGTAAATGAGAAACATTTTGGTCAGAATGTGTTGACAATCTGCACCTAGATTACGTAAATCTGAGTGATAAAGCCTGGTACCCCATGGTACATTTTGACCCACTTCATCTGTTTCTGTTTATTACCTTTGTGTTATCAAATGTGTCGTGAGCTTTCAGTTCTCTTGTGCTTCTCGATGACTCACACTGATATTTTCATGTACCGGAGCCAGGTTTGTTTGATCAGGTCACTATATCTCTGCAGTCTTCATTAAAACTGAGAGATATTTGGCCAAATGTTTTGTTCACTCTCCCAGTAGAAGCACTTTGCAGGGTGCTTGTGCAGATCTGGAAAGTATGGAATTTAAAAATGCTGTTTTTCACACCTTGAGAAGTCTGGAATTTTGTGTGATAGTCTTAATAAAGTATGAAAAAAAGTTCCTCTCATAGTTAAATTTTAGAGTATGCTCAAAGGCACATAATCTTGTAAGGTAGGAAATACATAAGCCTATAAAAAACTTGATATGATTTGGCTAATCAGTTGAAACTGGAATGATTCTAGTGAAACTTGTTTGTGTGATATCTGTGCACTTTTGTGATTTTTCATATGTTTTGAAAATGTTTGTCAGTAAACATAATTTGAACTTTTCTTACCCCACTCAATGTATATGCCCCTCCTGGGAGTGATATTTCCTTCCTCACAAACATTCTAGATCTGATTGTAAATCATTCTGAGGGAACCCTGAAATGTAGTGGAGATTTCAGCCTCCACTTGCAACCCAAATTAGATGTTTCGACTCAACTAAGTAGTTACAAAAACCTAAACAAAAAATTTTACACACTCATAAAGACCATGGGACTAATAGACGTGTGGAGGGAAATGTACCCCAATACCAGGCTATATACCCATTTTTCAAATCCTCATTCATTATACACAAAAAAAGATTATTTTTTTATTTTTCGAAAGGACCGATCAAAAGATGTAAACACAGATATAGGCACAATAGATATAAGTGACCACACACCTACATATTTAACAATGGACTTGGAAGAAAAACAAAAAAACACACACTGGAGATTTAATGCCTCCATGCGTAATGGCGCAGTTTCTAAAAAGAAAATGGTAGAAGAAATTAAATATTATACGAAGAAAAATGGTAACGGCGAAACATCACCACCAGTCCTCTGGGATGCAGCCAAGGCTGTCCTAAGGGGCAAAATCATTCCTATGACCTCTGCAAGAAAGAGACTAAGGCAAAAGAAATTGCAGGATTTACAGGATAGGTTAAAGTTACTAGAGTATAGACATGCACAAAATAGAAACCCACAAATTCTCCATAACATCAAAATAATTAGAAATGAAATTAATCAATTAACCTCAAAAGAAATTCTTATAATCAACTTTTCTACTACACACAACAGCTACAATCTCAACCAAAAAACTAGGCATCCAAGGATAAAAGTACATGAAGTCAAGGTCTTGGAGTAAAAATTACAGTTTTTAAAAAGTCTGGAAATTTTACTTGGATAAAGAGCAAGCACCCTGCTTTAGATGGCTTTGTTGAAGTGATTTTATATAAATTTAAGAATTTCATAGATTAAAATGCCAAACTTTTTTACCTTGTATGAAGATAAATTGCTTTTTAGTAGAGCTAAAGTACTAAAACTGCACTTACTTCAAATTGTGGTTAATACCATTCAACCACACAGCTGTTTTCATGACTTTACACAGCATGAGCCTTAATTGTTATGGTTCCTTCTTTTATGTCTTGGGTATCCTCCAAAACCTGACCAGCTCTGTGACTACTTTTGTCTGTGAATGTATTGGGTTTTCACTCGTGACTTTCAGAACAGCACATGCAACTTAATGATGTGAAACTATGTAAATTAAACAAAATACCATCTATACCAATAGCACTGTAAAAAAGGGTAATAAACACACAATTCCAATGCTTTTAGAAAAACACAATTAAGTTTATCTGTTGATTTTAACTGCCTACCACTCCTTGGAGTGCAGCCATTGAAGGCTTTCTCTGATTGTTGGCTTGTGTTTCCCATTATCGCAGTCTGATTGCTTTAATCCATATTAACACTTATTGAAATTTTAGTTTCACTTGCTTAAAATGCGTTTGTGTCTGTTCTTTTTCTCATTTTGCATATCCTCATTAAATCTGTCCCATCACCACTCAGCCCACCCAGGACTTGTACAAAGAAGTGGCTCTGTCTGGGAGGTCACAACCTCAGACAGATTAATGTTTTAAACCCCTTTTTTTTTTTTTCCTTTCCATTCCTCTGACTGGAATCACAGTCGTTAGGTCATGACCAATAGCTGAGGTAAACCCACCACTCAGTCATATTTTCCTTTTTACGGTTTTCATCCTGTCCATTGGTACTTTTGTGTCATGACAACAACTAAATATATAAAGTACGTCATTTTAAGATTGGGTACGTTATATGGTTTTTCATTCAACTCAGTCTGTTTTGATTTTTTTATTCATGGTTAGAACAAAGTTAAATAGTGGGTTAAATGAAGAAGAACCTCCTGTGTGTTTCAAAGCAGATCTGTTTTGTTGCACTGGACTCCTAGATTAAAGGGTAAACTAGACAAACATGAATTACAAAATATCTTTAACTTCCAGTCCAGCTGACCTTTGTCATTTATGTTTCTTTATCGTATCATGATACAGAGTGGTACAGAGTAATTGGCTAATTGTTTGATTGACGTCCACAAGGTTGTTCCTATTTATGAAACATGGAAACCTGTATCATTTGTAAATCATTTGCTCCCATAAATGTTTATATAAGAAATATATGTTTCAAAACATCACCTATTAATAATTACAGGGAATATTGAACCTTTGTGCACATGAAACACAGAAAAACTTGAGGTATTGAGATAAATGGGGCTCAGATTTGGGCTGTATGAATATGAATTCTTCGGACTTTGTTCCCTGTTTTGATCTTGTGTGTCCCTCTTTCTCTCAAACAGAGGCCCTCCCCAAGAAGAAGCACCAGCCCAGACAAGTTCAAACGTCCAACACCCCCGCCCTCCCCCAATACACACTCAGGGGCCCAGCAGCCTCAGCCTCCGCTACCCCCACCAGCCCAGCCCATGGTCCAGTCCATGTCCTCCCCGGCAGCTATGTCGCAGCACGCAGCAGCAGCAGCACAGCAGCCTCCCTCCCAGCCTTAACGCCACACAGTCTCTGTCTTTGCGCGTGTTCGCGCACACTGAATGCCACGATGCTACCGCAACAGCAGCTTCCATCATTACCAGCTCTGGAAGTCAAGTTTCTTACTCTCTACCAACTCCACTAAAGAAGCAGCTTCAAAAGTTTTAAAAGGGGAAAGAAACAAGATGGTGGCAGACCCACAGTGAAGCAAGCCGCCTGCCAAATCTACACGTGGCGTTACTTACCTTCTCTTAAAAGGAATGGATGGACTGAAAAATAATCGCTTCTGGGATTTGTAGGCCAATTATCTGTTCCACCTTTTGTCTTGTACATGTTATGTTTTTTTTTTCTTTGCTTGGGACTTAGCTGGTTGGAGTCGTTGTGGCGCTTCTGAGATAGCACAAACAGCACAGAGAGTTTGTTTCCTGGTTGTGTCTTCTAAAAAGTTGGATGTTTGGATCAACGGATGGATGTATGGCTAGAGACACGGATGAGTTGATAGATGGATGTGGTTGATTCTTTTCATGCCTATAATATGACTCAATTGCAGTAATGTCCTCCACTCTGGTGCACCCCACCTCCTTTTTCTCAAAGACTGTCAGCAATTCACCCTGACCCCAAAGTTTAACACAGCTTCGATTAGGTCAACAAGATGCATCACAGAAGACTGCTAGGATTATCTCCATTATAGGGCATTGATCAAACAGAGCTGATGCCACAGTTATTTTACTTCCCTAAAGCATTCAAAGGCTCTGCTGCTCTTCAGTTAAAGGTAAAAAGGAAAAAAAAATCATCAAGGAGGATGGACACTGGTACATAAACCACAGATAAATGTCGCCTATTGAGGTGTATAAAATGTAGTCTGAGGTGTTACAACTTAGTCATGTACTCGGTCTCTTCTCTGCTCTTCTCTCTCTGGTGTATTTCTGAACGCTTCTATCATCCTTATGGATATTCCTCATCAGAAAAAGGAAAAAAACATGCTCTTTACACTAAATATACATACTGCTAAAACATTCTAAATGAATGGTACTGTTGAACTAAATTTCTATGTATGATTAAAGCTCTCAAGATGACAACCTCCAACATTTGTTAATTATTTGTGAGTGATGTTAGGCATGGCTAGATGAGCTGTTAAATACCATATAATGCACTAGCTTTATTGTGTGTGCTTTGCTAACTAATGCTAATGTGGCATTTACTTAGAATTATTGAAATGCTTTCTTCAGGAAATTGCTTATGTTTGGTAGAGGACAGTGTAAAATCATATGAAAGTCATCCCCTGTAGAGGGTGGAAAGTCTTTGGGGGCCAATCAGTGAATCTGTGAAGGCGTCCATTGTGCTTCTATCTTTTCTTACACTATTTCTTATGCTGTCGGAGTATTTGGCAGCTCTAGAACTATATGGTACGATGGTATTTTTGGAACATTGATTGTGGCCAGTTGCTTGATTCTTATTACAATGCATCATGTCTGCATCTTGAGCTTTTAAAGTTTTTCCAATTTGTGCTAAAATGAACACATCTTCAGTCCATGCTTCACTAAAATGAGATGGATTTTTGTTTTTCTGAACCCCTCACACCCAGTCAAAATGTAAAATGAGGTCAGTCACAGGCAACTCTTTATGAGGAAGTGCAGAAAACCACGGTTTGTGCAATAGTTGACAAAATGTATTACAGAGGTCTCACAAAAATGATCAGATGGATTTTAGATTTTCAAAACTGTCTTTCAGCCAGTTAAAAAGAGCAAAAAGTTTTTTTCCAATACAGTTTGATGTGTTTAAGTTTAGATCTTGGGAAATCTCAGGCATGCGATGTGACAATGTATAATCAAATTGATCTGGCTGCCATATTTGATTTTCGTCAAAACTATTGAAACATTTTTAGCACCTTTTCAAATCCACCAAATTTTGTAGAAATAATTTTCACAAAGATTTTTTTTATTTTCAGAAACAATGTCCTAAACAGGACCTGAGTGCATGTCTGCTGAACTAAAGGCCTGTACATACACAGAAATGGTAGTTTTCTCAAGGTGAAAAAAACGAGAACAAAGTTAGTTCTGGTCAGGACGTTTCATACTTCACAAGAAACTCTCCTTGTCCACATTAACCATGTATACTTCAAATTTCTGACTAATCACACAATAGTTGGCGGACACCACAAGAGAAATAACGTTCTGCCCAGATGATGTGTCGAATACTCCCAAACCAGAGCTATGAGAAGAGAATGGCGTCATTCTTTTCTCACAGCCCTGGGAAACAGAACAAATTTCTCTGTACTTGTAGAGTGTGTAATAACCCTATGGGGTGGTCAGCTGACAAAAAAATTTCTATTAATGTTTTACATCCACATTTTTATCTGGTTCAGGTTGAACAGGATCAAGTTATCATGTTGACTCTGGCTACAAGCCCTATCACTGCCTGCAGCTAAAATCTTAATTAAAAGAACATACACCCTCATTGAATTCTACAGTTTTATGTAATGGGACTTAATGACAAATCATTAAGTTCTTACCAGGTTCTGTAATTAATGAAATCTAACCACAAGTGTAAAATAACTGGCAACAAACTCCACTGTGCCATTATCTATGTAATAAGAATGAGGCTGTGACAGTATATTGTCTGTGTTTATCAGTGGACAAAACGCTGAAGGGGATATTTTTCCTTACTTGAATGTAATTACCTGCCTTTACAGTTCACTCGTATAATAGTGCCAATCAAAAGGCAATGGAAGTTTGTCTTTGTCAGCTATCCTGTTCAAACACCCAGAGGGGAAAACACACATACAGGTTTTACAGGAAGTAGGACCTATTAGAGTACAAAGTCCATTACGGCTTCTTTATCATGTTAATGGCAGTTGTATTTCATGGTTTTTATGAATGTGCTTTTTCTGAAGTGACAGGACTTTCCAATCACTGTAACTTCAGATACTCTGTATTATGTCACTTTGTTTGTGTAAAAAAAAAAAAAAAAAAAAAAAAATGCAAGGCTGGCAACCATACTTTCATTTGTTTTATTTGCTTTAAATGTGAAATAATGACCACAAGTGTTACAGAGAGTTAAGAACGATTGACCTACAAATACCTCATTGGAATGATATCACCACTTAACTCTCATCCTGTTCCGTGATACAGTGAGCCTGTTTACATTCTCACTAAAACTGATCATTATCAGATTATTAGTGATCATGTAAACAGTATAATCCAGTGTATCCTCTTCATTTTGTTCATTATTGTATACATTTTTGTTCATTTTGTTGATTTTACTCACTTTTGTTCACTTTGTTCATAATTCTCTTTTTGTTTTTCCTAGTTTTAAGTTAATTTTAATGATTATTTTCTTTGTTTTTTCATTATTTTTCTTCATTTCCTTCAGTATTCTCTTCATTTTCTTCATTGTATTCCCTTTTGTTCATTTTGTTGATTATTTTTGCCTTTTTTATTATTACTACACTTCCCTTTTCTATGATTTAATTATTTTTCCACATGTGCAGATGTATAAGAATTAAATAAATCCGATTAACAGGTATACATGCATGAAGACATCGGTGTATTGGGGAGAAATTTAGATGTGTTAATCTGATGTCTCATAATCAGATTATACTGTTTACATGATCATTAATAATCTGAAAACTCCAGAATTGGATAATGATTGGAGTTTTAATGTGCATGTAAACAGGTTCAATGCCAGAGAAATCCATCATACCTAAAAAAGATTCATTAGAAACAGCAAAGCATAGTGCCGTTAATGTAACACTTCATCATGTGATGAATATCTATCACATGCTTGTCTCTTGATTTTGTGCCAGTGCTTCACTTTTATTTCTTAGGGTACATACTGTGCATGGTTTTGACCGGTTCTAACTGGTTGGTGACCGGTGAATCGCGCTTCATAAATCAATCACTCCAGGATCATTTCACATGGTAAACCTTTGTAATGTGCGTCATAAGCTGAGGAAAACAGGACAACAGTGACACCGAGTGCAAGACCTTCACTTCTCCTTTTATTCTCTACAGGTTACCATAGCTCATTCACACATATAGTAGGGTGAAACTTACCAGAATAACACACAGCCCATTATAACAGTGCTTTGAGTACCATATCAAGTGTCACATACTTGCTGAGAGTTCTGATACAAGTGATCCTGTGTTTTTCTATGTTGCAGTGTTCTTTCATGCGGCTGAAGCCAAGCAACCTGAACTAATCCAAGCAGGAATCTGGACTGAAGGCTCAGTGCGGCCATGCTGGGTGCTGCAGTGGCCTTTCACCTCTGCAGCTTTATGAAGCTAGGTGGCCAAACTGAGAGAGAGATTGATCCAGACTGCAGGGTGGCTCCATATGTTTACACCTGCCAAGTCTCTTACGGAAAAGAACAGCAGGCAGTTGCTTCTCGGGTGTCACAAGAGTGTAGGACAAGATCATTGAGAGGAATATCAGGTCAGCTTTTGTAGAACTGCTGGGAAATTATAGGGTTTTCCGTCCACATACTGTATAAGCCATGGATGAGTAATGTGAGCTTTCATTACAGAGCAGAAGCAAAAACAAAAAAAAAGAAAGTGGGACTAAATGTGGCCTTACATGATTAGATTAATAAGATATATCACACTGTAGGTTTAATATCTGCTAACACACCACATTGTTTTAAGCCAACTGTGTTTGTCCTTGTCAGTGGGAGGATCCTTTTCTGTGGTGGGAGCTGAACATTTAGCTGGAGTTCAAATCTAAAATGAAGAAGTAAGACAGAAAGCCTACATTTACCACAGGATTTGGGTCAAACTTTATATTTTAGCATCCGTTGCACAAACAGGTTATAGCAGTTATCATGAGATCTGTATAGGACCCCAGTTGACATCTGTGTTATGTAACTGATATGTATGGATAACAGCCAAAAGGTCCATATGTCCTGACAAAACAAAATCCTCATAGAGCTGAAAACACCTTTGCTTCTGTACCCCTAAGCAGAAGAGTCCAACTGAAGTTACCTAATTAACACTGTTAATTATTTATCTGCTGTAATAGGTTAAAGAATGCTATTGTAATATTGGGCAAAGCACTTTGTAACCTGTGCTAAATGTCCGTAGTTTGCAGTGGAGCTGAAAACAGGAAAGTTGTCTTAACCGAGTTATGGGAGGTAACTTATTTTCAAAAATGCTGCTACTTTTTTTTCCCCCAAGTGCTATTTAATCAAGCTTTTGCCTAAACAAGATGATATCATTTGTTAAAGAAAAACACAATACAAATAAATAAAACTGTTTTAATGTCAATGTTAGGGTGCCCAGTATGGATCTTTGAAGGACACCAGAACAGCTTGATTTATTTGGTTAAACAAAAAGGTGTTGAGTTCTATGAAAGAAGTATAGGTGCAGTAAGTTACACTAACCAAACACATGAAATGTAACTGATCTCACAAACCATAATATACTTGTGTCCATAATAAGTATCTGGGTACTCTTCTAAGGTGTTGGAGTTTTCATTTCCGTAATCTAAACCACAATATGTAAGTTTCAGATTCTTAGAAACCTCATTAGAATTTAAAAAAAAAAATTTTATTGAGTAAAGCATCATCATCTGACTTGTGAACTTGTGTAGAAGTTATCATTCCAGGACCACATTTATGAAGTATGAAATCTTTTGAGTTATTTATTGGATTTTTATCTAGAAAACTTTTGTTACAATACAAAGCTTCAGACAGATTCTTAGAAAGTTCAATATAATGTTTTTTTATGTTCAGCAAAGCACCATCAACCAACAGTCTGTGGTGATTACTAATACTATGGATTCTTTCAAATAAAAATAGTCCTAATTATTTCGGTCAGCAGTGGCACAGTTATACCATCCATATTCTGTTATCTATTCATATCAATCAGTAGATGAATACTATTTAATTATGGACTTAAATGAAAGCATTGAGTTTTCATTTCTCAGCCTTAGTGACCCATATACTGCAACTGGAGAAGCATCAATAAAAGTAGGATCGATAATAACTTACGCAAGCCTGTAATATTCAGCTGCAACATTGATTGTAGCATGAGTCGATAGTGTTACCAGTGTATCGGTGCCCTCGTCACCCCACCCTCTCCCAGACTCATACACTATCCCTACTTGCTCTGCATCTGGTTGAAACTGGTCTGGGACAGCACGTCAAGGTAATGCCAGTGTAGAACACAATTAACTGTGCCTCCCTTGTTCTTTTTTCACTTAATTTTTCAGGCAGAAGGGGATTATAGAGGGTAAATCTTTTTTATGTAAGTCCATTCCTGGCAGAAAACTTGAACTATGGGAAAAAAAGCATCAAAGTTCCTGAAGAATTTTCAGCATGAAAACCAGTTTGACCTCTGTTCTGTACTGTTCCTCTGTTCCCTGTCCTTTCATCTCTCCTCTTAGCTCCCCTTTGAGCTCTCCTTTCCTATTACATCTCTTCCCTGCCTTTCCCTACAGACTTCTTCCTCAGTGTTTCTGACCTGAGGTTATGAGAACGAGAACAGTCACATGGTACATTTTATGACGCTTCTGAAATTTCACGAGCAATTTTTCTTTCATCTCTCACCACCAAAAAATTAAGAAATTAAAATCCAAAGCACAAAATAGACCAAGTATGTGAATAGGCAGAAACCCCTTTTGTCATTAACTTCCTGTGGTTGTCTCCATTAAAACTTTACAAGGGAGTGTTAATCTGATGGAGCAGATGACACAGAAAATTACACACAGCATGTATTAACCCTTAGAGACCTAGAACTGATTTTTTTTTTTAGGTGAGTTCCAATGTTTTTTCCCTCAACATTTAACTTTTCCTCAGTAACTTATCACCATTTATTATATTATTCTCTGTGATTTCTATTTTTCAGTGAAAACTGGGTATTTTCCTATATTTAAATGTAAATGATCATGTTGATACTCATAAAAACTCAGAGTAAATTCAAACCGTATTATATCAAAACAGAGAAAACTGAAAAATAAGTGACTTTTTGAGCAAAACATCATGAAGTGAATGTACAAACATATTGTCATTTGTCAAATTACATGGCTTTTATTGATGGATCAATGTTTGCTGAAGATCACAGAGTTTTTACGTTCACTACGGAGCCTCTGAACGTCCAAATGGGTCATATCTGATGCCAGTGGAAAGCTGAGAAACTGTATTTTACCAGAATTATTTACATGTATTGACAAGATTAATGGTTCAACACTTATCAAACATCTTAGATCAGTAGATGCTTTTGGTTGCTTGTTACTGTTTAGGACTTTAAGGTTTTTAAAACATTTTCCTCTACATACTGAAACATTTTACTGACATATATCTAATTTGAATCAAGTTGTGTTCATTTAGGATTTATAAATCCATTAACTGTTGCTGTAATAGCAGAAATGAGCATGATGGTTAAGGTTCCAGCTGAATGACGGTCTTGTGTCATTTGTCATTAACCCATAAAGACCCAAACATCTACTGATATAAAATGTTTAATGCCTGTTGATCCACTAATCTTATCAATACTTGTAAATAATTGACATCAAATACAGTTTGTCATGTTTTCATGGTCATCAGTTATGACCCATTTGGATGTTCAGAGGCTCCGTAGTGAATGTGGAAACACTGTCATCTTCTACAACATTAATTCACCAGTAAAACCCATGGAGTTGAATCAATGACAGTGGATGGACACACTTGGATTATATTCAGTATTGATATCTTTGCTGAAAAAGTCAGTTTTTCTTCAGTTTTCTCTGTTTCTTTTTTCATAACCCTCAACTTTAATCTGAGTTTTTATGAACATCTACACTACCAGTCAAAAGTTTGGACTCACTTTTTCATTTAAATGACATGAGATGGACCGCAGATGGCCAACAAGTGCTCAGCATCACTGGGAACTCCTTCAAGACTTTTGGAAAACATTTCCGGTGACTACCTCATGAAGCTCATGGAGAGAATGCCAAGAATGTGCAAAGTAGTAATCAAAGCAAAATGTGGCTATTTTGAAGAATCTAAAATATAAAACATGCTTCGAGTTATGTCCCACTTTTTTTAACTACATAATTCCATATGTATTCATTCATAGTTTTGATGCCTTCAGTAAGAATCTACAAAATGTAAATAGTCATGAAAATAAAGAAAAACTAGGTGAGTCCATACTTTTGACTGGTAGTGTGTATGATCAGTGAATTAAATATAAGAAAATACTTGATTTTCACAAAAAAAATAGCATAATACAAAGGCTATTATTACAATAAATGGTGATAAATCACTTAAAGGTTAAATCGTGATAAAAATTCATTTAGGAACTGACACAAGTCACACTGCACTGTAAAAAAAATCTTGTTTTCACAGAAAAAAAAACTGGCAGCTGTGGTTTACAGAACAATACTGTAAAAAACACATCCAACTGTAAACATATTTACGGAGTAACATGTAGATTTAACACTGGATTTAAATGGTAAATGGACTGCACTTATTCAGTGCATTTCATACACCTTCATGGTATCCAACGCCACCAGGTCAATTTAGGGTTCAGTGTCTTCCATGGACACTTTGACATATGAACAGTCTGAGCCAGGATTGGAACCACCAACCCTTTGGTTACTGGACAAGCCGCTCTACCAACTCTACCAACCCATTCATTTACAAATTTAAAATGTTGAATGTTTACTTTTTTATAACTTTTTTATTAAAAAAAACAAAAAGCAAATAGGCTGTTATTTCAACATTATGGTCTTGCAGTTTAAATGGCACCACATTGTTTCTCAGTTTACAGTTTTATTTTCTAAAAATAATCGAAATACATAATTTCTACACACAAATCTGGTTTTGTTCACATACTCTTCCTGTTAAAACTACAGCTATATTTGATTTAATCGTTAACACAAAAATCTTTTTCAAATAAACAACTTTGCTTTGTATTGTCACAGTTTTTTTATGTTGCAATTTTACAACTTTTTTTTTTTTTTTTTGGTAATTCTACAGTCATTTTTTACAGTGTGGGTCTTTATGGGTTAATCAATCTTAAAGGAAACGCTTGGATTATTTGTCATTATTTAGTGAGGTAAAGGCTGTCTAATAGTTAACTTTATATATCTTGCTGATATACTGTGTTTCTTAGAGCTCAGCATAAAGAGGGTTCTGGCAGTGCGCCCTGCTGGTGCAACGTGGTGGCGTTATTACCATCCAGCAACCGGTTCAGACTGGACTGACGGCAATATGAACAATGTTCCTGTCGGGAAGTAACACATTCACAGACACTCATCGGTAGTCATTAAAACCCCATCTTCATCCCACTTACAAGTAGAAAAAGTTAATTGAGTTCATGTGTTTTTTGTGCCATGATTCTTTTACTTCCTTGACTGTGTTAATGTTTACAACTGCTTTGTAAGTTGCTTATGAAAAAAGAAGTGATTTCTACGCGGGCGGAAAATCTATCAGGTAATTTGCATGGATGTGGGTTCATATGTATGTACATGCCTGCAATTAAAAAAAAATGAATAAATAAAATAAATAATAATAATAGGATATAAAAAACAACGCCATCCAGGTTTGCCTCCTCTTGTGTACAGTCAGCCTCTATCTGCGCCGTGCGCTCCAGACGCGCAAAAGAGGAAGCAGCGCTGTTTCCTCCAGTTGCCGGAGATGAGGCTCCTGTACCAGCAAGAACAGCTTTGAACCGGTTTGGTTGCCGGCTACAAAGCAGTATGAAACGGATGCTCAGTAAGCATTGTTGCTGCAGACTGCCTCCACACGTAGGCACACCGCAGATCGCAGTTTGTAGAACAGCATTCGAACGTGATGCTTTATTGTCATCCGTGTAAATTTGGAATGTGAGCTTATATTGGAGAAAGGCTTCCTGCATGGAAAGTTCCCGCAGAGCGCACCTCTGCAGGCGAGTGCTGCTGTGTTTATAGATGCTGAGGTGAGTGCCGCATTTGTTTATAACAAAATACCCACCGCCGTGTTTGTCTTCTATTCATTCACATTTCTTAACCATCAACAGATTTAATGAATGTGTTTTCAATTTATGTGATAACTGATTATTTTTATTTTATTATTAATGGCAATGTCAGCAGCCTGTTATTACTACCTTTATATACAACTCTTATATTTTGATGACATTTCTGTATTGTAACACTACTTTGCCAACAAACAGATCTTAAATGAAGAGCTTGTAAAAACTTCCCCCCCCACACACCTCCTCTCCCCTCTCTCCCCCCCCCCACACACCACCACATCATAGAAGCAGTCATGGTAAACAAAGTGTGACTTGGGGTGCTTAATGCTGCCGCAGTGATGTATAAAGTTGCTCTTCGCCACAAATTATTCATAAAGGAGGTCTGAAAACTTGGGTCAGCAGAGGAGGCGAGCTTCTCCCCTGTGTATGAAGGATCACAGCTGAATCATGGAAGGGAAGGTGGGGTGAGGGGCCACAAAGCAGTGCAGCTTTTTCTTGACTTTCTCCTCCTTCAAGGTGTGGTTACAGAGGAAGGGACAAAAGGAGCCGCTTTTATGGGTTAGTTGCAGTCAGTCTGTGTTCAAGACCTTACACAGGTGTCTTGCCTGTTCGCCTGGGCCAAGTGCTCCAGCAGCCTTTACATCCAGGCTTTGTGTAAGTGGATATTAGAAACTAGAGTAGATGCTTTCAAAGTATTCCCAGGGTTGGTGAGAGAACAACCCTCACCTTTTTCTATGGTGATCAAGCCGGCCTTTACTACTGAGTGTTGTTCTTGATTGTCTGTCTTGTTTTGTTCATCACAGGAGCCCTTCCGCTATCACAGCTGTAGCAGATCCCAGAGGGCGGCAGTAACACCATGGCTCCATCTACTCAAGTGCTGGACGGAGGATGGGGGTGGGCGATTGTCGTGGCCTCATTCATGGCACAGCTCCTGGCCTACGGATCACCCCAGTCCGTGGGCGTCCTGTACCCAGAGTGGCTGCATGCCTTCCAGGAGGGCAAAGGCATGACAGCTTGGGTGGGCTCCCTCGTCGCTGGAGTGGGCCTAATAGCCAGTGAGTATCACAGTCTGTAATCCTCAAAGTGAATCCACATCAGGGTCAAAGAGCAAAATTAAAACCCAGTTTAGTCAGATTAATGAGACAGTCACATTTTGGAGATTTGAGTTGATGGAGTCATTTTAGAGCGGCTTTAATGGAAGGAGAACAGAGAGATCGTGGTAAGCTTTAAACTTCAATACATTTCACTTCAAATTACTGCTTTTGGTATCTGTTAATTTTGCAGTAAGCAGTAAATGATTGTTTTTGTACGACAGAACATATTATGGTACAAAACACAACCTATACGGCTATGACTGTGGGATAGATGTAATGTGTTGACAGTGTCTACAGGTGTCAAAGAACACACTTTACTTTAGTTGCCGCGGTGTGTTTTAATAGGATGGAGAAACTAGGGATTGCCATTAGAAAGACTTTGTGGCTCCCTGAGCAGAGTCGCTGATATTGATTTTCTAAGACAGCAAACAACTGCAAGTCATCCATGAATGCAGGAGAATCACTTAGCTGTAATTTAACCACAGAGGGAAAAAAAAAAGATTAAGAGAACTCGAGGGAGGAGGACAGTCACGGTAAGACTGCATACAGAAGACAGAAATGTGAACGTGTGTGGAAGGTAGCTATTATGGCAATTTCAGAATGATCTCCGATGAGGGAAAGTAAGAGGGAAGGACTGTTGAATAAGCAGAATAAATGATAGATGTTGTCCTGCGTTGACGCTTTTAGTGCAGGGAGAGCCTGCCTGGCATCCTGGTTTCTTGCTGTCATCGTTCAGTGAGGAGAGAGGTAAAAATGAAGACTTGACAGGACAGCTCTGCAGTTCTTTGCTGGACTACAGTTCTGTTAAAGTGTGAGAAAAATAATCCATGTAACACGTCTGAATCCAGTAACCTCAGGATATGGGAGTGTTTATCAGGAGTCTGATACTGTGGGGCGTATCTGTATGTGTTTATAAAGGTGGTGTTGTATTCAGCCTTGAACCTGGTTTAAACCCAAAATGATTGTAATTTGGTTTAGTATGAAATGTTAAATGTTACACAGTGGCCCCTCAACCCCTCAGAGGGGATATGAGATCACTTCTGAGAGGTTAGTACCATGAACCTAATGTGAGTTGGCAGCTTCCTGGTTAGATACAGCGCTGTTGTCAAGTATGTGTTTTTATCCAGGATACAAGACATCATTCAGTTTCAGAGACAATGTAGTTTAAGAATTGTCACTATTTTTTTTTTTTTTTTTTTTAAATTTTCATATAGTTTTCCAATTTGGTTTTGATTTTATATTCATTTTTGAGTGCATTAATTGTTTTTATTTACACATTATGGACTAGTTTTATTTTACTTTTTGTTTATATTTAGCGTCAATTTAGTTTTATTAGTTTAGTTATAGTTTAGTTTTAGTTATAGGTTTTCTGACTTTATGATAAAAGTCTTGATATTTACAAAAGCCATTGTCCAGAAAAAAACAAATTAAAGAAGAAAAATTTAATTCTTTCTCGATCCTTTTAAATTAAAGAAAATTTCAGAGCACATACATTGCAATGTGTTAGCGTTTCTTAGTTCACTCTAGTTTTTTATATTTTGTACAATGGTTTTTCTTTTATTTCAGTTAATTATTTTGTTTTCCCTGCTAGTTTTTGTTGCCTATGATAACCCGGTTTACTTTAGTGTTATCACCATCCTTCTCTTGAATGTTTAACCCTTTGTTTGTCTGCTTTGTGTCTGTCTGTCATCACTCAGGTCCTATCTGCAGTGCTTGTGTGGATAACTTTGGGGCTCGTCCAGTGACGGTCTTCAGTGGTGTGATGGTGGCAGGAGGCCTGATGCTCAGTGCCTTTGCACCCAATGTCCAGTTCCTCATCTTCTCTTATGGGATTGTTGTTGGTAGGCAAACCCTTTGATGATAACCTTGTCATGATTTCTAATGTAATCATTCTCCTTCCAGTCACTACCCTGCATAGCTGATAGTTTGTCTTCAGACATTATTGACATTACCTTTGACTCAAACAAACATACAGGTAGGAGTGGCTCACCTAAGCTTCCTACCGTCTACCATGAGGATGTCTCTGTAACATATTGTATAATCATTCCAACAGGTACAGGTAAATGTAAAGTCCAACTATTATGCAACAAGAATGAGTTGTCAGTTATTAGTCGATGCATACCGTTACCAATCAGTGTTTAAAATCACCCTGAAAGCAGCGTTTAAGCAAACAGTTTACCATCTGAGCAGTGTGCTATATTCAGCAATGTTGTTTACATTTGTAAGAGAAGTTGACATAACGTTAAAGCTTCGTCTGAACCTCACGTCACATGTGTGTGCATGAGCCCACTGCCACCACCTGTTAGAGCACATTAAGTGACAACCCAGCTGTGAAATCCTGCTGAACCCCTTTTACAGTCAGCACTTTCTTATAGGTCACGCCTGAGAGAGGAGGCCATGCATATTTGAAGATCGACATTTATTTTTAGAGATGCCCTTAGATGATGACTGTCGCTGTTCATGCACGTGCAGCTTGTTTACCCCTCACTGAAGGTCCTTAAAATTCATGTGTGTAATTGTATTACACAAGAAGAAGCAGTGATTACAGGTTGATGTGCATCATATTCCTATCTTTTTTCTTCTAAATGGGTGTTGACAGTGAGGTGGTTGTTGTGCAGTATATGTTTTTAAAAAGTGCAAATACTAACACTATTATTAAAGGTTTCCAAAGGGGTGAATACTGTGATTAACTATTCCATATTAAACTTAACACAATAATTCTCTGATATGAATTTTACAGTTGAATGATGATTTATTTTACTTTGCATTTTGTGCCAGAAACTACATCAAACTTTCTCTCCCACTCATCTGAGCTCATGGAAATAATGTGACTGCATTTGTCTATTTTAATCTTTTTTCCATCTTTGTCCTTTCTCTCACTGCAGGCCTAGGTTGTGGTCTAGTCTACGCAGCCACGTTGACAATCACCTGTCAGTATTTTGACAAGAGACGCGGCCTGGCCCTCGGCATTGTCACTACAGGTACTGCTGCCCCCCCTCTGTCCTGAGCTCTCTGGGTGCACACCAGTTCTCCATGCTCACTTCTTTCATGTAAGAGCAGCTGGGAGCCTTAAAAAGCCAAGGTAAACATCTGCAGGATAGTCATGACAGAGTGGCCTATTGTATTGACGTGGACCACTGACCTGCAACCAGATCTGGTTGCTTGAGAATCAGTGCTTTCATGGTAATGTTTCAGGCAGGTTGGATGGATGTTTTGAAGCTTTGTCAGGTGTTACTAATATTAGGAACAATAGCTCTGTTCAGGTTACTTAGTAGGGTGTGAGAAATAGTCACTATATACAACACCATGACTCAGCAACTACAGCAGTTTAGTGCAGTACACCTAGTTAGTTGTGTAGAAAGTCTCCTTTGAAAATAAGCCTAGTTAAACTTTAGAGAGGACTATTGGGAGCTTATACACCATATTTAAAGAATATCAGAATAAAATAATTCACAGTGATATTATCTATCTCTAAAGTGCTTCCTTTGTTTTGTCTGTAGGTACAAGTTTTGGCGCTTTCATCTACGCCACTGCACAGAATGAACTGATTGTCCTTTTTGGCCTCGATGGCTGCCTGCTCATCATTGGAGCCGTTGCGCTAAACTTGATGGCCTGCGCTGGCTTCATGAGGCCCCTCAACATGCCAGGTTACTACCTCAAACAGAAGGCTGCTTTGGAACGCCACACAGAAGAGCAGCTTTTCGAAAAGCCCCAGCTGGATGACTTGAAGATTACAACAGGTTCCTCCACCACCACTCCAGAGAAAACTCTGACAGTGAAGGAGCTGCTCATCACCATCGATTCCAAGGACTTGTCCATTCAGACAGAGAAGAAGAAAGGAACCTTCCTGGCTGGCTTGGCCATCATGAAAGTCATCAAGAAGAAGCAACAATCTTACAGCAAATATATCCATTCAATGCATGAAATCCTGCAGGACCAGGCCATGGTGGCTTTCTGTATTGGTGTGTTCCTGTTTAGTCTTGGGGCGTTTCCTCCTGTGCTGTTTATTGAGGATGTGGCTCAGAGTGAGGGACTCATTGAAGAAGTCAGCGTATTTCCTCTGGTTTCAATAGGGGCCATTGCCACTGGTGTGGGTAAATTAGTACTGGGTATCCTGGTGGACATCAGATGGATCAACGGCATCTATCTGTATGCTTTCACCATGTTCGCCGGGGGTGTAGCCCTGCTGCTTATCCCTATTACTAAGAGTTATCTTGGCCTGCAGATCCTGTCTGCTGTCTTAGGTTTCTTCTCTGGAAACTGGTCTCTCACCTCTTACATTACAACAAAGATTGTTGGTTTGGACAGACTGACTCAAGCCCACGGCATCCTGATGTTCTTTGGAGGCTTTGGGATCATGCTTGGACCCCCTGTTGTAGGTAAGGAAGCTTGTCAACATTTGAGTGCATCAACTTTAATAAAAATAATAAAATAAAAGTTAACTGCTGTGTCTGTGTTTTCTGACTGTACTCATTATGTTTGTATCATCACTTTCCAGGTTGGTTCTTTGACTGGACGCAGTCATATGACCTGGCATTTTACTTCAGCGGGAGCGTCGTGGTGCTGGGTGCCCTCATTCTGTTTGTCCTCACCCTTCCCTGCTGGAACAGGAAAGACACTGACAATGACAGGCCAGACATCCACTACACCAGCAACTGTGACAAAGTTGCTTCTGTAGCGTGAATATGAATACCTGACATAAGGACTCATGTCTCACGCCAACTGCCCAGCAACTGTCTGCTGTACCTAAACACCTCTAAGAGGAACTTCTCTCTTTGATTTTTGAGGGAGATCTGCTACAAGGTGTTACGAAACCAAAATATTAGCCAGAGGTTTTGAAATACAGGCTCCTTTGCTGTACCTTGCCTGCATTTCTCAGGTGGATACCATATACTGCAAATGTTTTTAAAGATTTTACCTAGATGCCTGTGTTGTTTTTTTAATTATTGCCTCATTTTATGAGGTACACTAAACAATACTACTAGCTCCCTATTTTACTGTTTTTTTAATTCTTGGGAGCTCTGAAATAAGATGGTACCTCTCATAACAATGGGAAGACAAAGGCTCGTGAAACCCTAATACTATTTAAAACCAATATGCAAATGCACAAAACATCTTCCAGAAATTCTATCTGGAACAGAGAATACAGGGATTGGACTAGTGGGGAGATCTTTGACAATTGTAAGTCTCGCAACCTGTTTTTTATTTGGGATTTTAATTTTTATATGTTTCAGTTACTTCACTATGTAACTTACCAAAGCATCGATGATAGTCAATGCCTGGCAACACATAATGCCTGTGGAACAACACATAAGCCTTGCTTTATAGATAATCTTCATTTTCAAGTGCATTGACTTTTACATTACTTTTACATCTACTTTTATACTTGTGTGATTTCAGTTTACCTGTAGGTTTTTGCACAGTCAAAATGTTATAAGTAACACTGATAACATCCTACTGTAACCATGTTGACTGCATGTTAACTGATTTTGTGGCATGATTATCACAATCATTCTAAGCAGGCTGGACCTTTCCCATTATACTCTCTGCATATGTGTACTTTTGTGTTATGTGTTTAACTGGGTTTATGTATGTGTGTTGTTTGATAAACTTTTCTATAAATGTTTGTTTTATGTTCTTGCCTAGGTGAGGTTTATAAACACACAGTGGGTCATAGGTGCACATTTAGGCCTTCTGTGAAAATGAGATGAGTTAAGTTGGACGTTTATGTCACAATAATTGTAATGACTGTTTTTGCAGTAGGCTTTTAGAATCACTTGAAAGTTGTAGTCAGGTCTCAGGCATAAGGGTTAATCTGGGACAGTAGTGTTTTTTTAGTGTTAGTAGGAGACATTTCAGGGTGCGAATGGGTGTGTGTACAATACAAAAAGCTCTGACCAAGAAGGCTAGAGACAGATGGACTGTCACTTTTTCGTCAGTGCTGCTATTTTTTTAAATGCCAGTATTATACAGTAATAATTGTGTATTTCTGTTCTGCGATTTTATTTAAAATGTGCCAATAAATGATATTTAAATACATATATTTGCATGTCCTTTGTCAAACCATGAGACTGAAATACAACTTGACTTTCAGGTACAATGACAGCCCTGTAGTCATATCTGACAAACAGCAGCTGTGCAGTTTTAGCTGAAATTACCAGCTGTGATCCAGAATCAGTCCCAGTGTGCTTTTAGGGGGATTTACAAGAAATTGCAATGCATAAACATTGACAGCAAAATGGTGACATCTGATGTAGCAAGATTAAGGCACTTTTGTGTAGGAGGAGACAGTGACTCAGAATATAAAAATCACTTCACATTAAACTTTTACTGAAAACAAAGATAGATAGATAGATAGATAGATAGATAGATAGATAGATAGATAGATAGATAGATAGATAGATAGATAGATAGATAGATAGATAGATAGATAGATAGATAGATAGATAGATATGTACTTTATTGATCCTGAAGGAGGCATGTGAATGGTCATCTCTGAGGTTGACTTTGCTGTGAACAATGAATTGCTTAACATCAGACCACAGTGGTGATTTGCTGATTGCAGATTGTGAATTGTAGCTAAAAGCTTTCTCTCCTTCCTTCTTACACACATTCACCCACACTTATCAACAGGTGGAGGTTTACAGCTGATTGAGAAGGCTGTGAGGCAGTTCTACAGTTATCTTAGCCCTTTTATATTCATTTTAGTCATTTCAATTTTAATGTAAAAATAATGTCAAAAATGTGTGCCAATATTTTACCACTTTAAATTCACATCTAAATCAATTTCACTCAAATTTTAGCAACAAAATGACTTTAATAACTATAACATTAGCTTCAATTATCAAAATTCAATCAAATTACATTTTAATAGACATTAATTTTTCAATGTATTCTTGTATTTAATGTGGCCCCAACAACACTAAATCTAAAATGTTTAACTCTTTCATGCATAATGGTCACAACATTGGACAGCTTGTATATCTATGGATTTTGTTGTTTTAGTTCCATATCAGCCAACACAGTGGATGCTTATGTATCATCCCATACACCGTAATTCATATCATTACTGTAAATCTGCTGTTCCAGATAAACCTGATCTCCACTAACATGTTTGACTGTAAAAAAAATTGCTAATTGTTATTAAACTGTAATTAACAGTTTTGTTTTGTTTTTTTAAACAAAAAGTTTCTTTCTTTTTTTTTTTTTTTGCATATTATCTCCATGCAGGTATTGTTAAAATGTAAGAAAACATCAGAGTAGCAGCATTAAAAATGTTTTTTTATCTCATTGTTTCCACACAGTATATCAGTAAATACATGTGTCTTTGCTTCTAAAATTAAACACATGATTTTGTAACTCCATGAAAAATAGGTTAAAAAACAAAATCAATCACATTTTTTTTATTCATGCCTAAAGAAGAATAAAAATACTAAGGAAAAAAAAAATCTTGATTAAGGTTCTCATAATTCATGCATGAAAGGGTTAATAACTTTTGAAACACTAATCTATTGATATCAATACATTGAAATAATTCAGGTAAAATGCAGTTTCTCAGCTTTTCAGTAGCATCAGATATGACCCACTTTGATGTTCAGAGACTAGTTAACAAGTAAATACTGTCATTTTCTGCAACATTAATTTCCCCAATATAAGCTTGTGTTAACTGTTCCTGCTCAGCTCGTCACACACACACACACACACACACACACACACACACACACACACACACACATAGACACACACACACACACACACACACACACACACACACACACACACACACACACACACACACACCACTCTCATAACACTAGTATGACAAATGCAGTGGTGTCATATACTATATTTTGTTGAAAAAGTCACCGTTTCATCAGTTTTCTCATTTTTGATATAATAATCTTTGTATTTACCCCAAGCTCTTATTAACATTCACATGATCAATAGATTAAATCAGGGAAAATATCTGATTTTCACTGAAAAAAAAATGCAAAATGTAGAGAATAGTTGACAGTAAATGGTGATAAATGACTCAGGAAAGCTTAAAAGTAGGGAAATGAGACACCAGAAAAATAGTTCTAGTCCTCTAAAGGTTAACAAAGCATAACATACAGACAACACAAGAATATGATTATCATTTATATAGAATCAAACTAAATTTCTAGGGTCCAGGTCTGAGGATGTTAATGCAAAACATCCATCCTTTGAAATCGGTTTAATGCACAGTCTCAGAATAAGTGACCTTCTGGAAGAGATGGAACATATTCCTTAAGGAACATTTTTTTCTTATGACAGTACACAAACCTGTTTACACCACTGACTGGTTTGTGAAAATGCTTGGAGCTTTATCATCCATGATGCTCTTCACCCGACAACCCGGCCTCCCGTCACCATGGTTACACACAGGTACCACGTGACCAGCAACATAAACAATATTCCAGCTAGCGAGAGTCACTCTGAAAAGTAAGCTAGGTTAATTTAACAGATGTCAAAACGGCAAAAAATTTGGAATGGAACGGCAACGCCTGCTCATATTTCATACCTTCTCCTAATTTTAGACACAGAAGCGTCATGTCGAAGGGGTAAAAGTGCGGCTAATGTCTGAAGAATGGAGAGTTGTCGTGGTCCGTTGAGCTGAAAAATGGGAGCAAGCGCCTCAATGTCGCTCTGTGTAAGTTTAGCAGTGGGCACTTTCCACAATATTTTATCCTTTTTTTACAGACTTTTACCATTCACTACCTTTTTTTTCAGTTTTTACCCAATATTGCCTTCATTAATGACGGGTAAAAGAACGCATTTCACGTTATCGTCCGCTGACAACATCTGAATAAAGACACTAACTTGCTAAGTTACAACATTGTATGCTTTATTAAATATGAATATGTCTTTTCTTCTTTTATAAATATTTTCTTTTTGATGTTCTGTAGCGTTGTAATTTTCTAAGAAGCTAAATATTTACACGCCATAATATGTGCAAAAGTCTTAAAAAACCATAAAGAAAACAAAGCCAGTCATTTTCATATATTTTTTTGATTGCCCTTATATTGTGCCTTATTGGCAGGCTTTGAAGAAAAAAATTACAGAGTCCATTTTCCATTCACATTTGAATCCACATACTTGGGAAAAGAGAATCCGAGGATAACTAATTCACAGGATAAGTATCTATTCAGAATATTATCGGTGGCAGGTAAAAAAGACATCACTAGGAAATGGGTAAAAAAGGATGCACCAAAAATGGAGGTTATAGATGACATCTATAGGATGGAGAAGGTGACTTTTCTGTCAAACTTGATTCAGACAAATTCACCAATTATTAGAAAAACTGGGTTGACTTTGTAACACCATTAAGAGCTGATTTTACTTGATAAGAGTAACGTGCATATAGACCCATGAAAACCTTTGATTCATGCTACACACTGTAAATGTTTGGTGTTAATCTTATAGAGGGGAAAAGGGTTTCTGGAAGGAAAGAATGGAACAGGGAAAAACACTTGTTATTTCCTATTAACTGTATTTTAGGTTACTGTGTATATTTTTATTATTTCTGTCATTGCTCCCCTGTATGAGTATGTTTTTGTTTTTTGTTTGTTTTTCTTTACATATATAAGTTATATACATGATGTAAAATGCTGATAAAATAATGCTGCCTGAAAAAAATTATGAAAAGATAATTCCAAAAAAAAAAAAAAAAACATGAAATTTGTTGTTAGAGTAAAACTAAAATAACCATATATATGCATGTCAGGGTATCTCCATCAAGATACACACAACTGTAATATTAAGGAAGTATGTAAAAATGACAGAAAAATATGAATATTACAGAAGCTGTATGATATGTATGCTCTGCACAGAGATGATCGAAGGCCAGAAATATTCTGAATGAAGCTTGGTATAATATATCACAATATGATTTAGAAAAACTTCCAGAGAGTTGATCCAACAGAGTTCAAGATGTACTAAATCCAAGCAGAGGTTACACTAAATACTGACATTACCTGTAGAAGCCATTTACACCTGAATTTTTTGTGTTTCAATACTGTGCAAATATTTACTGTATTTTATTCTCATTGTACTAACAAATAGACTGAGAAATAAATATGTAAACTTATTAAAACCCTGATTATAACAAAGGTAAAGGTGATCTGAGATTGCTCCACAGTATTGGAAGTATCCCATCCCATCATACTGTAACCTGGACCCTTATTATGAACATTTATAAGATGAAGAGTGTCTCGATCAATGACAGATTTTAACATCTTTTCACTGTAATGTCGCACAATAATGCTAAATCACATAGTGTTGACTGCTGCATGTTGTCTTTTCATACAGAGCGACTCCTCCTCTGTCAAGATCCTGAGGCAGGGTGCAAAGGTTAGCCCAGAGCCCATCATTCAGACCCTGGTAACAGAATCTGAGGCCATGGTAAAATGTGTGTTTGGTGTTGCCTTGGAAACTCTAAAAGAAGATGGACAGATGGTGTGTGGAATCCCTCTTGTGTTGAAAGACATGGTGGAGTACCTGGATAATAATGGTAATTGACTCCTGTCTTACTGGTCTCATTCTCTATTTTCTTTCATCGTTTGATCCCCCCTATTTACTTTCTTTTCTTAACATTCTATAGAAAACATTGCCAACTCAATTTCCTCTACTTCGCAGGAATGAACCACCGAGGTCTATTCCGTCTGTGTGGCTCAGTGGCGCGAATGAGGCAGCTGAGACAACGATGGGACAAAGGGGAGCGTGTGGACCTACAACATGAGGCAGATGTCTCCACTGTGGCCTCGCTCCTTAAACTTTTCCTTCGGGAGTTGCCTGTCCCCATAGTTCCCGAAGCCCAACGCAAACAGCTGATCCTGAGTCTCACAGGTACAAACAAATCATGGTCAGTTCAGACAGAGACATGGAAGGAGTATCATCTCCCTTTTCATACAGTTAGAATGGCAGCTAAAATAAACTTGGCATTTGTGGACTTAAAGGAAGGTTATGATTTATGTAACTAAGCCAGTCAGCAATTCCTGGTATTTCTAGGAATGTCTCATGTTGCTAGCACCTGTGATTCTACAGCATGGATGAAAACAAATAAAGAAAGATTTTACAGCTTCTTTTAAAATGTATGACTATAAATTAATCTTTTATCCACACTGCATTATTTCCTCTATTGATAGGACTGATTATTTATTGACGATTTAATAAGGATTCTTATTGTTTGAAGGTTTTATACATGTTAAATCCAAAAATTGCTTTATCCTCTGAGTTATTAATGATGGGTGGCTGTATACATAAATGTGAAACAGGTTTTAAATGCAGTACATGTACCATCATAATATTTTCTTTCACAGGATCAGCAGATGACACACAGATTACCCAGTCTCTGAGAGAAAATCTTTGCCACTTTCCCAATGACAACCTCACCATCTTGTCTTACCTCATTTACTTCCTGTCCAGAGTGGCTACTCACAGCCAATCAAATCATATGCCAATGGAAAATCTGGCAACCATCTTTGGGCCGTGTATATTCCAGTAAGTAACTGTTGTTCGTGCCACATTAAAATATTCTCCAGAGCAGTTCTGGCACACACGCACGCATACATGCACACATGCACACATGCACACACACAAACACAATGTTCCTTCAGTTGCATAGTAGCATACACACAAGTTGAGCAGTTGTTGGGGATGTAAAATGACATTTGGTAGAGTATCTTAAATATATAGTGCTTCATTGTTGTAGTTGTTAAAGTTTTTTTGCCCGCACTTATAATGTGCAGTAATTTAAAAAATAAGAAAACAAAACAGATGAGGAACAAAAGAACTGGCCATGTATAACTGACTTCAGCTCAGACCAAACACACCTTCATTTCTCCAACAGATGGAGCATTAAGCTGGGGTGGAGTCAGTTTTGTCTCCTTAAGGAAATGGGTGTGGAATGTGGCCGATAACGCAGCACGCAACTGCACACATCCAGACATAAAGAAAAAGGGAGAGAGAATCCATTACTGACTGTTGCCTCTGCTTTTCTGTTTACAGAACTCACCCATCACTGTAAACACACACAGTCTCTTGGGAGGCACACTCGCAATTATGCTTGTGGCATTTTACTATGTGCCACTGGAAATTACACACATATTCAGTGAATCTTCTAATGTTTTTGCTTCTGATATGAGAATGAAAGCGTAAATAGTCTTTTGAACTAACCCAAAGTGAATGTGCACTGAAAACCTTCTTACCTTCTGTTATCCAAGCGTGACTTGTGTTTGTCATCAGTTAACAAATCATAGTTGTTGATGACAAATTGGAGGTTGGAGGTCTGGAAATAGGCTATCATGGTATCACTTTGCACATGTTCGCCACGCTGCCTGCCAGCAGTATTAGTATTTGTTGTTACATGTACATGTCATACAAGCTCGTTTCTAAAACTGTTATGTAACACACGTGACACTGTTCCAATCCAACAACTCCATTTGACCTGCAAGTACTGGGAACATACTTCTATAAATATTCAGATTTTTCACATTCCCTTCCCTTCTTTTCCCTACCCTTCCTATGTGCTATGTTAACCTGTATGGTATGCAATGACATCTGAAATGACTCAATACATTGTGACAGCAACAGCAAAACATTGAAAATAAATGCTGCTTTTCATGGTTATTAATGGTGAGGTAAAACTAACACAAAAACTAAAACTAGAAATGAAAACAAAAACAACATGAAAGTAAATAAAAAGTCAAATGAAGTAGAATTATAGGTAAAATTGGGTTTATTTTTGATAAGACTATAAATAACTAAATATCTAGCTACTGGTGTTTGAGCTCTGCTTTGGTTTGAGCAATATTAATGGTTCATAGTAATCAAGAATAAAATGGTTTTGCATAATAACTGGACTTAAATAAATAATGGTTTTGTACATCATATTTTATTTCATGGCTTTCTTCATCTTTAATAGCGTCTGCACCTGAAAGCATGGCTCATGAAGCCTGAATGACTAAAAATAACACTAAAGATAAAAACTAGTAAAACAAGAAAAACTCAAATCCAGTGCAAATACAAATGAACTAAAATGACTTTTGCACTAGAAAAAGTAGTTAAATGTAAAATTAAATAAAAACTAATGAAATTACATGAAAAATAGAATTACGGTGCTGTGAAGATATCTACCATAACACTGCAGTACTTCATAGTCCTATCAGTTCTTGGATTTCACTGCAGTTTATGCCTTCTACCACTAGATGGCACCCTCTTGTGGTGTTTTTGTGAAATACAGCACACATATAGCCCATGCAACACTGTGCTGTTATCTCCCTATCTCTTGCAGCGTTCCAACAGGACCCAGGATGCTGGAGGAGCAGAGTGTGTGTAATGCATTGTTGCTGCATCTTCTCAGGCATCACAAGATTCTATTTTTGGACCCAAATGAACAACAGCTGACCGCCTCTATTGCATCTTCATCTCCTCCTCCTCCTCTCTCTGTTCTCTCACATTTTCAGGTGAATGATCAAATGAAACTGTTTAGATTTTGGTCCACTTATGGGCTCACATGTTGTATGACAACACAAAAACACCAAAAAACTCTCTTTTTGCATCCATGCCATGAATGGAAGGTCCGTCCCAGCAGCTGTCAGTCAGAGCGGAATAGTGTGGAGAAGTTAGAGGAAGAGACAGCTTCAATCTCAACAACCAGCACTTTCACCCAAACAACGCCAATACGCTCTCAGCTCAACAGGTATTGTTGTCACCTCTGAGTTACCTCTCAGTAATTTCTTATCAAGCCTTGACTCTCATCTCCTCTGGAGACTTCATTAAAGTGACTCCCTTGGAGAGGGTAAAGTCTAAATATAGAACATCACTGCTTTTTTTTTCTAAGGGGAATTTGCTTCTTTGTTAATTTCTGATCTTTAGGTGTTCTGATAACACAGGCATCAGATTTGTAAGAAATTCTGAAATTCCACCATTTTTTACAGTTATTGTACAATGCTCTCTATTGTTACGACAGGTTTCTGCCCCTTCAGAGACCTGATTAATTCAGCTTGTGGCCCTTAAGTAAGTTATTTTAAAGGTTAAAAACTCAGTTTCAGACAGGATTCATTACACTATATACTACATAAAAGAAAAAAATATATAGGCTAGCTTTATTAGATAAACAATAAAAGAACAAGAAATAGATAGGTTATTAAATAGTATGATTTTTCTAATTATTGTTTTTAGGGGGATATCAGTCAGTTTTGGTAAAGGCAGGTGGCTCCAGGAGCTTCCCTCAGCAGCTTAGTCACAAACTGCCTGTAGTCAACAGTAAAAAGTGCTGTTGTTTGTATAGTCGGCCCTCTTTTTAGTTTAATTGTGTTTAAAAATAGCCTTGCAGTGTCGCTGCTGGAAAGAGCAAAGAAGTGGAACAATGGTACACTGGTCGCCCAGACTGAATCTGCATTCTGACAGCCATCTGCTTGTGGCCAACTTTTCCCACTCACAATGTGGGAGCTCTTGACCGCAAGCAAGTGTGCTATTTTCTATTATTAGATTTTAAATGTGGGTTGCCAAGAGGTTGCAATGCAGACAAAAGTTATATTTATATATAGTCTTATTTTGTCCCTATAAACTGTATGGAAATTTTACATGTGTTTGCTGATTAACCTTTAAGCCATCAGTATATGATGTGAGTAGTTTTGTCCAGACTGTATTTTTATATTTATATTTATGGACAGGAATGATTTCTTAAAGGTTTACAAACAATGGAAACACTTTTGTGTCTCATTTTAAGCAGTTTTGTTTAATATCAAATCTCTGTTCATAGTCATGTGATTGCAATCTGTCGTTAATGAAATTTATATGAAAGAAATCATCAGGCTTTGGTTGTATAAATTCTGCTGGCATTATAAAATTCGTGAGCTAAATGAGGTGGTAATCTGTGATTGAGTGCTTGGGGTCACCTAACTTGAACTGCAGTGTTAACTGGTGTGATTCACAGTCTGGATGGTGTTAGTTACAGGCCAGTGTCCTCTCTCTGTCCTTGTTCCCTGTCTTCTATCTGCTATTGACTAAAAGGCATGAATCCCAAAATTAAAATACATGCATGCAAAATGAAATGTTAAGCCCACAGGAATATTCAGAAGAAACTGCAGCTGCCTAAAGGTCAGACTGTCATCATATTTCAGTTTTTACAAAAGGGTCAAACAGTGAATTGTCCCTCATCTGGTGAGGGAACATGCTTGGTGGTCATCCAAGTCTTTGTATAGCACATCAGTCTGTTTCCACAGCTTAAGTTGATGCAGGAAGCCCAGCCCAGATGTCCATCTGCTTGGGATGTGTTTTTAGCTATTAGCTTGTGCTTTTTGGATTAAACTAAACACAGAATCCATACACCCCAGAGTAATAATAGCTTCACCCATATGAAGCAGCCCATTACTATTTGTGTGTTCTTTTATGGGCTTACTTAAGCTCATGTTGAAAAGGTAAGTAGTAATACTCTTACAAAAAGAGGTTAGCTGCTCCTGCTCTCCTCTGTGTCAAAGTCCAAATTATCCTGTGGCTGTCATTGCTAATCTTCCAGGTGCTTATTCTTTCAAACCGATTTGTACAGTTAAATGAAGAGTTCCTGACAACAGCAACAACACACCATCATATTTATCACTGTTAAGAATGAGACACAACCATCTGTGTGGTTAAATACTCTGCATGTCTTACTGGTATTTGTCACTTTTGCTTTTTCAAAACATATCTGGCATTTAGCTACCAGACGTCTGCCCATGTCTGGACCTCTAACGTCATAGTCACTATTGATTCAAGTCTAATTATACTTACACACAAAGGACAAGATTTCAGAACAGGCATCTGTCTTCTGTCTCTTACCAGTTGCACATTAGATAATATTTTAGACTGAAATATCTGTAAAGTAAATATAATAAGTGTTTGTTCTGTTGGTTGTTAGGTCAGTTCTGGATATGTATTTCAAATAATTATTGTTGTTGAATAATTACTGTACATTTGATATACAAGAATAACCGTAATTATGCTCATCTATGTTTGCACTTGTTGCACATGCATCTGCACATACATAAACATCTAAAGGGATATTACATTTCAGAGGCTGTCTGAGCTTTATATCAATTTGTGGATGTTGTGTGTCTTGTCTCAAAGTGCTCTGGCCCACTTTCACCAATACCAAAGTGGTACAACTGCTATTGGTTGACCCCAAAACATGACTAAGCACTGTTGTATGAGAGTGTTTTTATATCCGTGCCTGTGTATTTGTGCACTACATGGGTTATTGAGGGGGATTGGTGAGCTCTCTGCCTCTGGGCGTTAGTGGCATTGTTGACCATCGCAGTGCTCGTCGGCTCTTTGGTTTCCTTATGCCTTTGACTCTGTTCTCCAAAGCAGCAGCCTGTTCTCTGTTACATGTTGTTTATATTCTAGACTGCTGTGAGGTTTTGTTTTGTTTTTTTGCCAAAGGATGTTTTCCTGTTTTATCTGCTTTAGCATTGACGACAACTGTCAACTGACAGCTACAGTCCTCCACAAGTGAGTGAGCTAATCTAAGATGATCTGCAGTTTATGTCTTTTATCCCTCTGACCCTAAACAGAAGCAAAGATTGTTTTGTGCATCTCATATTTTGATGACTGTTTAAACATATCAATACCGGCTATGGGTGTATTTTTCTGATACTTCAGATTTTTTTTAGATAATTCTTATTTCCGAGTAATCAAAGTTTTGTTATTAAATTTTTTAGGATGTTGCAGGAAGAGCAGTTTTAATCTAAGAAGTCATTTATGTTCATGATGCATCCTGTCATCAGTTTGACTAACAGACTAAGCAGCTGTCATTAGTTTCTTGTTGTTGCTGTGCTGGTCCATCTGCTCTACATTACAGCGCCGGAGTCATACACCCCTTTAAGCAAGTAATGTGACCAATGGGATCTTTTAGGTTCACGTCGCAACAAATCAGTCGTGCTTGTTCTTGCTTGGAGCAGCTCATTAGAGCTTCATGAAACGTGTTATTTTTCCAGCATTGGATTAAGCACTGGTGATTGTGTTTGTTTCTGCTACCTGAAGCTAAACTGTTTGAAAGTGAACTTGTATTTGAGTAGTTAAACTCAGGAAGGATACTCTGAAACTGGTTCCTGAGGGGTTATTTTCTTCCTCATCTTCCCTCTCCCCTTTTGTCTGTCTTACATGCTGTGCCTGTAGTCCTGACACACTGGAGCTGGACTGTGAAACCAGCTCTGATGTCAGCACAGCCTCTCAGCAACTGATTCCAGACCAGCTAGAGGATGGCAGAGAAATCAGAGAGAAAGGGTCAGAGCAAAAACAACTAACAAAAAACAAACCACCTCAAAGCATCCAGGGGGACTCACCAAAATCAATGCGAGCGTGAGTGTCTTCTTTCTATTTTTGTTTTTCACCTACGGATGCTGTTAGATAATGTTTTACATCTCAAAGTATTTGCCAAAGGTGTGTCTGTTTCTGTTTGCTTTTATTATACAATTATATTTGCAATCTGCTTTGCTGCTAATACAAATGTATATATTATGGAGTTTAGTTTATGTGTATAATGGGTATTTCTTCATCAACAGGATGACACCACATGCCATGTCAGTTTTCTCCTCAGTATCAAAATCAAAAGAAGTGGAAGGAGACAAGTTAGAGAACACTTCGCAGGATGACTGTTTAATGGTGTGAAGTTTTTGTTTCTCACTCTGGCTTCATTACCTTTTTGGCAGAATCTCTAGCTATGAATATCATTCAGTGGCAAATTGTTACAGTGTTAGTCAATCTGCGGGGAAATGGATCTACATTGTATAATAACTAAAGGAACATATAATGCTGCAAAAGTTAACAAAGCCCTACTATGGTTATGTTGAGCGTGTCTTTCAGGCCATAGAGATTAATTTATTAATTGATTTCCAGGATTCTACAGATGCAGGACATCTGTCATCTCTTTTGAATTCCAGTATTTTGGAAGAATCACAAAACAGCAAATCTCAAACCCAGGCTGAGCTCACAGAGAGGTGAGAGGATAACTTCTGCTTAAAGGCTAAATACTATGACATTTTGTTGACGCTGTACTGTTGTGTCTGCTTTTTATTGCAAACATTTCCTCATTGGTCTTGACAGATGACATTTAGGCCCCATCCAGTAGAAATCAGCAATTGGAGATGGGACTTGGTTCAGAGCGGTTGAAGTGTATTCGTTTTAATTTGATTAAAATTCTTTAGACACTCCAGTCTCAGTTTGATTGTCTTAGTTCAGCTAATTTCTCATCAGTGCCAACAGCGGAGAAGTAGGTTATCAGAGCACAGCGCTGCCCTCAGTCATGCTTTTGATATGATTCCGGTCTATATAACAACGACTTGCCAAAGGCACTCACATGTAGCAGACCGGCTACAGAATAAGTCATCCTCACATGGTGGCATGCTGACTTCCTCAGAGCCCCAGTACAGGTCAGCACAGTTATGCCTCATTAATGTCAGAGATTCTAAGTCATAACCTTAATGGCAGTGCCAGACGACTGTCCAGCCCTAGAGCGACATGGAACAGTGCAGCACTGCCTTTCAGCAAATCTGATTTCTGATCTGGTGATATATTGATTATGAATAATGAAAGTCAGCACGTGTATTAGACTCACATGGATAGTGATGCTAACAGAGGGAGAAACAATGTTCATACTGTATAATCACTTTAGTTAAAGTATAATAGTGTTAGAAGTAAGATCTTCTGTCAAAAGTTAAATTTCTTATAGTGCAAACATGTTGAATGTCTTCTTTCAAATCATTATGTCATTTTATTTGTCTCACACACATATAAGGACATTTAATACTGAGACCACTGTAGATACTACGGGATGTACGAGTAGCATTATATCATGCAAACGTATGTTTTCAATAGTCCAATGAATGTAAAAGCTATATTTCCTTCTAAAATGCATGTATGTCAAAACTATACTGTGCTTGGTTAACTGTTCTCATGTGGACACAGTAGACATCATTTTGTCTTTCATATTTTCGTAGCTTGCAGTCCTCCTTAAAGGACGAGAAAGACAACACATCTACAATCCCTGAGCAGAAGGTTAGCAGTTTGTCATTTCACATTTATCTGCTGTCAACACTGTGGTTGTTTATTCGGGCTTACATGTCACGTTATGTGTGTGCAACTAAAATCCATACTGACAGAGCTGTAGGTCAATCCTCAATGCACAATCAATTAATGTGAGAAAAAAAAAAGGTTTTAAAGGTGATTAAAATCCTTAAACAGACAGAAATGTCCATTAAATAGAAAGCTAAACACAACTCCTCATTAATGATACCAACACTGACCTATAAAATGTTACCCTATTAACCCATATTAAAAGTAATCTATAAGTGGAAGATTTTATTTAGCAGTAGCTTACAAAAGGTTTCTTCTTTTAGTATCACTCAGATTAATAGTAATGAAAACAGGGCTAATTGGTATCAAATCTGGGACAATGATTAAACTTTCATTGTATACTAAATTTGTAAATCTAATAGTTCTTTCAAATGTCATTTTTTTCATAGCGAGTGAGTGAAAAAATAATATCTGACTCATTTTCAACTATCTTTGTGTGTCATTTTGACCTACATTGCCTGTGTGTCTGTGTGTTGGAGTGTGTAAGTGGAAAGGGAATTCATTGGTGTGTTTGCTTTTCAGGGGAGAGGAGGAGGAGGATGTGGTGGTTGTCTTGACAGTCACAATGATTGCAGAGGCAAGAACAATTGTGACGTAAGTTCTCCTCCACAGTCTTTTAGGTACAGAAATTAACACTTCCTTATGGTATCTATGACAACAAGGACCACTGATACCTCCAGGCAGTTTGTGTGCATTTCTGCTCACCTGTATGTGTGTGTGTGTGTGTGTTAAGTGTGAGCTTGCCAGTAGGTGTTTTGCCACATCGATAGAAGTCTCACTCCTTCCTCCTCCCTTCCTCCCTTCTACCTCCTCTGTGTGACGCACAAAGCAGCATTTTTTTTATGAATGAATGAGAAGGGTGAGAGCGGCGAGACCAACGCCTTATCGGCTGCAGCTGGTGATGATGATGATGCCGAGAAAGAAGTCAGAGCCCTCAAAAGAAAGCGCTATTAAAATAAACCAAATACTTTGCGTCGAAATGTCTTTTATTATACTCAAATTATTATTGGTCCAGTATCTATTTACGTCAGTCCAGCGGACACACACCCACATATGCACACTCATACACTAAAAAAATGAACAGAGGCAAACAGCTACGTGACTCCCTGCAGCTCGATCAAATAGACTCCTCAGCTCAGTCAGACAACGTTGCCGTGGAAACACCTCCTCACATACAGCACCTCTCTCTCTGCCTTGTGCACACCCACTTCGCACGCACCGACATCAGTGGTATTCCCGCTGCCCCCCCTTTTCCACATGATAAATAATCCATGTGGAGGCAGTTCAGCAGCAGAAGTGCCAGGAATGCCGCTCGGATGGAAAGCCATGTGGATTTAAGGATTCCGAAGTACAATTTCACGCTGACTAGCACACACCAGGTGATCTGGGAGCAACAGTGAAACGGCTTATGGAATTGTACTGTGTTGCACATGAGGGATTCCACACTAGATACTGCTGACATGTTAGGAATCTGACTGTCTGTAAAAAGTCAGGGAAAATTCTTGTTTAGCTGATTGCTGCTTCTTACAGACCTGAGGTGAAAGGAGTGAACCATCAGGTAATATCAGTTTGTGCAAGGATCCCTCCAGCTGTTTACCAAGACCTTATTAAAGCTGCTTTTGCACCTGAGAGAAGCTACGCACTGTGGACTGAGGACGCCTGGTTGCAGAGTTTCGTCCTGCCTTTTGCTGTCACCTTTTTCAGGAGGAGTGGGCAACCTTTCACCTCATCCTTCAGCTATTCATTTTAAAAGAAGAGAGCGAAATGGTCATACAACTTTTGCATCATTTTGGGATTCCGCAGCATCATATGAAGCGCTGAAAATTCCACAGTCCATCTTTCTCACCCCTCCTGTCCCACTGCCATCTCCAGCCCTGAGGCTATGTTCTGCTTCTGTTTCCAGAGCCCTTCCCTCAAGGTGCAAGCCCTAGAGGGTGACCTGGGGCTTTCATCCACGCCAGTAGACCCTGGAGCTCAGGAGCATCTACCTTCACAACAACAACAACCTCTTTCATCTGAGGAGACAAACCTTTATTTAAACCACACTCTGCTCCTACACTCACCACCTTCACCACCAGCTCAACAGGGTCATCTCACATTCAGCTCATCAGAGCTAGGTAAGAAATGTTACATTTCAAAGTTTTTTCTGTTTTGGAAAAGAATTAATATTTACTATTTATCATCTTAACATACTATAGGTACATTTTTTTTGTATATAATTTATACAGGAATGACCCTCATGATTTCTCAGACCTGGGTGTGTCTCTTAAGTAACAACACATGAGACGCTGCTGCTACCACATACCTGCAATGTGGTGAATCAGACCTTGCAATATTTTAGTGTTTTAATGCTCTTGTACATTTAAAGATGATGATAGTAATGAAAACTGCTCAAATTTATTGCTTATTGCATCTTTTCTGATGCCTATAACTAGGGTAACTAAGATATTTTATGACTGGTGACATTAGACGAGTTTTTTTCTTATGTCTCCTTCTGTCAGGTTTTCTCTCATTGCTCCTCCTCATCTTTCAGGGCCTAATGTGTCCTTGTTCTCTCTCTCCTCCAGTACATGCCACATCCCCACAATCATCCGAATCCAGTCCTGTCCACTCCTCTGCCACTCTTTTTGAGGGAAATTCAGGAGATGACTCCCAGCCCAACCCATCAGGCTCCATCCAAGGCCCAGACACCAGCCCGCTGCTCTCTCATATTACGACAGGCGACTGCCCTGTTCCCTCGCCACGCTGCCCGAGCCTCAGCCACAGTCTGCGTTACAACTTAGACCCTGACACCGCCCCTTCCCCTCCAAGCTCACAGGAAATACGCATGTAAGCAAAAGTTCCCTCTCTTTCAATATTCTGCAGAGATGAAATGAGTCTCGAGATTTATGTTTCTGTTGTGGGTGAAGATGCCATCAAATTGCAAAGAATAAAAGGATGCACAGGGGGCAGTTTCTTGAATAGCAACCATGTTGAGAGTGCTTGCTGACAGATCCATATAGACTGTCAGGAATGCAAATAACACATGTATTTTCTATTGTTAGGGCTCGGTGCAGTGTCCATACAGAGCCAGATGAGGGCTCTGTGTCCATCTCAATGCTTAACAGACACATCCACACCCTGAGGAAAAGGATCAGACGTTTTGAGGAGCGTTTTGAGCAGGAGAGGCATTACAAGGTAGGTGGGGGGCAAATCAAAGCTGCTCTTTCATTTGTTTTTAGTTCATTATTAGAATAGTTATAAAAGACAAGCAGCTCAGAGGAGTTTTTGGCAAAGCTGATAATTGGCTGTCAAAGAGCCCAACTAGTTTTGTATTTCAGTATGTGTGTGTGTGTGTGTGTGCATGCTTGGCTGAGTGTTAATTAGAGCAGCTGATACTGGTCACAAATAGAGTCAAATGGTAAATAACTCCCTCTACTGGACTATGTGGAACATTACCAGGTGTTATGCAAAGAATTCTGACTGATTTCATTTATTTGTTCACATATCTATTAAAAAAACCAAGTGTAAAAATATTACATTTTGCATTTACATTATATGAAATGTGACACCCTGGGAAGTGGAAGAGCTTTTTGAGAGGGTCCCAGGCACAAAGAATAAATAACACATGTAACAATAATGCAACAGATTTTACAGTGAGACAAACCCAAAAATACCCACCCTTTTCAAGCATCCACACTCTCACACAGTACAGGTTTACATGATAAGCACACTGATTGGTCCACAGTCTCTCACACACACTCGCATGCATGAGTAAAGGTAATAATGATAATTCCCCTAACCTAAAACTAATCTAAGCCCTACTCCTAACAAGGTCCAAGTGGTCTATTCACCAATAGTCATAAAACAAAGTTACATATAGCTAAAGAAGAGGATTACAGTATTTGTTCATATTTGAGCATATTCCAGTAGCAGTTGCCTCCTAAATCTCTTTTTAAAAACATGTACAGTTGGAGACATTTGTAAGTCTTTATCAATATCATTCCATACCTGTGGACCTTTGCAAACTATACTGACACTAGTACATTTGAGTTTCCATTTTTTCCCCTTGATATGATGCTTTTTCCTGGTTTGATAGGTGTGTGAAGGAAGAAAAATTGGGATTAGGTCACAAAGTCTGTCATTGAGCATGTTGACAACAGAATACATTGTGCAAGTATTATGAAAGATATTGAGTTCAGTAATTTTCAGAAAGCCGTAGCAATGGAAGAGTGGATTAGAGGGGGCATCAAATCTGGCCCAAGATATGACATGCATGATTTTCTTCTGCAAAATTAGCAATTTCTCCAGGTGACTGGGAAATGTATTGCTCCAAACAATATTGCAATAATTCAGATGAGGCTCAAATAGTGACCGGTATAATGTAAGGAGTGCTTCACTGGGTAGGAAATGCCTCAATTTAAAAAGTAATCTAACATATTTTGATAGTTTTTTTTGTTAAGTCGTCAATATGGCTTTGTAATTCTTGAACCATAATCAACACTGGAATAAGCCATGAAGCAGACAGACCACTTCCATGGTTTCAGGCACTGATCCCTGTTCTTATCACTAATGTGACTGTTGTGTTGTGGTTTTGTCAGCCGGCCCATAATGATAAGACTGCACATCCAGAGGTTTCCAGGCTCATGAAGGAGCTCATCAAGAGCCGCAAACAGCTTAAAGGTCAGAAATGGCATGCATATTGCAACACAGTTATTCATGTAAAAATACTGACATGTAATATACTGTACATAAACACACAACAACTTTAACAATATATTAATTGCAAATTTGTTTACATTTTTTTTTTTGTCATGTCTCTATATATTTTTTAGAGCTTAAACTAAGACAATCAGTAGAAGGGGGGCTGAGAGAACATGGACGCTTCAACCAACCTGCTGAGCTTTTCAAACCTGGCAATGATCAGAAGGGGGCAGCAGTGACTGGCATGGAGCTCCAGCAGCTTCACAACAATGGCAACACTAAACCAAATGTGGAGGAAACGGTCAACATCATTACCAACAGACTGAAGGAGCGAAGACGAGAGCTAGGCCTGCCTGACAGCCTTAAGGTTAATACTGAGGACACGCACACACACATATATCTAACATATATGAACTATTCAACAAAACAGAATCAAAATGAGATGACAAAACTGATGCAATGACACAATGCCACGTGCAGGAGATGTCACATTTCCAGATGACCATGGAGAAGACAAGCCTGCAGAAGTGTTTGCTCTATTTTGAAAGTCTGCATGGACGACCGGTAAATGGGCCTTGATGATTCACTGTTCTGACTCACTCTAAGCTTCAGGCTTATAGTTGGTATACTCTATACATGACCAATCTTTGTGTTTCTTTGTGGGCATCTTTAGAGTACCAGACAGGAGCGGACTCTGATGAAACCTTTCTATGATAGGTACCGAATTGTCAAGCAGTTGCAGTTTTCTTCTGCTAAAACAACCGTTATCACAACCATTGTAAGTATTATGTTTACTTTTTTGAAATACATAATCAGTACATGTAAACTTTGTGATGTTTTCCATTAAGTGAATGATGGTTGTACAAAGACAGAAAGGAGATTTCTAGAGCTATGATTGTTTTTGCCAAAAGGCAGATGAGTGAACAACCATTAGTAGTCGAGATTACTCCTGCATCATTGGCCACATATCATCAACAGTGAGGCACATATGTGTGGCTCTGCTACCCTCTAACGGCTGGCAGCAAATACTACTTTTGTCTGGCTGAGAATATACAGTCGCAGAAAAAATTATTAGACCATGAAAAGACATCAAAAACAATGGTTATGCAATCAAGTACTAACTCCTGTGTGTATCATGTGACTAAAACAGACAGAAAAGAAAACACCAAATGCCTAAAAGCACTGTTTTTGTCAGTACAGTGCCATAGCTATTGATGAAAGAACTGAAGTGATTTTGGTTATTATCAAGCAAACCAAGGAAAATGGTTAGATATCAGCTCTGAAATTCAACTCTTATGAGCTATTTTTTTTGTTATCATCATATTTGTCCAAACAAATATACCTTTAGTTGTACCAGGCATTAAAATGAACAAGAAACTGAAGAAAACAAGGGTGGTCTAATATTTTTTTCCATGACTGTTTAGTATTCGGTTGTAGTGATCAAATCGTTTAGGAACTATTTCGGTTGGCATTCTCCTCCCTTGTGCTCTCTGTGCGATACCATTTCCCCCCCCTCACAATGTGAAAGAATAACAACAATCTCTGAGCTGCAACCAAATGTTAATGTCACATTTTGACAAAACAGTGTCTTCTGTGGTGTTTCAGTTGTCTCTTTGCAGAATTTTAATACCATGGTTCACTTCCTCATGTGGAAATGTTCAACCATTTCTCCCCAAACATTGCTTTGCTAAGGCGCTGTGCCAGCATCCTGTCCTTAGTGCCATCCAAGACAAGTATGATTGCTTTAATGGAATACAAACTAGCCAAACATCCCAGGGAGTTGTTTTCCTTGTTCCAGTGTCAGACACCTATCTCCAGTGCCGGCACAGGGCTAATAAACTGTGGGCATAGGTCTGGGCTATGATAAACAAATACCATTTTAGAATAAACTGGTGTTCGAACAGTTAAAAACTGAAACTTAAAAGCCTGTTGTTCTGTAGCTGTACAGTTCATCAGTGGACAGACAAGTCTCCATATATGCAAGTTACCTTCCTGTTGCTGTTCCAGGTAAATTAGAATGATTATATTCATGTAATTTTTTTTTACTATGTGTGCTTGTATGAACAGGATGAAGAGGAGGGTTCTGATGAGGAGCGTTCCAAACAGCGCCCTAGGCAGCCGCCAATCTGGCTGAAACCGCCCAGATGCACGTCCTCCGATGAATCACTGGACATGTCTGAAACACCACTAGTTTCCCCTTTGGAGGAGGTCAAGGGCCTCCAGTCTCAGCTCATCACCATGGCAACACTGCATGAAGCTTCCAGGTCTGTTTAATGAGATACATTTTATTTTATTACTCGAAGTATATAAATCCAAATATATCCACTGTATTTTTTCTCTGTTGCCTCGTAAATGAAGGCATTTGCTACAGAACAGCAACAAAATGCAGATAATACTGTTTGTTTCACTGAAAACTTTATTGTCATGAATGCATAAAATCAGTTTGAAAATCTCAACTTTTATTGCCTGTTCTTTCCTGTTTCGGTCGAACGTTCAGGCCAGAATTGCTGGATCATCTCAGGATGGCAAGGATGGAGAAGCGGAGGCTCCACCAAGCACTTCGTGACTTTGAGGAACATTTTTACACACAGACTGGAAGGTAAACACAGAAATGACACACCAAAACAAATGTACTTGCCTTTTGAATTTTATTGTCTTTTATTAAACTTGGAACATTTGGTTTTCAACAATGCCTTGTGAAAAACAAACAAAAAAACATCCACAAAAATTCCATTGTAATGGTACGACAGTGTAAAGCACACTCACTTAACATTAATAAAGCACAGAGAGCTCAGGAAAGAGACGAAGAGATAGACGTTTGATCTGAACTGTACACTTCCTTTGTACTGTACATGTTAGTCCTCCAAAGTAAATACAGTAAGTTTCTGATTACAATACACACTGTACAAAGCTATCTGAGTAAGGCAACATAGGGACTATCCACCAGTTATGGAAGCTGCAGGTTGTTTTGGAAACAATTTAAAAAAAGTTTTGCCTTTTGTTGCATCTTCTTTCCTCCTCTTATTTTTTTAACAGGGTTTGTCAAAAGGAGGACCGTGGACCGATGGCCGAGGAGTACTGCCAGTATAAGAACCTCAAAGCGAAGCTCCGTCTACTGGAGGCCCTGCTCAGTAAACAACAGGACTCAACCAACACCAGTTGAGTTTCTCACAGTGGGACTTTAAATCTGAACAAACAAGACTCAATCATTTCCCAAAAATCTTGCTGAGAATTGACTGGGTCTGAACTTGTTTTCATGCCATGCTCATAATGTTGATGCACTTTACATGAGAAAAAGTAATGGAAAATGGTGACGAACCAAATGAGTTGGTGGGCAACTGCAGAGTTTTAGTCCCCAAAACACATCTCTTATCATTCATGATCCAGCCTTATATAAACCTGATGTAGCAAGTGTATGTTATGTAGCACGATTCATGTCAGTGATGAGGAGCTGTAACCAGTTGATGTTTGTTACATATTAGGATTTTTTTGTTTCTACCGTATGTATATTATGGCACTTTGTTACTTGCTTTTTCCTTCCCAGAACACTATTTTTGGACACAAGCGTCTTGAGTCGTTGTGGAAACTGCATTCTAAAAAAAGTGCTATCTTGGCAAGAAGGATTTTAGTTTATATGCAGTCAATGAAAACAATCCTGTGGCATTTGTGCATGTCAATTTGTGCTATGATATGCATTAGGAGTTTTATATTTATTATGAATTGTGACTATTCATTTTACATGTTCACCTTGGAAAAAAATGAACGTTGGCATCTTGTGCAAGTGCAAGGTAAATCTACTGTCCAATTTGTATTCATCCCCCATTTTGCTTGTATAATGTTATTTCCCACTAAATGCCATTGGTGACAATTATCAGAGCTCTTGACATTGTGCACTTCTGGTTTATATAATTTTCTATATATATATCTATATATATCAATAAAAATAAATATTTTTTCACATTTATTCTGCTAAACACAGTTTATGGTTCTATTTTCTTTCTTTCTGTTCACTACAGTAAAACAAAGGAGACGGTTGCAGAAAAGGTTGTGATGGTAGAGGTACTGACAGCTTTCATACTCATGCTGCACAGAACTGCATCATGCTTTTAAAGGTTAACAAGTTAATGAGTAGTTCACACTGGTCATCAAAGACCTGGAGAGTACACATTTTAGAGGCTGTTGCATTAGTACTCTGAGGATCCCACAGCTGTTTGATCTGGTTTTTAATACCTTTGGTATAAAGAAAGATGACAATTGATGCTGCAGCCCTAAGAAATTGTAGTACCAGTCCTTGCAACTAGTAGAAGGTCAAAATAAGTTTGAATATGTCTACTGCAGATTTGGAAATAAAAAGGCAAAAAAAAAAGAGAGCAAAAAAAAAATAAAAAACTTAAATTAATATGAAACAACACACAATCCATATCAGTAATAACAAGGCAAATATCATTAATAAAATAGGTACAATAGACTCAAATAAACAAAAAGAAATTTAACAGAAGCAGCCCATGTTTGTTAGTACTATTAAAGGGTTTGGTCAGCACGCCGGTGTTGTATTCCAGGATTTAATGATGATCTATGTTGTCAGTGTCCATGATTTACATTTCATGGTTCGAGGTCTTTCATGTGGCTTTAATTTAGGTGTGTTTGTATGGACGTTTTCAACATTTAGGGTAATCCTTCTCAGGTGAGGAGACAGCGGTGCAGGTGTAGATGTGAGTATTTTGAACTCTGCTCTGCTTTTGGAGGGATGATCTATTAGAGTACAGAGCTGTGATATGTCAGTGTGCATGTCTGGGAGCCTACTAAATCTGCTGCTTCATGCATTGTTGGTCTGCTTCATCAGTTCACGTGGACTTCCTGTGTGTGTTTAGAGGTCAGCCACCTCTAGTCCTTCCCTCCCTCGCTTACATTCGGCTTCTTTTAGCGTCCCACACTGATGTTGCAGGTCTTGCAGCTGGGGTCTTTCTTGGCATTTACTGTGGACAGACTCATCAGCTGGTGCCCGCTGATCTCCGCCTCCGTACCCAGCGCCAGGTCCACGGGCTCAGTGTAGATAACCTCCAAGATGACATCCTGTGCGTGGTGAAACACCAGCTCGCCGTCGCCGTCTTCATTCTGCTTGCAGGTGAGGAAGCGGTTGTTGGTGATGTCGAGCGCGGGGAGCCTCTGCTTGCAGAACTCGTCACCTCTGGAGCCCTTGGGTGCCAGGACCAGGATGACGTAGTGGTATGCTGTATACATGCAGTAGAAGTCCCCAAAGTACAAGTTGGTGTCTGGGCTGAAGAGCACGTCAGCACGGACCTCAAAGCGGTGGCGGCCGTAAGGGGAGTCCTGCGGAGGCTTGCCTGTGTTGAACTCTGTGTTGCAGCTGAAGAAGATGCCCTCTAGTTTGCCGCTGATGGGTGAGCCGTGACTGCCGCTGTTGTCCTTCACTGACGGCAACATCCGGTTCTCCTGCGCCTCCCTGGGCACAAAATAAAGGGGACAACATTTTCATGAGTAAACATCTCATTAGGCTTATCGTGATGATACAATTATAGCTGACAATATGAATGATTGTGATTTAATTGTCTTTTTATAGTAACTCGTAAAAACCCGTCCCAAAATCATTTACTGATCTACAATGTTAAATAACTGTTGATCCACTAATCCTATCAATACATGTAAATAATTGGTGTAAAATGCAGTTTGTCATCTTTTCATGGCCATCAGATATGATGACATTGGACGTTCAGAAGCTCCGTAGTGAACGTGGAAACACTATCATCTTCTGTAACATTGATTCACCACTAAAACAAAAAACAAAACAAAACAAAAAAAAAATATGCCACGTTATTTAGATGTGGAATAATTTCTCACTTGAGTCGACCAGTTAGATGTTAGAAATGCTAGTCACATTTTCATTCCATCAGGTTTCATTACAGTAAGATCAACAGTGTATGCATCCAGACAGTCTAATAATGGAATAAAGAGAACTAATGATCTCAATGGAAATCAGCTTCAAATTCTGTATTTTTGGAAATAGAATCACTATGCTGCAACACCAGGAAGTAGAACAAAACAGACACTTTCCTTTAACCCTCAAAGGCCTAAACAGCTGCCGGTGACCAAAGCATCTGCTGATCTAAAATGTTTAACACCTTCTGTACCACAATCCTAGCAATACATGTAAATATTCAGGTAAAATGCACTTCCTCAGCTTTTCAGTAGCATCAGATGTGTCTTTTTTTGGATGTTTAGATCTTATATCTTTTATTCTTGATTGTATCTTTTAATCTTTTATATTTGTACTCTGACAGACCTCTGCATAATAATTCCTATGTACCTGAATGTGTGCAAATGGCAAATAAACTATATTATCTATCTTATCTTATCAGAGGCGATAGAGTGAGCATGAAAATACTGCAATTTTTTGCAACTCTGATTCACCAATAAATCAAATGTAGATTTGGAAATGTCTGCTTGTTTAAACCCATAAGGACCCAGTGTTACTTATATGGCAGTTCCCAAATTAATTTTTTTCTATATTTAACCTTCCTTAAGTGATTTATCACCATTTATTGTAGTGTTATCTTCTGTATTTTGTGTCTTTTCAGTGAAAATCTGGTGTTTTCCTACACTTCATTTACTAATCATGTAGATGTTCATAAAAGCTTAGAGTAAAGTTGAGGGGAATTATATCAGAAACAGAAAAAAACTGGAGAAAAAGTGACTTTTTCAGCAAATCTGTCATTAACTGAACATAAACCAAGTGTCTCTATCCACTGTAATTTATCAAACTCCATGGGTTTTACTGGTGATTCAATGCTGTAGAAGATGACAGTGTTTCCAAGGTAACTACGGAGCCTCTGAATGTCCAAATGGGTCATATCTGATGACCATGAAAAGATGACAAACTGCATTTTACACCAATTATTTTCATGCATTAATAGGATTAGTGGGTCAACAGGGATTAAACAGTTTACATCAGTGGATGATTTTGGTAGATGGTGGATATTTGGGTCTTTATGGGTTAATGTTCAATTAATGATACATTTTGCTGAAAAAGTCTGTTTTTCTTCAGTTTTCGCTGCTTTGATAATATGGTTTAATGAAAATCAGTAAATTAAATAAAGGAAAATACATGCTTTTCACTGGAAATGCAAAAGATACTATGATAATAAATCACTCATGAAAGGTAAATGTAGAGAAAAAACTCATTTGGGAGTTGTCACAAAAATAGTCCCAGGTCTTTAAGGGTTAAATACAGCAGATTTAAGCAAATTAACAAATAAAAATTCCAGCCCATTAATTCCTCTGTGGAAGCTGCGTGTATTGCACACAGAATAAATCTCATCTTAAAGTTCCTGTTATGAACATTAATTATAAAACAATCAGAGGATGTCATTATATCAGAATTGATGCTCTGTTACAGTCATTATGTGATTATTCTCCTCCCACCCAGGTTATGGGAACAGAGGCCTCATCGGGTACTAATGTCAGTACTGTTACTGTCCATATGATGGCGCAGTTGAACAGAAGCTCTTTCAGGACACACAAGCAGCTCCAACTCAGCAAAAGAGACATGCTGATCCAGATGACGTCATGCCAACAAAAGATGCTCTTAGGATGAGGCTTTAGTGCACACACTGAGTGACTTAACAGCCAGTGAGCATTCTATTTTCCCTCGAGGAAGAGGAAGAAAAGAACAACACTGGTGTAGAGGCAGACGTGTACACATCCAATCGAAAAAGATGCAGTATAGACTCTAGCTGGAACCAACGTATAAAAAATCAGCTTCTCTAGGGATACTCTCTATTCACTGTCTGTCACAGTCTCTTCTCACATGAAAAACAAATCTGAACAGATCAGGCTGTCACAGTCAGTTTCTCTCTTTTTCTGGCTTCCCTAAAACCTGTCTGCTATTGTCTGGCAGAATTATAATACGCTCAGGCTGAAGAAGTAACAAGGCAGATGTATTTTGTTGTTTTGTCTAAGTGAGCAATGGGAAACTGATGCTTATGTGTGGATTTATGGTGCTAATTTCCATGTTTTGAGCAACTGCAGCATTTAGTTGAATCCCCTCATCATCATTTCTGCCTGACTAATCTGGAGAAGAATGCATTCATCCAAAATTAGGTGGAAATTAGAACTGTGTGGTGAGCTGTGTTCAAAACATCAAGTCCTTGGATGCAGACTTTCATTTGCAGTGTTTTCTCTGTCATCACAGAGCATCCCAGTACTACACAAAAACACATACAGTCGCAGAAAAAAAATTATTAGATCACCATCATAACATTATTCCTCCGTTCAGATGTCAAGGTTCACCACTTACAGATAAAGATGGTGAAAGATGAAAAATGTATGTACAGTCGCGGAAAAAATTATTGGACCACCCTTGTTTTCTTCAATTTCTTGTTCATTTTAATGCCTGGTACAACTAAAGGTACATTTGTTTGGACAAATATAATGATAACAACAAAAATAGCTCATAGTAGCTTAATTTCAGATCTGATATCTATCCATTTTCCATGTTTTCTTGATAATAACCAAAATCACTTCAGTTCTTACATCAGTATCTATGTCATTGTACTGACAAAAACAGTGCTCTTAGGCATTCCATGTTTTCTTTTCAGTCTGTTTTAGTCACATGATACACACAGGAGTTAGTACTTGATTGCATAACCGTTGTTTTTGATGCCTTTTGATGGTCTAATAATTTTTTTCGCAACTGCAACAGCCTTTAATTCTAAACTCCATCAGGCTGGTAAACACTTCCTGATACAGTCCCGTATTATTTTCACAGAATGACTTAAACAAATCCTAGGCTTCCCACCTGCAGTGGTCAAAGTATTCCTTGTTTTGGTTCCTGTAGAAGACAGAGAAACGCAGCATCCGACCAGCGATGACCTCTGCTTTCTCCAGCAGCTGGTTTAGATGCACCGTGGAATAATCTGGAAACAGACATGAGATAAAACATCATCACTTAGTGGGCTACATTAGTGGAATACAGATTTATTTATTAATTATAGAAGGAAGGAGTGCCTGCGCATAATAGCCTGAATGTAAAATGAAGTCTTGCACTCAAGGATCCTGAAGGTAATATACTATATCAAGGACACTTAGATGTGACTCGATAGCTTATGACTCAGCATTTAGCTCAAGCACATTTACTCGAAGCTTTGTTGTTGACGTTTTTCTGAGAACTTGAAGGTCAGCACCTCTTGTATGTATGCTAATAAAGATAACTATATAGTGGTTGAATGTATTTGTATAAGTTCTATATTATTACAATAACATACTCTGTTTTTTATAACTTACTTCTATGGCATTTTAAATCATTAACCCTTTCATGCATAGTGGTCACTACAGTGGACAGCTATTCTACAGCTGTTCTCTTGTATATTCATGGATTTTGTTGTTCTTTTCGTTGTTGTTGTTTTTTTTTTTTTTTGTTTTTTTTTTTACACATATCTTTATTAAAGTTTTAAAACACTACATATCTTTTCTGACATGAATTGGTAACATAATGTAGATCTCTCCTGATCATAAACCCCCAGAATTACAAGCCCTCCCCAGAGTTTTCGCACAGTTTATCAGTAAATACATGTTTCTGTGTGTCAAAAATTAAACGTGTGGTGTCCAGCTGAGTGGACGTTTTTGCAACTTCATGAAAAATAGGTTAATAAGAATTTTTTTTCATTATTATTTTTTTGTTTATTTTCAAAATTTTTTCAATTATTTTTATTTTAATTTATTTATTTCTATTTATTTTTCAGTAGAAAATTTTCAATCACATTGTTTTTTTCATGCCTAAAGAGGACTAAAAACACTCAGGAAAATTTTTTTATTAAGGTTCTCATAATCCGTGCATGAAAGAGTTAATAAGTGCCTTTTTAGTTGTTTTAGGTTATTTCTAATGGTTTTTTAGGTGATAATCAATCTCAAAGTGATTGCTGTGTATAGGTTTTCACCGTACTTTGCAAAAGTCTTAGGCCAACATTAGGTTTGTTGGTTTTGTAAAATTATAATAACCTTACAAATACATTTTTTAGTCTCTGTATTAAGGTACAGTCTGGATATACGTGAAGTATGTACAGCAAAAAACAAAAAAGCTTCAATAAACTAAAGTGGTCGTATTTAGTGCGTCCTCGCTTTGCACTTAACATGTCTTTAACCCCTTTTTTTCAGACAATATGAGATTTATTGTAGTAATTTTCTGATGCTTTATACCAGGTTTCATTCAACACGTCAGATGTTTCTTATTATTTGAGCCACTTCTTGTCAAGGGTTCAGGGGGTCATACTAAATAGTGACTTAAAACTTTACAACCCGTTTAGTTCAGTTTTTGTGTGTCTTTTTCTTGTTGTATGTGGAGAAAAGATAATGACAAATAAATATGTATATTGATGTCAATCCTGCAAAAATACCAAAGCTAAAGGTGGCCTAAAAATTCTGCACAGAACTACAGAAATGAACTAACAGCTAAGGCATGAGCAAGTACTGTCTGGGATGTTTTTGGGTTTGTACCTGTCACCAACTACATCTAGTGGCCAAGTAGTAAAGCTATACTGCGCTTCATTAATGGTCATGTTGGACAGATTTTCATGTATGTTTCACAAGTGTTGTACGTCATTTATTAGACCTGCTCCTTGAGGTATTTCAGGTCATTTTCAGGAGGTCTCCATCAACCTCCTGTCCTGAGCCAGAATAGAAACAATTAGACTACTATGTGCTTAGAAAGTAATTTTTGGTCAGGGTATAGTGTATGTTTTTAGATCATTGCTGAGGAAATCATTTGAGCTGTTTCAGTTTGTTTATCATATTTCTTCAGGTACTTGTCAATGGCCTCCAGTGGTGAAGGAGTAAGACTACACTACGCTCCAAAAAAGGTCATTTTGGACAAGTTTTCATATATGTTTTTCAAGTCCTATAGATCATTTCTGAGGCATTTGGTATTGCTCCCTGAAGTGTTTCATGTTCTAAGGCACAGGTGGCAAACATGCGCCCTGGGGGCCAAAACCGGCCCGCCAAAGGTTCCGATTCAGCCCGCAGGATGAATTTGTAAAGTGCAAATTAGGGCATCAAACTCAAAAATAATATCATAATAATCTATAAATAATGACAACATCAATTTTTTCTCTTTGATTTAGTGCAAAAAACATTAAATTATGAAAATATTTACATTAAGAAACTATTCCTTAACAATAAAATGTGAATCGCCTGAACAAATATGAACAACCTGAAATATCTAAAGAAAATTCAGTGCTATTTTAACAATATTCTGCCTGTTAATAAGTGTTTTGTGCCTTCATAGATCTGATCTGTAATGTACATGTAGCCTATAAATGATAAGTCGAGGCAGAATATTGATAAAATTGTACTTACATTTCTTAACAAATTTCATTTTTCAGGTTATTCACATCCTTTTTGTTTGGATAGTTTTAAATGTAAATATTGGCATAATTGAATGTTATTTTTTTTGCACTAAAACCATTTGTAGTTGTCATTATTTATTGGCTATCATGCTATTATTGTACTGGTCCAGCCCACCGCAGATTAAATTGGGCTGAATGTGGCTCTCGGAAGAAAATGAGTTTGACCCCCCTGTTCTAAGGCCTTTTCAGGCGGTCACTAAGTCTACATTCAGACTACAGGTAAATGTGGCCCAAATCTGATTTTTTTGCCTATATGTGACCTGTATCCAATCTATAAAGACAGTCTGAACAGCACAAATCCAATTTTTTCAAATCCGATCCAGGCCGCTTTCATATGTGGTCCTAAATTCGATACTTATTTTGCAATGCGACTTCAGTCTGAACGGCCAGGTCACATTTATCCGACATTTACGTCATTGAAATCCTGACAAACGTCACAATTCTGCATCCCAGGAGGAGAAGCGGTGAGAAAAACATATTTGCTTCCATAAACACAGTGCGTGCCTGCGTAGTCATGTCTTACGTTAACACCTCTTTTATGCATGCGGGTCACTTCAGGGTTGCATTCAGTTCATACTCAAAAGTGATAGAAGTCACATTTAATGTGTAATACGAATGAGCACACAAAAAAATCAGATTTTACCAAAAATCTGAGACCTGCTGTCTGAACATAGCCTAACTGACTCCTGTGGTGAAGTAGTAAGGGTTTAGTATGTGCTTCAGACATGGGCATGTTGGATGAGTTTTGGTATGGTTTTAAAGTGTTTCAAATCATTGCAAAAGCATTAACAAGTGCACCCTAAGGTGTTTCAGATTTTCAAATGGAAAGTAGTATTAGCATCAACAGAAGAGTTGTAATGCTATATGTTGTGCTTTGAGAGTGATCATTTTGGGTGGATTTTCATATGCTGTGTTTAAGGCATTAGCAAGTAGTCTATCCAACAAATTAGCCTCAAGTAACAGAGGAAAAGCTCAGAAGTTCAACATGTACACTATAAACTGCTGATATTTAATCTTGTGTGTACAATTCATGCATTCATTCATTTATTTGTTTTGAGCAGAAGAAAAAAATTAACTTTTTTTTGTGTACAAGGAACTAATATCCAAGCAAATATATTAATAAATAAAGAAGATCAAGACACAATAGCAATTACCATATACACTAGTAGTAACAAAACAAATTCAATATGTACTGCTCAAAAAGGAGTGGGAAGAAGAAAACTTATTAAATTCCACCCCTATCTCACATTTATACAGCATAACACATTACTTTTTCTTCCTTCATCATATAGTAACATCTGTTTAGAGTCCTAAAAATGTAAATAACAGATAGTAAACAGATTAGGAAAACTGATGTATATTACAATTAGTAACTATCTAAATAATAATCTGCATAATTTATAATACAATATATTCCAACAATTATCATGTACCAACAATAGTAATGGAAGTGACTCATACCAACATGGTAAACAACAACAAGCACAAACCAACAAAGTAAGAAAGAGCCAAGAACGGAATGGCCCAGCTATTAACAATAAGCCCCGCCCTCCCTGTACTGTGACCAGACCATCTGTTTGTAAAGTGCTTTAAAACTGTGGATATTTTAGCACTGCTGTATAATCACATATTATGTCCAAACAGTTCATTTAAACTTTCCTATCGTCATTAACAGCTGGAGAAAAATGTATAATTCTTGCTTCAGGGCATCAATACAATAAGATATTACATCCACCATAAGGTCACGAGTCTCCATGTCTACATATGTCAAGCAGATTTGCAGTCTTAACACATCACTGTTACTTATTTGTTCTGGCTGCCTGAAAGATAAAGCCATTTGCGATTGTAGCTGTCAAAACAGTCTCATTTCAGCTTTAGACTTTTTAGCCTTTTTCCCCTTTTAACTACAGTTGTTAAAGAAAGGAGAAATGAATGCAATTTAGTAATTAAATGAAAGACTGGGGATTTGACAGTAATGGCAGGGCTCTGATATGAAAGATCAAATTTAAAGGAGCAGCACAAATGCAGGAATAGAAAGTCACTTGTGATGAGGAGGATCATTGATATTATTAAGCATTCTTCTTAATCAATTTTTGTCAGCATGTCTTGCCATCTCAGCTGCTTCTCTCCCTCCTGCCTGCAACAGCCCCTCCCCTCACTGATAAACGTTGCCCTCCACCTCATCACTTCCTGGTTCATTTTCTCCCCTCCCCCACTAAGCCTCTCACCACTGATGTTGAACTCGGTGACCTCTGCTCTGCATCCTTCCTTTAATCCTTTCCACTCCAGCCCATCACGCCTGCCTCCGTCTTTCCATTTATCTTCTGTCACTCAATTTCAATTAACCCCCTTCAATTTTCTCCTGACTTTACTCAATATGTGTTATCTTGTATCCCCATCAAATTGCCAAATTGACAGTATGACTGTGTTTAAAAAGAGACATAAAGAATTTTTTTTCCCCAGAGGTACATTGATAAATAAACTCCATAAGGTACTTGTTGGTTATTTGGATATGAATTTTGCAATGTGTTGGTGAATGTGTTGTAATATGGATGCATGACTAAATGCATATGTTTCAAAATTGCTGATAAATTTGGCAGTGCTGTTTTCAGTAAGCATGGAAAGGTTTGAAGGGGTAGGATTAGATAAGTTTATACTTCTTCCTACTCATTTTCGCTCATGTAAATTTGAGGCTTAAGACCCTGCAGTTTTTGTTTTTTTTTAATTCAAGTTTTTATTTGGTTTACAATGCAAGATTTACATATTTTATACATTGATAGTTTTGTTTTTTTATAAAACAAGACAAAAAACAAACGAACAAACAAACAAAAAAACAAACAAACAAAGAGAACAACTGAGTAGCAATTGAACAATGGGCGTCAAGTATGTTTTTTTTTAAAAGTATTTATAAAGTCTATCCACGGTCTCCAGCATTCCTTGAATTTGTCATGGTCCAGTCTTAGTGTAAAGGTGAGTTCTTCCATTTGAGCGATTTCTTTAACAAGGTCCTTCCATTCATCCAGCGAGGGTGTCTTGTCTGTCAACCATTTCCTAGTGATCACTTTTTTGCTGGCAATCAACAAGATATTCCACAGATATGTTTTACAAAATCCTTTTATACCACCTGGTTGTTTACCTAAGAACATATTCTCAAAATTTAAAGGCGTTTTTATTTTCATGACCTTGTCAATACTATTCCTGATTTTTTCCCAAAAGGGAGATAATTTGGGACAGCTCCAAAAAATATGATGGTGATGAGCTTTTTTCATCCCACACTGTCTCCAGCATTTATCTACATTTAAACCTTTTTGTGCAGGTGTTCTAAAAAAGCGAATCACACTTTTCCATGCAAATTCTCTCCAACTAAGTGAAGATGTACTTTTCCATATATTTTCTTGTATTTTAGTCCATTCTTCCATAGTCAATTCAAAACTGCCCTCCTTTTCCCACTTTTCTTTGATATAAACCATATTTTCGGCCCTAATGTTTTGTAATTCGGTGTACAGTCTTGATATTAGCTTGTTGTTTGGGTATGATTTATAGGATTTCAGTAAAATTGTCATTATTCCACTAAGTGGTCTGTCTAGATCTACTTTGTTCATTTTGTCCAAATAATGACGGATTTGTAAAAACCTATAGAAATCTGAGTTGTCAAGATGGTAAATCTGTTTTCTTTCTTGAAAGCTTCTAAGACAACCTTTATGAAAAAGGTCACTGTATTTCACTAATCCTTTTTTGATCCATGTCTTGAAATTCTTGTCAGTCTTATTTGGGATAAAATCTTCATCAAATGCTATCCACCTAATCATCAGACACGACTCATTGCTTTCTTTTACCAGCTTTGCCCAGATCCTAAGAGCAGTTTCAGACCATGGACTGAGTGTAGTCATTTTGTTTATTAAATCTACATCACCAATCACAGCCAAGACCCTGCAGTTTTAAGTTACTGTTTTGTTTTCATTCTCTTGATTATCATTTATTTGCATTTCTGTTTTTAAATTGTCATTTGCATGATTGAAATAAAGATATCAATCAATCAAATCAGTCATGTTCTTCAGCCTCAAACCAGAAAGCCAAATTTCCCAGATCACAATCCAAGTTTGATAAATCCTTACCAGCAGTGCAGAATTCGATAATTTCGCTCCATTCAGAAACGGCGTAATCCCCGTCAGTCTGTTTGGATGCGGTTTGAACGGCTACGGTGTACTCTGTACGTGGGCTCAGGAACCAGTGACCCCTCACAGTCATGGGCAGAGGGACTGCCTTGGCCACCAGTTTAGTGGGAACATCCTAGAAATAAAAACAAAAAAACCCCCACCATGATTCAAGAGATGTTCAGCTGCATTTTAACATACTTGCACATAAGTACATATTTCATACATGTGGTAGACTGGATTTTCCTGTGGTTTGGTTCAGTGTTTACTATTCTGTGTATCCTGCAGCCCTGCCTTAGTCTCAGTGGGCTGTAGCTGCTCATTGATTGGACCAGGAGCCCCTGCCTAGCAACAGAGTCAGTCCATTAATCCACCAACACGACTGCAGCACACTAAAATCAAAATACTTGTGAGGGGTCACCTGCAGTAACCACAGGAAGAGTAGAAACCCTCGACACGACAGCAACCAGGAAGTGAAAGACAGGAGGCTGATGAAATAAAACACATCGATTTACTGACTATCACGTGAAGACGCTGAGGTGTTCCTCCTGCTGGTGCAATTACTCTCAGGTACAGAAGGTTGTTTCTGTGACATTAGCCTATCGCAGCAACACCTCCCTCAGTTTGAACAGCTTAAATTAGTCTTTTTCTTCAAGGAGGACAGGAAGGTTGCAGCAAGAAATGTTAAATGTTATGTTTGCTGAAGGTGTTTTACCTCAAATTTCCTTCAGGAGCTTCTTAAGATCTAATATACATATGGGTGCATGTTCATGTTATAATCTAAAACAACATCAGAGGGTTTTTACACCAGCAAATGTCTTTTTTTTAATCTTAGTTGTTGTCTTAGTAATTTCCCCTTGTGGGACTAATAAAGGCATATCTTATCTTATCTTATCTTATCTTATCTTATCTTATCTTATCTTATCTTATCTTATCTTATCTTATCTTATCTTAATATGGTCTGCAAAAAACACATATGGGTGTTAATTGAAAACTATTTAAGTCCAATCATTGCACAGTATTGCTGTAACATATTGCAACAACAATAATGCAGTTTTATTGCAACACTGGATTAAAAAAAACTGTAATATTCATCATACTAAAGAGAAACCAAGGTTTGTACATCATTAAAAAAAATGTAAAAAGAAAGTAAATAAATAAGACATTTGGGAAAAAAAAAAAAAGTATCATATATTAGTAATGCATGATATTCATTTCATAACCACTGTGCACCAGTGCATTGGTTTAAAACTACTTTCCACACATGTGATTGTTTTCTTATTTATGAAATACAGTAAACCTCAGTAGGACCACATGCAGTGACACACAGGTGACTCATCTCTTTGTAGTGTTGTCCTCAGCGGAGCTCATTCGCATCGTACCTTGTGCTTGAACTTGTTTGAGTTCTTGTTCTCCTTCTTGTTCAGGTCAATGAAGTAGTGTGTGATACGCTCCTTGCTGCGCGGTTCCATGTCCCAGCAGATCTTGAAGGAGTCGCAGGTGATGTTGCTGATCTTGATGTTCTGTGGGACTGGGAGCTCCTCCATTTCTGAGATGCTGCCGTCCTGGGATTTACTTCCTGTTTGAATAGAAAAGAAAGAAAAAAGCAAAAACACAGTTAGTAGTCAGAAATAAGCTGATGTATAATATATATACTGTAAATGTGATGCAGTATGTAAAGGTTTTAGATATTTATTACCTGAAAATAATCATTATAGTTAGAGAACAGTAATAACAAGTGGTGCCAGGCACAACAAACCCCGCCCCTCGCATGTATTGTAACTTATTTTGGCATCGATTCAGCTGATGTCATCCTGTCTATACATGTGATGATGTCAGCATATCAATTGCCTCTATATATTTGCCATGTCTGAAGTAAATTGAAACAAAATTGAGATTTTTTTACAGTTGAAATTTCACCCATTGTAAGTAAATGGGAGAAAAAAAAGATTTAAAAAAAATCATAAAAAATTTTAACTTTGACCTACTGTTCCTGAAATGTAATCACATCTGTTCTGGGTCACCGGTAATCTATAAACCCAATTTGGTATGAATTCAACCAATAGTTTTGCTGCTACAAACATGTGAAATTTTGCCCATTACAAGTAAATGGAAAAAACAAAAAGATTTAAAAAATGTATAATAAATTTGGATTTTGACTTACTTTTCCCAAAATGTTATCAGATCTATTCTGGGTCACTGGCAATCTATAAACCCAATTTGGTATGAATTCAACCAATAGTTTTGTTGCTAGAATGTTAACAATCAAACAAACAAACAAACCAAACTAAAAACAATACCCCTTGCCTCCCCTTCGGCGGGTGGGGTAATAATAATGAGATGTTTATATGTGGTATTAAAACTATTTCATTTGACCAGTGAGTGTCTGTAGAAGCCAACAAATCCATTTATAGAACATATAAGTGGTGGACAAACTTCTACAGATGGTTTCTCAGAAAGGAAAACAGTAATTATAAACAGCTTATAATCATGTTATTTATTGAACATTTACACACATATACGATCTATAAATACTTACTATAAAGTATACCATACAACGTGACTATAACATTATGACAAATGACTCCCCTCCATTGAAGAAATCAGTAATTTAATGAAAGTATTAATTTAAAAAAGAGTCTATGATCAGAACCATAGCAACAATCTATTATCCATAACAACAGCCTTCTGTAATACAAACTGTAGAGCGCCAACACTGACCTGATCGCAATCAAGTATTCAATAAATCGATTATTAGTCAGGGTAGAAAGTCTTTACCTTCAATATAAGCCATGTCTTATTATAATGGGGCCACCCAAGGGGCAATCTATACAGTCCAAAATGATAATAATGAGGGTTTTAATTATTCTTATAGGATTGTAGACAGTGAACCTAAACCCCTTTATGTAAGACACTGGAGACCAAACGAATGCCAGTAATTCACAGCTTTAAATCTTTATATCTGCACTTCCAGGCTTTTCACTCAGCCCTTGGGGTTTTCTTTCTTTTGGTCTCTTTTCTCCGCCCCCTTCTTACTGACTATAAACCTACTGTACCACTGCAGATGTTCACTCTTGCAGCCTTTTGGTTATTATTCCACAGACAGCGTTCACAATCTGGCACAAACTGTAGAGCGCTGTATCTACTACACGCTCACAAAGAAAGAACTGCCTGCATGGATAAGTACCATATATGTTGCCATAGAAACACATCAACCCCTCAACACACACACCTATCGCAGTTTTTTCGAGCATATGTGGCATTAAATATTTCACACGCTGCTGTTTGAACCTCCTCTCTTCTCTGCAGAGATGGATGCATTTATAATCAGGTGTGGGGAAGAAAGTTAGCAGCGTCAGAAAAACGGCAAAAAGTAAGGACCGGTGGGGCATATAATCTCAGTGAATGTTACAGTATTACAGTAATTTGCATAAAAACAGATCATTTTATTTTCTCTCTCAGTATTTGAAGGCTAAAGCAAAAGCATTCTCCATGCATTTTAAATTTGACTGAACTTAAGTGAAAGTTTTCATCAACATATAGCAAAGGCGAGCAGCTCAGACTGCACACAAAAGCCGATGAAAATGTCAAAACATGGTTCAATAAGAGCTTTGTACAATTAGGATGAATATAGACTTTGCGTCACACGAAGAGACACCCACTTGGCATGGCAACAATGTGTTTTCTGTGCATGTTCTGGTCTAAACACGAGAGCGAGTAAAACAGAAAAATGTGGAATTTGGGAGTAACGCGCGGCGCGACTGGACTCCATAGAGAGTTGACAATGGCAGAAGCAACGGAGCATGGAACATCCATCTCCACTCATCAGCTGAGAGGAGGCGAGATAAAAGAGTAGTCTCATAATTGGGTTGCGTGTACTCTCCCACTGTCTCGCCTCTGCAACACACTCACTGGTGCATTTGTAGATTGATGCATTTTAGAAATAGCCTAGTAAAACATCCACCATCTGGTTTGTCCTTGAGAGTCGATAACAGTTCATATCAACCTAGACTCATTAATTTCCTTTTTTTTTTTCTTCAGTGATAGTCTCAAAATAGCATCTCATATATAAATCGATGTTCCTCACCATGTTTTTTTTCTCAATCAGCAGTTCATCCAGTTCTTTAGAATAATCACCTTCACTTAAAAGACCACCTACTGTTAACAGCTCTGGGTAACCTGTTGCTTTTAAAACCCTGTGGAGTTTTTTTTACAGTGTGGATGGCTTTTTTGTAACAAAAACCAAAGTCATTTTTATTTCAAAGAAAGACCACCTACTGTTAGCAGCTTTGGTTAACGTATTACTTTTGAAATCTTTTGGTTGTAATAATGATTTGGATGAATCTGAGGAGAACTGTCACCTGAAAGACCAAGTGGTACAGCATATTTACAGATTCTGTGCACCATCTGAACTCAGCCAGCAGTCACTCGTCCACCCTTGTACACACACACCTTCTTCAAAGCCCATCTAATTATACTCAAATTCCTCGGAGCTGAAAAGTTTGGCTCAGACTGAGAGGATCAACTCAGGACACAGCAGGGCAGACCTCTGTCAGGAAACGCTCCACAGAGTCCACCAGGACCAGACAGTGATGTCAATGCTGCAACGCCCCACTTGAGAATATACATCACTGACCTTTAACAAAGAAGGGAAAACATAAGGCTTGTTGACATTTTCTGACATCCAAGTCAGGAAAAGATGAAAAATACCCAGAGGAAGTGAAATACTGCCAGAGATTTCTTCTGCTACTTGTCTAAAAGTTGAAACTGAAATGTGGAATTTGCAGGGAAGAAAATGTACAAGTGAATTTGTTTGTCTAGTGTAGGTGTATTTTTTTTAGCTATTTTTTTTCTTTTTTGCTCAGCACTGATCATTTGTTTTAAAAGACAAACTGCTATTCAGTCCATGTTACCTGTAGTGTGCTGCTGCAACCATGAACCAAAACCAAACACTAAAGATGAAAAACCTGTTAACTCTGTTGCCGTGTTGTGCCCGAAGCAAACTAAAACCCTCTGTTCCTTAAAATGCCAACTCTTGTGTTTATCCTCTAGGTCTACAGCTTCTCAGCGGCCTGTGATTCACGGTGCTGATGCAGCTCCTGTTTAGTCTAACATCCTCCTAATTAACCTGCAAATTAAAGTATTACCAACACAGTGAAGCTTTCCAAATGCAGTCAGATATTGCCAACACTAATACTCCTCTGGCTACTCAGTCAAACCGCAAGTGATGTTGTCAGGGAAAACAAGCTCTGATGGCTACACAAACAGTGAAAAGGAAATGCTTATTAGACAGGGACACTGAGGTTTCGTGTTTAAAAAAAGCAATAAGCAGCTGAACAGTGACCTGCCTTTGTACCAACACATGTTAAACCAATGTATCATCACGAACATTAATCTAGCTATACATTGTAAAGGTAGCCTATCCTGCTGCAAACACAGTGGTTTTATTTGATCTAGTGCTAAGCTCTGCTCTGCTCTGAACCCTCGGGGACGCTGAGAACTCAGGATGAAAGATGGAAGGAAGAAAGCCAAGCAGGATGAAGGTCAAGTGGGACGGGAGAAAGTAAAGTCTTTTAAAACCCCACATGGGAGGCCTAAACCCTCAGTGGGACATGCCATAAACTATGTAATTGTTGCTCTTAGGGTAGCTACTATCTGCAATATTACAGCTTGTGTGTTATATTGTGTTTAACTTCGGTGTGCTTGTGTTGTTTTGCTGTACAGATGGTTGGACTATGAAATAGTTCTTGTGAAAAAATTAAAGGCAAATGTTAAACTATCTGCTCATCTATAGCTTGTAAATAAAGAGTTTTAATTTTTTTTTTTTTTTAGCTCTGGCACAGCACAAATTGATACCAGATCGAACTGAGAATCAAAATACAGGTAAACACAATTTAAAGGAAAAGCATTGTCTACTTAGCGGAACCCAATCAAATGGTCTTATTGGGTATTGCCCTTTTACTCAGTGTGCAGTCAAATGCCAGAGCATAGAGATGCAATATATGCAGAGGGATCAATACAAATCTTGTTAACATGCGTACGTGGGGCTCTCCTAATGGCTCTCTGTGGTAGGATTTGTTCCAGTCACACCTGGCTTGATATTTTGAATTACTTGATAGCACTCTATATGGGCAAGAGGTCGGTGATTTGTTTCCTATTCAGGTCATCTATATAAATGTATACTATAGGTCGACTGCAGATTAAAATGTCAAGTTGTGCTTTTCTTTGTAACAATTATGTAAACAGAACTAGCTCATGATCATAAGAAATCGCTGTCTCCTGCTTCATGAGTGGGCACACCGTTCAGACAAACAAGCCTCCTACTTTTTGCAGCGTTAGGGCTAAAACTGAACCTAGTAGACACGAGCGTAGCAGAAGACACTCAATAAGCATCGATTCTTGTAGGCCTTTGAAAATCACGCCTTTGTTGGTTTCAGTGCACGGGCTAGACTGAGACAGAGACCATGCTGAGAGGAAAAGAAGCTGCCAATGCAAAAGCATTTTTCTCTGTACCAGAGAGAAAGATAAACGATGCCCTTTTCATCTGGATAACAGTGTTTCACCCTTTTCACATCAATTGGATGCAGAAGACTAAACAAAAACATGGTAGGAGTTAGAACTACAGTCAGGTCCCATCCCAGTTTAGAAAAATTACTAAATTGAAAGGTGCTTCAGGGAAGACAACTATCTATTTTTTTTATTGTTAATCCTTAAAGATCTAGAGCTACTTTTGCAGAAACTTCCAAATGTAATTTCTCTACCTTTCAACACCAATTTACTACACTATTATCCTCTGTGTTTTGTGTTTTTCAGTGAAAAGCTGGTATTTCCCTATTTTGAATTCACTGATCATGCAGATGTTCATAAAACCTGAGTTAATATGAAAGTTATTATGTCAAAGCAGGGAAAACGGAAGAAAAAGTGACTTTTTTTTGGCAAAATAGTTCAGAAATTGAACATAAAACAAGCTTCTACAACCACTGTCATCTGACAAACTACATGAGTTTTATAGATGAATCAAGGTTGCAGATGGTGACATGGTTTCCACATTCACTACAGAACATCTGAAAATCCAAATAAGATGCATGTGATGCTGTGGAAAAGCTGAGAAACAGCATTTATCCTGAATTATTTAAATGTACTGATAGGATTAATGGATCAGAAGCTCTTTAACGTTTTAGATCAGTAGATGCTTTTGGTTACTAGCGGTTTAGGTCTTTGATGTTGAACAAAAATTGCAATGAGGATCATCTCAAAATTTAAATGATTCAAGCACATAAAAAAATAAACATGCATGCATGACTGAAGACAACTGGTCAAAGCTGCAGTGCAGTGACTCATAGAATGAACAAAGTCTTTTATACAGAAACGCGGTGAATTATGTCATGCAACCATTATGTGACAATATCTTGAACAGCAGTGTGTGTATTTGCAAATCTTGCCAGCCCAGTCATATCACACCTGCTCACATGACCAAACCAAAATGCCAGCTTACTCAGACAGTCCTGTGTGTCATAAGGCTGACCTGCTGTTATACCCTGTATCATGCTGGATAAGCTAAACCAAAGTCCCTTCTGTAGCAACTGTTACAGAACGGACTTTGGTTACTAGTAGCAATCCTTTGAAACATCTTAGATACAACACAGTCTACCATTGCCTATTCAAGCTGGAAAAAACTCCTCTCTCAGCTTCACTCTAGTTTTGCAAGGATTGAGAATTAAGCCTTTTGTTTAATTGTTGCAGCACACAGTAATTGGTGAAATAATGCCTTTGTCATCTAGTAATTGGCAGGCACAACACTGAGGGAGATTTACTTCAACTTGATAGAGTAAGTTGGTGATGTGTTAAGGCACCATTAGTTGAGTGTTTTCTTCTCCTTATCCTGAGTCTAACAGTCCCTGATGGTGCTACAGCTGGAGTAGACGCTCAGACAGAGAAATTTTGCACAGTGCAGAAACAGTACGTGGTTGCATTTATGGCAGACATCTATCATGACAACTTAATTATGTCAGCAAGGTCTGCACAAAGGCCTGACACTTGCACTGTCCATTTCATTACATTGTCTAAAAACTCACTGAGCGTTGATATGAAGTCAAAATGGTGACAAATCGGTACCTGCAGCAACATCAAAGAGGAGACTTTGTAACCCTTTATACCTCTGTGCACCAGCGGCTGAGATTTCTTATTCATGAAACCCTCTCCTCATGACTCTTACTGAAACATTCACTACCCCTCACTTATTCATGTCACAATCCAAATGATTTAACATAACAGTTAAGGAAGCAACACCCACTTCCACAAAGGGACACACAGATACAACTTGTATCCCACCCTTTCCTTTGTCCATTGAAATGCTCACACAGTCCTCAGTGTGTTTGAGAGCGCTCTTTCCCACAGACAGTAGGCTTACAGAAGGAGCCTGCATTTCCATTTGCTGGGTCAGCATAGGCACATAAGCTTCTCATGCTGGCAATTAAATATTAATGGATTTAGGAGATAAATTTAGAGAGCTATGTGAAACTGAAATGAATACGCACTGTGCAAACATACGAACTGACCAGATAATGAAACAGCTTTTCCAAGAAATTTAGAAATGTGCAATGCAGTCTTTTACCCTGGGGTGGGGCAGGGAAGTGTAATATAAACCATTTCTAGAGAATATTTCAAGAGATATACAGCTAGAATTGAACTCAACTAAGAGGTGCACCCAAATAATGATAGTACAGACTGATCCAATACAGGTAACAGCAAAGGTCGGCACCTCAGAACTTTTACAAAACACTGACTTCAAGGTCAGGTATTGCTATTAGTATATCATATCAGAGAAAAAGCACTATCAAAACCTCTAACTTGAGCTGCAACTGATATCTCTGTCTAATGTCAAAGGTGACAACTTATATAAAAAGAAGCAAACAGTTCTTTAAGAAACACCATTAGTGCTTTTAAACTGCAAGAATATAAGCTGCTTGGCTTCCTGACAACCACAAATTGTTCAGCAAAATTTGCACAGAAGGTAGAGGTTGTAATTGTGTTTCTCCATAAACAGAATATGTGGGTGTCTCAAGGACACAGACAGTATTTACACTGTGTTGCTCTCTTGACAAATAGAAAAGTGGCTGTTATGCTGCAAAGGCCAGACTTCTTCCCAATGACCCTGCAATAGCAAGCACAGTGCTGGCACAACTGGCCCATTAAAGACGTCCATCTCCAGCCTATGCCATTATTAAAATTACAGCTTCGAAATCAGGCCAGCAAAGCACTAAGAGGATATAAACTGCATCCAGCTATATTGCATTGCACTGTGCAGCTCTGGCAGATAAGAAAATGAGGCACTATGACACAATGACTGCACTGTGATCAAATGCTGGGCATCCTTTGGAGGCTTAATGAAAACACACCATTGACTCCAGGCTGGGTGTTGAGGCCCAACCAGTCCTAACCGGCCAATCCAAACAAAAATGAAGCAAATAAGGCAGAGCTAGAAGAAAATATCCTATTAAATCCGAGCAGGCACTAAAGAGTCTACTCTCATTTCAGCGCCTTGGAAACAAATTAATTTTTGAGTCATAATTAAAAGCTGATCGTGGCAGCCATGCCTCTCGTCTCAGATGTGGAATCAGTGGTGTGTAATTGTAATGATGGGTGTGTGAGGCTGCTCCGCCTGTGCGCACACATGTGGATGCAGCCATGTTTGAGCCTCTCATTCTCTCCTGATGATGACTTGCTTTTTTCCCCCCACCATTTAACTCGCATGAGAGTCAAGCCGGCTCATCTAAAAAACGCCTGTTCATTCTGACATTATGAAACTGGATTACAGACTCTCTCTAATCCATGACCAAATTCATGATGCATTTATTGAGAGGTGGATATTGTGAAACTTTTGGATTCGGAGAAGTCTGTAGAATATCTATCTGAAGCTGAGTGTCTTATCAAAAAAGAGTATTTCTCAAAGACAAGAGTAAAGCTTAAAATGAGTCCTTTAACATTATGTTATAACTATTTTTTATTATTATTATCTTTCTACTCATTAAGACATGCAGCAGTGGATAGGCGGGGTGGCTGCCGGCCTCTGTCCATGTCTGTGGTGCTGAAATGGGAAAGAAATCATCAGTAAACCCTGCTTTCTGGATCTGATTGTCCGGTTTTCAGGGATGCATTTTCTTCAAATAACATTAAAAAGGTGAAGAAGCCAGTCATGAATGAACAAAGCCTTGGAGCCCAAGACACTCTGCTATTCCACACACGCACCAGCGCACCATTCATTTGCACATCCTAAGAACCGGCGAGGCAACTGGCCCCTATTCCCACAGAACACACAATAAGGGTAAAGCATGCAGCCAGAGCCAATGGCACAGCATAGTCCGAGCCGCTGCAGAGGCTCTGGGTTTTCCAACATGCGCCCATACTGACTGAAAATACAGACTATGAACAATACAGTGAAAAACAGATATGGCACTAACAAATATTCCAGTACCATCTCTGATACTAACAAATGTTTCCTTACCATCTCTGATACTAACAAATGTTCCCTTACCATCTCGTTCGCATAACTGTATGGCGTCCAGGCTCAGGTCCTTGATCATCCCCTCGCAGGGACTTAATGGGCTGGTGATGTTGTGCGCCAAACCTGGTACCTCCATCTCTGCAGAAGAGCCTGGGAAGATGCTACTGTTGGAGATCACTGCTTTAATGTGGCACGGCAGGCTTCACGTCCACGGACAGTGGTCAAGAAAGGAGAATAGAAAGAGAAAGAGAAAGAGAGACCGCTTTCCAGTCCCCTGCTCGTTCCGTCGCGCACGGCTCTTGTCTCCGGTCTCCTGGGTGGTGCGGTTAGTGGCGCGTCAGCGGAATCGTCACGGGCGCGAACAGCACAAGCCGCCAGTTCGGTTCTACAACGTGAGGCATAGCCCAATACACCCTGAGCCTTAACGTGTACAGCAAAATATATATCACCATATACTTTTATCGTATTCTCCTTGCCTCCTTGCGCAGCGCATCTGCGCAAACCGAGCCACAAGTGTGTGTATGCGTGTGTGTGTGTGTGTTATTTCGCTGCGGGACAGTTGAACATGAATAGTTCAGAGGATTAGTGCAGAGACGCTCCACAAATTCAAAGGCATTTTATGTAACCAGATTAGCTCGGTGTTTCCCCTCCGTTTTAGGTCTAAATCATCCCCGCACTCCCACTCCGTTATTCCCTTTTCCACGTTCAACGTCATCCCACCGTGGGTCTCTCACATCTCCTTATTTGGTGAGGTGTAGCCCTCTGTCGCAGGAGCGCAGGTGCAAGTGGACCTCACTATAATGAGTAGGGGGCGAGGCTGACAAATGACAGGACATAATGAATGAACAGACCCTCCACTGCCTTTGTGTCTTACACTAGAGTCTCCATTGGTTTGACACTTAATGGCACATTAAACCTTAAACCCTATCAATCTGCTGCCTGGGGTCATACTTTGCATGGTTATGGGAGTGGGTGTGGGCTTTATTATCTCCCTGGGACGTTGCCCTGTTTATCTGTGGTTCACACTGACAACACTGCCACAGCATAAAAGGTCAAGTGCATGAGTAAACTGTCCTTAAACGCAGCAGAATTCTGATCATCATGGGGTCGTTTTCACTCACATGTCCTACAGCAGTCCAGCCCTGTCCTGTTATTCCATAGGGGGGTTTTAGAGTGAAGCAGTGTCACTTTCTATTTGTTTCGGTTCCTCTCAGTGAAATACAGGGCGCCTTAAGGAGAGGCGACACAGTGTTTATCTATTCAGAGGACAGGGGATTGTGCAGCTGAGCCTATGGGACCCCTGAGTCATTGTGTTCAAAGGGGTAGAGGCTACACTCCAAATTAGATGAGTGTTATCACCATCCACACCTCTGAAGTGAGATACAAACCTACAAAGAGGAATGTGGCCATCTTAAAATCCAATTTCTCAATTGCATTTTCCAGAGATACAGTAAATTGTAGCTGCTAAGCATTTTCATGCACATCCCAGGATTAGAAAATGGGGTTATGGCGGGCAGGAGAATTAAACTCCTGGTAAGCTTATAATCACTGTGGCATTCAGATTGAGTAGGAAACATATTAAATGTACTACAGGCTGAAGGTCTCACTATTTTCCAGGCTCATATTTCATGACTGCAACACTGCATCCAGCTCAAATATCCTGCCTGGGAAATACAACTCATTAACAGTGAAGGTCAGTGTGCTGATTACTGCCTGCAAACAGAGAGCCCTGTGTCTGAGGAGGATGCTGAGATGAAATGATCTTCACTTTGAACCCAAACATATCTTAGTGTGCACTTGTAATATACAGTTGTGGAAAAAATTTTTTAGACCATCAAAAGTTATCAAAAACAATGGTTATGCAATCAAGTATTAACTCCTGTGTGTATCATGCGACTAAAACAGACAGAAAAGAAAACATGGAATGTCAAGAAGCACTGTTTTTGGCAGTACAATGCCATAGCTACTGATGTAAGAACTGAAGTGATTTTGGTTATTATCAAGAAAACATGGAAACTGGCAAGATATCAGCTCTGAAATTAAACTCTTATGAGCTATTTTTGTTGTTATTGTTTATTGTTTATACGGATCCCCATTAGCTTCCACCATAGTAGTTGCTACTCTTCCTCTGGTCTGTTAAAATACAGATACAGTTACAACATACGTACATAAATAAAACAAGTTTACCATTCATTGTTATCGTCATCCAGCTGAACATTTCATCTCAACACATACACCCTAAAACATTTAAACTTTTATCTTCACGGCAACTTGGATTGTGAGAGTCAAAACAATCATTTGCATTCCTGTATTTCCTTAAATAGTTCCCGTCTGAGTGTTTTTTTTGAATGAATGTAAGCTTTTAGTTAGTTTGATGTATAAAGTAACTTATTCCATAAACTGGAGGGAATGTAAATGACAAAATTTTTCAATCGATTTGTTTTTTTTTTTTTCTTTCTTTTTTCTTATGGGCTCAGCTGGCTGACAGGCAGCTGTCTGTACCAATAAGGCAGCAGCCGACACCAACTGTACTCCCAGTCGTCATTGCCCATTTTTGTAACACCTTTGCTTGTGTATCCTCTTTTATTTGGACATTTTACCAGGGAGTATCTCACACTACTTATTTCTTTTTTATCTTTTTTTTTTTTTTTTCCTACTTGTCTTGTCCAGCGTTCTAACAGCAGAATGGTAGTCTGGTTCCTTTTGGTGCTGAACAAATTTGCTTTGCCAAGGGTAACTTCATAAAGTATATGAAGCGCCCTTTGATATTCTACAATCGATTTGGTTTTGATTTGAGAAGTTCAAGGTGACCCATGGTAACCTGTCTGGTGCCATGATTATGTTGTAGACCTCTATCCCTCATTCTGTCAGTCAGGTTTCCCGTTCACAATAGCACTCCCCATAAGAAGGAGGAGGTTAAATGTAGTTTTTGCCTCAACAGTCAACCATGATAGACTGCGAACATTAGATTTGTCCAAACAAATGTACCTTTAGTTGTACCAGGCATTAAAATCAACAAGAAATTGAAGAAAACAAGGGTGGTCTAATAACTTTTTCCGCGACCGTACGTAGGAAGCGATATGCAGTGTTAAGATTGCACTATATCGTACTAATGAGCATGACTTGCCAACAGCCTTCCTGCTGTCTAAGATGTCTTGATGACTAAAGAGCTTTGCACTTAGATCCACAGATTGACACAGCATCTGTTAAAATGTTTCCATGTGGATTTCATAAACAAATGAGTAAGCTCATTAAAAGTCTATGGGCGATGATAAAATTAAGCCAAATGGAAATAGCCTGAAACACATAAAAATGATAATAAAGCCACAGCTCATTGTTATGTATGCCATGATTCCTTTTTGTTTGGTCTCCCTCCCCCCTCTCCATTTCCTCACTCTGCTTATCTGGTATAAGGGAGGAAGGAGGAGGATGAGGCTGACCGATTCTGGAGTTTTCCTTCTCATCCAGCCTCCATCCGTCCCCTTTGCCATCCCTCTCTCCACCCACCCGTATCCCCTCCAGCCAGAGTCACCCTGTGTTAGTGTCAGTGTTCCGCCAGAGCTGCAGGAGGACGGGAGTGAGCGACGGCGTCCCGTGTAATGCACACCCCGGCCAAGTTCATCCCCTCCCCCTTCGCATTCCTCACCTCTTTTACCTTTTTCTGTACATGTTGTCTCCCTTTCACTCTGTCACTTTTTCTAAATTCTCTGTACCGTGAAAAGCATCCCACTGTGTGTACGCTATATGTCATAGTGTACCCTAGCCTGTATTGGCAGTCCACTCTAATCTGCTCACTCTACTGTGCTTAGAGCTCAGAGGCCGCACGAAACCACAGTGACAGATGGGGACATAGCAGGGTGAAGGTGTGGAAAGAGTACAGAAAAACAAGCCAAATAGGTACGAACTGATGGAGAGACAAAGAAGAACCTACTGACAGCTCGATTAGAGCATGCACATATCTCAAATACAGCCATTTACTTGCATTTTGGCTCACAAATGCACCCACACATACTGTATATACCCTCCAGCCAATACACATAGGCAGACATCCAAAAGGTCAGTTACTGCATAAGCCAGTATTTGGAGCAAAGGTCACAACATGTACATTAACAGGACACAATACTAAATCTACTGAGCTGTGTGTGTGTCACCGGGTCCCACAAACACATTTATCTGAGGGACGTAAATGAAGCGTGTCATTGATTTGCAGTGAGCTCCAGCCCATAGTGCAGTTTGATTGATTATGACCATGTGTGTCTTTGTTTGTGGTTTCTTCAAATGAACTCCCAATTCCCAAGTAGACGCTCTCACCTTCTCATCATGACAGTGTCTCATTGTCTACCAACATGCAAGACTGAGCAAATTTAATGAAGTTAACCAATTAGTCAGGAGAGACTAATTAAAGGTAAGACTTGGTAGTAATTAAAGCAGTGAAGATATCTGATAGATGGTGAAAATATAAGGAACATTTAGGTGATTGGACACTATTTTTCATAATGTTAGTCCTATGGGATCATTAGACCCCTCAGGTTTTTGCAAATAATCTTTCCTGTGTCTAATTTTGTGTCCACCTCAAGCTTTAATACCAACTAATACAGTATTTAAGGTACATTAGTTGGGATGTCTGGTGTCAAAGACATTTTTCACGACATGTATTTTTACTTGCACTGTAAAAAAAAATTGTAATTTAACAGAATTTTCATTGGTTATTTTACAGATTTTTCCTGTATTTTTAAGGTACAGGAAAATATCAATGAAATGACAAAAATAGACTGTGATTTTACATGTCAAATGTAAAATAACATGAAAAAACTGTAACTGTGAATCACCATAAAATTTCCATTTAAAAAATTTTTTTTTTCTTTTTTCACAGATGAAATACATTTGCAAATGTATTTTCACAATGTAATTTCACAAATATTTCTTTTCTATTTATGAGATTACACTGTTAATTTAAAATTTAATACTGTAAAAAAAAATCTTAAAACCAGATAAAATTACTGACAATTAACCATAAAAGAAGTATTTGTTCTGTAAGTTTAACAAGACTTGTTTGTTAATTGACAAATATGTTGTCTAATTACAGTAATTAATTACATTACATGTAATTACATAAATGTAATTACATTTATTCAACAAAAATGTTGAATAAATATATTTTTGTGAATGTATAACATTTACGAGCACTAATAAACTGTCAAAATACAGTTTTCATCAGTGGATTGTACAACTTAGTCTCATTGAAAATTATTTTATATATATATATATATATATATATATATAATATATATATATATATATATATATATATATATATATATATATATGCATGTAATATATATATATATATATATATATATATATATATATATATATATATAATATATATATATATATATATATATATGGTAATTTCATTGTATGTAAATATTCTTCTGTTCTTTATTAAACATTAAAAAGTAAAAAAAAAAAAAAGCAAAATCTCAAGTAGAGTTAGGGCAAAAAACTGTATTTTAATTATGGAAAATTACCATATTTTTATGAGATGGTTATTTTTCGTTATTTAACAGTATTTTTTGGCACCCCAGCTGCCAGAATATTAACCTTTTTTTTACGGCTCTGCCATAACACACTGTTATGGCAGAATTGACATAGGTGTAATTAACAATTTTGTAAATTCTGGTTTCATTTTATTCATGTCTTACCTTTAAAAAGTCACCTACTGCATGCTTGCTACTTTATCATTATTATATTGTTATTTTTTGTCACTTTAGCCACTTTAACAAACTGTTTATATTTTTTATCTCTATATATTTCTATTGTATTGATGCATACTGTCTTGTGCTGCTGTACACACTTGAATTTCCCCCTTGGGGGATCAGTGAAGTATATCTTATCTTATCTTTTATCTCATTATTAATACTTTTAAGACCTGCACAGTGCTCAAATGTTTATCTTGTTCCAGTTGAGATTTAAAAACACTGAAGTAGTGTGTTGATAACTGCATAATATAATATATAGTTATCTTTAACTGATTCCATTTACATACACATAAATATTCACCTTTCATCCCATTGCCTCATGTTACATTTTCTACATGCACCACTAGGTTGCATCCCATCTAGGTGTATGAAGACCAACTACAGGGCCTGGCCAAGCGAAAAGTGAGCATCAGGGTCAATTTCTTTTTTCTCTAAAACAGGGGTCTCAAACTCATTTTCTTTAGGGGCCACATTCCGCCCAATTTGATCTTAAATGGGCCGGACCAGTAAATTAATAGCATCATAACCTATAAATAATGACAACTCCAAATTTTGTCTTTGTTTTAGTGCAAAAAAAACTATTAAATTATGAAAATACTTACTTTTATAAACTATCCAGACAAAAAAGAAGTGAACGCCCTTAAAAAATGGAAATTTCTTAAGAAAAATAGGTGCAATTTTAACAATATTATGCCTCAACTTATTATTTATACATGTGTATTATGGGTCAGATCTACAAAGACACTAAACACTTAGTAACAGGCAGAAAATTGTTAAAATTGTGCTTAATTTTCTTTAGACATTTCAGGTTGTTCATATTTGTTCAGGTTATTCACATTTTATTGTTACAGGATAGTTTGTAAATGCAAATATTTTCATAATTTAATGTGATTTTTTTGCACTAAAACAAAGACAAAAATTTGAAGTTGATATTATTTAGTGTAATATTTTTTTCCACATCAAACTAAGAAGAAAATATGGAGTCATTATTTTTTGTAGGTTATTATGCTATTATTTTACTCCAGATCATATTGGTCTGTATGTGGAACCTGAACTAAAATGAGTTGGACAGCCTGGACTCTACTGTGGACTTTGTAAATTCATCCCATGGGCTGGATTGGAACCTTTGGCGGGCTGCATTTAGCCCCCAGACCACATATTTGAGACCCCTGCTCTAAAACAATATTTTTGATTACTCAGCATGAAAGACATATATCTCTAGTTTCTAAAACTGTGTTTATTTAATTTGTACCTGAATTACAACTGGATATATAAGAAAATATATGGGAATAGAGTCTAAATTAAGAACAGTAAAGGCTGTAAATGAATGTATACAGCATATATTTAGAATGTAAATAACAATGAGTAAATAAATATGTTCAGAATATATGCCTGTGTCTAATCTTACATTTCATAATAATCAAATACTACAGTGATTTTGAATGTTATTTATTATATAAAAAAAAAAACAGCAGAAAGATGTGTATTGAATATAGTAATGACACATATGTTGCCAAAGACTGATAATTTTATCAGTATCTTAATAAAATCTTTGATTATTTTTCTGGTGCATCAAACTGAACAAACATCTCACTCCATTACTTTTTTGGATTCTCACGTTACCATGAATTAATGTCTTTTAAAACTAAAATAAAAATGATATCAGTTTCATTTTTGGATATAATATACTCTCATACATTAAGAAAAGTGTGCTATGCTAAATATTTGTACTTTCCTTGAGGAACAGCACTTTTTGGCATTTTTTCCAAATCTTGAATAGCTGCTGTATATTTTTCCTCACTCTGTTACTTTGTCAATGATGATAAATCCATGTTTTTATTAAATATTTGGTAATTATTCTTTAATGGCATGTTAAAGTACTTGCTTAGACCTACAATTTGAGCCATTATGGTTGCTACTATATTAATTTTTAAAAACAGATATGGAATGATTAGTATTGCTGCACAGTGCTTTCTCACTCCATTACTGGCCAGGTCCTAAAGCTATTAATTGGAACAGAACCTTCTTTAATTTTATTAGTAACATCTATTTTTCCCTGGTTTGAGTTTGCATGTTTTATCTGTAGTCAGAACTTGTGGGTCTTCAGGTCAAAATGAGTTCTCCTGCCTTGAGCTGAGGTTGGTTTTTGGTATGGGATGCCCTCTGTGCCACTATGGAGAGGCTGAGATGGTTAAACTGCAAAGAAAATAAAGAAGACTAACTCAAATATGCTGTAAAATAGATCTATTGGGATGGTCCCAACAAAACTTCACAAATCAGACATTTATCAAGAGACATGCATGTATGTTATTTTGCAGTCCATTTCATCACTGAATATGGTTAAACGCAAATTGACTGTAAATCTTATCGCAAGGGAGTCTTTTTTATATTAGTTTTTGCTTATAGAACAGAAAATCAAGTGTATTGTCAAGATGAATCATATTCATGCTATGTTCTGTGCTAGAGGAAACCACATAAACCACATGAAAATCATTCAATATTTTGCATGAGTGTTTAATTTTGGTAAAAGAAAAAATTTAGATTAGAAACAGATTGCTGTTCGGAAGTTCAGTTTTTCAGGAGGGAAATAAAGTACTCAAAAGGGTCGACAAATAAAATAAAAATCTGGCACTGGTTAAATAATAAAGACCACAGTTTTTATTATTTGGAAATAATACAGCGATATTGTTAATATATAGATTGTATGAGAGACAATGGTTAACAAAATCTCTTCAGAATGCTTTGGTATGAAAAATATAAAACTTAATTTGAAGAGTTGACAGAAACAACCAAAACTGTTTAAAAATTTGGCAGATACATTTGTTTTTATTGAAGGAAACTGCTGAGGAAATTATCTTTTCAAGGTCTTTAAATTCCAGCAATGAAATTATTGGTTTGTCTGAGGTTGTGGTAGAGCAGGGGAAAAAAATCTTCTTGATACGTTAAAGGTTCTTTGGGTTTGGATGAACTTTTTCCTAATTCAAAGAGATTTTTTTAACCAAGCGGCCTCTTGAAGAGAAGCTGCCCTGATGGCTCATGAAGCTGTCATGAAGTCTCTGACACCCATAGGATTTATGTGTGGTGTTCAGAAGACTCCATGTTCTTCATCCATGCCTCAAAATAACCATACAGAAATTCTGTTTTGATAAGATTCGGGTTGTTTGATGTCAATGATAGTGAGAAACAAGAGAGATGTGTTGACTAGACACAATGAGCCAGACTTACACGGTGCTGTAAGCACATTTTCCACTGGATAAGGGCCAACCAGAGGAAGCAGCTATGTCACAGCTCCTCTCATTTACACCTTTCCCACAGTGGCAAACTGCCCATGAGAACAATATGTGATGCTGTGGACTGTGTTGGTCTTGAAATGTTAAGGCAGCCAGGACTGTAAAAGCTGTCTCTGTCTGTCTCTCACAATGGAACATGATGATGTGTGGCTTCGCTGTTCAGCCACAGCTGCTCCTGCAAAAGGCCCACACAAAAAGAACATTTCACCATCATTATGGAGCATTTTGGTGGTTATCAGTACACACTGTTGGTATGTCTGATGAATCTGCCAGATGCATTTACTCTCAAAGTTACTCTCAATTGGATCAGTCTGTGTCTTAACTTTTTTTTTTTATTAGATTATTATTATTTTATGTATGTATGTATTTTTATTTATTTATTTATTTATTTATTTACATTTGATGTATCCTCTATTTTCTTCTTCTTCAATCCTAATTCTAGAACTTCTGCCTCTAATACTTCTGGTAATTCTACTTCTATTATATGTATTTGACCATGGTAGGATGAATGCAGACAGTTATACGACATTGCCAAATAGTATAGTATAGTATAGTACTATACTATACGATACGATATGATACAATACAATACGATACGATACGATACGATACGATACGATACAATACTATACTATACTATGCTATACTATGCTATGCTATACTATATGATGCGATACTATACTATACGATACTACACGATACCATACGATACAATACGATACTATACTATACTATGCTATGCTATGCTATTCTATACTATACTATACTATACGATACCACACGATACTATACTATACTATGTTATGCTATGCTATTCTATACTATACTATGCTATACTATACTATACTATACTATACTATACTATACTATACTATATAGAATGTATAAAATGTGTAGTTAACCAATAAAAACCCAAATATCCCCCAACGACCAAAACCATCTACTGATGTAAACCTTTTAATCCCTGTTGATTCACTAATCCTATCAACACATGTAAATAAGTGGTGCCAGGCACAACAAACCCCACCCCTCACACCTATGGTATCTTATTTTGGAATGGATCCAGCTGATGTCATCATGTGTATGCATGTGCTGATGTCAGCATATCAATTGCCTCTATATATGTGCCAAGTTTGAAGTAAATTGAAACAAAATTGATGCTTTTATAGAAAAAAAAAAAAATCAAAGAAAAAAATTCATTAAAAATTTGCACTTTGACCTGCTTTCCCCAAAATGCAACCACACATATTCTACGCAATCTATAAACCCAATTTGGCATGAATTCAACCAGTAATTTGCTGCTACAGACATTTGAAACTTCACCCATTATGAGTAAATGGAAAAAAAAAAGATTTTAAAAATTCATAAAAGATTTGAACTTTGACCTACTGTTCCCAAAATGTAATCAGATCTTTTCTGGATCACTAGAAATCTATATACTCAATTAGGTATGAATTCAACTATTAGTTCTACTGCTAGAGTGTTAACAAACAAAGAAACAAACAAACTGAACCAAAAACAATACCCCTTGCCTCCCCTTTGGGGGGTGGGCCAAATGCAGTTTGTCATCTTTTCATAGTCATCAGATATGACCCATTTGGACGTTCCAAGGCTCTGTAGTGAATGTGGAAACACTGTCATTTTCTACAACATTTATTCACCAGTAAAACCCATGGAGTTTGGTAAATGACAGTGGATGGACACACTTGGTCGAAAAAGTCACTTTTTCCTCAGCAATAGCCCTCAACTTTCATGTAAACTTAATTTAATCTGAATATAGACGATCAATAATCAAACACTTTTACCAGCTTTTCACTTAGAAATGGAAAATAAAGAGCATAATATTATAATAAATGGTGATAAATCACTTAAGTAAAGTCAAAATTAAGAGAGAAACAATTCATTGGGAACTACCACAAAAGTAGCACTGTGTCTTTATGGGTTCAGAAAAAGCAAATAGGAATATGTCACATTCAGAAAACACAGTAAATCATATGTAACAGAAAACAACAGTTTGTGGAAACTTGACACATACATGCACACGCACACACACACGCACACACACACACACACACACACACACACACACACACACACACACACACACACACACACACACACACACACACACACACACACACACACACTGTACCTGTATGAGTCAGTCAATCTGGTTGAAGCTGGTTGTTTTCCATAAACCACCTCCACTAATCAGAATATGTAACAAAACTCTGACAAGGGAGCCTTTATCCCACCCACGGAGTCATTCAGGCAACAGAAGCTACACCACAAATTCACATTTCTTGAAAAGGCATGAATTAGACCAAAACGTCTCATATGTTGTAACCAAAATATAGCTGAGCAAGCAAATACAGTATGTGCATGTTTTCACATTAATGTGTAGATAGAGGAGGTGAGGAGGAAGTCAGCCTGGAATTTATTTCACTGTGAATGACAGTGAATTACACATAAATTAAGGCATTATTCTAGAAAACTACATTTCAGCTGAATTTAGGGGTTATATTTTGTGAGAGAGGATGGTTGTGGCTACATTTTGGCTATTATATACTTATAGACATACAGTATGTGACTCTGGTCTGTAAAAACCACTGCATCACATTCTGGGTGGTCACATGACAAAGCTATAAATCCTCAAAATGCTGCATGATTAGTTTGGATGTGAATACCTCCAAAACACAGACTACATACTGGTGTCTGACAGTCATCATCAGCCATGCCACAGACATAGTGTCTCTGAATAACACAGATCAAGTTTGTTATTTATGATGTAAAAGTTTTCTCAGGATCAAGTAGCTCAAATATTTTATTTTGACTTAAATATTTCCATGAATTCTGTTTAATAGCTGGATGAGAGGCGTTGAAAGAGAACAAAAAGACACTCCAAATAGGTAAAAAATGGTAAACAGAAGGAGACAAACACTTTTATATCAAATATTTATCATTTCAGGTTCTATGGTACTACATTTTAGAGGAAAATGTGCCCACTTATTAATGTGTTGCATTAATTTGATGGCTAATTTAATTTATTACAGTGGTTCCCAAATGTTTTCAGCTCCACACCCAAAAGTTTATGTCTGTTTGGGACCCAAAGCTCCACAAATGCATCATGAGTTACCATTTTTACTTTTCCAGCTTTGAGTTTGGAATTAGATGCACTTTGCTGGATCTCTAAACATGAGTCAGTGGTATGAAGATAACTTCAGAAATCATTTCTAACACTGACAAGTCATGTTACCGGGGCAACAACACATGGGCATCAGTGAATAGAAACATGAAACAAACAACAGATATGCTAATTAAAACAAAAACACATGACTCAGTTTTACACCACCTGGATTTAACTAAGCAAAAAGAAAATTGTGTGTGGAGATAAAACAAATATCAAACATAATTCAGTTTAAAAAAGACATAAAGAATTGATTCTTGTGAGGTACAGTATTTAATAATGACTATGAGGGCTGTTTGTTTATGGATAATGTTGTATTGATAAATACAGGGTGTCCCATAAGTCTCCATACATAGGAGACATAATACATTCCATACATATATGGTTCTAACATGTATTTCTTTATATTTCTTCTTTATAGTTCTTCATCAGTGGAGGACATGCATTGAAATGTGTTCCCAACAAAATGGCAGTTATATAGAGCATATTATATAAATAAAAATGGTTTATGTCAAGAAACGTTTATTTTTCCTATGTATGGAGACTTATGGGACACCCTATATACTGTAACTTTTGAAGAAAATTGTTGAATTGTTGATGTCTGTTTGTATGAATGTACTGCCATGATAAGATTATTGTGCATAACTCAGTTATTGTATTATGTATTAGTTATGGGTTGAATGCTAAATTAAGAAAAAAGTTATTGTTTGATTCATGAATTACGTTATTGATAAAGATGTAGAAGTACTTGAGGGGTGGGATTAGGTAAGTTTATACTTCCTATTCCTTTTCAACCGTACAAATTCAGACTCGCTTGTACTCGAAGACAGATGTTGTTCATTTAAATTTTATTTATTTATTTTTTTTAAGAAAGAAAGAAAGAAAGAAAGAAAAAGAAAGAAAATTAAGAGTCTTTCATTCCATTTTGTTACTGGAGTGACTCAAATGTTTCAGGGGGACGAGGGGGTCACACTAAATAGTGACTTTAGAACCCATTTAATTCAGTTTTTGTGTGTCTTTTCCAGCTCGGCATATATTCCCCGTATTTTCTTGCTGTATATGAAAAAAAAGAGAATGTGAATATAAACGTGTGGTCATTTTAACCCTGTAAAAACCCTGCAACTGTGTTTCTATGGAAAAAGGTCATATGGTCTAAAGCAGGGGTGTCAAACTCATTTTCTTCAAGGGGCCACATTCAGCCCAATTTAATCTGCAGTGGGCCGGACCAGTAACAATAATAACATGATAACCAAGAAATAATGACAACTCCAAATTCTTTTAGTGCAAAAAATAACTTTCAGTTACGCCAATATTTACATTTACAAACTATCCAAACACAAAGGATATGAATAACCTGAAGAAAATGAAATTTGTTAAGAAATATAATTCCAATTTTTATCAATAGTATGCCTCGACTTATCATTTATACATGTGCATTACAGATCAGATCTACAAAGGCACAAAACATTTAGTAACAGGTAGAATATTGTTAAAATTGCCCTTAATTTTCTTGTTCAGGTTATTTGCATTTTATTGTTAAAGGATAGTTTGTTGATGTAAAAATTTTCATAATTTAATGTTTTTTGCACTAAATCGAGAAAAAAAATGGTGATGTCATTATTTACAGGTTATTATGATATTATTTTTGAGTTCGATGCCCTAACTTGCACTTTGCAAATTCATCCCGTGGGCCGGATTGGAACCTTTGGCTGGCCGGTTTTGGCCCCCGGGCCGCATGTTTGACACCTGTGGTCTAATGAGTCCAGACTGAACCTGTTCCAGAGCAGTGGGAAGAGAAATGGATGAAGTGATTACCCATCATTCCAAGTGTCTACAGTACAAGCCTGTGGGGGCAGTGTTATAATCTGGGGTTGGTTCAGTGACTACCTGAATATACTGAACGATCAGGTCTGAATATCAGTGGATTTTTTCTTTCCTGATGACACAGACTTATTCCAAGATGACAACACCAGGATTCATCACACTCACATTGTGAAAGAGTTGTTCAGGGAGCATGACATCTTTTTCACACATAGATTGGCCACCACAGAGTCCAAACTGAACCCTAATGAGAGTGTCAGGGATATGCTGAAGAAGACTTTACACAGTGCTCCAACTCTCCATCATCAATGCATGATCTTGGCAAAAAAGTAATGCATTTGTTATGATCTTCTATAAGCATATACTGGCAAATATGATGATTTGGTGTACAATTATTAATATTAAAAGGATCCAACGAAATATTGTGTGTGACTTTTTTTGGCCAGACAGTGTTTACGGAAAATGAATATCACATCATTGTTATGTAATTCACTTTAACAGCTGGTGACCCAATAAAAACAGCTTTGTGACCTGTTTTTTGACCCTAAGTTTATGAAAGACAGCTTTATTAACATTAACACTTTACATAAAAGGCAAGTATAAAATGTTGTAACACGTCACACTAAAATAAGTGTCCTCATTATACTAATGCAGAGTTGGCAGCATTAAAGTGACACCGTAATGAATGTTTTGTTAACATCCTTCCTACACATCACCCAAGAGCTCTCCAGAGTAACATACTGGTATTTACATCTTTTATGGTGTTACATAAACATGAGGGCGTTCTGTGTTCTTTACCTCATGAAGCTTTGGTGGAAAATAATGACAGAGGAGAAAATGAGGGAATCATGGGCTGCCACAGATCATGGTTACAGTGCACCACCTGTTTCGTGTTAAGGGCCTGTTCACGCTGGATGGGAGACACTCTTCATGTGCCATCTGAACATTACTTTTTGCTGGCCGTAAACAGAGGGCATGTGACGAGGTTTGAGTAACAAACAAAATGGAAAAATGAATCATTTTTCTCAATTCAGGCAAAATACGAGCTGGAAGAGTTCTCAGTTTGTGTTTTTGACATGCATGCTGTTACAGGCTCCCACCCACATTCAAAGTCTATCATTTAGGAATAATGTGCCCTGTATAGTGGTGGCAAAGAAAGATTTCAAAGACAATTTTACATACAGTGAAGCATTAGTGTAAAACACCATCTCTAATTCTTAACCTCCATCATCGCTTCTAATGTAAAAATTATTGTATGTGGTACATTACTCCTTTACTTGAGAAGGGAATCATTCCAAGAGCTGACACTGCCCCCTAGAGGATTAGAATAACACCACTTACATTGTGCAAAACAGTATCAAGCTTAAAAGCAAAATTCATTTCCATATAGTGCTTTTTTTCTGTTGTTTATGTACTGTTTCGTTCATGGTTTAATTTACGCACATGATTGAGAGTAAAAGGAAAAAAAAATATGTAGGCCTCCTCTAGGTCTGCTGTTTTTACAGGGTTGAAATAAGTGTACGTTTATTTCTCATTCTCTTCAGATACAAGAAATTAAGTCAATGAGCAATATCACACCTTTAAGAGGCAAAAAATAGAATATGAATTGAGTAGATTACAGTGCAAATACTTCCTTATTCCCTGGATGTCCCAGGCACTGGTCGGCAGTCAGAACAGATGGGCAGTGATTTAAGGTTTTAATTAAATTGTCCTGTATTACAGTATACACTGTATTCTCTGCTAGTATCTCATCAGCAACAGCAGATTGATTCAGATGGATTAAAGAGATCCTGGCAATGCGGATTAGCCCCCCTGTAGGTATGCATGGCTCCGAACGCCCATCAAAGAGTCACTGCTTTACTCAATGGTAGGAAGAATTATTTAAGCACTGCTGAATGCAAATATTGGTGAAGCGATACACACCTAGTTGACAGTTTTACAACTTCATCTTTACTTTGTGCTTAACTTTAACTGATCTGCTAAAACAGATTGTTAGTCAATGTCTACATAGAAAAAAAAAAGTATGTTGTTTCTTCACATTAGACAAATAGACTATATTTCTCATTAAAAGTTCAGTGCTAAAGTTGAGATGACTGTTAACTGATGCTGTATCATACATTTTATGTGTTACTGAGGTACAAGCCATGAACCAAACCACACGACTTTGTTGGCATACATTTATTACCTTCATACTAGCATTTTAATGTTTGAACAAACATTTTTTTGCCTGCTTGACAGTTGCTCCACAAAGTCTTCGGTTTATATCCGTACTATAATTACAGTTAGAGTAACAATAGCATCAACAGATGCCACAGTGAACAGAGCTTTGGCAGTGTTTACACACAAATTGTTCTCTGGAACTTTGCACTGAATTGTACCTTTTTCACACAAAAACAACAGTTGTATAAGATGAAAATGATGTACAAAAGATAGGTATTACATCATACTTTGTAGTGGTTTACATTTCTCATAAATGTACCATTCGCTTGCAGTACAAAGACTTGTTCAAATAAATCCCTTTGGAAAAAAATGGCATGACAGATACAACAAATTAAAGACATAATTGTGAAAATGTTCAATCAAGGGCAAAAACTAGACAAGCTGGCAGTAAACTTTTTGACTTGATGAGTCCCTTCATTGATTTGCAATAACATGCATCAATATATATTTTTTAAACAACATTCATTTGATAAGACAAGAACCTCTACTGCTCTCCAAGCAAACACATCCGAACAAGGCAAAGGATGAAAACAAATGTCTGCAAGGCAGGAACACGAGTCACAGCACTGGGAGAATCAGTGCTCAACAGTTTCAATGTAGTACCATGATGAGCAGGGGCCAATTGGCCCCGAGTTTCCTCTCAGGTAAAGAATCCTGGTTGGCATCAGCAACCATGTCCGATTATTATTTATACTTGACAACCACATTAACAATGGCTCAAATCAGATAAGAGGGAGGGTGGAAAGTGGTTAAAAGTGAACAAAATAAACAGATCACCTTAAAGGGAACCATCACCTATTAACAAGAGGCAAAAAATGGTCGATGTCTGTTTGACATTATATGAGGACTGCTGTTACTTTGTCATGGTTAATAGTTTGTTGAGATAGCTAAACCAAGACAGGAAAGTCTTCCACTATAATAAGATTTAATACTTAATGTACTGCAAATATAAACACATCTTCTCAGAAAAGAAAAAAAAGCAACACTAAGCTTTACAGTGGCGCTTCATTGCACTTGATAGAAAATATTCAGACTTCAAGACCTTGGAAGATGAATCAGCCTTTTGGCTAAAACCTCAGAATGTTACACACAAACACCACATTATCCAATATTAATGAACTGTTGGAAAGGATGTTTCCTTTTCAAAACATATGACTGCACATAACACAGGAGACCTGAACAAACAAGGTTCTATGATAAACACTGCTGCTGCATACACAATCCTTCACTTCATTTAACACTGTTTAACATGGTTTCCAGATATTAGATTGCACAGCTGATGGTAGGAAGTTCCTGATTTGTGTTAGTTTTTATCCTCAATCTTATGGTTCTTCTGCTAGTTTTGGTCCATGATTGGTTTCTTTTATAGAAATGATCCTATAAAACCATGTTCTTTGTTTAATGGAGTGTAACATCAGTCAAATTCAGACCAAATATTAGTATTTCTAGAAATATGTCCCTGCTGAAAAACTACTTATGTACATTGGCACGTTTTGCTTCAAAGGCACTGCTCTTTTATGAGGTCTTTCTTGCTCTAAACGGGACAATGAAAGCACATGGTTCTAGCAAATATGTGGAGGCTTGCATAGTGAGATTTCAGGCACACAGAAGGGGCCACAGTGAGGCCAACACTGACAAATAACAGATGAGACAAAAGCCCATGTACTATAAACAAACAGAAAGAAAACCACAGAGAGATGCCTGTTGACACAATCAGAGAGAGGCCTTTAAAGCTTTGCCTAACTGCCTCATGTCTCTGCTGCTGTCTAATGGCACAGCCACACTCCGGCTCCACAGATTACGGGGCAGAAAAAAACAAAAAGATACTAATAATTACAAAATCATAGAAACTCATTCATAAACATATAAAAATACATATGTAAACTGATAACCATTAAACATCCCCACCCAGTCCCCTAAAATGGTAATAAAAATTAAAAATAAAATCATAATGCATACTGAGTACAAAATATTTGATTTTTTGTTTTCTTTTTTTTTCTAGAAATACAGACAGACTGCAGAACACCTGCAGATAGACACAAACCCTAACCTCAGAGGAATGTCTACCAATCAAAACAGCAAAAGCAGCCAAAGGTCAAAGGCCACCATGATATTTTACTTTGGTATATATATATATAGATATATATGTCGAGTTGATGAAGTCACCACGTTGGTTTGCTGACCTATTCTGCACTTCTTTTGGTGACCCCCTAATCTCACTGGCTAAGTGCTTACATTTGTTTTGGTACAAAATGCATCTGTGCTTTTAGTCAATAAAAATGCATAGTTTATCATTATTTCAATCTAAGGAATTAGGCTTTCACAGGCAAAAGTCTAGTATTATTAAAGTGCATGTCACTGATACAGATAGTATCAATGTTTAAAACGATTGTACTAATCATTCTGCCTGTTCCCTTGTACAAAAAGTGGACAGAAATACTGAAATAATATCCCTTCTTCAGAACCATAGCAATAACCTTCATATATAAATGCTCCAAATAGTTTTAATGACTCTATAAGGAGTGAACACTGAACCTTGTGTATCTGAGGAATCCCTTTTTTGTTTTTTTCTTGTTGGCACTTGAAGTAAAACTATGGCTTGTATTTATAGATTTATACTATATGGCATCAACAAAAACAACACTGACGAAAACAAAGGGTAAACAATAACTATTAGCCCGGAAGGTTGAAACCTGGACGGCTGAGGCACAAGAAGAGAAACACATGGGAGGCTGGTCTGTTGCTCGGACGGTTCTGGAATGGCCTGGAAGTCCGGAGGCGTCTACCATCGCCCGCTGACGCTGGCCATGTCGGCGTGGAACTGACGGGAGAGGCGACCGCTTGCTCCGCCTTCCAGGAAAGACGACCTGATGGGTGGCTCAAATAGCTTCCTACGGTTTTTGTTTAATTCTGTGAAAAAAAAAACAGAAGCAGGACAAAAATTTCAGTTGTTGCAAAGGTGATACAAACACAGGCCGATCAGTGCTATAAGAGCAGCAGGAGATCAAAAAACAGGGAGCGTGTTCACATTTTTTAGTGATCAACAATGACAAGTAAATTGGATTCAAATCGCCACTGGATTAGCAAAAGCCCCGGTTGTGTCCATCTGGTTTTGTGCAGCAGCTCGGACAAAATACCTTCATAAAAATGTCAAAAGCGCACACACTGGCATCTCTTTATTTATATGATAGCCCTGGTTCTGTCCCTGCCAGCATAAACCTTTGGTCTGATTACTGGAGACACGCAGCTCGCTCCAGCAGCTCTTTTTACTGGCAGACCAGCAGGAAGCAAAAAAAAAAAAACTTCAACTGGCATTCTATCTCTTTATAATCACAGGCAGAAATACAGAAACACCAGAAGACAGACAGAAACGTGCATGTTCCTTCTCCTGAACTCTACTGTCACATCAGCAGAGATGAGACTTGACCTATACTTGGCTGTGGCGTGAGACAGCAAAACCAATTCTGGCTTTGGATCACTCTACTTCCTTAATAATCAGAATGCAGGCCCCCACCATTTCCCCTTGTTGCTCCCTTCGTCAACCCTGGCTCCGGTCAGAGGTTTGTGAGCTTCACATTTACACAGTATCTATGACAGGAAGCTCATGATCCCAACACGTGCACGATTCACTTAAATTTTCCAACAAGTCTGGCTATTATAACAGTGTCCAATATATGACATCAGTAATGAAGTGTGACACCAAAAAACACTCACAATTCATCCAATTCAAGAAGACAAACTCAACAATATATCAGCATTAGGGAAACAGCTGGAGCTAGAGGAGCAACACCAATACGCTCATCTGTGAAGAATGTAACCAGATCCTATTTATGCCTGAACGTGACCGTTTTCTTGTATCTTTACAAGCCAAAACAGTTCTCACTTTCTGTCCTAGTCTGTCATTAATAGCTACTTATATTTTTCATATCCCGCATCTGGCAGTTGGCAGTTGAGATGCACAGCTGGGTTCAGACTCCGACTTGTAGCACAGATATACAGATAAAATGGGGAACGTTAATAAAATACAGAAGCCAGTTGTGCTCGGAGATCAGCGGTGGCGACCAGACTCCAGCTGGTATCTGATTACCAAGGAAACGACAAGAGGAGCTTAAGGCAGAGGTGGTGATATAGCGGAATCTCTGGGTTGTGTTTGTGGGTTGACAAGGAACAGATGCATTTTCTGTTCTTCTTCATCTGTACCTGAGATGGCGAGCAGCATTTTCCTGCGGGCTCCGAAGGTGGTGATGCCCAGTTCCTTCAGATCCTGGTCTGTTAGAGTCAGAAATGTCTGAAGGTCAATCTGGAAACAGGGAGATTGGAGTTCAAAGTTAAAACTTATCACAATTCAACACCGATGAATGAGTGGTATCTACATTATGAAAGAACAACAAAAAAAAGACTTCCTTTCCTTTCTTTTCCTTTGCTCTGACATCCATCATGGATAACCCCTCCCCTCCCACCCCATGCACCACACTGTAGAGACCCTGAGCAGCTTCTTCAGCACCAGACTTTTACATCCCCTGTGCAAGATGGAGCGCTTCTGCAGGTCATTCCTCCCCACATCCATCAGACTGTATAACAGTACACAGTAACCCCCCACCAGCCCCATATCACATCATATATATGAGTAATCACTATGTAAATATGCTAATATTTAAAAAAACTTATACTTACATTTTTATGCTTTTAATAATGTTTATTTCTACCTGCCTTTTCTTTTACACTGGTGTGTTGCATATTGTTGCTGTATACTGTTAAATTTCCCCATGGTGGGATCAATAAAGTCTTATCTCTTTCCTTTCCTTGAGAAACACACCATCTAGAATACATGCTGGCTGTTTTGCACTTGGGTCAATATATAATTGAGGGACTTTTGAAGTCCATGGGATATATCTTATATACATCTTTATTAAAAGTAAAAAAAAAGAAAAAAAAAAAGGTTTTTATTTTCATTTTGATTGTGAATTTAAAATTACATAATTATTAATTACAGGAAATAATCACTTATTAATAAATGATTAATAAATAATTAATAAATGATTAGATATACTAAAATGTCAACTAAATAACCGTCCGACTTTAATAACAACCACCTTCTAATTAGCTAAACAATAATAAAATTACCTTACTCAAAAATTGTTTTGATTGTGTTCTTTTTATTAAGTTTTTTTTATTAAGTTGAGATAATCATAACAGATATATATATTTTTGCCAATATATCAAATTTTATACGGAAAATAACAAATCGTATTTGTGTTGAAGAAATCACTTTTAACTAAGTTACCCATTACAATAACACCTCTCAAGGAAGTGTGTTAATTCCAAACCACATGACCTGCTCCACATGATGTCATTTCCTCCTGAAGAAAACACTGGAAAAACTCCAAGATATGTTCTTTCTTAGTTATTTAATATAAAGTAGTGTGTGATGTCAAGTGTGTATTTATCGCACTCTTATGTCAACAGTGTTACTACAATATCTTTATAAATAACTTTCAATTTCAATGTTACTCAATTGTATATATGATATTTAGAAGAATCTTTCTGTAAAAATGCCATGTGGTGTTATAGGTATGTTGATTTAAAGCCTGAAAACAGCAAATATGTCAACTATACCTGTCAACTATGTTAGCCTGTAAAGGTCATTCAAAAAGTCCCACAATTATGTACTGACCTGCTTCCTAAAAACCCGATACAATGTTCTTCTTCACTCTTTTAATGGTTAATCTGTGGAAAATTACTTCCCACCAAATTACATTCCATTAAATATAACTTTCCATTTGGTATCTGCTGGACTAACTTGTGCTTCTGCTTGTATTATATGTTTGTTTGTTTTTTTTAATTGAGCAGTTTTCATCACCACCATTGTAATCACAGCATCCTCCACTGCCATTTCTGTTCCCTCCCCTTCTGCTACACAGCCAAGATGGTGATCATAATCATAACATGAAAAGTGTCCAGCATTCCACACAGGCATTTTGATCATTTTGATTAAGTTTGAATAATCACAGTGTTCTGCATTTTAATGTAACTGCACATATTTATGTGCTAAAAATATAAAGTAAAAAAAACAGAAATACAAAATTTGAGACACAGTGACAATCTTGCTATAATTTGTTATTTGCTAAGACGATGAACTGATGTAACTGAATGAAACCAATCCATTAAATATCTTTTTTGAGACAACATGGTTTTTGAGAGTGGTATATTCTTTGTAATTACTAATCTATGTCAACACATTCTCCTGCGCGACTCATATCTTAAGTTTCACATTTTCTGTTTTGATTCACTGTTCCTCCAATTCATCATCCAATATGTGCTTAGCAAACTGTCTGCTTTTCTTCAGGTCAGACAGTCTCACAGAAACACAAGAAGGTGTGGATCTGTTCTCCAAAGTACCTCTTGTTGCTGGAAAACGTCGGTGTACTTCCCCAGGCCCAACTTGCTGAACAGTTCAGGCAGATCTGAGCCTTTTGTGGAGCAGTTCAGGCTGCAGCCGTTGCTGCCAGTAACAGATGAAATGCAGTCCATGTAGTTGCTGCTGCTCAGGTAGTGCTCTGTAGCTATCAAATGAACAAGGTAAGTGGATAAGCAGCAACAATACAATTCACATTTACAGCATTCTACAAATAAACAATTACAATGTGAATACAGTTTTTTTTTTTAACTTATCAACAAAGTGCAGATTAAAAAAATGAGAAAAGTATTAATGTGCTTTGCAAGTGGCAGTTAATTGGTTCCTCTGCAGTGCAAATAAATTATATATATTAACAGCATTTTTGATCTTTGAGTAATTAAATAGAGGACAAATATAATAATCGGAAACAAACATTTATGGATGTAGAAAAACTGGAGATAAGAGTTCAGCGTTCACTTATAGCAATTGTCATTTCTGTAGTGTCTCCCTTCCTGTAGGTTTATGTTAAAAGTTTTAAATCTTAAAAATTATCTTATGTTACTTTGCAAATATTAACCAAAAAATGGCAAAAAAAAAAAAAAAGAAAGATAGATAGATAGATGATTGTACTTTTCAGGGTTCCCACAGGTTTCTACAAATTAATTTGAGACTTTTTAAGACCTTTTTAACTTAGAACAGAATTTCATGCCCATTTCATGGCCATACTGGCAAAAATTTGTGACTCCTAGAATTTAGGAAAATGTATTTATTTAGTCCAATGCCTTGATTCCCACCATTCTGAGTCATTTCTCATCGGGGGCTGCAAAGTTAGCAATAATTGGTGCCTAATTTCAATATAAATTGTTGGGTTGGAACAGGTGGAACTGAGTAGACTAATGTTACTTTCTTTGCAGCTTGGACATTTATCAGACATATTTAAACACAATACAGCAAACAAGTTTATGGCAACATAACTTAATACCTACCATATCAAATTTAATAGCTTATAAAGACTTTTTTAAGGTATTAAATGCAGATCTGGAAGTTCTTTTAAGACCCTGCGGGAACCCTGTTTAATGTGCCTACAGTAGTACATCATTTAATTGCACAGTTATTATGAGAACTTCTCAATCCTTTAAGCAGATAAAGTATAAAGACTGACCAGATTTGTTCTGCTTCCTCTTGGGGCTGCTGACTGCAGAGGGGAATTCGTTGTGGCCGGGGAGGCCGTTACCAGTGCCGTTCCTCTCTCGCCAGTTATCTGAGTCGCTGCCACTCCCAATGCCTTCTCGACTGTTGGATCGAGATAAGGACAAGGGGGAACCCTGAAGAGCAAATGACATTTCAGTAAAGAGTTCTGAGGGTCTTTCTTCACTACTGAAATGTCAAAGAAAAGCAGTTTGGTCATACATAACACACAATTGTAGAAAGAAGCAAAAGCAAAAAGTAAGTAAATATATCCTTACAAAGATAAGCATGAAGGCAAACATCAGTAAAAGGTACCTCATAGGTAGTGCTCATGCTGGGTTTGTAGGACACATGGTTGGCTCTCCGCAGCTCCTTGATGGTTTCAGCTGGCATGGACTTTGAGAAGCCCAGACCACTCCAAGTGTTGGTGGGAGTTCGCACCTCAGTGACCACAGGCTTCTTTAACATAGCTGCAGGAGTTCAGAAAGTCAGTAAAATATATACATACACTCACATTATTAACTTATGCCTTGCTAAAAACAGTGTTGTCTAATACTGCGGAGTAGCTGTGGCTCAGTTGGTCGACCCTTGACCCCTATCTACGTGTTGAAGTGTCCTTGAGCAAGACCCTGAACCCTAGGTTTCTTCCAGTCAGCGTGTATGAATGTGTGTGTGTGTGTGTGTGTGTGTGTGAATGTGATGCAATATAAACTGCTTTGAGAACCACCATATAAGTGCATGTCCATTTACATTTATATTTACCATTTAGCCTTGCATTGTATCATATCAGAATGAAGGATTTAACACTTCATTTTGTCTAAAGTGATTATTACATAGATCTTAACTCCATAAAACTGAAAATATGAAGACAGTACTTTGTATTTGGAATTGCATATCATATACTAAGAGATTAACTAAATAACAGAAATAAAAGAAACTACCATAAATTTTCCAATTATTTTTCTATTTACTTATTTATAGGTGCTATGTAAACCTTTCATATCCTTTAGGTTATGCGCTCTGCTTACAATTTAAATAAAATCCAGACTATAATGAGGGGCAAGCTCACATTGCCACAATTGTTGTAAATGCATTAATATGAAATTTGTGAATTGCAACGCATGTCCACTTACCTTTGGTTGCCAACAGCTTTTTCTGTTCATAGTCAAAAGCCTGTAAAGACAGTAGACAGATGTAAAGGCTGTGTCTTTGCTGCCAACAGTGCTATGACTTTTTTTTTTTTTTGTGCATGTACCTGCATGTTGGCAAAGGACGACTGTGGTGCCAGTCTGATCCTCTCCCTTTCATTCTGCTGTGCTGCCCTTTCAGCTGCCCGCTCACTACCTGGTGCCCTCTTATCTGCGACAGGACTGTCTGATGAACTGGACTCAGCATCCGAGAGGAGACAGTCAGAACTGGCGGGATAGTAAAAGCATACATATTGTGATGAAATTAGCCTGTATCCTCTTCTCACTGAGCAGTGGTGATTTCACAACAATGACACTTTAAATCCTCTTTGCGGATCAGATTGGAGTGAGTATACGGCAAGTTTTTATTGCTATTATTCCACTGGTTGCTCTAATAACAACAATGCTGACCTGGATGAATCTGTATGAGCCCATATGGCAGCAAATTCTTAAGCTCATAAATCATGTGCAACAAATGCCCATCTGTGACTCTTTATCTAGTTGTCCACCTCTTAAGACTGGATGAATGCAATATGTATTTCTGCAATTGATTCATCATAAAAATGTAAACCTTATGTTTCTGTGTCTTCGTCTACAATAACTCGAAAGGGATGCAACATGAGGACAAAATAAGAGCGAAACACTACTTACTGTAAGTGGGAGTTCTTTGTTCCCTGCAGGAGCTCCACGGCCTGTCGCTTCCCTGATGACGTCTTACATGAAGCCAGCATTTGCTTCAGCTCGCTCCCGTTGGCAGAGTGTGAGGGGCTTCTGGGCATGCCCACTTCCACAAACGTGTCAGAGCCTTTGAGGAAAAACATATTTTTGGTTGTTATTCCTTAAAAAAAATCCTCCATTTTTATGACAACCATAACTGTGCTCTGCTTCATATTTCATCACATATTCCATTCTGATTTAGTGACTTGATTATTCAGTATGTATGAGTGTGTGTAGCTCAATGAGGAATGTACATGTGCATACAGTTAGAAATGTGACAAGTCTCAGTTGGGTCCTGGACTAATTAAAACCACAGCAGTTGTAATTATGGCCTTTTTTCCCCTCTGCTACTCTACATTCAGTCCAACAGAAATCTGCTCAGTGTAACATGTGTATGCATGTGTATAATCAGCAGCTTAATTTAATGTAAACGTAACACTGTATCGTAAAATAATATGATGTCAGTCAACCTTAAAGAATCTCTCTGGGGTTTAATGTTTGAACAATTCCCCAGTACTCCCTCATTCCACAGAGTAGACTGTAGTTGGACTGGGCGAGCCAGTCCAAACACATTCTGGGACACAGGAGGAGGTAAGGGAGGGAGAGACCTTACCGGGACACACCGCATTGGGGGAGGACCGGTCAGAAAACAGCGGGTAAAGAGAGACGCGTGAGAGAGAAGGTTTGAGGGGAAAACCGCGAATGTAAGATGCAGAGGAAATGAGGGCCTTTCTGAACCGCGAGTAGACCAGCAGTTAATCTGTCTCCGTTCCAGCACAATAAACGTACTCAGACGGAGTATAAGGTTAAGAGGACAGTATAGAGAAGTAGAAATAAGTTCATTCCAGGCATTTCCCTCAATGTGGCTTTCAGGATTACATAAATCTTATGTGGAAAAAACTTGACATTTATGTTAAATCTGCAAGGCCAAGGTCCAGCAAACTTGCAGAGTCAAAATTGTTAACAGCTTGAAAATGTTGTCTGTGCAAGGTTACGATAACACATAAATCACAAGATGTTAAGTATGTTTCTGATACATGTGACTACAAAGTAGGGCCCCTCCTGCAAATTCCACAAATTGCAAAAAAAAATCCAAAGAAAACAGCTGATCTTGATATAGAATATATAACATATACATATAAGATAATAAATGTACTTTGTTGAAGTTTAAAGTAAATCCAACAATAATATCACAGACTATATCACTTTAGTAGGTAAAGGCTGGAGGTTAGCATTTCAGTGAGTGGTGAATATTAAAGAAGTGATATTTTGCTTTTTTTTAAAAATGGAATTATGCTTTTTAAAACATTTCCCTGTGGTCTACATAAACTGTAAATGCTATGCTTGGGTCTGAATTCTTCATTAATTCAACTCCACAGGTCCATCTTCAACCCTATTTCTGAGTAATGACACCAGAAAGGTTGTTTTGAGCACTGGCCCTTTAAATGCACATGAGCCACTTCACACCCAACCCCCTCCAGGTTGTTGACTGTGCTGCTCTGTCCCGTTTCTCCGTACTCTGAGAAATGTTCATTGGAAGTCTTGAGCTTATATGTGCAAATGACGCAACAAATTAAGAAGGAATTAAAACAGGTTGTAGAAATCCACTTGATTTTTGCCAGAATGAATATAACGATAGCTTTGCAGCACCTGAAGGGTTAAAATTCAAACTTTATGAACTATTAGGGTCCAACTACACAAATAAATGTACCAAAGACTAATAAAAGTGTAAAATATGACCCCTGTAAGCAGTGGTACCTTCATCTGGGCTGGACTTGCTGGACAGCGGTTCTGACGGGTTGTGTCCACTGGCCTCCTGTACAGAGTCACATGGGGCTGGACTCAAAACTGTTTCTGCAAGTGATGCAGTGGTTATCCTCGCATAGACTGAGCCAGGATGCTGTAAAAAGCATGAACACAGACAGAAACACATTTTGTTACATAAAAAGATATGAAGAAGAATGCAATAAATAAATCTGATTGTGACCAGGACCTTCATTTAAACTAAGTACAGGAGTTTTTTTTTTAAAAGAATTATTGTATTACAGACAGGCCTTTATTTCTAGTTCCGTCTGTCTAAGAATAGCTATGGTGTTGAACATTGTTGTGACCTGCTGCTGTGCTTTATTAAGGTTCTCATAAAATCAATCTCTACTGTTCTGTGGACATTCTTTATAATATTTAATAATATCCCAGAAACTAGATACATTTTGTTGACTCATCCTGCACTCGAGGGTGTATATAATACAAAAAGACACTTCTCAACTGTCTGTGTCCCTGCAGAGGACCTACAAACTGGCTGGGACATCAGCTTAACCAATCAAAGTGTACAGAATTTTTTACATGTAAATATGCAAAACCAAATAGTACCTCTGAGGCAATTTCACAGGGACTCATTCTGTTAATACAAGCTCAGCACTTCCTGTAAATGGTTTAAATTAAAAACCATCCAGCATTTCAGTACAGAAACCCTCCCTTTGTTAAAAATAATTTTATTGTGAAACACTTCCATTGATTTGCAAGGTTCTCTTACAGCAGTGGAATTTGTGAATCATGTGGTGCATAATAAAGTACAGTTTGGCTGAGACTACGGATGGGCAATTTTTTTGGATTTAATTGGAGTGATGAAAGTTTTGTTTCCTGAAGATAATGAAAAATTGAGGTGAGTCATCTGGAGACCATTTCTGCACAACAACAATTAAAAATGCAACCTGTCTGCTTCTGTTATGCATTAGTTGTCAATGTGTTTCTCCATTCAAATGTGGCACATAGGTTTAATAATGAAAGAATATTTGGAACCATATTTTGTCTTCAGTTCTTAGAAGCAGAAAACAATTAATTAAAATTGTTAATTGTTCGCAACACTGAAAAAAAAAATGTTGATATTTTTTTTGGTTCATATCACCCACCTAGCAGAGACATTAATAAACATTCTCCCACTGTTGTTACTATCGTCACAGTTTGGCAACCAAAGAGTGAGAGGAAGGAGGTAACAGGAGTAGAACTTCAGCATAAAATGACTCTTTAATCAATGTGACATGTACATTTCTGTACACCAAAGGTACTTTCCTCAAGTGCTCTTTTAAAATTGGCATCCCAGTTTGGGTTTTATAACTGACAATGTTTAAATTCTTTATTTTTGCAAAAACATAAATACCCCTATTTCTAAAGCATGGTTCTTAGCTTAGCTTGATTTGACAAGGTAATTGGATGCATGCACAGCGTGGTTTCCACTCAACTTAAACTGCTGATATCTGCGACTGTAGGTACCTTTGACTGAACTCCAGTTTCTATTCAAGGATATGGAATTACAGGTTTACCTTGACATGTCCATTGAGACTGCAGGGCCCTTTGGTGCAGTCAGGCACCCCATTGGGCTGCTTGTCTATGGGAGCGAGGCCTGGTGGAGGGGATGGTGTGCTCTGTGTGTAACCCTGCACGCCTGACAACAGGATGCTGCTCAGGGTCGCCTGGGTTGCAGGGTGCAGCATCAGCTGAGATGAGAAGGCTGTAATTGTGGTAGTGAGGAAATGGGAGTAAAAAATTATATGAGTGATTTGTTGAGGGAAATGAGGAGAAACATTGGTTTAATATTTACGCTCGCCTGACACCAACCTTGGGTGCTGGTGAGTGAACTGGGCCAGAGGGAGGGGGAAGGTGTGGGGGTGCTGGGACTCGGAGTCTGCAGAGGACTCATGGAGGAATTTAAACTGTTTAGGACAGCGTTCGGGGCCGCCGAGTTGGTGAGTGAATGGGGCGCCGTTGCACCCAGGAAACCTAAGGAGCAAAGAAAGAAGAGAGACATAAAGAGATGGATACATCAGCGGTGGTCCTGTCAAAGTATGGAGACATTTTTCAAGCTAATCACACGTTACATTTAGGCTCTCAAAAATAATCTTGGTCTTCCAGCTATTTAACTGGAATTTCATCGAATTGCCATCAACCAGACAGCAAATGAGAGGAAGAATTTCTCACAATCTACAAGGTCACGGATGCAAAGTATATGTCTAGTGTGTCCTCATGCTCAATAAAACCATGTTATTGAGAGCACCAACAATGTGGTTCCTGGTGTCTTAACCCAAACACAGTGTATGAAAACAGAAAGAAGCAGGTCTGTGGCTTTAACAAGGGGCTAGTTTGGCTCCAGGAATAAGGCCAGGGATTCTTCTGGCAGGCTGGTCTGTAATCTGAGGAAGAGAGGCATGTAGCAATTACTAAAGGCCAGGATGTGGCCGTCCACAGCTTCATCCCCAGGCCCCTAGGTTTACACAAGACAGCAAGAAGAAAGAAACTTCTACTGTACTGGGACAATATGGCATTTCCTTTGTTGTGTTCTACTGTACTTTAACTACAAAAATATGTATATACACACATACATTCATTTGGCCATCCATCAGAGTAAAAGAACAAAAATACCATTATTGGTAAGTGATTATTGTTGAAATACATTGTATTATAAGTTATGCAGACTATCATTTAGATAGTTACTAAGTGAAATATACTTCAGTTTTCCTAATCTGTTATCTACATTATTAGGACTTTAAACAGATGTTACTGTATTAATAAGGAAGCAAAAGTAATGTGTAATGTTGCATAAATGTGAGATGGGGGTGGGATTTAATAAGTTTTCTTTTTCCCACTCCTTTTTGAGCAGTACATATTTAATTTATTTTGTTATTAATAGTGTACAGGGGTTGGACAAAATAATGGAAACACCTTCTATGATGCCACAATGTTAGGTGTTTCCATTATTTTGTCCAACCCCTGTACATGGCAATTGCTATTTTGTCTTGATAATCTTTATTCATTGTACAAAATTTTTAAAAATGTTTTCTTCTTCTCAAAACAAATGAATGAATGAATGAATGAATGAAAGAAATGAATGAAAAATACACTCTACAAAAAACGGTCAAAATAGTTTAATGATGCAAATGAAGCTGAGTGAGGAAGACTATCCCTCTGTGCTCATCTTCATCCAATCATAAAATGACATCTTCAGGTTTAGCCAATCATATATAAGCCATCTTTAAAACGATTCTCCCTCTCTGCTGTCATTTACATTTCATTCCAGCACCATGGACCATTTGCAGACCCCCCCACCCCCATCCCACACACACTTTAATCACCTCCACTGTGGACATTTGCGCCACTCCAATCAGTTTCCCTCATGTCAAAGTGTCCCAACCTCCAGCTCCATTCCTTATCACTCTCACCAGTTTGTCGCCTCTAGAGTTTCTCTCATAAATGAAACACCTAATCCAAAGGACCACTTCCTATGGTAATCTACTTCCTGCTGGGGTCTGAGTGCCAAAGCCTGTCCTTCCTGTTCCCTATAAATTCAGCCTTAAGACATATTCTCTCATTCTATTTTATTCTTCCTTTAATGTCACCTGAGTGAAATACAAACCTAATGTGAGTAAGCGTACAGACTTTTGGAAATAACTACTAGAATGAGACCACTGTGACTGGGTGTTCAAATGCATTTTCTGTCTTTTCCTTTGTGGATCTTGGTGAAGTTGAACTGCATTTTCCTCTGATGGACAAGTGATTTGTAGATTCCATGCTCTTCAGTAATGATGCTGTACCCTCTGTGTGAAACCTCAAAATTTCTCCTCGTCATGCAATTCATTTCTTTTGCTGAAATATAAATTACACTGTACTGTCTGAGCCTTATATATTTGGCTGATGCATGGGAAAGTGTTTATTTTTTTTCAGTCATCTAATATCGAATTACACTTTTCCACTGCATGTATCATGCCATTGTCAAGATTTTATCTATTTCTATTTATTATTTAACCAAGCAAAGTTATCAAAGGGTGTAAGCGGGTTAAATGGTTGTTATATTGAATTTCTACATAAAAATCAAAGGTAATGTAATAACAATTTTGTCCAAAGCTATATCATTATCCTATAAGGCCTACGAAACTATAAATCAATGACTATGTGAAATGAATAAGATTTTTAACTTAACTTTAACTAGGAGCGCAAGTAGTGATTATTTCCACAGTTGATTAATCTGTTGCTTATTTCAGTTACTAATCAATTAATTGTTTGGTCCATAAAATTTCCGACAACGTTGGAAAAAATGACATCCTCATATACCTTGTTTGGCCCACATCTCCAGCATATTCAGATAAATATCTTAAACCCTATTCCCATGGGACTAGCACAACCTGTGGACTATCAGAGACTTGGGAATTAACCCCCATGTTTGTGTTTCAAGTGGTGCATTTGCATTGGGATAAGTGAAATGTGTTTTTGACTTGAATCGACTAACATTATTCCCTAGTTCTGACGTCAAAGGCAGATTCACCACTTAAAGGAGTGATATTTTGCTTTTTTAAATGGAATTATGCATTTTAAAACATTTCCCTGTGGTCTACATAAACTGTAAATGCTATGCTTGGGTCTGATTTCTTCACTAAGTAAACTCCACAGGTCCATCTTCAACAATATTTCTGAGTAAAGACAGGAGAAAGGTCATTTTGAGCGCTGACCCTTTAAATGCACATGAGTCACTTCACGCCCCACCCCCTCCAGGTTGTTGGCTGTGCTGCTCTGTCCCGTTCAGCCACTTGTGTTTGTTAATGCAACTGAACATTTTAGGTCATTGGCCTGAAGTTTGGACATATTTTCAGTATGCACTACAACTGCTAACAAACGATTATGTCATACTCTGAGAAATATTCGTCGGAAGTCTTGACCTTATATGTGCAAATGTTGTGATGTAACTAGTTATACAATGTAACAAATTACGAAGGAATTGAAATGGGTTGTAGAAATCCCCTTGATTTTTGCCGGAATTATTATAAAAATAGCTTTGCAGCATCTGGAGGGTTCAAATTCAAACTTTTTGAACTGTTAGGGTCCAAATACACAAATAAATGTACTAAAAGAGTAATGAAAGTGGGTTTAGCAAAATATGACCCCTTTAAGGAAGAAGATGTGTTCTTGGAGTAAAATTGCAGCCATTTTCTTCCTCTCTTGCATGCTAATCATGATACAGCGCTGCTACTTCTGCAACTGCAGTTATAAATGACAGAAATTTTGTGAACACTTTTGTTGTTTTTTTTTTTTTTACTTGCATTGCTACAGCACCCTCACCAACCCAAATCTTTCCATATTCCATAATCCCAGCCCCCCCCACCCCACCAACCCACTTGGATTTTCACTTGAACTTCATCTGCTTCAAACTTCATAGCTTTGCAGCACCTGGAAGGCTCACATTCAAACTTTACGAACTGTTAGGGCCCCCAAATACACAAATAAATGGACCAAAGACTAATAAAAGTGGTTTTAGCAAAATATGACCTCTTTAAAGAGTCCATACCATAGCTGTCTGTCAAATTTTTGGATTATCTTTGAGATGCTGCTCTTCTGAAGGGCTTAAATTTGCTCTTTCAGTGAATATCCCTATTGTGACATGGGCCTTCGGATTTTCCATCCAAAACACATTTAAAACTTTCAGTTATTATCACTAGCGCAGCCATTTTAGTCCTCGACCAGGAAATCAGCAGAAAAAATGAGCAGAGGAAACAAATTATGTTGCATTTCTCACCAAATTACAGATATGTTGCTTTGCACTGGAGTTGCTGAAATATGTAGGTAATTAGTAGTAGAATTTTTTTTTTTTTTTTTTACAAATCACAGGCATGGCAGATTCACATGGGATTAAAGTCAAAGATGATCTCTGCAATTATTACAGATGACCAGAGGTTCACAGATAGTACTAGTCTCATGAGAATAGGGCTTTAGAGGAGGAACGAAACAGGAATTCAATTAAAATTTAAGATGAGAGAATTAGGAGCTCTCGTGTTTAAAGAAGAAAAATAAAAAATAAATCCTCAAACTGATTATCTATTACCAGAATAGGTTAGTGATTAATTTAATAGTTAATAACTAATTGGTTAACTATTGGATTAAACTAATGTGAAACCACTGGAAGGTGTTATATATTAGATGCAATTACAGTTTTATAAAGTGCAAAGAAAAATGTCTCCATTCAACATGTAGTGATATAGATTTTCAGTGGTTACAAAGAAAGATGATATATACACGTCCATAAATGCTCGATACAGCACTTATTTCAAAACACTTTCGATGCAGTTGCAGCAGAGTGAGAGTTATTACTATATGAGCCATGAGCTACCTGCTGTCATCTTCCTGCACTATCTGCTCTTTTTGATGAATCAGTCATGTCTTCATAGCCATTTTTAAGAGTTAGTAGTGCTGTGTTATATAAAATCAAAAAGCTGATGTCTCATACTATGATAAAACTACTCTTGCGACACTCTATAATAAATATAAAAATGGCCGATGGGGAGGAAAAAAAAAAATCATGAGAAGTTTTCCAGTATGAACTCCATGCCTTCATGTTGAGGTCAGCTGAGCGGACAAACAAACTCCTACGCGATCGTAACCGTTCATCATCGTATGATACATAATCTTGTGATTCATTCAAAGTATTGCCACTAAGCTGAGGTTATTTTCTGATGGTTGGCTGATCAAAGATTGTACACGCGGGACTCACTTCTTGGCATGAAATTCATACCACTGAGGTCGATTTGCAGACAGCTCCTACTGTAAGGCGCATATAAAGATTGCGGTGCTGTGAATCACTGGCTGCGATTTACATGGACATTGCATTTTAAAATCATTTTCACTCCATGATTCAGTGAACCAGCTGATAACAGAATTTGAGAACGTCTGGCAAAGGGACGTCAATGGGTGGATGTTTTTCGCTCCAAGAAAATACTCTCACTGTTCTCAGTGTGTGCAACCAGTCCAGATGTGAATGACGTTGATTTATGAGGACATTAGTTCCTCTACAAAGACATTTCATTGCTAATGCATTTCAAGTGTGGAAAAAATAGTGGTGTATTTTCTTTTCTCACCAATTTATCTTTCCTGAGCATGTAAAATGGTGAGCAGAAATCATCTGAATGATTAAACCAGATGAAGTTGAGACCGTGTCATTACCCAGATTGCTTAACCCCAGTCCAGCTGAGGCCAGGATGTCCAGGCCAACGGGGCAGATGAGGGATGGGGATGGGCCGTTGGTGGTGGGATTCACTGCTACAGAGGGTGAGGAAGACGACACCCCGTTGCTCTCGAGACCCAAGATGAACTTTCTTGCTTCGTACATGTTGACTGCATTCCTCTCCACACTCTTGACAATCACAGACTAAGAGAGGAAAGAAAGTAAAGAGAAGAGGGGAAGGCAGGAAGATAGGAAAGAAGAACAGGGTAAAGGAGAGAGGAAATGCAAATGGAAAAAGGGGGAAATGTGAGATGGGAAGAGGGAGAAAACAGACAGAAATAAGGGAGTAAAAGGGGAGGAGTGAGGGACAGATAGGGTAGGGAATGTTGGCACCAAAGATAGGGAGTGAAAGGGAGGATGAGGGGAAGACAAACAGAAAAGGGAGGAAGGAAGAGGGAATTAAGGGTAGATTAGATGGATAAACATTGAAGCAATGTAGGAGAAAGGAGGAGACATGGGAGCAAAGTTTGAGAGAAAGCATTTCTTAATCAATTGCATAACATACGAGTTATCTGACTGATATCAGTGAAAAGAATGAGGAAATATTAGTTGCTTTCTTTAACATGAGGATATTACACAGTGAAGGATAAGCACACAACTATTAACAGTGAAGGTTTTTTTTTTCTTTTTTCTTTTAAATTTTCCACTTTTCCATATAAACAGGAATGAACGTGAGCACAGATCATTTCCCGCTCTCTCCGTTTTGCAGAGCTTTTGAAAAACGAATTCCAATCACGATCGGTCTTTACTGACATGCACACACGCCTTTAAGGGTCTGCCAATGCGCTGGCAACACAGAGGCGACTGCACGCATTTGGACGGGCCTTTTGGATTACTGCTGTCACCTCGTTAAAATGTTTAAGTGAAGGATTTTTAAGAGGATCTGGGCTGGGTCGATGTTTACACTGGCACCTCCACATTAGTCTCTACAGGCTTGTCTGGTTTGGGCTCTGGGCCCTGGCTCAGGAAGGGACACGGGCATCTAAAAGAGACACTCAGGACCAGGCCAAGAAGGGAAATATAATTAGGAATGTAAAGTATGGCAAAGCACTTTACCATAAGTAAAAATAGAGCCTGACTTTAAGCCATGTTACAACACATGTGCAAAACAGGAACTATAAAAGCTTGTAAATCACAAAATAATATGAAAATGACCCACAAATTACATTAATACATTAGGTGGTGTAGCTTCTAAAAGTTGAGAGAGTGAGCACAGGCAAACCAGCGCTTCAACTGGAATCACTGATGTATAATATGAGGGTTGACTGTATGCGTCCATCAGGTGAAGCATGTCTGGCAAGCTGTGTGTGGACTTAAGATTCCCCACTGTGGCTGACGTCGATTTGCCAAGAGGTTTCTCAGTGTGGGTATGGCAAATTTCCCTACAGTCTAAAGCTTCACTTTGTGTTTTTTGAAAACCAAGTAGTGATGACATGTGACATGACAATCTATAATTTGCTTCAATCTCCCGCACTGACGTTTGAAGAACAGTGTACTTGCATGGAACAGCGGCTTATTTGTTTCTTGGAGTCTCTTTTTTTCTCAGCCTGACACTGAATTTGAAGGAGTAAGACAGCATCCATGCAAGTAGACAGCTTTCCAAGTCGTACATTTTCTTTCTACTTTTAGTATGTGCTGCAGCTGCCCTTACGAAGTGCATACTGTAATTCGTTAACTTTGACCCCTCATACATCTATCACAGTCTGCAGCACGACACTCAACCCGCCCAAACCCTGTCACCGGATACAGAAGGACACAGTGGGATTAGGACGTAATAAATATTGGGTTGACCATTATTCACACTGAAATATCACTGATAATGTTTTTGTTATGTTTTGGTGGGTCTCAGATATAAGAATGTAAAAATGAAAAAAATAAATCTCTGGTCATGAGTTTAAAACATAGGTGTGTACCTTGCTGGGTTGTTTTGGCTTGGGTTTAATACTAATGAAGACATCCAGCTGTTCCATTAGTGCTGTGATACACTGGGGCTCCACCTCAATGTCTTCTTTAATATCAAACATTAGCACCAGAGGCAAGCAGCCCTGTGGAGAAAGAAAAACACACAAAATCAAAAATAACCAATAACTTTTTTTCTTTCTTACGTCAGCAGGACATTTACTGTTTCATCCTCACTAGCACCCATATTGTAGACTTGTCGCAGAAGTAGTAAATTTTGTTTTATACTATACCATTTGTGGACCTACATGTTAACCACCCCAATAAATACAAGATTCACTGCTGAATTCACTCACGTCCCACACAGAGCATTGGGAAATTCCTCCAAGAGCAATCTGTTTTGCATGATCACCACCACAAGTGCCACAGACGTCTATATTTTGGGCAGAGCGCTGGACAGCACTACTCCTGTGAGTGGGTGTAATTAGCAGCAGAGTACAGGGCCAGACTGGCTCTGACGGGCCCCGTCAGATTGGAGCTGTAATCTACAGTCTGGCAGAAAATGGCCAAATCACACAGTACAATACTGTGGACAGGACTCCTTCTCCTCCTCCTCCATGTTTACTTTCGCCTTCTACAGCTAAATACACTACCATGTCCTCTCCTCTCTGTCCTTTCTCCCACTTTGGTTCTGTTGCCATCTTCCCCTGCTGACCTCTTCCCCCTAACTCCACTTGTATAAATTAGTAGTTTGTTATTTTCCCACTTTCACAGACAGACAGTGTGAGGCTCCTTCTTCTATGTCCTGTTTTCAGACCAAGACAAAGTCATGTTTAGTCACTGCAACAACTCTGGCATTTGCTAAATGTCTTTGGGGCCAAATGGGAGACCGCAGACAAAGAGAAGGCAGCTCTGGCAGAATCACTGCCCCACATTATGGATCTCCTAACACAGAGCCAGCGATGTTTACGGGTGAGATGCCTTATATCCACGAGCTCAGCAGAAGCTTCAACCCAAAGCTAATTAAACAACCATCACTTCTAAACTTTTTTTAAACCGACTTTTGATTATATTTCTGAGCAGTTCCAATATGGGTAGCCTCAGTGGTCATGGGCAACAAGACAAGAATGACCACAGAGCATTAAGAACCAACAGAAATTTAAATCTGAGGCCACTCCTCAGATACAAAATGTTAATGTACTGACCTCTGAATTACAGGCCTGAAAGTTAAATCCATCAAAATTTCATGGCAAGCCAAATCATCTCTGTTACACCCATAAGGATAATCTGTATAGACTCAAGCCAAGAAGATGCAAATACATGTTCCAAAACTCAACAACAGGTATGTGGCAGTTATAAATCATGCAAGCTAACCTTGACTAACTGACACAATGATTATAGCAGTATAAGGAGAACCAAGAAAATATCTCTCAAGGTTACTCAAAACCCCAAAAGACAATCACAGTTAACTTCTTGAATCCTGTGCATCATTCATATATACCATAATGAGGTTAGAAAAGCAGTGATACCCATTATTGCTACCACAGCCCATGAGGAATCTGTATATGTAAGGAATTACTGCCAATGCTATCCCTAAACCACAAAAACACAGCTTAGCAGTTACAAGTAATTCACTTTCACTGGTCTGAGTCCACAAACAATAGTCAAGGTACAAACCATGAGGTACTGCCGCGCCAGGCAGACAGATTCAATGGTGCCCTGAATGTAAACGGTGGATTTCTTCTGGGGGCTGTTGGGGTCAGGGAAGTGGATCTGGGCTCCCGTCCTCTGGGTGATGTGCTTGATGTTGCTGCCATTGCGGCCCTTCATGAAGAGGTGATGTTGTGGTGCGATGTCCAGGTGGGTGGTGACTGAGATGGTGCTGGCCAGGCTACCAGCCAGATGTTCCAACAGCAGGGCTGTACCCCTCTGGGAAAGCAAGGATAACAAGATAATCAGCCTAATAACCGACTATATTTAACCTGCTATAATCAATCATTTATTTAAAAAGCATTCCCAACAGTGAGATGGTAAAGGAGATTTCTATTATAAAGCTCTACCAACAACTAGAGTTTTTTAACTTACCATTTTGCTTTACTCCTTTGATTTGCTCTTTCTCTTTCCATCACCTGTTTCCAGGAGCAGCAGGCAATTTTGCAAAATTTCCCATAAATCTACTGCAGTGAAGTCAAACCAATTAATTTTATGTAGCTCAACATCACAAATCTGCCTCAAAGGGCTTTAAAATCTTTTCAGTATACAAGATGCTTTATCCTTCAGCCCTTTATGTGAGTGAGGACACCCTCCATTCCTATTAATAGTATTAATGATGGACGCATATGTTGAAAAAAATGTCAAAGTGTCTGTACTAGAGTACAGCTCCAGCTGAAGTTTTGAGAGCATGTCTGTTTGAGACTTTGCCAGACTGAGCTGGCCCACTTCCAGTCATTTCCCAGCACATATGTATTGGGTAAAGTAATATGATATGGCTTGTCTAGATTTTCCAAAAGCAGAACATATAAATAAATAACAATAAATAACTGGATCAAGCTCTAACAATGCAAAAAAGAGTGACTGTGATGAGTGGAAAAATTAAAAACACCACTTTACAGCCACTCCCTCTGATTGCTGAGAGGAAAATAGTTTTTGGGCCAATGTGCATGACGATGCATCACTGATTGTGGTGCTGAAATAACCCTGTACTCATCCTCAGAGCACACTTCACACTTAGCAAATCAGATATTTCTCGAAGAAGTTGGTAAAGAACAAACCAGAACAAAAGTTTAGTCAACAGAAGGAAAAAAAGGAAGAAAAAAAAATTGAATAATCCAGGTTTAAATGTAAGGTTTTGAAAATCAGAGTTGGTGTTTTTAAAACAACCAGATGACAAAATGTTTAATTCAGAAAAATCCCCTTTCTACATTGGAAATCAGAACCATCTGTTAAGGGTCACAAGGACCATGAAGCCCATTTCCAAGAGAAAACACCACTACTTTCTATATAACTAGTGGAAACTATTGTATTTTCCATTGCATCTGCCTACAGCTGAACAGTCTCAGTCTTTGCTTTGCCTGCTCTGCTTCTGCAAGCCATCACTTGGCCTAGTAAAGCAAGTCATTTCCAGCGTGGAAGCAGAGTTCACGCATTGCGGCCAGCATAACACAGCAATCCGCAGCGGTTTTGGCAATCCTCAGAGGTGTTTCAAGAGTCTCACACCACCACATAACATAGCGCACATATTCCTCTAATCCTCTGGCCTCTTCCTGGCATGGCTCCCAATCATGACTGACCCCTCAGACCTACCACAAACTCAAGGGCCCGGCCTCAGTGTACATACATGTCACTCATTGCACATCGGACAAGCAACGAAAACAGCAATGTACACAAATGCACGCTTCAATCCAAATCCAAAAACGAGTGCAAAACGCATACATGAATGAATGCACAGACATGCGTACAGATAATATACATAATCCACCACTGGCAAACTGAACAGAGATCTATAGTTCATCTAGATGGTGTGATTAATTGGTAGAGACAATACGAAGACTGGGCAGCTTTTGCTAAACCACTCAAACTCCAGTTGAGAGGTTTGCATACATATGTACAGACAGTAAAATAGACAGTGTGTTTAGAACCATACTCAAAGAGCAGATTCAAGCCATCACAAGAGCTCTGATCTATTTTAAGTCAACATTTAACTGAAGGGACTTTTGGAAGTGCTGCTGCAGTTGAGAGACTTAGTTAAAAGAGCAGCGTCTAGAGCATCAGTAGTGCTGAGGTGAACTCATAGCGATCAAGCCCCTCAACTCATATCTCTCAGCACTCCATTGCCCCTGTGGTGCTTAAAGTATTGCAGCAGTGTATAAGAGAGGAGGGAGGAACGCTGACAGTGTTGGTGGGCTTTGACATGGCAACCCTCAGGAAACCTTTCTTGGCATGTGGCTCACCACGTAAAGGAAAGGAGAGGAAAGTGAAACGACATAACAGAGTATAAAGGCTTTTTAGAGACTTTAAACCTGCAGAATGACAATACTCCATTTGTTACTAATGACTAAAAGGGAAATACAGGCCAAAACAAGTGTATCAGGAAATTCAGCCTCTTCATTTCACCCACCCGTGTACACAAATATGGAGCAGCGGTCTGCCACTGAAAGTACCCAGGGACCCACTCCAGATCTAAACCAGTCCCTTGATCAAGGGTATATACATGGTTTTGATGGTGGGGGAAAACCAGAGTACCCCCAGGAAATCCACTCGGCACGGGGAGAACATGCAAACTCCACACAAAAACGCCCCATTCTAACCAAGAATCGACCTCAGAACTTTCTTGCTGTGAGGCGACAGTGAAAACCATGGAATTCCAAATATATCACTGAATACCTAAAATAAGCTAATATGGTTAACCCTTAGTATGTATGAGCACATATTCATGGGTTTAGACCATTGTGAGACAGGCTAATTTCACCCTACTGATGAAGTGTTCTATTTGAGAATTTCCAGTCAGGTTTTAGGGAACATCATAATACAGAAACGGCATTGGTCAAAGTTACCAATGACCTTCTAACTGCTTCAGAGAAGGGTCTTGTTTCTATACTGGTTTTATTAGACCTTACTCTGGCTTTCGACATTGTTGACGACCACATCCTTCTACAACGATCGGAACAATCAATTGATATTAAAGGATCGGCATTAATGTGGTATAAGTCCTATCGAAAGGATCATTTCCAGTTTGTTAATGTTAATAATGAATCTTCTCAGTGCACTACAGTTGGTTATGGGGTTCCTCAAGGCTCAGTTCTTGGACCAGTACTGTTTATCTTATACATGATTCCTTTAGGCAACTCAATAAGGAAACACTCCGTTAACTTTCCTCGTTACGCTGACAATACCCAATTATAATTCACCTATTACACCAGATGAAGCCAATCAACTGACTAAACTACAGGAGTGCATTAAAGATATTAAAAACTGGGTGAACAACAACTTTCTGCTGTTAAACTCAGACAAAACTGAAGTCGTTGTGTTTGGCCTAAAAACTGTTAGGGATGCAGTGTCTAGTGAAATAGTCACCATGGGTGGTATTATCCTGGAGCCCAAAACCACCGTGAGGAATCTAGACCTTATTTTCTATCAGGACTTATCATTTAACTCAAGCATAAAACATTTATAGAACTGCCTTCTTTCCATCTGTGTAATACTGCTACAGTCAGGCATATTTTTTTCCCTTTACCCTCTCTCTTTAACCCCAACTGGTCAAGGCAGACGACTATCCTCCAGGAGTCGGGGTCTGCTGGAGGATTCTGTTGGGTTTCTGTACATTGGCTTGAGAGTCTGGTTTCGACCAGCCCTATACAGGGTGAGTCAGAAAAAACGCTCTTTCCATTTAAAGAAATTGTACTGCTAAAACGGAAACACTGATTTTTCTTTTGACCATACAGTCATATTGATGTGGTTATTGAGCATGTCTGGTGATGTAGTCATAGATTTATTGCATTGCATAAGAGAGAGAAGGTCCATTGTTTATTGGGCACTGAAATACCTGCCAACACAATGTATGCCACAGTGAACAAACTTGAAATTGACAACAATTACAGGAGTCGGGGCTTTGCTTTCACACTCAGGACATAGGCCTACATGACAGTGCCCAGGGAGTTTTCATCATGGCAAGACCACAGCGATTGCAGGTATTATTTCCTCATCGAGTTGTCTGTTTGGGTCAGGAGAGAGAGTGGCCACCTAGATCCCTGGACTTGACCCCCCTTGATTTTTTCTTGTGGGGGTATCTTAAAAACCGTGTATCAGACTGTTCCACAAACTCTTCAGGAACTCCGAAATCGCATCACGGCTGAAATCCAAGCCCTACGACGAACACGAATGGCGAGAAGAGCTGTGTTAGAGATGCGACAATGAGCACAGATTTGCATCAATCTGAATGGTAGCCAGGTTGAAGGTCGTGGCGGACGACTTCGTTGAGACAAAACATTTTGATGGCGAGTAAACATGCTGTAATGGTTGACAATATCAATTTCATTCACGGTGGCATAAACTGTGTTGGCAGATATTTCGGTGCACAATAAACAATGGACATTCCCTCTGTTATGCTATGCCATAAATCAATGATTCAATCGCCAGACATGCTCAATGACCACATCAATATGACTGTATAATCAAAAGAAAAATAAGCATTTCCATTTCAGTGGTACAATTTCTTTAAATGAAAAGAGCGTTTTTTCTGACTCACCCTGTATGTAAAGTATCAAGAGATAACTTTTGTTATGATATAAAAAAAAATTGATTGATTGATTGATATTCACCATTAACTACCTGCCCGTTAGCATATCTATTAGGTAGCACTGGTTCATTAATAGTTATTACAAAGCACTTACTGAAGCCTTATACCCTTAACAATTCTGCCTCAAAATCCTCCTAAATAACACTTATTTATGGGACTTGTACATCAGTTACACTCTTAATATCCATAGTAGTATGACAAGAATATCTCCCTGAATAGAGCTTACTAAATCTGGTCTATTCTTATGCAACAAGATACAAGCCCTCAGGTGATAATATTACAGTCTAGCTTATATCTGTCTAGCCAAAAATCACATCTACTATTCAGTCACCCACCTTGACTGCGTTGGCATTATTCTGTGAGCCGCGAACCACGCCTGTGGCTCTGTACAGGCGTGTTGGCGGCTTAAAGGAGACTGTGAGGTTGTAGGTTTGTGAGATGTGCTGCACGGTGGGGGAGCTGGGGTCGGACTGCATGATGGCTGGAAGCTCGAAAGACAGAACAAGAGGGAGCAGCTCCTGCAATATGGAAAGACAGAGGGAGATGGATGAGTGGGGGCCGAGTCATAGACAAAGAAACAAACAGAGAGACAAAAATCAGAATATTTCTTTGTATTAGTGAATTGCAAAGACACCCGCTGGAACAGTACAGTTACATAAAGTCGGAAAGCTCATCATTATGCTGTCACTGCTGCTGTGAGAACTGATGTAGACATATTGCTATATATGATGAAAATGGCTCTCAAGCAGAGTGTGGTAGCTTTTATCACCTTGTGCTGCTGTTTCTGTCCATTTGGAGTTTGAGTAACAGCTCAGAGGAGGAGAGAAGAGAAGAGAAGAAGAGAGGTGGGGGGTGGAGGTTACATAGGGTAGACTTATGCGAATTGACATTCAGACATAACAAGCCTCTATTTGGCAGAAGGTGGCAGAACTTGGCATGTAAGCCTGCCAACTCAAATATATCCAGAGAGGTTAATCAATACAAGGTCAGAAGTATCGAGAGGAGAAAGAAATTATTATGCAGTGTGCTACAGTTGACAGTAATGATGCCATTTTAGCAACACTGATTTAAACATTGCTTTGCAGTCCATTCACATATGAATAAATACTGCATACTATTAGTGGTTCATGAAGTGTTATTCTTCTACATTGATTTGAAGCTGGTAAATGAAGCCATAAAATTGGAGGAATCAAGTCATCAGGAGCAGCCACATATCTTTGGTCATTTGTTTCACAGTGGCCATTCAACAGAACAGATGCAGTAAAGATGGTCTGGGTTTAAACATACACATATTTATGCATGCATGAGAGAGAAATCACACAGGCACACACCCATTCACAGACAAACTAAAGCAATGTACAGAGGCGCACACAATGAGGGGAATATGAAAACACACACACACACACACACACACAAAGTTATCCAAACACTGACTCTTGGGCAAAGTGCCACTATGGTTTTGGCTGCCAGTGAAGGGCAAGCAGCATGAATTGCTCCAACCAAAGAAATGCATCTCTGATCAGTCCCATATGTGCTTGGCCTTACATTTATATCACGTTTCAGCACTCGCTCTCCAAGGGCTCCAGAAATTTAGGTCAGCATTGAGGGAAATACAAGAGAGGACAAGCAGAACAGCAGGAGTCAAGCTCTGAATGAAGAATAGACTGATTTTATGGTCGAGCTGACCTCAGCCTTTTTTAAAAAAGTCTACCTGGCAGATATGAGCTTCACATGTATTCAGTCTGAAAGTAGTGTAAAAGCCTCTGTTCTCCTGACATAAGGGTGAGAAATGGGGAAGGAAACAAAAAAAAAAAAAAATCAAAATATCTTCGAGGTAAAGCAACTGGTCAGACCTTTCATCACCTGCCTGTCAGCTCCACCTCTGAAAACTTCTAAAAATCCCCAGAGAACAAATCACCTCAACAACAGACTTGCTGCAGACTCAAACAGACCTCCACCCACAAAAAAAAGGCTGTGAAATACTGTAGCATCTGTAAATGTTAAAGGGACATTTTGGACACCAGCACCGTTTCTGAGAGAAAAGGCACAAACAAACCACTTCTGGTTCCAGAGGGATGTGGTCTGTGGACCACCCAGAATCAAACACAAAACCTACTGTACATGGTTAAACACTGGTAACACTAAAAGAAGAAGAAGAAACCCACCTTTATTCTGTGCCTTTAAATGCACAGTATGTCATTTATGCTGATACACATCGCCCAATCAAAACAAAACAACAAAAAAATCTAGTTTGATCATAATGTGGGATCATATGATTTGGTGTTTTCATCTCTACTACCTATAAAAATCTGACCCAACTCAGACAGAAAATATAAAATATAGATGATACAATGCATTAATGTGTTATTCACTTCACATTTAGCATTAAATACTCTATTAATTGGAAACAATTATTCGACCACCTGTGATTTTCCATAGAAATTCAATAAAACGTGGCCTTTTCATATTCTCTTCTTGGAATAATAACTGTTTGCACTTGGTTTTCATCATCTGAGCTTCTTAATTTATTATTGAGGAAAATTAAGTTTCATTTGTCAATAATTTCAAAACAGCTTATATCTGTATTAAATTAGTTGTAACAGAAAACACTTCATGCATCTTTTGCCAGATTCATGCTGCATATTTGTACACAAGAAAATCCTTGATGGCTTTACAAGTCACACAGATGACAACAGTTGATTTTTCACTTGTTTGGTCCAATAATCATTTCCAAAGCCGTTTGTCAATAAATCAGTTCTCTACTGTGGTGCAAAATGGCATGAAAAATAACACATTAAAGCAGTGTACTGAAATACTGTTTTATTACTGGTGTTATGCGAGTATGATTCTGTGACATGATTTACTCCTACTATGGATATGTGCAACAACATTTATGTTTTTAACAGATAAACTTTTTGAATGTTATTATTATTAATGATATTATCAGTTTTATTCTGTATTTGTCATGTTTTTCCTGTTAAGCAGACATAACAGTATGAAAAGGAACAAATTAAAAAACCTATTACATTGAATAACTTACTTGTACTTGTAGTAGCAGTACATCCACTGTCAGTACTTGTATATGTAGTAGTAGTATTAACAGTCATGGACTTTTGTTGTGGTTATTGGTAATTATACTAACACCAGCTGATCTACTTTTGACAGTTCTAGTTCAGTTATCTGTGCATCAATTGCATCCATGTGTCTCCCCCTATCCCCACCTCCCCTCCCCCAGTCTCTCTCTCTCTCTCTCTCTTTAACCCCAACTCGTCAAGGCAGACATCCATCCTCCAGGAGTCAGGATCTGCTCCAGGTTTCTGTCTGTTAAAAAGAAGTTTTTCCTCACCACTGTCACCAGTCACAAGTGTTTACTCCTGCAGGATTCTGTTGGGTTTCTGTAAATTGGCTTGAGAGTCTGGTTTCGACCACTTTTATATCCTCTTGAGACCCAGGAAAGTGAAAATTTTAGCTTTTTTACATTAAACAGTTGTCTTGATTGGAAACTGCATAATGCAATAGTTTTTTCAGCTACATTTTTTAAAATTATTTATAATTTTTAAATTATTTTTTAAAGGAATGTCCTTTGCAATGGACAGCATTTTTTTTTTTTTTTAAGTAAAACTGTCAAACTTTTTTCCCCTACACAGGACAAAAATGTATTGCTGAGTCTCAGGAGGATATATAAAGTGTCATGAGATAACTTTTGTTATGATTTGGATGGCACTATATAAATAAAATTTGATTTGATAAAAATGTGTATCTCTCAGTGTGAACATTGGTGAAAACATAATAAACATGATAAAATCTTTAATACACACGTAAACAAAATACATAATATAGGATGTCTCCAAAAAGGGTAACAAGCAACATGTATGATTTAGAAGCAATGTATTGTGGGGGTCTCCTATATAAATTCAGTCACTTCAATGGAGAGACGGGGGATAACATATGAACCTCTATCCATTTTACAACTGCAGACCAATTTCCATTTCCAGTTTCACTTAAATATTGACCTTTATTTTATGTTGCTCATATCACATAGTATTTATCAGCTGAACAGAGGATACTCCACTTATTAGTTCAGCTCACAGAGACATTGTTCAGCAGTGCGGGGGGTGAATCAGTGTGGGGAGGGGCTGTCGGCTCTGGTGAACAGGTTGTTAGAAAAGGACCAATAAAGCAAAATGAACTTGGCAGGTTGACCAAAAAAATCAGAGTTGACATGGGGTTACAGAATCAGACTCTAGCTGCAATAAAATAGGAATGCTCTGGTTGGATGATCTTTTGTATGCCTGTTGTTCTTTACCAGGAAATAAAAGACTGATCAAAAACATATTTAAGAGAAACTGGGAACAGTAATTGGGGTTTCACTAGCCATGTGAAGTTACAAAATGAAGGCAGGCTCATATTTTGATACCTGTTGCACAAAAGTCATTGTAATATTAAATTTTTTCTCTTTTACTAAGATACAACTGAGATGCAGTATATTTTCTGTGCATGTTACTTTACTAACTTGTATTTCTTTGCCGTTTTCTTGAAATTCCAAAAACAGTGTTCCATTTTTTAAGTTCTTCTATATAAACCGAGTTGATTTTAGATATTTTAATGCACAAATGTTACCTAATATGTCTTTAAATCCATTACACCTTCTAAATCCTTTATAAGCTCCTTTAGGACTTAACTTTTCAACGTGTATGGATGTTCAAGAAACTGTTCAAGCTGACTCTGAGGTAGCACATATTTGGTCAGCAGTGTTAAGTGATACTGCACTGAATGGCACACAAGGGGCGTGGGTTAAGTGGGATGAGATGGGTATCAAGGTCTAGATCCACTGAAAAAGGCCAAGTCAATAAAGAAAGAACTTAGTCTTTGATCCACCCCACTTATCCACGACTGTGTGTTCTTTGGAGGCAAAAACACTTTCGGTGGTTCTCAAAAGCTTATATTATAAACCCCTACGTACAACACCGGTAAGGTCAGGTTTATTATATCTTTTTCCACTCGTAGAAAAAAGGGGGTGACCTGGCTGAGGCTTACTGCTTATGAAAACATCCATTTAGCACGCAGAGGTAGGTGTATGCGCACATGCCGATATACGCCAATACACACCTCAGAAATATCCAATGACCGACCCTCTCTCCTCATCACACTCTTCACTCACTCAGTCATTCTCACTTGAACACATGGCCTTGTTAGTGTTGGTCAGTTCACAGCGGAGGAACGTGTTAGACAACTGCTGTGGTGTTGAAATGCAGTGGAGGTTCAGGCATGTAACAGTTCACATGAGCGTTAAGGTCCTCTGCCCACAGATCTGAACCTGGAGGTCAGGCTTCCAGTTAGACTGCAACTTGAGATGAAGGAAAGGCTAAGAAACAGGCTGGAGATGGGGCTGCCAAGCAGGCTGGGGCTCACACTTGAATTTTACAATTGTTCTAGGGAAGTGGTTGGGGAATAAAGTCAGGAATGGTGCCTGCGGCTCAGAGGAAGTGTTGAAGCTGTGCCTGAAATGCAAAATAACCTGCCCCTGAAGCTTCCCTTTGTGGGTTAGGCAAAGTACTTGGCTGTGTTGAGTCTGATGTTTTGCTTTTGGAGGAAGTACCTGTTTGGGAGTCGACTGTTTTTCCATCTTCATAAAATATTACAGGTTTCTCTTCACTAATGAGAGAACTAAGACTGAACTAGACACAGTTTAAGTGATTCATACTTTCTGCACAAAATTATACTCATTTTACCCATCGATATCCCCAATCTGCCCAAAATGCAAATCAGTAGAGAGCACTTGTAGTCATGCCCCAAACTAAATAAGCTTTGGTCAGATGTTTACCTTTGCCAAGGACTTTATGTTTTTGCCGGTGTTGGTTTGTCTGTCTGTGTTTGTCTGTTTGCCCATGTGCAAGATAACTCAAAAAGTTATGGACAGATTTGGATGAAAATCTCAGGAAATGTTGATACTGGCACAAGGAACAAATGATTAAACTTTGGTGGTGATCGGGTGGGGGGGCAGATCTGTCTTGGCGGAGGTCTGCACTCTACGAGTGCTTTTCTGGTTTTAAATGTTTTTCTGATGTATACAACTGTGACCTCACACCTGACCCATACACTGCCGTCCTGGGGGAGACCAGATGTCTAATCCTGCATTTCCACTACGTGGTATCGGCTCGACTCGACTCGACTTGACTCTGCCTTTTTGCGTTTTCATTATGAAAAAGAGCCTGGAATCTGGCACTACTTTTTTGGTATCACCTCCATCGAGGTCCTAGGACTGGGAACCAGATACTACAACGTGACGTGTAAACACTGCAGACCACTGATTGGTCAGAGAGTTGTCTCTGTGACCCGCCGTTTTACAAAAAAACAGATGCGAAAGTTTACAGTAAATATAGCAGTAGGTTAATCCACATGATGACAGTCCGCAAAACTATACCATGGTTTGTCGAGGAGGTTCAGACATAACAATTCAGCATGACTTTGACGAGACAACATGCAACGACTGAGTTTATCAGCAACTCTCTGAGCAGACGACACAGAGGTAACGCGCTGCATCGCTATGATGTCCAGGTACTCTAAAGTCTGTAGTATCCTGTAATGGAAATGGTCTCCAGGAATAGAACCTGGTACCCGAGTCGAGCCGAGCTGAGTCGAGCCAGTTCCACGTAGTGGACACGTGGCATATTAACTCTGTCCCATTTGGAACACAAGGCAATACAATATGGCATAGTTGTGGCAAAAAGGATTACACCCACCCACTGGAGAGGTGAAGACATACCAGTTTTTAAAACCTGGTTGGCTGAAATGACCAACTTGCTGCATATGGAGAAGATCTGATAAACCATTTCTCTCAAATCTACAGTCTTGGATGTGGCAACCATTCGCATGTTATTTGTCAAAACGACCCTGAACACATTCATATGTATGCATTTGTGCCTCCCACACTGTGTTAAATCATTGCATTATATATTTCCTCTCATAGTTACTGTTATTTTTTCTTTTTCTTACTTCTTCTGTTTTGTGATATATTTTATGTCTGTTCTTGAAAATACAAAAAATCTATAAATAATCAATAATAATAATCAATCAAAAATGTCATATTTGTTAAACCCACTTTTATTAGTATTTGGTGCATTTATTTGTGTATTTGGACCCTAATAGTTCATAAAGTTAGAATTTGAACCCTCCAGGTGCTGCAAGCTATCTTTATATTCATTTTGGCAAAAATCGAGTGGATTTCTACAACCTGTTTCAATTCCTGCTTGTTTTGTTATATATTTTAACTAGTTACATCATGGCATTTGCACATTTAAGGTCCAGACTTTCGACAAACATTTCTCCAAGTACGCCATAATTGTTTATTAGCAGCAGTGGTTGTAGTAAAAACTGAAAATATGTCCAAACTTCGAGCAGATTACCTAAAATGTTCAGTTGTTGGTTGCATTAACTAACACAAGTGGCTGAACAGGACAGAAAGCACAATCAACATCCTGGAGGGGGTGGGGCGTGAAGTGGCTCATTTGCATTTAAAGGGCCAGCGCTCAAACAACTTTTCTGGTGTTATTACTCAAAAATAGGGTTGAAGATGGACCTGTGGAGTTGAATTAATAAAGAATTCAGACCCAAGCATAGCATTTACAGTTTATGTAGACCACAGGGAAATGTTTTAAAATGCATAATTCCATTTAAAAAAGCAAAATATCACTCCTTTAAAGAGAACTAAGATTGAGTTGTTTTTGGCCAATGGGAGAGAGGCAGCTCTTAAAGATGTACCGACCCAACCACCAACTGTCAAGCTAAGTAAGGCAGTGCATGCATATATAGGAAAAAAAGCAGTGAATTTAGCTACACATTGGCCAAAAATAGGGCTTTTTAGAGCAGATTTAGCACCAAGATGATTTAGTGGTCTGAGGAGTCGTTCTGTAGATGTTTTGATACATAAAAAAATTGGCTGACCTCAGCTGCCATGCTCTAGGAACAAAGCTACAAACTTGCAAGCTTACAGAGAGTAAGCTTTTGATACCCAAAGGATGTATTCTGGGTGGAGTACCTCTTCAAAAACAGAGGCTGAGATTTGAGAGGTCTGACTTACCCTTATTTTTACTCTGGCTGCTTCCACTCCTCCTGGCTGACCTGCAATGGACACCTGTTCACAATAAAAAACAAGCACATGTCAATTAGTGCATGACATCCAGATCCTCGGAAAACAAATCCTACTGTCCACAGTTGTCCTTAAAATAGATACTAAGAAAAATCAGCAAACCTTTCAGAATTTTAATTAGCTGAAACTTAAAACATAATTACTTTCACAATATTTTCATACTTTATTCTATATTTTCACCATGTCAGTTCTGTGGTCATTAGTGGAACATTTTGATCAGAAAAAGGGCCTCCATTAACACGGGAACCAGACGCATCTGACTGACAGCTCATGTTTCATTTGCTCTGGCAGATCGGCCTGGCTTCACTCCTGTTCAAATGGATTTTTCTAAAAAAACACAATGGCTACTGTTGATGTGTAATAGTCTTCTGAATCCCCTATTGTGTCAGCATTAAATAGACTAATCATCATATTTTCTCTCAAGACAGAACAATTTCCTTTTGTTGACAAGGTATTTGCTGTACTAACGATTTGGATCTGGTAAGATAAATTTAATCAAATGGCCCAACTGTTACATTTCATTGTGCTATCTAACTGGATCCAGAGGAATTTTGTTAATCTCTTTTAGAAAATTAAAATGACCTAAAGTTCCAGATAATTTATTTTTGAGAATCAGTCTTGTGATGCCAGGACAGTTATTCTCACTGTGTTTTTGTATCTCTCCATTCAAGTCATGTGTACACGTAGCTACACATAGCCGAGTATGTATGCGTATGTGTGTTTTCAACGATAACATCGTACACACCCGATCCTTTGCAGAAAATTTCCCATCATCACAAACTCATATAAATGTGCTGTAGTTCAGTATCATGGGGTTATGGTTAGAGTAAACATAGGACACACATATAGTACCCTAAAAGGACCCTAAAACTCCATTTCCTCCTCTAAACATGCAAGTGAAAAAACTGAGCTTTCCAAAATCTCCACTTTGGCTGGAGTTTTCAGAAATAATCCTTTTCAGTGACCTAAACCAGAGTTTTCATATGGATGAAAGGCATGAGAAAATATCCCTTTTTCCAGATACCCAGCTACGTGTAAACATGGCATCATTTTCATCCCTCTGAGAGGCAACAGCTAACTATAATTTCACAAGCAAAGAGACTGAAAATAAAACCATAAACCATGGCCAGCTGTGGTCCACTGCTTTCACATTTACAAGCAAGCAAGTAAACCATCTTCTCTGGTTGAACGGCATCTATATGACTGATGCTGAGTGTCAGTGATTTTCAGGAGGCAGATAATCGATTGAATTTGCTTGTCAACACAACATCACTACACTTCAATAAAGTCCCTGAAAGGCAGGCTGTGTTGACCCAAACAACATCATAAATCTGATGATGTAGCCAGTGAGAACATGAAAACTAGGAAAACAGAAGGCTTTGGGTTTTGGCCTTCGACTGGCTCGGTTGCTACTGCTCAACCAATACTTGCATCATCGTACTGTGACTGCAGGAAAAGAACAAAGTCTGTATGTGACAGGTTTAATAGCGTGCATATACACATAGGAACATAGGAAAGATCTATCATTAAAAGGCCGCATTCAGCAACTTGTCAGTACATTTCATTCACAGGTGCACAGCAGAACACCTGGCAAAGATAAGTGTCCAGAGCTGTGCCAGGCCGTGTGCTCCGTCAACTCCTCATACTACACTTTAATAGTAATTACAGAAGAATCCTACTGCTCTTCTTGTCAGTCCAGTTAAAACACACCGATTTCCTGAGGCCAGGCCAATCAAAACAGCCAAATGGACCAACTTTCTGCATCCCGTCTGGTTCAAGACCCGGTGACAGTTCGTAAATGGACTGCATAAGCAGATCAAGGAGGGACAGATCCAGTGGAAGAATTTGAAGACTAAAGGCCGGGTAATCTAATCTGAAGCAAGTTTAAAGACAGAAAAAAGAATGCATTGTGAAAGGATAAAATAAAGACAGTCAAGGCTCCACACAGAATAAAGGAAACTGTACACCTACTCTGGAGTAATACTACAATAGGGATGATAGTGCGGATCATAAGATGAAAGTGTTTTTTATCCTAGGGCGGTGTCTTTGATCATCCAGGAATAAACAGCATATTCCATCCATCCATCTCTCATGCAGTAGACTTTGAGTAACTGTACATCTAAAGCTGCACCAACCTGGTTGCTTTTCTCTGCCTGGTTATTCCTGTTGGAGTCTGGGAAATGGATGTGGCAGCCCGTCTCCTCCATCACTCGCTTGATGTTGTTGCCACCTTTACCGATAACGTGGGAGTGTTCTGTGTGGGAAACGTCCATCTTCAGAGTGACCCGGTTACTCTAATGAGCAGAAAACAGAGCGGCTGGAGTGAAATGATGATTGATGACAGACGCAAAAGATCAATAAATGGGAATATAACACTAAGATTATGTCATTTCAAATAAAAAATACTCCAAGAATGGCTGCCGTGAGGACCAAACATCAAAATAAGAAAAGAAAAGCTATATTCTTTGCCTTGTTTTGTTAAACTAAAACGGTCAGCTGTGACCTCTACCTCAGGTATAACTGTACAGATATGACTTCTGAGCCATTTATTCACAATTAATAGCTCAGCACAACAGCACATTAATACTAAATGAATGAAAGTAAACAAAAAATGCCTGTTTTTATGAATAATGAAATTCTAAATAGTGGTAACAAATGCCACATAGCACAAAAATATAAACCTCTCCCATCAAATTGTTCTCTTTCAGCTCTAAAATTACAATGTTCTTTTTTTCAAGATGATGAAATTGTTTAGAAGTCATGCATAAAGCATTGCAGTGCATAAAAAAAAAAAAAAAAAAGAAAAGTATTAATCTATAACAGACATCAAATGCAAATAAATAAGTCAAATATGCTCCTCCTGTGTCAGTCCAAGTAATAATAATAATAATAATAATAATAATAATAATAATAATAATGATAATAATAATAATAGCTTTATTTATATAGCACCTTTTAAAACAAAGTTTACAAAGTGCTTTTGACAGACAAAGCAGAGGGCACCACAGCAGGATACAAGATGCAAGTAAAAACACTAAAACAGAAGCAACACAATAAGAGAGATGTGCACAACAAATGCAAAAACATGACACTTCGAATAAATTAAGTGAATCGGAGTAAAGAGGGCAGGGATAACGTAACATGATGCTGTCAAATCAATGTAAAAATGAAGGAGTGAGATAAAACAACATCATGTATAAGAATATAAATTAATAATCAAACAGGATAAAATTTAAATTAAAAAAAATAATTTAAAAATTAAAAGGGACAAACATCATATAAAATCAAATCTATATAAATGTGTTTGAAGAAGTGATTTAAAAGATGTCACTGTGCATGAATGACTACCAGCCTCCAGGGGGTGCTACAGTGCCCTCATTCAGGTATGTGATTTCTGTGTTGCCATGGCAATGAAGTCAGCATGCACACTTCATGACAAAGCCATGATGTGAATATCTCAAGATTAGAGCCAAATCGTACCACTGCTGTGTGCAATCTGTCACTTGGACAGCGGGAGAGGTTAGGTAAAAGTCTGTGTAACTCAGTTCTGATAAAAGGTGAGAAAGAGGCGAGGAAAGAGATAACACAAAGACAATAACACCAACTACAGGTTTGGAGAGTTAATAAAATGCTACTGTACCTTTGTGTCAAGGACAGACATAATTCTGTCTTTGGCTTCTCTCACATTCTCTCTCTTTCCGCACACCTTGATGTGTGGATCTGCAGGGAACAAAAAAAGTCAAAGGTAAAACAGAATATGGATCAAGTGTGGATCAACATATGTCTAAGTGAGTCAGTGATGATGAAGGGCAGTGATAACATGTGCAAGTGGAATACAAGTTAAACTCCATTAACCAAACATGACACAGCAGTCTGCATTTGTCAACAAATTATAGTGCATCACAGAAAGCTCTGCGACAGTAATTGCTGCTTTGATATCTGCCGAGTCTCATTTAAGTCTGCAAGTAACCACACCGCGCTGGGAGGGAGGGGGAGGCAGCTCAGTGGAATTATATTCAGGCAATCTGTCAGTCAGCAGAGCCCACGGAAACTCTAAGGCATTCTTCAGACTGCCAGCCCAAGTCCATTTTTTGGCACATTCAGATGGTATTCAGTTTGATTTTAGAAAATCTGGAGAGCAAAAAAACCCACATGAAATGCAATTTTTGCAAATCTGATCCAAACCACCTTTGGAGGTGGTTTGAAATGTAATTCCATCTTAACTTCTATGGATGCAATTGGATTTGTCTATGTCAAAGGGTCTTTTGCATCACTCGCAACACCGCAAACAACAATATTGTGGAATCCGGAATGACAGAAACACTGCTACTACCAGAGGAGGTATGGAGGACAACACAGAGAACAACAATTTGGGACAGAAGCTGAAATAAACCGCCTGTCTCCATTTCTCATGCCTCTTTGTGGGAGAGGCACATCACTAGTGTAGATGCATATTTATACACTGCAAAAATCAAAATCTTACAAAGTGTGTTTTTCTCATTTTTAGTCAAAATATCTCATCACACTTAAAATAAGACATAATCACCTAAAGAGTAACTTTTCAGTGAGATATAAGAACTTATTTTTAGACAATAGATCTTGAAAATCTTATAAGAAATCCAAGATAATGTTGCTTAATTCAAGCAAAAAAAAAAAAAAAAAAAATCTGCCAATGGAACAAGTGAAATTTATCTTGGTAAGAGTTCTTGAAATAAGATTTTCAAGATCTATTGTCTAAAAATAAGTTCTTATATCTAACTGAAAATTTACTCTTTAGATGATTATGTCTTATTTTAAATGTGATGACATATTTTGACTAGAAATGAGAAAAACACACTTGGTAAGATTTTGATTTTTGCTGTGTATATCTACACGACACCTATGTAGTTATCACAGCAACCCATGTAGAGCAGCTGATGTGTGGACACACAAATATAATCGATCACTTGCAAACAACAGTTTCAGGGCAGTCTGATTTGAGAAAAAACTCTGATTTAACTGCTGTCTGAACAAAGCCTAAGGTGCTAAGATAAATTTTCCACCTCAGCAGAACAGACAGTCACATTACGCTCATCTTGTTGTTTTCCTGAACATCATTCAGTTTTTCAATCACAGCTGCAGATAAACAATACAGATTTTATAGCTTCTTTATCCACTAGACACCAAATCACAGTTACTGCTCATTCAAGTAAAGCCAATTTATTTGCTGAACTACAAAAAAATATTAGAAAACTCTCTATGTTTTCATTCTATTTCCATTTATTCATCTCACATCACTGGATATGGATTTGTACACTATATTACACACACTGAGTAATTGATTATTGCTCATCTGTCTTTTTTCCTTTTCCATTTTGCATATATTCGGCCCCATTCTTGATGAACTCCTGATTCCTTCATACGCATTTATATCTTACATTATATCTTACTATACACATTATCTTTTTTGACCCTGCAACTAAGCGCCCTCTACTACTTTTAAAAATATTCAGTTTCTTTATACAATGAATATTAATACATAATTATTACTTAATAAATAATTATGAACTCATAATCTGGTTTATATTTAAGGCACAACTATAACTGAATCTGCCACATAATACTTTTCAGTCCAAGCGCACTCAGGTGCCACAGAATATCGTGCAAGAAAAAAGCTATTAACACTCTGAGTAAACTGTGCTTCCAGAAAGATCCCTGGCCTTCAAATACTTCAGTTAAAATAACTAAACACTGCATACCTAAACCATTTAAAGCTAATGCTTGTGTCTGTGAAGCGTCGAATAAGCCTACAGCTGGCTTCACCAACGTCGGACCCCTCAAGAACACAAAGGTGGAAAAACACACACCCACAGCTACACACTCTCACATACAAAATGTGTGTACCCATATACTACACATCCACAGTCCATCAGCCCTGTGTTAACTGTACTGAGCTGCAGGAAGTAGGCTAAGCCCCCTTCCAGGAATACCCCTCATAATACACACAGAGACTTAGAGCATCTCAGATTTACAGTTCAGCCTTCAGACAGAACCCACTGAAACAGATTTATTGTTACAAAGTCACCAGAATTTGACAGCCTCACAGGTCCATGTTTAAAGTTAGGAGGGAGGATTTTTAAGGAACACGTAACAAAAAGATTTGTGAATGGTGTGACAAAATATTTATAATGCTCGACACCAGCTCACACAATGCAAACTAAGACGGTGTGCATAAAGCTGCAAAACACAGATAGTGCATGTATATAAAGCACAGTAAGAAATGTTTGCCCGGATGAAGAATCCTCTTGCTAGTATCCTAAAAGAGCCTCAGCTGTCTGGTTAATGGGCACCGGGAACTATGGGAGCTGAACAGCGGAAGCAAGCAGACACTAATCCTAAGAGTCACAGGGGCCGTGAAAACAAACTGTGTTGAGTTAAATGATGGTAGAGAATATGACAGGAAAACAACGGTTTTTAGGGTAACTGAAGGGTAGGATGTTAAACAAAAACAGCCTGAATGAGAAAACTGAAAGGAACAGAACAGAACAGAACAGTGAGGGACCTATCACGATCTCAACATTTGTTCCAGGAAATTTTGTCATTATACAGCTGTTACTGGGAACAATAGAAATCCCACCACTTCCTCCTGTGGCACCCACTGTGACCATTAGAGGGAGTCTCGTTCTTCCAGTGTCCCCGCTCTAACCTGCACAGCACATCTGGCAAACATTAGCCAGCCTAACGAGTGTTGCAGTCGTGATGCAGAACACCCCCGCATTTTTGAAGTAGAGTGTGCAGTATGCTCTTTTTTGATGATTGATTGCGGAATATAAAATGAACACCTTAAGTCTTAATTTGGCACAAGGAACACCTATAAAAGCAAACAAAAACAAGCACAGACTCGCAGCTGCAAAAAAAGTGAGTGTTCTCAGTCGCACGGACTCTACATGGTTCCACTTGACAGAAAAACCTTTTGACCCACAAGCTCTGTACTGGCAAACCCAAAGCATTTTTCCAGTTGAGGACTACATTTGAGAAATAACACGCAATTGAAGGAAATAAGTCTTTTGGCTTTGTGTTCCTCATGAAAAACATCTGCAGAAATGTTAACACACTACTAACAATTATGAATGATATTAAGACATTAAAACCCAAAGTAAGATCTTAAATAAGGACTCTACAATACGTCTAATAATACAACACATATTAATGTTTTTAAAAGGACGTTCAAACATTTTCAGCACATACCTGTTTCATTTATGCACCACATAGCTTCTCCATATTAAACCACTGACAGGTACTGATTATGGCTGGCCCCTGAGGATAACAACTGGCCTTATCTCAGTCATGCAGGTGGCAGGGACAACTAGCTGCAGGTGATAAATGGAATAGAGGAACTGGCATTTTGATAGAGTGTGGCCCTGTATGTGGAGAGGTTACAAACATACAAATCCCCTCACATCTGCCGCTATCCTGCAGAGTGTAACCGATTCCAGACATCACATGAAAGACGATGCGAACGCAGAATTCCAGGAAAACAAGGGAAACTAACATCCTTAAAAGGCTATTATTATAGATTAGGATAAGTCAAAATAACCTTGTAGATGTTTCCAGGCTGCTATTTTAAGGACAGATGATGCAAGTGCGTTTCGTGTTGGTCAATGTGAGGATGGACGAGAATGTGGATCTTTAAGTGATTTTCCTGACATGAGGTTTCACTGCTGTTTTGGAAAAAAAAAAAAAAATCTATCAAGAGGAAGAATATTCGATCTTGACATCTTTCCTTAATTTGCTCTGATGAGCCCAGGTTGTAAAAACACAACTCAGGCATCTGTCTTCTCCCACAAATGCATCTGCTCATAAGATAACTGTAAGTGATTAGCCAACATTCTTCCCCCTTCCTCCTCTTGGTTTACACAATACCAAGGAATCTAACAGGATACAAATCACAGCTCAAATTTCTCAGATATTCTCATTTTGCTTACAGAACGTTACTCCCAGGTGGTGGGGAGGGCTGCTTTTCTCAATGAACTAATGCTTGGAGTGAATTGATGGTTATGTGAATGGACTGCCAGGACTTACATTTGATTAAGCATCCAGAGGAAAAAAAATGTTCAAGATTCTGATGTAACCCTGTCAACTATTTTCTGTACAGAGTAAGGAAGTTACGCAATGCCATTGGATTCCACATCTGGCTTGAAGACGCACACTGCCAACTCTCCTGAGAACAACAAAACGGGCATAGTTACACCTACTTGAACACCCCCCTTCCCCCTTAAAACCCGCCTCTCCCCCTCCCGGAAGAGCTTTAAATAACCGTGATAATGTTTTATTAGTAACAGAGCGCTGAAACAACTTGACTAATAAATGTGTGAGTTTCAATACAAGAAACCCCTCCACTTTCACAAAAATCACAAATTCCTCTCTGTAGATGAAACTATTGTTTGTGAGGAACTGAAGGAATGCAAGCTTTCATCTTCCTTAACTGTCTCCGTCAGTTTTAATAATGCATGCTTGTACAACCTTGAAATACTTCCCTTGTGTTCATGTAACTTCAATGAGTTTCCTGAGGAGATTTTCTGTATTAATAAAACAACATTATATGATAATTATTAACTTATGTTTGGACCACAACAGCTACATTTCTAAATTAGGATTAAAATTACATTTTAAGAGGTGGGATTGGCTATATGTACAAGCTTGTTAATATCATTATTAGGCCTATTATCCATTTATTTATTACTTATTTAGTTTATTTATTTATATTAGCCCTTTTTTTGCATGGGTGTGCTTCATGGACACATCCACAATCATTTATACATGTAGATAAATGTGAGTGCGTCTAAGTAAATGTAAATATGTTTGTTTGCATATATAATCTTTATTACTATTCATGTTATTGTTCTACAAAGTAAGATGACCATGAAAAGCATTGTTCTTCACAAATTACTCCTCTGCTTTGTATCGTACTGCAAAGTCTATATATGACAATATTCATGCAACAAAGATTCACAAATTATCCCTTTTTTCTTTCCTTTTCTTCCTTTCAATAAGCAATATGGACACCTTTTTTTCTTTTCAAAAAAAAAAAAAAAAAAAAGAAAACAGTGTACTTTGTACCATTTATGTCCTGTGTGACATGTTATGAGACTGTTTTGAATAAAAATTTGAATTAAAAAAAAAGTTATTTTTTAAAGTAGATATGGAGCTCAGCAGATGAGTTGTAAATCAAGAGAGTCACAGCTGAATGTTGTGTAACAATCCAACAACAACATGTCAAATCAGTGAATATGCTCAAACATAGAAATCATAGCAATAAAATATAATCACCTTTTTTGGACTTTGCTCCTATTTTCAGTTTGGAAGGCCAGGCTATCTGGGTCTGGGTCTCATCCATGATCTGGAAAAGAGAGGAGTCGCATGTCAGAAGGAACAAAAAAAACCCGTTTTCAATGGCATATCCATAACAGATTGATATTTAATAAGTGAAGACAGTTGTACAGACTTAAAAGCAAATGTTTTACTGTTAAAACATGTTATGTGTTACCATATACTTGTAAAAAAAAAAAAAAAAAAAAGGAATGAAGCAACATATACATCAGACTCCTGGTATCAATTCTGACACTGAACCTCCTAATATCTCATCTGATAACCATCATTATTCTACTGCCTGTGTAGGGGAAGACGAAGATGTGATTTTCATTATGTTGGTAATGAACAGAGGTTCTACAAAGTCACAAGTAGGTGCAGAAAGTCTTCTTTATGGGTTATATAATCCAGACCATTCAAATGAGAGAAAGAGTTTTAGTCCAGTGTAAATATTTTGCCATTTTAATCTTAATAATCATGTTTCCAGACACTGTATCAAACTGGGTCAACATCCCACCACCACCACAGAACACTCTGAGCACACTTGGCGTTGCTACGCATAAAAATTGCCAACAACAATCTATGTGAGTGGCTTTTGACAAGTCTAGTCATCATAACCATGAGCATATGTACAGAGTCATGCTTGGAGCTACATAAGTGAGTGTCAGCAGTCCAATCAGAGGGGACCCATTTCCCAAAATCCTGCCCCTGTTTTCCACCAAGAGGAAGCTTTCTGGCTTCACACCCACCAACGAAACCCCAAGTATAGTGATGTTACTGGAAAAAAAGCCCCCCCCCCCCCCCCCCCCCCCAAAAAAAAAAAAAAAAAAAAAAAAAAAAAAAACAACAGAGGAGAAACTGTCCATCTTTAAAAAAAAAAAAAAAGAAAAGAAAATCTGACATGGCCTCTCTCTAATGGAGTTGTCCTCGATGCACACTATCCTTGTTTTCACAAAGGTCCTGTGGTCTTTTGTTTGTTTTAATACTTTCCAGGGGTTTGTGTTTTCAGGGTGGTGTAGAAATGAATTTCTCAAAGTTCTCAGAGTCTCAGCCACGTGATTAAACACTCAAGGGCAGCCTCAACACATTACGTGAGCAGCAGCCACCACTTAATATTCCTTGGTGGTCGTGCACACTAAGTACAATATGCAACCCAAAAGGCTGCATTAAATACCATCAGCTGCACTGTCACTGTCTGAGATCTTAGGATAATTAGCACAGCAACAGCGATTCACTATCTTCATTATTATTACTACTACTATTTTTTTTTTTTTTTTTTTACAATCCCACAGATAATTTACAGAGTATTCCTTCACTTCTCTCAATGCCAAAAATAACAACAACAGCTTGTATTCCTCAAGGAACTGGTGCTTGAATCACAAAGGGAAGTGCTTAAATTTCTCCATATGCTCTTGTGGATGTAGCCCAGTCTGTTTGGCATCTTTTTAACAACACAGTCTGACAGCTTGTCCACTGCCTGGCTCACACACCTGTGCAGTAAAGCTGAGAGATGCCTGTGAAAGGCTTGACGTGAGCCTTTTTTACTCTATAGTTATATCCTCCCACGAGTCCATGATGGTTGACTGGAAGTCCTTTCAAGCCTCACTTGTTTTCTGCACCAACGTATAATCACATATAAATATGGACAGGCCGAAAGAGTAACTGAATGAGGTGCCTATGTCACTAATCTGGCATTCAGAAACATTTTAAAGGTGAATTTATTGATACTTCATGCCTTATTTGTCAAGCTTGCAGAGTTAAAAACATTCACTTCAAATGATAGTTTATTTGTTCTTTTGCAAAACAGGATTTTTCCCTCCTACAGAAAGCTCATAAAACACAATGATAGCTAGTAAAATCATTGCACAACACATTTATATAACAAAAAATGCCTTTAATAGTGCCATGTTGCATTTTTCTTCTCTCTTAAGCTCTTGGCCTATGCTGCTAACTCTAGGCATTATCATTTATCCCAATTATCTAATGGCTGAGAAAAACCCTTCCAGGAATCTGGTGCTTGTGGGTTTGCATTTTTCTGCCAGTTTCTTCTGAGTAAATCATGCAACCGAAAGGAATCTTGGTATCACTTTGAGCAGTGAACGTAAAAGTGAATTCCTTCAAGCTGATCACACTGAACTATTTTAGTACAGAATTCTTCCACAGTGTCATTAAAATGACTGAAGTTAAAACACTTCCAGCTTTGGCATCCAGTGTGTTAATGATCCTCCATTTATGTGGATCCCACTGTTGAAAATGTGCCTACTGTTCACTCTGCAATATTTTCACAAGTACTGCAATACTGGTATCATTCTATTTCCTCTGAATGGTTGCACATGCAATGAAATTTAGGCCTGAAACCAAAATCTGATGAGTTCAGTGTTAGTGGGTTTCCAACTGGCCTGAGGCACAGGCGACTCTTTACAACACAATGCCCTCCCAGTCATCTAATACAAAATGAGAAAAAGATAATACATCACAGTACCCCTGTAGCTAAATGCAATCTTTTCTTCATCAACTGCAGTCATATACTATGTGACATTCAGTTCCCAGTGACATCATTATTCTTTCTTTTTTTTTTTTTTTTTTTTTTACATTCATACATTTTTGGGGGGTTTGAGCTGAAAACTTGAATTAACAAGTAAGAAGAGCTTACTCATACCCCTGCCCGGTTACACAACATTTTGCCCCTCCTGCTCACTGATACCCTGCCTACCTAGGAATGAATTTTGAAAAAAAAAAAAAAATCCCCAAATTGAAATTCATCTGTCAAACTGTGCACTGCACCTCTCCTCGTGGTAAAGACCATGTGTGTCAGATTAAAAAATAATCAGGTGAATAGTGTCCGAGAGATGGGAAGGGTGGAATTCCTGGTATATCAATGAATATACCCCCGCCCTCTGGGGCAGGCGGAGGTATAAAAATGGGGTAGCTGGGGTGAATCTGCCCCATTTTTTTCTTACTCATTCAAAGGGACAGATAACATTTTACACCAGCAATTTAGTAAAGAGGCACAGGGCAAATTCAGTGTTTGCATCTTTTCATAATGCACATGTCTTTGTAGGGCTTTCCCTTTCAGAATGCAAAATTCAGCAAGAAGAGTATTTAACTGATTTGCGTAACATGATTACTAAAGTATGTGGCGGTCACTTCACTGCCAGCTGCAGAAAAAAGCCAGTTTTACTCCATTTGGTGCCTGGCATAGTTGTGATAGTTACACATGGAGCAGGCGCTGCCAAGAACCTGTGAGAAAAGGGAGAGACTTTTCTCCACTTGTGTTCATTTATTTGGACTGGCAGAGGATGGTGTTATCAGAACATATTGATTGAAGAACAGTCCATATTTTCCCCTGCATTGTCCCTGGTTCTGAGATCATTATTGGAAAGATAATATAGGTTTAATGTTAACAGAGGTTTGATAAACTGTTATGGTCACATAAATGCTGCAATGATACATGTCATTATTATACAAACCAATAAATGTATATGAAATGCATAAAGTCTGCAGTTTACCGACATTCAGATCTCAGTGTTGTGCAGCCTACATGTTAAAAGCTATGAACCTAACAATAGTAATGAATAAATGTAGGGTACTGGTCAGGTTTGACCTCAAACACAAGTGTTAGTTGCTCTGGCCTCTCTGTGTCTCCTTTACATGTCATCTTGTCTTCTTTAACCTCTACTGTGGAACATAACTTTCCCTTTCCTGCCTTTACCTCAGTGCCCACAGCAGGGCTCAGATGACCCATTGCAAACAGGGTTGACAATGTGATTTTAAAGTATTTTAGGCACTGGAATAGTTACATTCGTCCACTAACACCTCCAGTTCTAAAACAGAAAAACTGTCCTTGCTCTCCATTGCCGTTTCCCGAGAAAAACATGTGTAAAACCCACACCTGTGTTTGTCAGATTATAGTAACAAGCTGCATCTGTGCTGTTGCTAGAATTCCAGCCTGTGAGTCTATGAGCAACCTGGCTTTCATCTTAGTAGACTGCACTAATCATTATGGATATCAACTGCTTATTAATGCTTATAGTACTAAAGAAGGGCTAAAAACATCTGAAAATCCAAACTCAAATCCTAGAACTGCTCCAAATTCTCAATTACACTGGAGAACCGATGATAGATGGGTGATTGTGAATGTACTGCACACATTTGCATTTTACCGTAGGGCTGGGTGGTATGGCCAGAAATGCTATCATAGTACACCAATGTATTACCATCCTGTTTTGGCCTGTGACAAATGCATGCATGTCGCAGAATGGACTTCCAGTTGCTACAACATTGAAATTTTATCCATCCATCTTGTCATATTGATATTAAGGAACATTATATTGTGAGAATTATTGTTATAGCCCACCCCTTATTACAGTACGGTGAAAATATTCATACAAACTGTACTCCAGTAACATAATGGAAACACAGTAGACACAATGAAGCTTTAATGAGATAATAAGCGGCATATGATGGGGGCCTGCAGTTATACTTTCCTAACATCTCCAGACTCTATGACTAACACTATCATTTTTTTTCTCTAAAGGGCTCTTGTTCAGAAAAACTTGTTTCCTGTCCAGTGTTGCTGTTCTTGGCTGGGCTCTGCAGATGGGACTGATTTCTGACAGACCACACACCATTTTAAAGGGTGGATGGTGTGTTTATTTTTATGAAGGGGGCTAGAAAATACCTCTCAAATGGGTCAAGATATTTGCGCAAATTAGGTTACCTATACATTTAACGTTCCAGCCTTTCTTCTCTCTGTCACCCCACCCTTTCTGAAATGAATAAATACATATCTGAGTATGGCTCTGATCAGTTTCATAGCTCAACCTTGACATGATGATTGGTTTTGGAGGTCTGCAGATGGTAGTCTGCAGACGTGTGCAGAGCTGTAAGTAAAATCAAACAGGATATCATTAAGGCAATGTCCTGAAAGACGGCACGCGTGCTCAACACACGTGACTGCCGCTGTGCTATACGTACACACATACAGACATAATCAACATGGCAGAGGCAGGACCTGCTTCCTGCCCTGCACTGCAATGGTGCAGCTGTTGATTCAGCTGGAATGTTTATGCATGTGTGTATGTGTTTGGGAGGGGGACACAGAGAGGGCTGTTTGGGGGTGTACGGGGAGGGAGAGTTAAGAAAGAGACTGGCTGAAGTAAAAGAAAAGCTAGAAGCTCACAGAACTAACTGAACTGATCCCCTGAGAATCTACAGTCTTAGCCTTTGCTTGTTAACAGTCTGGGTGCTAACTACTAACGAAAACACCCTTTAACCTTAGGGATACAGAAATACTAATCATGAATCTCAAAAAAAGCACATGTTAAGGGTTGATCTAGCTAACCTGATTATTGGATCTGAATCTGTTTTTATTCAACTGTGGCTAAAATAAATACATTGGAGCTGCTTATATTCCCCGTTCTGTGGTCTCCAGTATTCTCCCACCCAAAGCACTAACAGGTTACACATCATGACTGACTGATCAATACTGACAGCTATCAAGAGTCACAAAGGAATATGACTGCAGAATGACGCAGCCAGTCCAGTTGAGTTTCAACAACAAGGCAACAGGCAAAACTGCAACAAACATCACAATCCTCTATGACCCAGGTCATTCACAGGTTGATTCAGTCCCAACTAAAGTCAGCCTATCCAGATCTAGATGGCATTGTATGTTAAATCTGTAACCAATAAAGTGAGAAAACTGAAGGAAGCAAAACTCAGAGGCCTTCTATTCTGACTGCAGCATTTTGTATGAGTTATTCTACATTTTCAGATTTGGATTTTTCTTCCTACTGTTGCCAAATATTGATGCCTTTGAACACTAATTCTTTGGATTTGTATCAGTCCTATGTAACATATGTGAAAAAAATTTATGTCAAAACTCATCGTCAATCCATACTGTTCACTGACATAAGAGGCTGACTTCTTTTTGTCAAAAGCTGGAGCAAACATTGTTTATTTTGATTTGATGGCACTCGCTGTGACCTACTTCTTTTAACATACCACCCTTTTATGCCAACCAAATATTTCATTATGACAGTCCTCGCTTTTTCAACTTGCCCTGTGTCAGCACAGCGAAATACAAGATTCTCCTGTGCCATAAACCGAAAGAAATGAATTACTCCTGGCCTGAGATCTGAGTGCACTGGCACTTATATATCACGCCTGGCATTATTTGCAGAACCACAACTGCTGGGAAGGAGAAATGGAAGGGGAATCAGGGATGAACTGGCGAGAGGTTCAAAGACATCTCTCAACTCCACTCAAATCCACTCCAACTCCTCTGTGGTGTGCAGTTATCGGCTCAACCAACCAGCTCCTCACAGTCCCTCAGATCAACCTCTGCACAGCTCCGCAACTGCTCTGTGCCATGTCGTGACAGTCCAACATTTAACAGCCAAAAACTTTCACAGCACTAGCATGCTCAAATGGCCAGTGATGTGCAAGTTAAAACAATCAAGTGCTTAATTCCAGAGAAATCCCCTTGTTGAAACCAACTGACACATCACTGGTTTATTAGGCTGCGGAGGAAACAACAGTGGGAAGGGAAAGCAGTAAAGAAAACAGAGAACATCAAAACAAAGATAGAAAAGAAAGAGAGATCCCTCATGTGAGCTGCAGAGCTAATTTCCCAGCTGTGGCACCCTCCTGTGGTCCCACTTTGTCTGTAGCCCTCCTCCCTTTTCATTGACTACATGAAGAGTGTGGACCGTTTGCTCTCGGTTACAAAACGTTGCTTGGGACTCAAAGGAAGTCCAGCAGACAGTGAGTAAGAGGGTTTTGATCAACCGCAACAACTCGGCCTGGGGAGAAAGTGCGGGGGTGGACCATTTTATGTTGCTCTCGTCAGCGACTTAACTCAGTACAAATTCTATTCCCTAAGTCTACTATATAAAATGTGTGACCGTGTGACCAAAAAATGAGTTATGCTTCCTTATGTGAGGAAGACAGTGGGTAATTTGCTATGTACGTACTTTATTAGTCTCACTGAGCGTGTGCGGTACATGGGTGTGTGGAACAGGCAGGAAGCGGTCCAACTAGGAGTTTCCATTTTCATCAACTTCAAGGTATTTTACACACCTCATCCATTTTCTTTCAACAATGCCATTCCACAGCAGAGCTCAGTGTTTATTTTCATGGCTTTAATTGGGCATGTATGGTGATCACGCTATCAAAAGGAAACTATACAGAGTTATCCAAATGGAAATTCTACAATAAAAACACGACTTTAGCGGTCCTCCTTCACAGTCCCTTACCATCCTGCCAACACAAACAGCTGCACACTAATTTCTAATTGACGACTTAACCTATGCAAGCCACTGTACTTTGAATGAGCTGTGACAATATTTAACCCAGATGCTTTAACAACCAAGACTGGCAAATGCAATGCACCAACAGCAGCCTTTTGTCAGATTAGCTTTGTAGAGTGAGGAAGACAACCTCCACTATATTTCTTAAACATTGAACATTACCGTTTTACCCAAACCAAATGAGGTGGAGACGAAGCATAGAGTTCCTTGTTAAAGTTCCACGGAGGGGAATCTTAAGGCGCCTGGTTTGCATTACTTGGTTTTGCAAAACTCCTTTAAGGACAGTTAAATTGCCTCCTTCTTTGACATTTAAGTCTGAATCCTAACCTCCAAAACCAAATATGGAAAATAGACAATAGTTGGATACGAAAACAAACCACCGTCCATTCATTTATTTCATTATAGACTATTAGCATTCTGCAGAGGCAGTTTAGCATATTCAGCAGGGTGGACTTTAAACAGGAATGAATTCACTTATGGCATGTAAGAGTACCGCATAGTTAGCAGGACTCCTTCATAAAAGCTGCTGAAAGAAAACAATTAGGGCTAATCATAAATGTTGAAGTTCCTGATTCATGGTCACACGATATTCCTTTTTTTTTTTGCTTTGATTTCAATCCATTACCATTCATTAAATCCCAATGAAAAAAGATGAGGGCCTGATTGGAGTATGTAAAACATTACTAAAATCAATGGACATTTGTTCCATTAGACATCTTAAACAACACAGGCTTGACATAATACAGATAATATTTAACACTAGTGCTAAAGTTCTCCTTGCAGCAGCACTGAAACAACATAGTTTTTGCAAAAATACCAGACAAGAACCCACTGTACCTTCAATGATGGACGTGTAGACAGTATTTGGGAGGAAAAACCAAGATATGCAAGTCTAAAAATTACTTAATTAAAGCCTATTATGTAAAATATTGCTTTGTTCAAGGCAAGACAGAGCTATACACTTTACTGATCGAACAGGAAAAAGGAACCAGTTGGGAGCACTGAGGCAAATCTTTGTTTTACTGAAAATAATGTGCCTTCAGGACATTAACTAATTATGTTGACAACAAAAGAAGTCATTGAGGCATTACGGCGTACATGAAGCACCCCCTTCACTCTCAGTTTAAGCCGCGCACATGACTCTTTCCTGTCCATTATATAAGTGTGAAAGTGTTGTGTCAGCTGCATTATAGGATCAGAGTCCTGGAGAGACTTAACGTCAGTATCGTTCCGTTGTTTGTGTTTGTTTTGATTCGTCATAAGGAGCGACCGGAGAAGCACCTGACATCTGCTCCCGTACTGAGAGCGCAGCACTCCTCAGTGGGCCTGAACACAACCCAAAGACAAAGCAAACACCATCCAAGTGCAGACTACACACTCACCTTCTGAAAGAAATCCTCCCCGCCGTTGACTCTCCCCTCGGAGGCGGCTGAGAAAACGAGAAAAAATAAATTTGTAAAAACCACACACAGCCACTCAATGTTAAATACACAACGTAACCTTAACACAGCCAAATCATGCACAGATTACCCAGTCTCCTCAAAATGTTACAGTATCTTCACTCAGAGCAGTGTTTATGGTGGATCTCTATTTCTTTGGATATTGGGTTTGGCACAGCTATTGATACTTCTCATTTGTAGGGATGGAATAAAATGTTCCAAGTAATTTTCTATAATCCTAGAGATTGGATACAGCTTCCGTGTAACAAATTGATGGATACCGTGGAAATATTTAGGCATTTTACAGTAGCTGTTAATGGTGTAATTCATACCACACTTAGGTCAACTGGTGTCGATTTTGCACTTTTACGCTTCTGACAGTTGTCTGTCATCATATGCTTTGATCCTCAACCACTACAGTACTGGAAAAGAAACCGAAGAGTTGCAAAATCCACTGCTCCAAGTCACCTGTAAACTTAATGAACATTAACAAGAGAAGCTTGGTGTTTTAAGGTATTTTCCAAGCAGGTGAGGATGCCAAGGAACTCCCTCAGCTGATACAAAGAGCTTAAATGAAAAAAAAAAAAAAAGGTCAGCAGCCGACCGCAAAGTAAGTCAAGCCGAAAGTCTCTCCAACACATCTGCGAGTTCTTCAAACTGTGGCAGCCCCGCTGATGCAAAATGCATATCTGCTCTCCAAGGAGAATTCTCATGTTCCTCTGTCATTTGGGACTACAGGAAGGTTTAATGATGCATTTCAGCCAGCATTAAAAAAAGATGGATCTGTGCAAATGTGGGTCAGAAGCAGCAGCAGTCACCGTATGGGTTATACAGTTCAGTCATAAACACAGGCTTCAATGCAAGATGTTTTGATTAATGGACACAAGGTCCCACTATGCTTCATGTCAAATAGATAACCGTTTTATTTTAGAAAACATGGGAAAGCTGCAACACATCTGAAAAAAATGGCAAAAAGGAACTCCAATTGGGAGGTGGGGTGTATTAGTTTTAGTAGAAAACATTACAAAGTTGAAATAAAATACTGCTCTTGACATTGTGAATTCCTTTTTGACACCTCGTTCATAGTTCTTTTGACAGAGCTGGGGAGACGATACAAAAAGTGTGTCTCCAGAGAGAAAATCTTTTAAGGCTACAGGTATGAAACATGCTGTCACTTTAAATTACTATTATCGATGATGCCAAAACTTTCAAGAGCGACCTGTTCTAAAACATCAGCAGAAGATGTAGTTGAGGTTGAAAGTTTAAATACACACCAGCTTAAAGTATCCGTGCTCAGATTTTCACAACTCCAATCATGTCAATATACAAATGTGAAATTATAGTACAAAGAATTCGTAATTGCAGCTTTTTATTTATTATATCACATTCTCATGGGTAGAGCAGAGCAATCAATCGAATTCCATTTGCAACAACAGTCTGTGCAGTTATATATAATTTCAATGGCTGCAATTTAAAGGTGGGGATATTTGGGATTCAGTGATGATGAGCAGAGGAGTGTAGTGTAAAACATGCAAAAAGAAGCTGCTGTGTATGTTTTATTGCTTTTAAGTTTCTGTTTTAACTCACATTTCGAAGTAACTAGACGTAGACAAATATATTGGCTGGCCAACATGTTGGGCCGATACGTAGATTTTTTTCAATATTGGCCATCGGCTTTAAATTTTTTTTTGAAAGCTGATATTTGATCTGTAGTGAAAATTTTATAAGATATTTGATCAGGCACCTGTGTGGGCAGTACTTGAGGTTCAATAAATGTTAAAAGAGTACTATGTATGTGTGTATTACTAATTTAATTTATACTGCTGCATAAAAATCTTAATTATCTGAGTGTTTCAATTGTATTTTACCGTCAATGTGCTTTAAAAAAAATAAATAAATAAAAAAATTGGACTGAAATATCAGTCTCAAAAATCGGCTGACCAAATTTTTAAAAATCGGCATTGGCCTTAGAAAAACCTATATTGGTCAACCTCTAGAAGTAAACAGTAATCTGCACATTTGATTACGAAGCCAGTTCAGATACAGATTAATTTTCTTGATACCCATGGGGAAATTCACCTTTTTCATCATATAATAAATAAATAAATAAATACGAGTCAAAAAATGATCAATCCATGAATCATCAGACTGTGGTTTTCTACAGTAGATTCAAATTATAAAACACAGTTACAACAATATGACTTTTTCATCACATCTTGCAGCTCTAGTTACAATTCACCTGCACTAAGTTAACTGCGTCTATAACCAGCCTGGAAGCTTCAGGAAGCTGAAAATTACTTTAGAAACATCATATTTTAAATGTTCTAGATGCCATGGATCTGTGGACTTCCTTTAGACCTAGGAAGCCAGCCAAGACCTTTGCAGAAAAAAAAACAGACTTGTGCAAGTCTGGTTTCTCCTTGAGATAAAACTTTCTGAAGGTGCCACGAGTTCACCAAAATATATCCTGAGACAAATGTGTACTATTTTTTCCCAGAAATATGCAGCAATATATCATAGTGTAGACATGTAAATTTTGTAGACTCTCAGTAAATATGCAAAAATTAAAAACATTTTTTAAAAGTTCTCTTTATTATTATTCAAGGATATACTTTAATGAGGTTGATGTTGATGTTTAAATAATGTGGCCAATAGATAGTGTCAACATGAGTGTCCATTTCTGTTTATTTTATTAGATATTCATCCTTTTTGTGCTTGGACAAAAAGAAAGCAGAATAGATAAACACCGGCTTCTACCAAGGTGAAACATCATATCATCTGCCGATAATTTATAGAAAAATCAAAAAGGCAGATATTTATGTTAAGCTGATGTGTCACTACATACCCAACGCTTCACATTGTCATCTAATTGAACAAATAGATGAAATATATATTAAATGAAATTAAATCATTTGTGAAAAACTGAGAACTTATAACCTCATATCTTATAAAATGATGACATGGTATGTACATAAATAAACATATTGGGACAGCCTGTCAGACATCAGTCAACATTTTCACAGTTATATTTGTGTCCACTGGATGAATCTGTGTCCAATTTGTCCTCTCTTTAGCTCTGTTTTAGGTCTACTCTCTCCTGAGGGATTCTGCACTTTAGTTTTGCTCAGTACTCAATTATTCTCACCATCTAGTCTTGCCAAAAGATGCTTTATCAGACCTTTTCACTGCTGCTGCTGGTGGAAATTATGCTGATAAGAGAGAACTAAAACACTAAAATTGTAGCTATGAACCTGAAATGGTGAGATAAAAGATGTTTCAAAGCCCTGTAAGTTCGAGAGAGAAATGTTCACAGCTTTGTTAGTACAAGCAGAACCTTTAATATTACATATTTTAATCTAGATCAGCGATAATAAAAACAACCCTGGGGTTTAAAGTAAAGGCAGTGCACACTGTACTGTATGGTTATCACGATGAGAGACCTGGGTGTGTGTGTGTGTGAACATGGACTGGGTGTGAAATGAATTGTTATGACCTCTGCCATCGACGCCGCATTTCGAGGCACAAACAAAGAAAATGAAAACCCTTGCTGAGTGTGCAGTTTTACTTTCATTTTGGCCTTTGGCGATGCAGCGATGCCCACATCATGGGCCTTTAACATGTGTTTATACTCACAGAGGCAACCCTGTACACAAGTCCAGACCACAGTTTATGAAGAGGAAGAAGCTTTGGCTCAGTGGGTAAGCTCTGAGTCTGTGTACCGTAAGTACTCACCATCCCATTACACCAATAACACATGAATTCTTTATGCTCTTTGTAATCATATTAAGTCTGGACAATAATAAAGAACTCTGAGGATGATGTATATCCAAAACAACAGCGACTGTACAGCAAAATTATATATTTACTGCATTTTCAGGTTATTAAAAGTCATTATTCCAGCAATTTTTCATCCATAACTCAAAAGTGCAGTTAGTTTTAACAACAATACACATCACTCAGTTTCATAGCATCATGGTTGTGTGTTTCACTAACAATGAACAGCTATAATGCATCCATAACTGTCAAAGAAAAAATGCCGTAGCCCGATGAAACAGTAATATTAACAGATGGAAAATTTCACAGAAGAGGCAATAAAGTCACAGAAACATTGCACGAAGCCTCTTCAGTTGCTCCTACTTCTGTCTAAACTTAGAGATTTTTGCAAGTTCTTGATGCTCATGGTGATGCACTCGGCGTACTGCCAAATGCTGTGTGTAATTAGATGACGGCAGCAGAGAGGAAGATGGAAATTACATGCAACTCATCTGCACCAAATGTTAAATACTTGGCATTTTTCTGTGATTATTAACCACATGCCAATTCCAAACATTAGCTATTCACAGTTTCCAAACTAATCTCATGTGTTTGATTTTCTATCATCTTGTCCTGTTGTGAATTAGACACATTTGACAAACTGCAGACCTGGTTTTGTGAAGCACTTGTCATTTTCCATTGTGGGGTCAAAACACAGTGTCCCATCAGAGAGCGAACTTTAATTGATTTCCATTCCAACATTTATTTCAATATAAAACAGCTCCTTGTTTTGGATAATCCCTTATAGTCCAACTAAAGCAAAAATGAATCTAAAAGTCAAAATGTGGGTCATTTAGCAACACTAATCTGTCAAATTGTCTCTAAAATCTCCCATCAGAGAGATTTCAAATATCAAGTTTTGACCCTGTGGTGTTTTAGACAATTTTAATAAAAACAGAATTCTGTATTAACTGTATTTCGCCTTTAGAACTGTAAGATTTGTGTAGATAATATATACAATTCATATGTTCCTTGAGGACATTCACAGATCTATGAATACATTTTGTTAATTTTTAACGTCCTTATATGCAAATAACTACTAGTTTTGAGCTAGACAGATGGGGAGTGAGCCAGTGATTCTGACTGAAGTGCTCAGTTTTTCTCAGTTTTGTCTAAAACCATGAAAAACTGTTAACGTTAACGTCTCCCGCAAGAACTAAAACAAACAAAAATGTGAGTGACAACTGCAGCACTAAAGTCATTTTCCACAGTTGTCTGAACAAGTAAACATGTCGCTGTTTTTCTCTTGTTCTTAGCCTTTTTGTAGCAGTTAAACAAACATAAATCCCTCTGGGAACCAGTCGATGACATGTTAACGAATGGATGAATAGTGCACAATCAAATCAAGGGTTCTTATTATGCAAAAAGGAAACAAAAATCTTTTTCAGTCTTCAGGATGTTAGCTGTAGTTATGAGGACGCTGTTGAATAAAGTGACGCGATGTGAAGATGTGCAGCTCTTGTACCACATCTGTGATGACAACAATGACTAATTCAGAATAAATCCAACTGTTCAGGTGCACATTGTACATATGTACATGAGACAGTATCAAAGCAGAGTCTGTGTACAATGAAAATAATTACACTTTAGATGCTCCATAAACAACTAAATGCACTGAAATACTTAATGCTCACTTTGCTCCAAATGCACACACTAGTCGCTTTTCCATTGAACATCTGTGCAAAACTTTACCGATACTTAGTAAACGTCCAAAAAACAGAAGTGCGTAATGTCAGTTTTTCCATTAAATCACAAATGCGATGATTTATTTATTATTGAAAGATGACACGAGAAGTCATTCCACAAACAAGGTGACGAACGTAAATATCATGTTGATTTACAGATATATTCATTATTATTATTATTATTATTATTATTATTATTATTATTATTATTATTATATATTACCCCTCTATCTCATGCTAAATTTAAAAATGATTTGGTTTCCTGGTGTGTCCACACATATCACGACATGTTTCTTTTAAGCCTCTTCTTCTTCGCTTGTTGTAATGTCCGTCAACATGTTTTTTTTTTTTAAATTCATGTGACTCTAGTTGCAGAAAAATGTGTTTCCATTGCAGTTTTGCACGATATACCAATTGCGCTATGCCCAAAAAAAAAACACTTCTTGCCAGCGCAAAAACTTTTAATCGAAAAACGAGATTTTTGGTGAAATTGTTGATTTTCCATTAGCTAAATATTTATGCGCAAGTTATATTCGCCCAATTTGAGGGTCAATGAAAAAGCGACTACTGATGCATTATATACTTGTGCTCCTTTGGTGAAAAATGCAGTATTTAGTTTGTTAGATTGTTCCTTTAGTTTTGGTCCAGTGAATCTATGGCATTTTATAGAAATAGCTAACTAATACAAAACACAATCTGCTGTTGTATCTTTGCTCTGTTAGACTTTCTGATATCAACCATGATGTCATTACAAACAAAAAGGTCAAATGGAGCCTAATAGAATGATTCAGAAGACAAAACAAAATAATCAAATAGGGGAAACATACAATAAGTTTGGTTTCCAGCCATGTATCTGTCAAACATAAACTGTGAAACATCGTTTTTGGCATGTGCGCTGGGAGCTGAAGAGGAATCTGATATGGAACATGAGTGAAAACACAAGCCATGTGCTGAGAGCAAAACATCCTGTTGGCACATGAGTGGCGTGTAAACCGGTCGTGGGAGAATCCAAAGCAGAGACAGGAAGGGTAGAGCAGGGTGTCCAATGAGCTATGGGCACCACTGTGTCTACATTAATACAGCACAATGGGTACATGAAAAAAACACATACAATGCTATATTCATTACTAAAGATACAGCCTTATTCTAGCATTAAAAATGAGGAGTGTTTCTGTGGGTTGTTCAGATGAATTCAGGAGTATCTGCAACTTTTTTTTTTTTTAATCTAATGAGTGTTTCACTTTGGGAGCCAAAACACACCAATTTTTCAAACTGGGTCCCAGAGTCTAACAACGCCATCTTTGGATTTCCAAGTGCACAACCCATATGCATCTTTTTCTGAAATGCTAAAACCCTGACTTGCAAGAGACAACAACAGCAATGATGGCAGATTTTTTCCCCCCAAATTATGTTTGTTTACATCATAAAAGTTTTTTTTTTTTCCATGTCTTCTGTTTTTTGCATATTTCTTTGGCAGAATTACAGTAACACTTACAGGCCTGGCATATTTACAACAGCGTCTTCATTGGTTTGGTGTAAACACACACATTTCTTGAGATGACTAAATTCACGAAAAACTTTTTTAAAATGAAAAAGAAATAATCATTTTCCTCTCCGTATGGACAAAGCCTTAGTCTCCAGACAATTGATGACTTCAGTTTATTATCTTTGTGGAAAATTGCTGAGTTGGAGATTTATTGTATTTCCACAGTTTTAGATCCAATGGATGAAAGGGCTTTGTTCTAATGTTGTCTGTTGTGTTACATCAAAGTTTGTTTCACTGGATTGACTGTGAGGAAGGGCAAAAACACAGTTCAGTTATATTCTTACTCTGAAGACGTCTTTGTTTCTATGCAACAAAAGAGGAAATAAATAATGAGAACAAAAAATGTTGTTGTAAATATTGGTAACCCCCTCCTTCGTAATCAGTGCATCCTTTGTTTCCGTTCAGTTTCGAATGGAAAAAATTATACTGTATAAACCTTGAGAGTTGAGAAGTGTATCACCTGCTGTCATGACTTTTTGTTAAAACTATCGTTGTATTCAAGCCTGTTCAGATGAACTACCGAACTGCAGCATTTCAATCAAAAACCATGTTAAATTCCAATCAAAACCCAAGTCACACTATCCTTCTCACGTCATCTATGTATCTACATCGATGCGTCTTTTTTGACAACATATGGTAAGAAAGGAAGCTCTCTCGCATTTGTCTTCACATTTTTCTTTTAAGAGCTTATAGGCATTTTGCCTAAAAAATACATAGCTCACATCACATTACTTAGATAAAAAGAAACCTATTATTTTGCCTGTCAACTGTGAAACTTAAAATTATAGACCTTGTTTTAGATTATAAAAAATGGACCGAATGCTAGGGCAGGAATTGAGGAGCATATCTTTTATTTACACTGCATTATTTTAGGATTTTGCAGCATAAATCTTTTATTGAATAATGTTTGCTAGTGTGTTTTTGGCTTGGGTTACATGAGGACAATGCAGTGTTTGTTTCCCCTCCAGTACAGTAGATTGTAAAGGGATAAAAGTTGGAAATTGACACAAAATACTCAAACATCCATTACAAATCCCACTAAGGTCCACTGGTGGACTGAGTAAAACATTGCTAATTTGTGTGTAGTGATCTACAATGACTAATAATGAGACAAAATAAATATGAGGGTTACAGTTAATCATATCCACACCCATTAGAGTAACCCTGTAATTCACTCTATAAAATTATTCAGCATAACTAATTACTGTCACTATATAGAGCTGAGAGAAGATGCAGTAGAAGGCATTAAAAGACTCAAAGCTAGCAGATGGAAAAGGGTCTGGTATCCATTATTTTGTGGAGAGTGACTTTCTGGGAGATTCTGCTGTTTTGACATTGAAGGAATGTAAACAGGGTTGATTTCTACAGCTATGGCTTAAATCCACAGCCAACAACAACCCAGCAAACAATACAGACCCAGTCTCTAATAAATCCAATCACATTTTTGACGGGAATATTTTTAACACAAAGTCTCAGTTCTCCACTACATGTCCAGGTATTATGGAAGGGTTGCGATTGAGCAGCGCCGGTTAAACAAAGGTCAAATGAGAGCAGACAAATCTATAATTATTTTTCCAGTAACACGAATAAAAATATCTCATAGTTTAGATGTTAAGCCAATATCGCTCACCTTAAGTAAATCAATGTCAATCAATGACCGCTGAATAATGTGCATGAGAACAGGGGATTTACACATGCTGCACAATCGCACTGTGGGAAATTTATGCAGGGAAATGATTCTGGATTCTGTCAGGATTTCGATGAAGATATGAACTCTTTACCAAAAAGGCAGAAGGAGCCCCAAAAGACAAAAGCTAAATCTTTAAACTGTAAAGCAGCTTTTCTAAAAATCCTCCAAACTGGCAATGATCACAAGTGAGCTTAAGGTAAAACTTGGGACGTTTACAGAAAAATCTATCCAAGCATTAAAATACGAGTAGTTACACTTTATTTTTTTTCTCCCTGGATGGAATTTCAAAACAACTGACAACTTCGATCTGAGCAGAGTTTGACGTCTCAGTCCACCATCTGCTAACGTGCATTCACCGACGTAAAATAGATTAATATTAAAGCCAGACTGATGAGGCTCTTGGCCTGCGTCAATAGTACTTGATCTTGTAAGAGAACAACAATTCCTTTTTTTTTTTTTTTTTTTAAATAAAATAAGTGGGTAACCATAATGTTTTTACATCAGCTTACCTCCACCAAACTCCACATATTGCTCCATTACATCAGAATCACCCAGCAACAGAGCAATTTTGCTGCCATTATGGACTGAAAGTGCTTCTCAAGAAACACCAAAGTTTTCTTTTTCATCTAACCTTTGTATCTACACGTTTAACTAATTTTAATCTGACATATTGATTAATCTTTGTTCAATAGCTACATCAGTGTGCATTGGCAGAGCTACATTTTGGACAGAAAGTGTCAAAAAAAGCAGCTTTTCACCTCTTTGCCTCCATGCTTTTGGTTCCCTCCCTCCAGTGCACTGCTCAGCTCTCAGCTGATTCAACATGGAGCTAATGAGACGGCCCCAGGGAGCCATAGAAAAACACAAACACACATGCAATACACATGACAACTGATCAATGCAAACGACATGACAACTGTTTTAATAACTGTGTATTTTAGTTTTTTTTTTATGAGGAAAAGTACAAAAAAAAAGCTTTAACTATTGAAATGTAGAGAATCTTGTTATTTTCTTTGCTTATCTGATAATAAACTGAATATTTTTAGAATAGAATAATACGGCTCTGTTTTATTGAAATCCTCCACCTCAACACATTGTACCCAAGCAGAGAAGCAGCTGCAAAAGACGACTGACCTCAGTAAGACACAGGACTAAATATTACAGAACTTTCATGCCCACTGCTCTAATTTAACTTGGCCTGGCAAAGCGGTAGCAATAGGTCTTTGCATTGGAGGACGTTAGATCATGGGATTCAGCAAAAGATCCACAAAAACACTCTTAAACTAATTTTTGTTATAACATATCTGTATCAACAAATTAGTTATGTGTTATAAATGCACAAAAGGAACACAATTAGTGTTTAAACCTAAAATTCACATCAAAATGAAAATATTCCACTTCAATAAAACATGTTATGTAAAAAGTTACATCACCTTCCTCTGAGATACAGTGAAGCAGACAAACAAAACACATTCAAATACTTTTACATGATTACTTTAGTCAACTTCTTGTTTCAATACTTTGAGAAGGTTTCAGACAGATATAGTGGGTTCGTTTTTTCAGGTACAGTTTTAAGAACATGAAAGTTAGAGGAGCAGCTGCTCCCTTTGCCCTTGCGTAGATCGACCAATGCACAGAGCATCAGACTGTACAACACATTAGTCAATGGAAAATACATGGAGACTGAAGACTGAGTATTTTTTTTAACACTTAGATTTTTTTTTTTTTAAGATTAAGATCCTTTATTGTCAGTATACTGTACATGCACCACACACTGAAATTTAACTTCTGCTTTTAACCCATCACTAGAACATGCAGGAACACACCATACACTGCAGACTAGCCATATCAGGCACCCGGGGTGGGGGGGTTAAGTGCCTTGCTCAAGGGCACATCAGCCAGCAACTTTTTCTACCAGTCTGTGGAATCAAACCGGCGACCCTTCAGTCACAAGCCCTCTAGGCCATGGCTGTATGGTCTTTACTGTAAATGAGAAACAGTTCTCAACTAATTTACCTGGTTAAATAAAGGTTAAATAAAAATTTATAAATAATTGTGGTAAATACTATAGTTCACTAATTATACGTTAGATTTTACTCACTTTTCCTGAGGTTAGGGATACTGAATTCCCCTAGGGATTAATACATTTTGTCTGTATCTGTATCCACCTTTGAGGTTAGGATTGATGGTTCAAAGCAAAATGGACGGTAACAATATTAAGGTCAATTATAACCGGCATTGTGGGTATTTTCTAATATTTATAGATGTAACAAATACTTTACAGCAAATACTTAGCAGAAAAATTTCCAGTCAAAAGCGTAAGTTGCAGTCAGTTACAGGCAGCAATAACAAGTTAAGTTCAGTGTAGAACTTCAGTGTTTGACGTAAATGGTACAGCTTGTATTTCTTTCTCTCTCACACACACAAACACACATACTTCACAGTGAAGAAAAACAATGGTGTAATTTAAATACAGGGCCACTTTAGTGAGGTAAATAAATTTAGACTCCAAGAAAAACAATGCATTCAGCACAATGAATGCCAGGCTTTTCTTCGGTGACGGGAGCTGTTGTCATCAGTCGAGCTTTAATGCCTCACTTCAAAGTCGGGGTATTTCTACAAGTGTATCACCTTGCAGCTGACAAGTAGCTGGCAGTAATAGGGTTGGGATCTTAAATGAAAACAGACAAAAGCCAACGCTTTAGTCTCTCTCAACTGCTTTGACATACTTTTTACACACATTGGCATCAAAACAAAAGACTCTGCTGCTGAGAAACACTTCCACCGCTTCTCTAAGACAACAGTGGTATCAAATCAGCAAGTAAAGGCTGAGGGAGTATACAACAGGCTGTCTGCTTTATGTGATCTTTTATTATCAACACTGCCAGAAAAGCATCCTCACCTTTCAACACTGCCTATTTTTATCTCTGCCAAAAGGAGATTATAAGGGCATTAATATTTGAAGACAAAACAATTTTTTTTGCTGTATTTTATTCATCATTAGTAATGAGATATATTTTTTCTTCACCTAATAGTTGATTACCTGGGATGCGGTTCCTGGATGAAAATGCAAAATCTCTGTAATTTTCAGTAATCCTTTTATGTACAATGCAATAACCAATAAATGTGCCATGTCGACAAGATTGAATACCCAACCCTGTATATTCTGTACAATGTGAATTATTTTTCCTTCAAGGCATGATGTTGTGCAGTCACTGTCACCTTTCTACCTTCTGTAAATATGGGTGATACCCCTTGAAAATCCAATACCTGTCATCTTATTTTGTCCCACATTCAAAATTGCTTCCCTCCCCTAAAAGCGGAGAGTTGCTAAGCAACTGCACATTCAAATAAGTACATTAAGTGCCAGATGCTGCTTTTCGGTGAACAAAGATGAAAACATGCCAAAGAAACTACACTCACTGGCTGGAGGTCATCGTCAAAACAATGACTGTCTTGAAATAATCTTCCAGGATTATTCTGTCTTGCATATGTAAACACATAAAAATCCACGGCAGCTTCACATTAACAGAAAATGTTATTTATACACAATTTCTGTAAATGACGTTGGATTTCAGTCCAGGAAATGCAGCATCACAAAGTCAAACTGCTGTTAGTAACATGTTTGGGTTATCATGTCCTTCCTCTTCTCTCTTGTGTAAAAGCTGCCAGGACATTACACAACGCTGTACATTCCTGGTGCCTGGTATCTACTGTGTTGGATCCCCCATGGAGCACAGGGAGTCAGTCTCACTTAACTGGCCGAGAGTTGCAGAGTAAACATAGCATTGCTGAATTGGGAAATCCCTGACATCTCACATTCATCAGCATTTCAATGATAGTGCCATACATCTCTTTTTTTAAAGACATGAGGAGCCTGTGCAGTAATATGGAAGCCTATTCCTCGATTACTGCAGCTGGTGGTAACACAATGAGACCAAGTTACAGTATATCCACTAACATGTCAAATCAAGTGTATTTTATTTATAACTATACAGCTCATAGGAAATGAATATAATTCACTAAGGCTCTTTACTATAATGCCTGCCCTTGGCCTAGCAAAAGAGATTTTTATTCCTTCTTTTTTTTCCCACCCTCACCCTTTTGTCCAAGTGAAGAATATTCTAGCAACGGCCAGGACTAGATCCAAAAGGTACTCTTATAAAAATGCTTTCCCTCCAATCAAGACAAGTGGAGAAAAGGCAGATTGTACTAGATGTTGAATGAAGAGAGAACAACAAACCAAACCCCGAGGTTCTCCAAAGATAAACACTGAAAGCTCTTGGGGGGAGTGGTTGAGGGTTGGATGATGTGCATGGATGTGCGCTCACGAATCTCTGTGTATGTGTGCGTGGGGAGTGCGCATGTGTGCAGGATAAGTCGGGAGTGACCCCCCCAAGAAACATTTCTAAAATAGCAACCGCAAACCAGACAGAATGTAAATCTGCACTTTGAAAAGAGTTGAAGAAAAAGAGCTTTGAGGGACGTAGAAAAACAGGTATTCATTTCAGGCCATTTACAGTTTCAGGAGCATAGAAATGGGTCAGAGCACTCGGCTCTACTTGGACCGTTGAAACAGGACTCCTGGTTTTATTTTCTTGAGTAATGAATTACAGGTTTTTCCGCCGACTGAAGCTCAATTATATTACAGCTCCTGAAAGCTTCATCATGGCCAGGATGAAGGAATTCAATGCGTAAGCAAAGTTGAATAGAATTGTTTAATTGTATCAGCATGTTTCAGTCAAAGTGGCACAAAGAGAGCGAGAGAGAGGGATGGAGAGACAGAAGGTGGCAAAAGGCGAAAGTCAGTCGATCCAGCCCAGCACGGAACTGAATTGACTAAATCATTTCACAGCAGTAGCTCTGGTGTGTGTTAGCCTGCCATACAACTAGGATCACTGACTGAAGTGTAGGAAAATGTACTTTGCAGGTATTGTCTTACACGCAAATATGGCACCATGAGCAGAGTGATTTTTATCCATGTTGACATCCTTGATTAATCTTGACACTTCACTTTTCATTGCCTGAACCATCTACAAGTATAAACGTCTGATTTTTCAGCATTCAAATGTTTTCTCATGGTCAGCCTTTGGTGAATAAACGATGTAAGAACAATATGACACATTTTTGCTCAGATGTGTATGTCACAAAAAGGCTTCAATATTCTTGCATCATGCCACAGTCAGACCACAGCCGGTGTGTACGCTAAGACTCCAGTTTCACAATACGACACTTACATTTTCAAGTACTGTTGTAGCCCTGTGCTTTCACTAATCCCTGTGCAGTTAGTCCTCAAATAAATACTTCCTGAATCCTTACTCTTAAATTAAAATGTATTTAAGTCTCACTTTTTTGCAAGTTAAAAAGAAACGCATAACTGACTCAGACAGGACACACTTTTCTATTTCATTCCTTCCTCCACCCTTCTTTCTCACTGTATCATGAGTCTCCTGCTCCACAATGACACTAAAATACTACTTTCATACATGGTCCCAACCTACAATTTTGATGCAAATTGCACAGAATCTATAAAATGGTTGAAATGTGGTTTAAAGATTAAAATATTTGCAAGTGACAGATGACAATCCCCTCAGTGGGAATAAATGAATTTCACATTTAGGCACTGGAAAAGGATTTTCCTTTCTAACATTGGCTCTACCCATTGTTTTCCACTCTGCACTGCATTTTTTCCAAAGGTGGTCTGTGGGAAGCTTCAACTTCTCCATCCTTACTCTGAATTCACACTAGTGAAATACAGTGTAGTTCCATAACATACACGTAGTTAATATGGAACTCATGATGTGTTCAAGTACTGCCTTACAGTGTTACAGCGGCTCCACCTTCACTCTCATGGCTTTACAACTGAACATTACACGACCGAGATCTTAACTTCTTTTAATGTTTAATCAATGTTTTTAAATCAACTTTTATGGCTGTTTTTAGTCAGGTTAAAGAACCTGGAGTAAGGATTAGGTCGTCATGTACGGATAACAACCAGGGAAAGTCTGACGACTCCTCAGTGGATCTGATGGAAGCTGGAACAACAGAGCAGTGTTTGAACGCTCAACAGAGAGCAACAGAGGAGGAGAACCAAAAAGAGAGGAGAAAGCCTGCAGCACATTCCCCACAAGACACTCACTTCCTGTCTGAGGGTCTTACTCAGCACCCAGGAGGAAGAGGAGGATGAGGCCCTCACACATACTCCCTGCATTATGTGGACGTAAAAGCCAAAGAAATTATTCATTGAACAATACAGGAAAAATATTGCAAAATATAACAATCGCACACTTTCACCAGAGGGTCAGTTTCTGTTCTCAGTGGAGGATAGGAGTTTCCTCAGCTTTCAAAACAACATATCCCTAGCAGGTTCTGCAGGATATGTGGCTTATATATGAATCTGAGAAAACATTTTAAGGCACTCCTGACAACCCTTTAGCCTTAGCTACTCAGTATAGTACAATTCTGGACTGAACGCACAAAATACCATACTGAAATTACCTGTGAAAAGCCTTTTTACTTTCTCATCGCCATATACAAGTTGTTGTTTTTTTTCCTGTTTGGAGACAAAGCTACCCAATAATAGTCTGTGGTTTGAGAGCAGGAAAACAAATTAGTTCAATGAAGAAAATGATTCACTTAGCCTAATTGCAGGTTGTTGGCGCAGTTACCCGGCAAACATGCTGTTAAGTTGTGTGCACACACACTGGCCCACCAGGAGGCTACGCTCACTCACAAACACCACCAAAGTCTGAACGATACTAGTGTGAGCAGAAATGGCAACAGCCAGACCTCTTCAGACTGACCCATATTTATACACAGCCCCTACCTTAGCAATTTACACAATGCTTTCACACCCTTTGTGCATGATAACAGTCCATTTGGATAACTGGGCTTGGAGAAAATGTTACTTCTTTCCCACACTTGTCCTGGTCTCATCGTGAATGTAAAAGGAGGCACAAAGTTCTCTTAGACTGTTCCCTATGCACATAAAACTATCTTTCAAGCTTTCATGCCTCTGTCAAGGTCTCTAAGCCATTAACTTGGGAGTTCTATTCCTGTGTGCCAGCAGTGCAACAGTAAACCCAAATGGCTGTCAGGGTGAGATTTTGTTGTCACTTAAAGCTCTTATTTAATGATCAGACCCCTGAAACCTACCTGCCTGCCAGTGCAGAAGACAATAAATTTGTAAATGTTCATAATTTCCATTTTATCCTAATGCAAACTGTGCCCAAATGGGGGAGTGAAAAAATATGGCTCATCCAAATAAAAGCCTGTTTAAGTGTGTGCGCTGGGATTTTACTTCTGTAAGTAGACCTGCCAGTGAGTCACAGTCTTAATGGGCACAGCATGTTTTCGGTTTCATTTTAGTCTGCCTCATCTGGGCAACTCTGTAATGCATTCATGTTTCAGTCAACCTTGATATCCTTCGGTGATAGTATTCATTCAAAGACAGAGTATAACCAGGTACATTAGAAAACAATCAGATTCATGCTGGAAAAATGTACCTGCTGTAGACCAAAATAAAATAAAACAAAATAAAATACGGAATAGTGCCTACTACAATCATGCAGTGGATTCATGTGTGAATAAAGAGAGGACAAATGTTGGATTACATTGATTCTCTTCTGGTTTAGGACAAATGAGACTTATTTGTAACATCATAAATACACTGCAGAAATGTTATTTGTTATTTGAGTTGGAGATTCTGACCTACAGATTGAGGACTCAAGAAGAGCAGTGTTATGATAAATGGAAGAAATGGACAGTTTTCATTTCAATGTCACATTACTAAAACTAAAAAATTGTTAGTCACAAAGGTTTACTATGGTCAATGTATCCAAAATATCCCTTATGTTTGTTTTGTATTGTACAGAAATCAAACAATAAAAATAAAGTGTAAAAAACAAAAAAAAAAAAGTTTTTTGTTTGTGCATAGAAGCAATATTTCTAATATTTCTGACCTCATATTTAACTGGTGACTGCAGATTCAGATCTATGTTGGCCATATAGGAGAAAACATAACTGACTGCACACCAGTATAAGTAGCTGGCTACTATAGGCACCATCAATACACTATTTAATCAACACAGTCTTATTGATGCAACCTAAAGTGTAGAAATTAAATCCTATCTATGCATCAAAACGAAACCCTGTCTACTTCATTTAGCAGATATGTCCATTATTTCCTAAAAAATAACTTTACGTTCAGCTGTCACAGTTATCTATTAATAAGTCAAGGGTTTTACCTGCAAATAGAACTACATGTCTAAAACTGACTGTGTTTTCATGTAAATTCAATTCAATACTTTATTGTCATTGTATTAAAAGAACTCAAAATTGAAGTTCAAGCATCTTCACGCAGACACAGCAATGCAATACAAAAGCAAAATTAAAGTGCAACTCCATAGTAAAAAAAAGCAAACAAAAACAAAACATAGGACTATGAATGTAATAGTGCAAATGCTCAGATGAAGTTCAAGTGAAAGTCCAAGTGGGTGGGTGAAGTGGGGGGGCTGGGATTATGGAATATGGAAAGAATGGGGTTGGTGAGGGTGCTGCTGCAATGCAAGTAAAAAGTGTTCACGAAATTTCTGTCATTCATAACTGCAATTGCAGAAGCGGCAGCACTGTATCATGATTAGCATTGATAAAACTGCCAGAGAGGAAGAAAATGGCTGCAATTTTACTCCAAGAACACATTTTCTTCCTTAAAGGGGTCATATTTTGCTAAACCCACTTTTATTAGTCTTTGGTACATTTATTTGTGTATTTGTGGACCCTAAAAGTTAAAAAAATTTGAATTTGAACCCTCCAGGTGCTGCAAAGCTATCTTTATATTCATTTTGGCAAAAATTGAGTGGATTTGTACAACCTGTTTTAATTCCTGCTTAATTTGTTGCGTTCAAAACTAGTTACATAACGACATTTGGACATATTAAGACTTCTGATGAACATTTCTCTGAGTACACCATAACTGTTTGTCAGCAGCAGCGGTTGTAGTCCATACTGCAAATATGTCCAAACTTCAAGCCGATTACCTAAAATGTTCAGTTGTTGGTTGAACAGGACAGATCAGCACAGTTAACAACCTGGAGGGGGTGGGGCATGAAGTGGCTCATTTGAACTTTAAGGGCCAGCGCTCAAAATGACCTTTCTGGTGTCATTAAACAGAAATGGGGTTAAAGACGGACCTGTGGAGTTGAATTAATGAAGAATTCAGACCCGAGCATAGCATTTACAGTTTATGTAGACCACAGGGAAATGTTTTAAAAATGCATAATTCCATTTTAAAAAAGCAAAATATCACTCCTTTAAAACAATGTCAGGCAGTGCTGTGATATCGTGAGGTTGGTCAAACAGTTAAATGCTGCCGAAAGCTGTTAGTATCTGATAAAAGGTTAGACCCGGATTAAGTGGTTTTCAACATGCTCGCTGAAACACAACTTTAATATGGGTAAAACACGTAGGAACATAATTACCAATTCAGCATTTCAGAAGGAGAATTCATAGTTTCACATATTTAAGTAGTAAAAAAAATTCCATTTGCTCTCAGTTAATATGCATGTTTTATGTCTTCTTCAGGACAAAGATAAATAATTGGGCCAGTGGTAGGATTAAGTTCATGTTATAGAGTACGTAAAAAGTAAAAACAGTGTCAAATGCACATTACAATGCAACCTAGTGATGATGTGTTCATTTTTGTTAATTTGTCCCACAGACAGGTTGGTAAATATGCTTTTAAGACTTTTGTTTACATGTGTAATTTTAAGGTTGGTAAAAACACATAAATAAGTAATGTGGCATTTTGGAAGAATATTGTTATTGTCTGATATTAGTGATATTGATGAGACACTCTTTTCAGTTATGTTATTATTTTACTGATGTGAGAAACACTGTTAAATCTTTCTCATTGGGTGGTTTAGGTTTAGAGTCTAAATTAGTAAATCTGTAATCACAGTCAGAACCACCAAAAAACCCAAAACTAAACTAAAAAACTCAATCTGCATGATTTTTTATATTATTTATTGATTATTTTTAATGGATGTCTATGTACAGTCATGGAAAAAAATTATTAGACCACCCTTGTTTTTTTTCCATTTTCTTGTTCATGTTAATGCCCGGTACAACTAAAAGTACATTTGTTTGGGCAAATATAATGATAACAATAAAAATAGCTCATAAGAGTTTAATTTCAGAGCTGATATCCTGTCATTTTCCATGTTTTCTTGATAATAACCAAAATCACTTCAGTTCTTACATCAATAGCTATGGCATTGTACTGCCAAAAACAATGCTTTTAGGCATTCCATGTTTTCTTTTCTGTCTGTTTTAGTCACATGATCCACACAGGAGTTAGTACTTGTTTGCATAACCATTGTTTTTGATGACTTTTGATGGTCTAATAATTTTTTTCGTGACGGTATGTCCACCATGGGAAAATCTCTAACTCCCAAGTTTATGACTGTCTTAAAGCAGGAATGTGTTGGCCTGAATGCATGTTAAGTATTAAACAAGCAAATCATCATCTGTTGTACAGCAGTTCCCTTAAAGATTAGCCACTGACATAACAGATCTTAAAAGAGGTTGTAGGAGCAAAACCAAAACATTAAATTATAAGACCTTCACATGACCAGTATAATAAATGTAATCGCTGACTATGAAATGCAAGGTTAATTTTTGTCATCTTTGGTAGAAATACAGATAAGAGGGGGTCATCCAAAATGCAGACTATTGATACATTCCCCAAATTATAGCGAAAAGTAACTACAGTAAAACTTGACCAACAGTTTTTTCTGCAGTCAAGCCCACTTCTTCTTCCAGGAAAGGGAGGTGAAAGATACCGTCACAGACAATAAGGCTTCGAGTAAAAATATACCGTACTCCCATAAAATTATTTCATTAAAATCTGAACTTGAACCTTCAGGACATGATGTACCACGTTCAAATCTCAGGCTTATCCAATGAAAACACAGCCAGATGTTACAGTTCTAAAAAGGGCCAACTGCATGAGACCAGAGAGCTGTAATAGGAGGAGAATGTAAGGCTGGAACTATCTTTTAAGGAAAAATTACTGAAAATTGATTCTCAAACAGCAGAGTTTTATGTTTACATTATAATCACATTTAGCTCTAGTCATTTTACTTTTAGTTTTGGGATTGTTTTGACACAAGACGCCATTAGGGGATGTCATAGTGGACCAATCAAGACAATCATCAGATTATATTTACACCATAGAGATGAGACACAGCAAGACAATGTGTGTCTTTTTCTGCTAATTAGAACATCATGTGCAAAGTTAAACAAATAACCCGGCCTCATATGATGAATGGCCATCCTGGATTTTTCCTGAAGCCCCGAGGTCAAAGGTTAAAGTAGTTTCACAGCTCAGATAGTGCAGTCTTTAAACCTGAACCTACAAGTGACCAGAGGGACGGGGTAACACAGCAGCAGTTTCTCTCCTATATCACGGCTCCAATGTCAACATAGCAATTTCAGCCACAACGTCATAAAGCAACAACTGGAAATTGTAGATGCAGAAATAGTAGACTGGACTAACAAACTGCAGAGCTGACACTGGATACATCAGACATAACGTACACAAATACGCACACTTATGCACACCGAGTGACGTGGCAAGCGGTATGTCCGGGAGTCTCAGATTTAGGGCCGGTCTCTGGTTAAGTTGTTTTCCTGGAAGAGTTGGGGATGACATGGAGCTTTGAGGAATGTACCGAGCAGCCAGGCAGCAACCAGGACATTCTCAAGGGGAAGTATGTGTGTATGGACATGTGCGTTTGTGTGACGGTTGAAGGATAAACCTACTTTGAGACCAGATGCTTCTTCGATATTACTCAGAAAGTTCATCAGATTGACAAGAGCATATTTGGAGGAGAGAAAACTGTAGAATGGTGCCTGATAATCCTCACATTAAACCCTGTATAGCTGCTTCATTACTGTTGGCGATTTAGCGTGTTCTATTAGATTTGATAAAAGGTCCAGCCCACTTACCTAATGCTATAATATTGCATACTCTTGTGTTTTCAAATATGCGATAAAATGAGCTCAACCTAACCTCTCAGCTTCAGAGGACCGCTAAATGGAGGCTGCCTGGCCTCTCTTTACGAGCCTGTCATCGCTTGTTTAACTGTTCACTGTCATGTTGCACGTCATTAGAGAAGTGATCACATTGCAAATCACCACAACACAACATAGAGCCCATATTTGGATCATGTGGTGGTCTACAGGAGAGTCAACATAGGAGCACAAATATATATCTAGGGCTTTTTTTTTTTTTTTTTTTAAGTTTTGTCAGACTGTATTCATTACAGAAATATACAGACAAAAACATTGGGACACAATGAAGTTAGGCGTTTTGTTGACAACTTGGACTGGGATAGAAAATAATGGTGACAAATGTCATAATTTAATAAATATCCTTGTAGTGACCACTTTATTTCATCTTTAGGGTTAATCTCATTCACAGTCATATAAATGCTAACATGTCGATGACAGTTTTTACTTAATTTTTCTCAACGCCAATGTTTTATTATGATTACAATTAGTTTTATGTCACATGTTTATAGTTTTAAATGTTCTACTTACAGATTTATGAAATATATGTCATATTCTGACCATAAATAATAATTTTAAACCATAAGTAAGCATGGCTACTTGCTTTTTCAACTTTTTTTCCCCTCAGTGAATGATGAACTTCTTCAACTCTCATTAAGGAAGGAAAACCAGCCTTTAAACCTCATATATAATATTAATTTTGTAATACTTATATGCACATGGAGCAAATGTAACTACACAATTTCCTCTGGTATTTACAAAGTATTCTGAATCTGAATAATTTGACATTTATCTTGATAGTTATTGACAACATTGACGTTTTTATCATATTATTTCAAATCAGAAGGATTGGGAAATCTTATAAACTGTAGGTGTTTAATGTCCCAACATTAAGCATATGTTCTGATGAAAGCTGTGTTGTTTATCAGTCTAAATGGCTGAATAGGTTTTCTTGGAGACATTAATCCATCACTACAGAGCACTGGTATGTACTAAACAGATACGTCCATGTTTTCATGTGTTCAACCTAGTCTTTGTTGACAACTTGGACTGAGACAGAAAACAATGGTGACAAATGTCACAATATAATAAATGTCATTGCAGTGACCACTTTATTTCATCTTTAGGGTTAATTTCATTCACAGTCATATAAATGCTAACATTTAGATGACAGTTTTTACTTCATTTGTCTCAACGCCAATGTGTTATTACGATTACATTTAGTTTTTTAGGTCACATGTTTATAGTTTTAAATGTTCTACTTACAGATTTATGAAATATATGTCATATTCTGACCATAAATAATAATTTTAAACCATAAGTAAGCATGGCTACTTGCTTTTCAACTTTTTTTTCCCCTCAGTGAATGATGAACTTCTTCAACTCTCATTAAGGAAGGAAAACCAGCCTTTAAACCTCATATATAATGTTAATTTTGTAATACTTATACGCACATGGAGCAAATGTAACTACACAATTTCCTCTGGTATTTACAAAGTATTCTGAATCTGAATAATTTGACATTTATCTTGATAGTTATTGACAACATGGACATTTTTATCATATTATTTCAAATCAGAAGGAATGGGAAATCTTATAAACTGTAGGTGTTTAATGTCCCAACATTAAGCATAGGTTCTGATGAAAGCTGTGTTGTTTATCAGTCTAAATGGCTGAATAGGTTTTCTTGGAGACATTAGTCCATCACTACAGAGCACTGGTATGTACTAAACAGATACGTCCATGTTTTCATGTGTTCAACCTAGTCTTCAGTTCAGTTTTATGCACCAACATACCTCCATGTGTGTGTAAACTCAGTATCATTTCCACTCTGTGGGTTTCTTATTTCTTCTTGCTCTAGAGGTAACCGGTTGACACTAAGTGAAAGGGCCCAGATAATTGACTCCACTTAATTGGCTTAATTGATTTGTTCCGGATCACGCGCATGACACGTCCAAGTTTCCACGTCCTGGGCCTACTATGGAAAATCCTAATTATAGTAGTTGTGCACAGAAAGTGTCATTTTTAACATCTGAGGGAAACAAAGGGCGCTGCTGAAGTGTGTAGCAGCTGGACACGACGACGGAGAAGAATTCCATCAAATAAAAAGTGGACTGGTAGGAGTTAAAAACACCACTAATGGTAGTTTTACACCAAATGAGAGTATTTCATCAACACTTATTATACGGAACTTTACGTTTTTACCTAATAACATGACTTCCAACTTCTTACGGTCCACTCGAAACCTCTCCTCTGTCCACTCCGGGTCTGGCAGCGGATGTGGTCCGCTCAGATCCTCCTCAGATCCCGGCAGAGGAGAGTCGGTGCTGCGCTCGCTGTTGGAGCCCTGGTCCGACTGCTGCAAGTATCCGCTTAAAGTGTCGCACTGGGCAGCCATTGCGCTGCGCAGCAACTTCTCCAGTGGCCACTGCGTTTTATTCAAAGTCGAGTTGAGCTGGAAGCGAAAAGGGCTGAAGTTCTGGGAAGTTTTGTTTTGCTGTTTGTTGTTTTTATTCCGTCACTTCGCTCTTCTGTGCGGGCTCATTGCAGTAGTAGCGGTAGTTTCCTCTGCACTTTCTTCAAGCCCCTTCGTTTTCCCCCATTTGGCAGACTTCTAAAAATAGGCAGGAGCGCATATACTCACACACACACGCACACACACGCACACACACACTGGTCCGTTAGTGGAAGTTACAGTCTGCAGAGTTAACCCAGCAGCTCTCTGCACTACAAACATACCAACCAACTTCTCGGGAAAGTTTCACGTGTCATCCTGGAGAAAAAACCGACTCCTCCCAGATGCTGTTTTTTAAGCATCTGCCTCCCCCTGGGTTTCTAAAACCATCAGAACTTTTACAAAAGCCACAAATTCCCTCTTGGTTCAACTTTTATTCATGCATCCTTCTGTGTGCATGTTTTATTTCTTATTTACAACAAACTTTTGATTTTATTATGTGATTTTAGTGATTTATTCCGAACATGCAATGAAATTTAACATGTATGCACTAGCAAAACATACATAATAATACAAATATCAAGAATCATAACAATCTTAGACAGAAGAAAAGCACAATAATTCCATTTACATGCTCGAAAAGCCCAGATAGCAAACATTTTGGCAGTATTATGACATACATTTGGCATTTTTGGCTTTCTTTTGGCATTATGAAAACCTTTAGGCTCAACTATGGTATGATTAAGATTATCCATTATAGATATGGAGGCACCAGCAATATATGGCTGAGTTATGGCATATGTGTGGTTAACCAAAAGACTGGGCAAAGAGCGGGATCAAGTACAGGGATGGTATGGCATGTTTATGGCAAGCCAGAGCGGCAACATCTTATTCCATATATGGATGTGTTTTGGCATATTTCTGTAAAGCCAAAACACTGCACAAAGAGCAGGAATTTCTACCCAGAAGAAAACCCACTTCATTTTAAAAGCATGATCAACACAAATTTTGGGTGAATTTTGGCCTCCTTCTGGCCTCTCTTTGGGTCAGTTTTGGCCACTTTTTGGCTGGATTATGGGGATTTGGGGCTTTTCTGGGACAATTATGGCTATATTTTGGAAGTTCACAAATACTTTTGGGTGAATTTTGGCTTCCTTCTGGTTTGATTTTGGCTTGCCAATTTTGGGCCATTTACATCCGCCCAGAACTTTGCCAAAATGGCATGCCAGTTTTGGGCCAGATTTAAGCCATAATGATTTTGCTATCTGGGAGGGGTGGGAAGAAATGCAATTTATTTAATCCCACCCCCTCTCCCTACAATATTATTAATAATATATGTCCCTCTTCCTTTTACATTACTCTTCTATATTTACAGTATATATCTATTCACACACACACAAACACACATACACGCACACTCATTAATCCATATACACATATATACGTTTATACATATACACAACATACAAATACAATCTTTTACCAATGCCTTTCTTTGTTGTGCTGGCAAATAAATAAACAAATAATAACTAACTCAAGGAAGGGAATATATACATAAACAACAGTGAACATATGGTGACAAGTAATAACCCTCATCCCTATATCTTGTGAAAAACATGTTCTAAGTGTTTTTGAATTGCCTTATGTTTGAACATTCCTTGTGCTCCTCCCTCAATCTATTATAAAGAGGAAAGTAATACATGTGTTAAAATTAAATAAAATACTCATTCAGTGCCACATAAAAAAGTTACTACATGAGCTAGTGATTGCCAAGATATTTTCATTCTAATATTTAATGTGTGTTAACAGTTTTTAATAACGCCCCATAGCAATTTATTGGTTTATACAGGAAACACTACACATCCTGAGGGTGGGTAAAAGGGAAGCAATACAGGAAGGAGAAACCAAAACAAACGTGGTGCATGTGTGTACATTAGAAGGATGCCAGACAGGATCTGAAGAAAGTCTAAAACGAAAGAAATCCTCTGTATCAGGGGTGTCAAACTTTTTTTTGTTCAGGGGCCACATTCAGCCTTATTCGATCTCAAGTGGGCCAAACCATTAAAATAATAGCATAAAAACCTATAAATAATGACAACTCCAAGTTTTTCCTCTTCATTTTAGTGCAATAAAAACAAAAATTCTAAAAATATTTACATTTACAAACTATCTTTTCACCAAAAAGATGTGAATAACCAGAAAAAATCTTATTTCTTAAGAAAAATAAGCTAAATTTTAACAATATTATGCCTCAGCTTATCACTTGTACATGTGCATGACACACAATGTTACACAAACAAAATATTGTTGAAATGTTGAAGTTTGGAATGTGTAACTAAAATAAGAATGTCTACAATATTATGTGTCAACTTATTAGCACAACATACAAATCGGATCTACAAATCCACAAAACATTTAGTAACAGACAGAATATTGTTAAAATTGTACTCATGTTATTGTAAGGGTTATTAGACTATTATTTGACTTTAGATGACACTGGGCTAAAACCAGTTCAACACCTTTGACCGTTCATATCTTCAGTGTAATTTTTGCACTCCATAAAATCATGCCGTGGGCCGGATTGGAAACTTTGGAGGGCCGGTTTTGGTCCACGGGCCGCATGTTTGACACCTGTGCTCTATATGATGTTGGTGCTACCCAAAATCATCCGAATCATTCATCTAGATCAGGGGTCAGCAACCCTGGTCCTAGAGAGCCACTATCCTGCATGTTTTAGATGTATTCCTCTTCCAACACACCTGATTCAAATGATAAGCCTATCATCAAGCTCTGCAGAAGCCTGATAATGACCATCAGGTGTGCTGGAAGAGGGAAACATCTAAAACATGCAGGATAGTGGCTCTCTAGGACCAGGGTTGCTGACCCCTGATCTAGATAGAACTGCAAAAGTCTAACACGTACCAGCTTGTGTAAGTTCTACATTCATTCTAATGCTGAGGGCCTAAGTAGTACCTTTTGAGGATTTATGGTTTTCTAAATGCACATTTTAACCGTTAAATACCTAGAACTACTTTTGTGGTGTCTTCCAAATTAATTTTTCTCTCCATTTAATCTTTGCTGAGTAATTTATCACTTATTATATTATCATTTATTATATTATCCTTAGCAATTTTCGATTAAAATCAGGTATTTTCCTACATTTAATTCACTTATCCTGTAGATGTTGATAAAAGCTCAGAGTAAATTTCAAGGTTATTACAGAAAAACCGAGAAAAATAAAGTGAATAATTCAGCACAATGTCATAAACTGAACATAAAAACAACCATCTAAAATTACTGTCATCTGTCAAACTATATGAGTTTTACTATCAAATTTGTGTCACAGAAAATTAGGTTGTTTCCGTGTTCACTACAAATCTTCTGAACATCCAAAAAGGTCATATCTGATGCAGCTGAAATGTTCAGAAACAACATTTAATCTGAAATATTTACACGTATTTATAGGATTAGTGCTTCAAAAGTTATTAAACATTTCAGATCAGTCGCCTGCAGCTGTCAAGGTCTTTGAAGGCTAACTTCCTCTGGGTTCAGTTGTTTCTCTTGGTAATTATTTGTGTTATATGTATATTTTTGTGTCATGATAAATGCTGTTTAAGCCTGAGGTTGTTTTGACATCATTGCTACTCTTCAAATTGCTATTCAAATAAATTCATTATGTGTAAAGCGCTTGGGTTGCCAGGCATGCCAGTCACTTAAGGTTACCTCAACAACCGAAGCTTTCATTAACAAAGCACAAAATGTGTTACGGCACTATCAGAGATTCAGTGTTGTTTATCTGGATGAAAACTACCTCCATCCAGGAAAGTGGGACAAGAACAGAAAATTACCATGTATCTGACAAGTTGATTTTAATTAAAAGAGCAAACGTTGAATTTATTTCTAACTGAAATCAGATTTGACAAGAGCTCCTCATGAAAGGTTACAAAGCTATTGTATAATCTAGGGGTAAAATTGTCAACAATCAACCTAACAGTAATAACTTTGGCCCTGACTATGTTCTCCTGACAGGTAAGTCTACAAGTAGGAGGGTGTACTCTGCATGCATGACTAAACTAACTGGACAGGGTCTGATACCGAACCCTGCTTTGTCACATAACTTTAGCACAGCAGAGGTTTGTGTGTGTGTGTGTGTTTGCCTGTGGTAACATTTATGCATGAATGAATAGGCCCATATGTTTCTATAATGTATTTCCACTTAAGTATGGACAACTGCTGCAATATTAATATATTAACCATTAACTTCAACAGAGAAACACAAGCAGAGGTGATGATAATGAGTGTTATTGTATAGTGGTAATGAGAATATTGTGGCCTCCATCAAAATGACCAGTCATTTAGCAAATAGGCCTAAATTAACTGTAACAAATAAGTACTAAATAGGATGGAAACTGTATTGCGTGAACAGTTTGGAGAGTACAAAGTAACTGGCACCACCTAGTGGTCATAGGAATAACAACAACAACGTGCCATATAATAAATGTCTGAAGTCCATGGTAAGTTCATTTGTTTATTGCCAAAAAAAGTATGTGTTTATTTTTAGTGCAAAATAGTAAAACTAAACCAAAATAAAACAATTTAAAATACATATACCTTATAAAATCAGGCAGCACCACATCCAATAATAATGATGATAATAATAATAATAATAATAATAATAATAATAATAATAATAATAATAATAATAAAAAGTATAAAACCATGAAACTAAGGATCATCAGGTGTCATACCAGGTCTTCACATTCACATTGCATACTTCTGAGTCCATTCTTTTGCCATTGTGTTATACCTAAACAGAAGACAAAAAAAAGGACTACTTTTACATACAAGTCAACATCTTTTTGTACTCCAAATCATTCAGCTTTTAATACTTACTTTTGTCTGTCAGATTTGTAAAGGTATGCAATGTCTGGAACTAGTGGATCATCTGGATTGGGGTCACACAGCAAAGAGCATATAGATAATAAAACTGGGGAAGGAAAACAGAACAACTTTCAACACATTCACTATGAATATCACGTAAATCAAGTACAGATACAAGACAAATTAAAGGAAACATCATGGTAAGGTGTGCACCAACTGAACCGCTTCAGAATTATTTAGTAATTTTTTTCTACAGTCTGTGAAGTCCACAGAAAGTGTGAACACACTTCTAAAAGATATTCCCTCATTTAGTGTTTTCACTATGGGGGAAGGTGTGCTGTTTTGTACTTATACAGTGTATAATTAACAAAATTTTAGCATATTATCAACATCGTTCTCATATTCTTAATTTGCCACCCATCAGAACAACTTTCAACACATTCACTATGAATATCATGTACATTAAGTACAGATAGGTGACAAATTAAAGGAAACATCATGGTAAGGTGTGCACCAACTGAACCGCTTCAGAACTATTTAGTGCTGAAGAATATATATATTCTGTATATAACCACAGAAAATAAATCAGTTTATTTACATAATAATTAATAAACTTTACTTATTTAACTATGAAAATCTGAACTTCAACACTTCTTTTAACACTCCTGTCTCTATCTCTGTCTTCAATTTAATGGTGTGAAACCTGCAATTTCACAATTTTCAAAGTGACACAGATGCTAAGTGTGTTATGTTTTATTTCTGGCTGTTCAGCGTCAAAATCCCATTTCTGTGCTCCTAAAGGCTAAAAACCATTCATTTGGAAGAGTCCTGATTTTGTGACAGCACAGCAGATTGCTTTGCCAACAAACTGTGTATATAATCAGCTTCACTGGCTTTCTGTGACTGATTCAATGGAATCAGTCCATCATTGATACTGTTTTTACACTGTTTTCATGTTGTGTTGCCAGCACTGAATGCACTATGTACAACAGTGAGGTGTACAGGATATATGCAGCTGTAATTTTTTTTTTTTACCTTTTGAAACTGTAAGTGCAGGGGACCACTGTGACCTTAAGATGTCAAGGCAGATGCCACCACCCTCACTGTTTATGTTTGGATGATAGACCTTTGTTTTAAAGGATACCTATGGAAACAATAAACAGAGCAGAAATAGGTCAAAGAGCACAAACAAAGCAACTTAGAACATTCCAGTTCATCATTCTCTACAAAAACAAAACACAAAAATAACAACAACAAAACTCACCTTTGGTGGTTTGAATGGATAGTCAGTAGGAAAATTGATGTTTAGGAAAAACACTCCTCCATTATATGGGCTGTCACTCTAGAAAAAAAGAAGTATTGTTAATTTCTGCCTTAAAACTGTAGACATTTACATTTAGATGTTGCATTATTTGTCAAGCAAGTTATTTTTGCTATAAAACACAATTAAAATGATGAACAGACTATTAATCTTGTGACCAAAGATGTTATGTAGATGGATTAGACTGTATGTTGGAGCTACCATGTGAGTCATTACTTGTCTTTAATTGGCATCAATTGCAGTAAAGCAGAACAGTTTTTATTTAAGACATTGGAGTATTTTCCCCTATCGTTTCTATTATCGTAATGCATAAGGCTTCAGGGTCCAGCACTGTGGTAGAGGGTGCCAGCTGGTGCTCTTCATACAGGACAGAGGGACTGGAAGTCATCAGAAAAACTCTATTGTCTAGGGATCCAGAAACCACTTGGTTAAAAAAAAAATCTGAGAAAGAAATCCAGAAAAAGCTCACTGGTCCCATGATGGTGGCCTGCCAAGAAAACACTAAAAAAAAAGAGAGAGAAAAATTATTTGTGAGATACTGAACTTGAGAAGCTGTTATATGGTACTGGTTTGTACTTACTGTCATCCCCAACAGGTCCAGCTGAACATCTGGCTGGAGGGTCTCTCTGCAATTCACCTAACTCCTGATAAGAAAAAAAAACACAACCACTTTATCTGAATGTAAACTTACAAATCAAAGTATAACCACATTAGCCAAATAAGCACTGACGCTTTGATCTACTTAATGGATTTATGTGTTTAATATACTCGACATATGCTGTAAATAAAGCTGTCATATGAGACAATTACCCTGTTAACACCTACACATTTTTAAGCCAACAAAATATAATATTCAACTATTTTTCTGGTAAGCGTACAAATAATAATAATAATAGCCTGATCATACTAATAACAATTTAAAATGACAGCATGACAACACTAAGGACATTTCCGTTTGTGTAAACATTTTCTAAACGTCACAAATATCCGTGAAAACTCTTACCTTTTGTAATCTCTTTAAAGCCATAGCGAACCTTTCAAATACGGAATAGAACAGCTACGTGTTTCATTTGGCAGCTGTCGACTGAAGCAACACTTTATACAGTCGATGCAGTTTGTTTTGAGTTCTTTGTTTCCGCGTTTCTTTTTTCTTTTTTTTTTTTTTTTGTTTTACCAGGAAGAATGGACACATGCATTCTGGGAAAGTGAGTTTTCAGTCGGATAATTGAAACGGACTGATTTCGTCACAACTTTACCGCCTTGTTTTTAAATGGGGAGCTAAAATGGTATGTAGAAAAATAATTCATCTATAAGCATTCAAAGACATAAAATTACTGTGACAGGACTGTTTTTTTTAAATTTTTTTTTAAGTTACAGTACTTTGCACATATTTATGTCAGTCATGCATGTTAGGGTCACATAGATTTTACATAAATAATCATTTGAACAATGATTAATTTAACGTATTAAGAATTATTAGACTTTAAATGCTGCATACATATTTAATCCAAAACAGTACCTTCTATGAATTCAACTGCTGACTGAATTCTACTCTTTTTTTTTTTTTTTTTCTTCGTGTGTATAGCCTAGTTACAAAGGTAGGGCTTCATTTGTGTTGGAGTATTTTTTCACTCGAGTAGTACACTTTTATACTTGACCTCCTGACATGTTAATGGAATTAATCCCAGCTTAAAGTGAGTGGTTCGGAGACCTCCAGGCAAACATTTAACTTTGTGTTGTTATGTTTTATGATTCAATTAGTTGGATCTACCCTCCTCTATAGGCCTCTTTTCATTATATGTACGGAATAAATCATCTCACAAACAATGGATTCAAATGGTCTATACAATATAAGGCTGTCATGTCTATATGCTGCAGTTAAAGCACAGAGGAATGTAATTTTATACTTTTGGTTATATCCAACAGCATGTACAACCTTCAACATTTTCAAACCCATCTGCCTTGATCCAACTATGATAAGAGCTTCTGTGATGGGTTGTTTAATATCTGAGCACTTTGGTGATTAAAACAGTAAAATAAAATTTTTGAAAAAGTTGGTTTTGTTTCACTATAAGATTCCTGCCTCTGAGTAATGGCTATGACTATTTTCTGTACGCATGGGAGCATTTTTAAGAGGTCAGGGTGAAGGAAGATGGATAGCATCATTAGAAATATGGCATATTGGTTTAAAAAAATAGGGCCAAAATGGCTTTCTTTATTTGTATTGTTCCATGAGGACACAGGGGGGATTCAAAGAGCTTTATAAAGGCCAGAAACAATACATTAGCATTTAAACTACCTACTGCAGATGAAAAATCAAATACAAGACAATAACAGGAGATGAAATAATATAAGACAAAGATAAAAATACAAAATACAAAGCAATATCCGTTACCAAACCACTATAATAGCCAATGACGGAAATAAAGGTTCAGAAATCAACACAATCAGTCAAACACAGAAGAAAACATGACAGGAGTCACTGAGTTTGAAAAGTACCTAAAGTTATGCACATTTAATGGAACAGCATTCATCTGTAATTAGCACTCTGTAGCATAAAAATAATTTCTCACTATGTTTGCCTGTGACTTCAGGCATTAGTAGCTGACTGCTTCCTAAAGAGCCCAGTACTCATGAAAACTCTGCTGCACTCTCATAAACTGAGAGGAAAGGCCAGACAAAAAAATCCACCACGCTGAGCTGCCACTTGAATTAGTTCCTCTATAGCTGTAGACATAAAATAACTTCTAATGCTCACATTTTCTGCAATTTCTTTTCCTTGCTGCTGTAGCTCTGAGTCCATTCATACCTCACCCTGAACCTTATACGTAGATGTTGATTCAAAGTGAGCTGCTGCTGTCCTGCAAAATGACACTAATATGTCACTGTCTGGCTTTAATACGCTATTGTTAAACATTTTTAATTGCAATCTGCATTCTTACAACACCATGAACAAGCAATTCCAGATTTTTTTCTGTCAACAGTAATTATCTATGGAAGGTGGTACAGTAGGTAGCTCCTGTCACCTCCTAGCAATAATATACTATGATGGGTTCAGACTCATTGATCTGTGTGGAGCTTGCATGTTCTCCACAGGTCTGCGTGGGTTTCCTCTAGGTCTTCCAGCTTCCTCCCACAGTCCGCAGACACGCAGGTTCAGAGGTTAACAGGTGAATAAAGTGTGAATGTGAGTGTGAATGCTGTCTATACCTATCTGTCATCCCTGTGATGAACTAGCAGCCTGTCGACCTCTTGCCTAATGTCAGCTGGGCTCCGCTCCAGGCTCCCATGACACTAGAAGGATAAATGGTTATGGATATTGGATGGAAGGCTGGAATAAGCAATTATATTATCATGAAGGACATGGTCTTATGCAACTATAGAGGGGTTGTATAAAGTGGCATAAGAATGAATTCCTCACAGATTTTACATGTCACAGCGATCAACTCAGACCTGTCACTATGTCAGAAAAATGGCCCCTCATTTTCTATCCAACTTCTACTTATAAACCATGGCAGAAAGCAGTAGTTTTTGATTATGGGGTCACTATCTTATCAGTTGTATTGTTGGCTATGGGAGAACAAATGCAACTGTCTGAATAATGTACTTTCATCAATATTTTGTCAATGGAAAAGAAATTCTGTCAAAAACAACTAATAGAAAAATGGTTTGTATCCACATTACATATTTGTTCAGCTTAAAATATAGATTTGCAAAGCACAGATAACATACATCTCTTTGGTTGTCTACTCATGCATTTGTTTGCTGGCTCCCAGCTGAGATGTTGACACTCATCAGTGACTTAAATACAAATTTTATTTATTTAATTTTTTTTTAGCATCACTCTTGTCCATTTTTCTCTCACAAAAAAACCTGTTTTCATTTAAAGCCAGAAACGATTGAGATATTTAGATGAAATATGGCCAGAGGTTGGTCAAGTAGCTTCTATATCTATAATATCTCTTTCCATTTTACTTGGTAACCCATTATCTTTTCAGAACATTTATAGTGGCATTACTTTAGAGGTAATCACTATACATTACCAAATTGCTGATCGTGCACATTGTAGGAAAACCCAGTGGATTAAATGTTTAGGTCCACTTTCTACAGAGCTTTGCCCTGAGGAAGAGGAGGGGGGAATGGAGGACAGATACGTAGAGACAGACACTATACATAGGGGAAAAGGGCACATCTGTCATCTTTCACGCCTGGACTGCTGCATAGCTGGAAGCCACAAACTCCAGCAAATTAAACTGCTATTTATTTATTTATGATATATGTGGTGCTGGTGCAGAAATAAACACTTCTAACTCAACATAGCTACAACTGCACTGGCTCCCAGTTATATTTTTTGCATTATAATCTACTGTTACAAAATTGCAGAATTGAGTTTGAAGATGTAATTTTCAGTTCATCTGTAAGCCCACAGAGACATACTGTAAATACTGACATATTGCTTCAGGTCAGACCAGATGGAGATATGTTAGATGAGCCTTACTTTTTTCCCCCCTCCTTTTGCAATAAATATATATTTTATACGGGCTATAATGCACATCACTAAAAGCAATTTGTGAATGTTCCAGTGAACACAGCTGTAGTTGATCTAGACTTGATGGCAAACCTAACTTAGGAACATGGAAAATCATATGAATCAAATAATATGTCAGATTTTCGACCAGATGGCCTGTTGTTCATCCATCCTGGGTAACATTACTCTGTCAGCAAAGCTTGTATCTAACTGAATATTCGAGCTGTGTCCCGAGACACAGCTACAAGCTCTTTGACTTCATATTTATTCTGGTGTGATTTAGATTGTGGAACTCATCATGATTAACTGTGACATAGGGGTTATGATTTCATAAAAATCAGTCTTCTCCTAAACTAATAATAGATCTCCTTGTTATGTATTGTAACCTATTTCCTCTCTCCAACATCCTATTTAAATGTAAATGTTAAAATGACTATTACAACGTGTTTTGATTTCAGTATAACACAATCTACATTTCACTGCAGTGCATAGCAGTACAATTTGAGTTGGGAAAAATAGCTGTATGTCTCCAAAACGGGTTGTAATTTATTCCTCACACGCTATTGGTCATGGATCGATGCGCGTTCGCGGCTCACGGTTGCGGTAGCGCGCCCGTGCTTGGGAGCATCATTTGGAGAAGAGGAGAGAGACAGAGAGCTGTACCAAACCAAGTGTCCACCGAATGTCTGCCTCTTCTCGCTGCCAATGAATTGTCCTCGCATTCCTATGTCTGCCAGTTGACACAGTGAACGCCGAGGAATAGACTCCCACCTCTGCAAGGATTCAGGAGTCCTTAAGCGTGCTGCGCGTTTTTCAGGTAAGCCCCCCTTTTCTCCTCCTGCTCCGGTGACCGCCGTCGCTGTGTGTTGTCTGTGTATTTACGGACTAATTCGTGATTAAGGAGACGGAGCGTGTTGACAGACGCGGGCGTTTTGCGGTAGCTGTCCAAGGTGCTGAAACGGGCAGTGGCTTGTGGTGAGAAAAAAAAAAAAAAAAAAAAAAAAAAAAAAAACACAGTACGATACATCCAACGGCCTCATGTGCAGAGCAGGTTACATGACTTCGCTGTTTGCATGCTATGAGCTATTTAGTGTTGCAGACTAATCCTTCCAAGGATGTCGTGTGGGTGTCGTAAGGGGAAGAGGGGAATGATGAAGCTGCAACATGCATACGATTGCCCGTTACATTTCCCCCAATCTTGCACGTTTTGACTATGGCTGCTTCCCCCCGAATGGATGTATCTAAGCTGCATTGTAGAGTAGCCACCTCCTCCGGGGACGGTGTGTTGTTTTACTGCATTTACCGTTGTCAGGGTCCGGGTCTTCACTTCACCTTATCGTGCCATCGCACTATGAGGTTTCATGGTGCCATGCAAGATGTGAGATGCGAATACGCTCATGTCAACAAAGAGTCAAAGATGATCCCTGTTGCAGAAATCTATTTTTGAAAACGGCGAATTTAACCACGAGAAGAATCATAGTATAACCCGCTGCTATAGAAATCGCTACACATGTCGTTGGTTTTATTATTTTGGATGGAGTTCTGCTGTATTTTCTGTGAATTATCATTTTATCAGTATCCGTACCTTTTCTTAAAAATGTCCTTGTCAAGACCTTGTGAAAATATGAACACGTGGAGCCGAATTGAAGACGTGCACATCTGTTCCATGTGAAAATGTCAAATCTGTTGAAACGTGATCCAGGCCACAAGTTATGTAAATTGTTCCCTTCTTGGCAAGGTAAGGGCAAGTCATGTTCAGTCTCCATTGTTCTTGTGATGGACCAAAATATCCATTCTGTCCACAACAGGAGCACCTGACATTTCCTGTGGCAGATTAACTTACCGGATCATGGCACAGACCAACAGTGGAGGGCAGGGGACCAACGGGGTAGCGGATGAGTCCCCCAACATGATAGTGTACAGAAAGGTATGGTAGCTGCTATTTTTAGTTTGTGTGCATGTGTGTGAGGAGTGTGTGTGTCCCTTGTATCAATTTACTTGATGATGAGCTGTGCAATGGAAATTGCTAAAACTAATGGCAAGACAGCGTTCTTGTTCCATGGTTGATTTAGGATTTTAATGCTACATCACTTTGATGAGGGCATGCAGAGAACATACAATTTTTCTCCCACTACATGCATGACATGCAATGTAGATATGGTAATTGTACAGATACCCATACACAGTGACACATGTGCACACATTTTCTAGTAAAACCATCAGCTTTTATTGCCAACATGTTGTTGCGTGAACTTTTAAATGACTGACATTAATGGAGGCAAAAGACAGCCAAAGGCTTAATAACCAATGTTCATTGTACTGCTAGTGGTGTGTTTATTCACTGGTAAATTTATTATCATACTAGAGAAAAGAAGGGGAATGGAATGGTCTGCAACTGAGGCTCCAAACACCACACTCATTAACAGAGTATTAATCTAAAACAAAAGTAATGTCTGTTTACTTTGCACCCACATTCCACATACAACCTTAAACACCTATACTGGGGATATTTGCACTGCTAGACATGTTTTGGTTGCATTTTTCCATGAACCATGAAAATAAGTCTGATTTAAAATTCAGTTCTCTACCAGAGAGGCCATGCTCCCAGGTGGAATTTGCTGTTACCTAAAAGTCATCAGACATTTTTCTGATCTGCTTTAGTGTAACCCCCGGCATACGTGTTATTTTCTGCTCATATACTCCAGTGCTTAATCCACTTTTCTTAGCTTTCACTCTTCCATAATTAAGTGCAGCTGGATTCTAGCTTATGGTGTCCTGCAAATTTAATAAACATCCAGCATCACACCAGAGCAGCAGCAGGAGCAGCAGCAGCAGCAGTATGTATGTATGTATGTATGTATGTAAACGCATCCTCTCAATGTGAGCAACACAATGTTTTATTAGTGAAGTGACCATTTTTCTCATCTTACTTGTGGATGATTCAAGCATTGAGTGTATTTCTTCGTATAATTTTCTTCATTTCTTTCCATGCATGCTGCCATTTCATCTGCGGCAGCTTCTGCACACCAGGAATCGGTTATGCTTAGCACGATATCATAGGTTGACAGTCTCTTATAGCACTCACAGTGTGTTAGGCAATATCACTGATAGTATAGGACACGGTTTTGGTGGCAGTGTCTCTGTGTTTGTAAAAGAAGATAGTGGACAATTTTCTGGATCTTCTCAAAGCCAATATGACAGACCCCAAAACTGCTCATATAGTAGGACAAATATTAGCCTAATGGAGATGGATGAATGTGACTGGTTTTATCTTTCCCTGTTAGTTTTTATTTGTAGAGACAGTAGAGGAAATTGTGCCCCTTATCAAATTTAATTTTAATATCTTACCATATCTAAATGTTCTACAAAATTAATTGGATCCTCTGTAAGAGCGAGTCAATTATTAACATGCAGATTTTCTGTATATCTTTTTAGCTGTATAGTTACCTTAGGGACCTCTTCTATGTTTGTGATATTGTGGTTATTTTCCATTTTTCCACAAAATGAGCTGTAGAATTGTATATTTCCAAACGTCAATGCTTATTTTTACACCACAAAATCAAAGATAAACAAATGAAACACAATGTTCAGCCACATTATAATTCCAGTCAGAATCATTAATAAATCATTCAATTCTTTATTTGTCACTACTTGACCACACATGGCCATAGCTTGTCTTTTTACACTGACTGACCTAGATACACTGAAGAATGAAAGAACATGGTGAAGTCAGTGAGGATAGAAATGTGTTTGTAGAGTGACTTCAGCTAGAATCTACTTGGAAGAGACGCAGCGTTCTGTAGAAATGTGAATGCAGCCAGAATGAACAGGTGCCCCAAATGCTTTTCAGATGGATGCGACTTGGCAGAAGTGTTGCAAACCAAACTGACTGGGACAGACCAAGATGAGTGAAATTCCGAGTGGAGAAAAAAAAAAAACAGTTTTAGTCTCTCTGCTGCTGCTGCTGCTGCTGCTGTTCACAAGCCGTGAGCACTAATCTCATGAACACGCTGTGGAATTTTATATAAAAATGTTGTAATTAAACCAGGCGACAAATCTATGCAACAATGTGTTAGCTATGTGTCATGTACGAATTATGTAACAGAGGAATTTTATGGTTGAGAACAGCGAAGAGTGGTTTGATAGTCTTCCCAGTGGGAGCATAACTACAGTATATCCTTTCACTTTCTCAATCCTTCTTTCTCTTTGTTCCACCCGCCCCTTCACCCCTCCACTTCTGTCATTAATGTCTAATGAAAATGGATGGGTGGGCTGAGGTGTTGACCTGCTTGCTTGTGGAGATGTGCGCGGAAACGTCTGTTTTCTCAAGGACGTGTATACACAAGCACCGAGCTTTAATGAATGCATACTGTATCAACATCCATCATGCATGCTCACATATTAATACAATACTCTAGGACAATGCTAAAATAAGAAATTTGACTTTTAAACATCTGAATGTGCAGGGACACACAGGCACATGCAGCTGGCTTTGTGATTTATTCACTACATTTGCTGTTTCTTGTGAAATTTTCACCATCAGTGTGCTAACCAATTAAGATCAAATATGAAATCAAGAGAGATACTAGCAAATGCTTGTCCACCAGGTCCAATTAAGTACTGCTAATAAGCATAAGTATTGTGCGTAGTATATGCATGTCTGAGGGTCTACATCATATTTTCTTGTATAAAAGCATCTGTGATGTCTTGCTGCTCACTCATTAACTGTGTCAGGCTTATATCATCGCCGTATACTGTATGTGTGTATTTTTTCATGCTCACTCACATGTGTGCTCTGAATTATGCTGTGATGCATGTGTGAGCATGTGTGTATGCTGTATGTAGGGCGAATGTTGCTAAGAGAGAGTGCTGAATTTTTTATGCGAGCCTAAAACAGCTCTGGTGAAGTTCATAGCCACTCAGCATGAGGAGGAAACATCTTCTCTTATCAGCCGGCACTTTTTATGTATTCGTGACTGTTGGTGTATGTCTGCGTATATCTGTAGGTGTGTACGATGAGTTGCGCGCTGCTTTTAATTGTGCGAGTCATGAGAAGGAAAAGATAACACTGTAAATTAAAATACATATTATTAAGAGGTACTAAAACCACCCTCATATTTTGACACATTTTTTTTTTCTGTGGCCTCTTTTGCTTTTTCTCCAGAGCAAATGCTCTTTTGCACAAAAGACACTTGATGAGCGAACCACTTCCTCTAAATCTTCTACCATAATGTTCCTAAAATTGGCTGAGAGTTTCGAAAAGGACTGCAAAAATACTTCTCTTAACTGCTTATTTTGTTATGAAATGTCACTTCAAAAAGTATTCAGACATTGCAGTTGTCATTAAGATGCTTTTGGAGAGATTTATCAAAACAAAAAGATCCATAATTTAATCTAATTTGCCCTACATTAACTTAATTTTTTTTTTTTTTTTTTTCCTGAAGAATATCATTTTTGAACCTTGAATCAATTAGATTGTCATTTTTTTTCATTCTATGCTCCAGCTATTGGAATCTGAGCTTTTGCTATGGTGTGGTATCTGACAGCTGAGGATCTGGCCACTTGTATTTACATCTGAGTGGCTGATGGATATCCAGTAATTGTGCCTTCGCAGCCAGTTTGGCCTCTGCCTCCCCCATTAATCTTGGACTATATATTTATATTTTATTGTTCTCACAGGGCAAAGACCACAGCAGACCAGAGCAGATTACTATTTTATATTCTGGTGCTTTCATAGATGTCAATATTGTGTATCTCTGAGTTAAAGCATCCTTGGTGAAATTTCAAGATGACTATGATATAAAACAGAGCGAGTGCTTGTGGTTATTGTTGTTATTTTCACAGTTTATATATAAATGGAGAGTACATATATTAAAATGTTTATTTATGTTATTTGCCAATAATTTAATTCAGTCATTCCCACTTTGATTAGCTTTTTGACTGCCTCCTGCCTCTTTTTTTTTTTTTTTTTTTTAAATCTTATCTCTTCATAGACTTTTGTAAAAAAAAAAAAAAAAAAAAAAAGAAAAAAGAAAAACACCATCACCACCACCTACAAAAAAAACAAACAAAAAACAAAAAAAATCTTGTTAATGTATGTGTGTCAAATTATTATTCTATGACAGTGACATGACAAAATACTTCAAAACCTACACATAAATACAGCTATGGCAACCATTTACCATCTACCTGGTTTATACAGCCACTACGAAAGAAACCGGCTGACAAGTCAAAAAGATTATTAGCATTTTTATGAGCAGCTTTGTCTCAGTGTTTTCACCTTCAGGGACCTGTTTTTTCACCCTCTGGGAAATGCTATTGTTGCTGCATTGTGAGATTTGAACCTTTTCTCCTCAGTGTGACTCAGGAACGAAGTAATGAGCAAACAGAAATAACAAACAGGGCAAAGGTATTAGTGCATTGTATTGATTTATCAATTGATTAAATGGTTGTGTACAAAGGATCATTTTGCAGGAACAAGATTTTCCCTCTCCTCACTGCAACACAGCAGTAATACAGTATTGTTAGATGAAGCAGAACTGCAGCTATTATTAATGCATTGAGGCACAGTTTAGACATCAAATTGAGCACAGATTTCATTGTTGGGAAATGTCTTTTGGGTTATGCCTCATCTGTATCTGTTAAAGCCAACCTATGTCAGCCGTCCCTGTTATCAATACATTTTTCCAACCATTTTTCATTGTTCTTGAGTCATAAACTGGGCAAACTGAATAAATTTTCAGCCTTTTCTCAGTTGAGAGCCAGATTGAAGGGTTCTTGTACTGCCTGTCTCCCTCAATCTGCAATCAGAAGCTCAGTAAGACCAAGAGAAAGAGGCAGAGAGAGGGGGCTGAGGTAGGATGATCTATAATTGCCAGATCAGAGAGAAATCTTTGTGTGTGAAGTAGGGCTCTTTGTATGTCAGCTTGCCAGCCAGGCGGTTTCTGTTCCTCTGTATGAAAACATACATGTTCTTTTTCGCACACACACCGCTGAGAGAAAGTGTGGGTGTTTGGCAGCCACTGTTAGATGGAAAATTGGCATTTAGGGCTTTGTGCTTTTCAAACTAATCCATTTTGCTCGTGTTTGCTGACGTCAATAACTAAGCACCAATTAGAGAACCGCCATTTGTGACACATGCTACAGTTGATCGTAGAGTAGTTGCGGTATCTCATCATGCTACCAGAGGCTAAGATTATGTACCTGTGCTGTGTAATGTAGTATAACATGTAAAAATATGTGACTCGAGGCAAGTGTCATGAAACTAGTAGCAGTGCACTGTTTTTTTTATGTTCTGATGTCCTAGTTTAGACTATGACAAGACAAGATAGAGCGCCAAGAATAAACACAAAGATAAAAAGACAAATTAAAAGTCTTGAGGCATGTATAGCAATGCTTGGTATTATGTCTTTTAGAGGATACAGTGGAGCTATAATTCATGCCTGAAAGCCATTTTTTCAGACAAAACATTCTGAATTGCATTCATAGTTGAGTTTGGGCAATGTGAGTGATTTTCGTCACAGTTGGTGTATTCCTGCTCCTCATCCACCTTATTCACAACTCAGTGCTTTGTGATATTTCTGGGGGTCTATCTCTGCATTGTGGACTGCAAATCTCAACAATATAGCAGGAAAACAGCAATGCAACAGCACCCCCCTCTAGCTGTAATGAAAAGAAGCATTCAGAGGAGTTTTTTTTTGCACAACTGCTCACTATGTCTGTGTATTACCGTGAACAGTGTAACAAAATGTCCCATACAAACGCAAACTAATGTTATCACAATGACACACTCCGGCATTGCTAGCTACACAACAGCTCCGCCAGACTCCAGCCTTGACACACTTCCTTTCTAATTAGCACATTCACACATTAAAATAAGGAAAACCTTTGCTCGGAAACAAAAAAAAATGTCAATATATTCTCTTAACAGCTGCTTAACAAAGCTCAAGGCCACATATTAAACAAAAGCACTGAATGTTAACAGTGCAAAGACAATGCATAACTTTTCAGGTCAAGACAAGAGTGACAAGAGGAAGTGGAGGAGTGAAAAAAATGACAAGAGCTAACCTTTGTAGAACAAATTCAGCAATGTAATGTATTCACAGCTATTGAAATCCACTCACTTTAGAATACACCAGAAGTAGAAATACCATCAGGAGTATTACATTTAGAATACAACAGTATGAATTCTGCTCTTTTTTTTTTTTTTTTTTTTTTTTTTTTTTCATAGGAAACGCATAATGTCTTGTTCGGAAATTAGCACAACAACAAATTCTGTGCCACCGTATATGAATATCACATGACCTCTTGCAATAGTAATGCTTTGGCAGTACACATGAATTATTATTACACATTTGCTGCATGAGCTGAATTGCAGGAGACCAGTTTCATCTCCAGGAAAATGAAAAAATATGATGCAGAAGAGTTCTTTTTCACGTAGTTTACCTTGCACTGAATGGCTAGCCCCTTAAATGAATAGTGGCAGATAACAAAAAAAAATGAAAACTGGGCTTGGTTTTGACTGTGCAGTGAAGTCAATGAAAGAATATTTAGTCCCGTCTTGCTCTAAGCTCTCTCCTCTGAATGTCTGCCACAGCTGGAGTCTTTAGTGCTGTCTGTTCAGGTTATGTAAGGGTCTAAGGAAGCCTGGGCATTAAGATAGGGACTGACTCAGGCCTCGCTACAGTATGGTCATTTAATTCCAACTCGTCATTTAGCAAAAGATTACAGGAGAAATGCAGCCAGAGTTCTGAATGAGTCCCTTTGCCATCTCGTGACAGTCTTAATGAGGACAGAGATGCTCAGTTTAGGAATAAAGTATAAGGGAGAAAATGAGTCCGGGACAGTTTTATTCACTATTTCTCTGTATTTGCGACACACTCAGTTTACATCTTTCAAAAACATCTATTTGTCCTTGTTCTCCCCTTGTTTACATAGTCATCCCTTCTCTGCTGACCCTCCTTCTCTGCACACACCATCTGCATTTCAACTGTGTCTACTTTGTACTTCCAATACACTCCCTTGTTGCTTCTGGTGGTGGCTCGTTCCTTCATGCAGTTAATCCACTTTGTGTAAATTCTCACTCGCTTGCTTGTCTCTGTGTCTGTGCAGCACTATTAGTCTTGCATGTACACTGTATTGAGAAGCTATGAAGGCTGAAACAATAATGGCAGATTCTCACAGAAAAAAGCTGATAATTGATTAACTATCCAGTATCATCACGCTCTGGAAAAACTGGTACTGTTGGAAATTTACTTCATTAATTTCATTGAAAACTGCTGAACTGAAAAGTAAGTCAAATTATTAAATACCTTATTTAATAAATCAGTGCTTACATGAAGAGATCTGAAGCTGAAGATCAAAATACCTGTAGAAAAACTAGAGGGTTCTAGGTCAATTTTGATGTTTCATTTGCATTTCCATTTGAGCTTGATATTAGCCAGTGGCCACTGATTAAAGCTACAGGAAACAACATCAGGGGGGAAAAAATGCCAGAATCTGAAAAAGATTCTTCTGCAGGTCATTGCTCTTGATCCAGCTCACTAGAGTAAAAACAGCATAAATATACATGACCTGATGTGTTTCATGCTGTGTTCTGTGAGTCACAGAGTAGAGCAGTAGAGTCATGTCTGATCAAATTGATTCATTTGACTGAAAGCTGTCAGGTGCATACACAACCCACCGATGGGTCTGAAGACAACTGTGATTAACCCAAACCTCCCATGGTGGGAATGTGTCGTCTGCATCCTGAAAAAAGAGCCCAGAGAGGGAGTTCGAGTTCTCGTTTCCCCTCAGATCACTTGAATTATAATATGATGAAAGTCATGCAATGCAATGATGCAAAAACCACTAAGAGTTGCAGCTCTACTTGGTCTATCTCTATGCCATATGTAATTTAGTTTATTGCATGGGAATGTGAAAGGAGATGTAAAGGATGGGAAGAAATAGTATCAAGGCATTTCAAATGCTTTGGTATTAGATTCATTATGTGAATCTGAAATACCACACAATTTCACCTGAGAAATGAAACATTTTAAAGTATCAGTGCCTCTCAAATCTAGGTTAGAGTACTTGAAGGCATTCTGCCAAAATAAAACTGAATAATTGGAAGTGTGCCATTCTCCAATGCAACGACTGTATATATTATATCAGCCTTGCATCATTGCCAAAGCAAAACTCATATTTGCACGTCAAGAGCCTTCAAAAGTAAACAGAAATGAAAAACCTTGTTATCTTCTCTACAGAGCATTTCATGCATTACCTCCTTTCTCTGCAGTATATTTTGTCAGCTTGAAGGAAGAAGGTAGACTTTTCCCCTCTGCCTGTGTCTAGACTTTCCCTCAGACCTCAACCTAGTTTCCTTTAGTGTCTCTCGCTCCGGTGTTCACACTTTGCCCTCTCCATTTCTATCTCTTTTATTTGCCCATTCCCTCTGCCTCCCACTCTCATGGCCTCTTTTGTTCAGTTTTTGTCTTTGATGTTTCTCTTATACTCACAATATCAGACCAACTTTCTCTCCACCCGTGTCTCTATCTCACCCCGACACACACGTGCGCTCGCCCTCTCCCTCTCTCCCTCTGCACCCCCCCAGTGTGTACTTCTTTACCACTGAAGCATCCATCCACCTCTGTCTCCCTGTCCCCTCCTCTCATATCCCTCTCCTCTCTTTGAAGTCGTCAGAGCCCATGCCGCTCCAGTCGGCTTTTATCCTCACACAGAGAAAAAGAGAGGAATGTATTTAGATCCTGCTGAAGCACAGTCATCTCTCCTCCTGTGTGAAATGATTCACTCGTGACTCATAGCTTTATTGGGAACTCTCTCTAAACAAACAACTATTGGATGTGGCATTTTCCATCCAAATTGACTGGAACTGTAACTGAGAGTGCTGGCCTGATTGTCCCCCTGCAGCTCGGTGGCTCTCTCAACAATGAGGAGTCATTCTCCCAGAAGCAATCATGTTTTAGTGATTAACCTTCCATGACTGAGTCCCATTGCGTAAATCCAATACCACAGAAATAATAAAAGTCAAACAGCTATTGTTCCAAAGGGTACATTTTCATATGTTTGAGGCATAAATTTTCATTTCCTAAACAGAATAAAAGTATACCTTTGTGCAAAACTGTTCACTTATCAACCCATCACTCCAACAGTCAAACACACACACATATGCACTCTCAGAGCTTGCAGGTTGTATAGTGCGCTGAGCAGCTTCCACCTGCAGCCTACTGAGGCTCACAGCTTCACACCATTAGTTCAGCTTAGCAAGCACAGCCATCCACAGCATAGAGGAGCCTATAAACCCCGGGCGCCATCTTGACTCAACCTGCTGCTGCTTCTTTCTTCTCTGAAATGTGGCAAAATAATGATTTCAGAATGTGTTTTCCAGCTTAGTGAGCCATAAAGACAACTTTTTAACGTGGCTATTGCTAAATGTTTCTGCTATCTAGGGATGCACCCAATGATCTTTTATTATCTGTTGTGCTGATGATTATTTTCCTTTGCAATTAAATCTTTGGTCAATAAAGCAATTTATTTAAAAACACAGAAAAATAAAAACAGTAGGACATATTTAGTTGAAATATTCTCTTCAGCAATTGATGTTTGCCAAGTTCTTTTTGTTGAATTCCATGATGGTCTTTAAACAGTAACGCTTGAAGTACCCTCTAATAATCCTTAAGTCATGCACATAATTATAATAGAGTTTGATGTCGCATTTAAAATAAAGGGAGTCAAAAAACATTTGTTGTTTTTTTAAAGGGCTTATGGTTGATTTACAGCAGGTCAACAAGACTTCATTATTTCAGTATGTTCTTGTATTTGGAGGTGCACTTGAAGGAATTATGGGAGCCATAAAGCTTAGGATGTGAATGGAGGAAAACTGACCTCATTAACTGAATTTAAACCCTGTCCTGATTGTCGACGCATGTAAACAAGATGATTAATTACAGCTCTGCTAATATAGTTGGAAAGTACAACGCATATTAAATTCTTTTCCTTAAAGTCCCCATGTATCAGCTAGCGGATGGCAATTTGCTTTTGCATATTTACGTGTTTCCTGTAATAACTAGAATGTAGGCCACTGCAAAAGCCAGATCTGCCCTGATTGGTCGACTCCATCTGTGGTAAGTGATAACCTGTAACTGCTAGCTAGCTCATAGGTACATTACTGTTTTCAAGGACATGACAAACTCATAAAATGACAAAATAATTTTTAGCATAACCGGACCATATAATGCTTTATATGACATGTAGTGTAAGACATGAAAAAAAAAAAAGGTCTTGAGAGCCACTTTTTTGTTTGTCCTTTGTGGGCTACTGTAGCAACGTATTTGACTGGTCTCCCATGCACATTTAAAGGATTCATTCTAAGATAAAGAAAATAAAACAAGGATTCATAGTTACAGGTGATTATACACTTGAAAAAGAAATCACAAAAACTATAGTATGCGTCTGCAAACATATGACCCTAAATCTTGCATAAATGTTATGCATGTGTACAATGTGCCACCACAATTCACAGAAATTCTTCCCCTTGAATTTCAGACAGTACCTCCTGGTTGCAGTCACTCCTAATTGGAAGATAACATTCCTGACGATGGTGTCTTGAATGGTTGTGCTTTTCTTCTGCCCTCTGTTTTATTTCTGCTGTGGTGGCTTTTGGCTGTTCTGCTGGCATCCCCATGACAACCACACCAGCAGTCTGTCAAATGCTGTTATCTCAAACACTTCAACAATGTGTCCAACACACCCCGAGTTAGCACAGTGATGGGACATGTCTAGGTTTGTGTGTGTGTGCGTGTGTATGTGTGTGTGCATGTGCGGTTTTGTGTATTTCTAGTGCTAGTTCATGTGTATGAGTAAGTGAATAATCACCCATTTAAGGATGCTGCTCAATCCATGAAATGCTGCAGTGCAGAGCCTGGGTTTCAACATCACCTTTCACTTATAACTAGACAAATAAAACAGTGAATCTCTGTCCACAAAAAATGATGTTTAGTACAGTTTTGACATACTTGTACTTCAAGTTTTGTAGTGCAACAGCAATGGATTTTGGATGGATGGAGTTCAAGGGAAATATTAAACTTTATACACAACTATATCTATTTCACAGAACAATTTTACTAATACTACTGAAATGATAATAAGAACCTGATTATCATAAGATACTGTAATATATCAGTCGGGATCTTGGTATAACAGTATCAGTTGTAATAGGATTTGGTGGTACATTTGAATATACTGTGTGTTGGTAGAAATGTGACGACTCTTTAATTCTGTGTGATAACATGGAAAGTAATGTGATCTGAGCAACAGAACTACTTGTTAGTGGTGATTATGCAGCTCGAACATGGTTTGCAAAAGAAGAGTGACAAGAAACATGGAGGAGATGATGCCATAAATACTAGAGCTGCCGCTATTGATTATTTTTGTTGTTGATTATTGGTTATTTTTCTCAATTTGATTCTAATAATTGATTATTTGAAAAAAGACATGTTTGAAAATGAGAAAAACTTGTCCTTTACTTCAGAACCAGCTGAAACAACAAAAAGTAAGGGAAAGGATATATATAAAAACGATCTATAAACAACAACAACCAAGTCAAATGACACCTACAAGTAATATGATACAACTTTGTGGTGGAGCTACGTATCAGGGTAATTGTAATCAAATACTTTTTTCAATTGATTTGAGTCGATGAGTTGATTAATTGTATCTAATAAAGACAGAGCATTTTGTGCATATATTTTAGCTTTTTTTTTTTTTTTGGAATGAAAGACAAGCATATCCTACTGGAAACTCAAGTCTTTACACATTGCATATATTTTCACCCTAAAACTTATGTGTAACTTATGTTGTCTCATTGTTTTTTTTCTATTGAAATTCTAAACAAAAGAAAACAAATATGGTGAAAGGACAGAAGCTGTATGTTATTGTAATATATTCCCTTACTGTGATATTATATTGTATAATGTCTTCGAGGATTTGGGGTGTATCACTCAGCCCTCAGTTGTACACGTCTCATGTTTCTTGCTATCTGAGCCAGGTACAGGATAAAATATGTTACCCAAGCTCGAGCAGATTTTAAATAAAGACAAGGTCAGGCCTAACAGTGCATTAGGATATGATGGGAAGGGTATTCCTTGGCACAGACTGATTTGATTTGTTGATATTAGCTTCTCTTGCCTCTAAGCAGAAGTCTCTGAATTAGAAAGAGCTGGTACTGGGAAAAGATAGAAGTTGTGTCAGGGTTATGTAAAATATCTCCCTCTGTAGCCGTATATCAGTGTCAATCAACATATTTTTACAGGGATAAAAAGTTGTGAGGATAATGTATGCATCTGATTGTTGTAGCATGAAAAATAGTTATATTTCCTTTTTTATTTTTTTCTAAAATTTTATTTTATGACGTAAGTTTATTAAGTTTTTCTTTTTTAAAATAAAAAAATGTGAAAATTAGAAAAAAAAAATTAGGCCATATATGACATACATTTCCACACCTTAAGCCAGTTATCAATGCCAGTACACTGAAGACATGTAGATAATCTCAAACAAGACAAAACATGAAATAATAATAATAATAATAATAATAATAATAATAATAATAATAATAATAATCATAAGGATGATGCCAACCATACACATATACATGGTTACAGCAGGTATTACTTATCACTAAATCCAGTTCAAAAATAGTTATGTTTCCAGTTATTTCCTCATATATAATGCTTTTCTCAGCTATCACCATTTTTTGCTGTTCATGCCGGGTGATACTTTTTAAATCACTCTAACAGCCTGCTGTCGTTTTGAAAGGTTCACCAAAGCCTATCGTCCATCATCTTCATTGCTCTATAGTTCAAGCGTCACTTACGTCCAGTCTGCTGGTTTACTCTCTACCCTGACCGCGTCCTCCGAAGTGTGTGTGTCCTGTCAGACACCCAGTCCTTGTCTCTGTTGTGCAGACAGGAGAAGGCAGGAGAATGTCAGCCTGCCAGTATCCAGCTGCTTCTCTCTTATTGGTATTCAGGGCACAGACAGCCATCCTGAGTGTCTATTGCACGTGCCAAGGAGGAATGTGGGAAAAGAAGGGATGAGGAGGAGAGCAGTGAGGCCCCCTCTCTCATGTTATCTGGACCTAAAAATAGACTGCATCCTCCCTTCTTTTCTATTCCCAGTGCATCTCTGGTTCCATAGCCAACCACCCCCCACCCCCCTCTCTGTTTTCCTCTCATCCTTTCCCTCTTCCTCCTTCTCTCTCTGTTTGGCCTACGTAAACATACTCTCTGGTGTCTAATGATAAGACTCCTCAAGTGTAATACCAGACAGTTTGGACACTGTTGACAGGCTTGCAGATGAAAGATTAACCATAGGGGTTACAGTATCCCCCCGGCCATATTCTACACTCTAACATGTTTGCGTTTTTGCATTCTGCAGTGCACCGATTTTCATTAAATTTAGTGGACAGGTAGTGCATCTGTTGAAAGGGACTGAGGCTGAAATTGTTTTTACTTTTTCTTAACATTAGTGAGTCACATGTTAAATTAGAACATGGTAATAATAAAGATGATCTGACTAAAGATCAGATTAACTGTGGGTGTAAACATGTCACCTCCTGGGCTTTCAAAGGCAGACCAGAGGCTGTTCTATTTGAAGGGGGTCCTATGGGAGACGTGGCCTGAACAAACCATTTTGTAAAGACAGTTGGTTTCATAACAGTTGATTTTGTAACAGAGGCTACTTCTGTGATGATCTCTGTCATGTTATCCACAGAGTAGCAAGTGAAAAAGATCGTATTGTAAGACACGTAACAGTATGTGGTGTTTTAACAGATTGTGTAACTGATCACGCATACACTTTCATGTCCCTGTATCCTAAGACTAATACTATCTAATATTATGAAAATATTAGGTGATGTCAGAGAACTCATACCATTAGCTCCCAGTGAAATATGTGACTGAAGTTTAAGCTCATTAGCTGCTGCTTAGCTGTTACATTTTTGTCAACGTCGAAAGAGACAACTTTGTAATCTACCCTTAGATCATAGTTGGTTAAACAAACCATTTGTACCAACTGACAAAAGGGAAGAAAATAGGTGTGATTTGTGTTTTTCCCGTGTTAATTATGCTGTGAAATGAGAAGTAGATGACAGAGGCTTTTGTTTCTGTCTCTGAATGCCCTTTTATTTAAGTAGCATCAACAATGGTGTTCGCTTATCAGTGAATATGTCAGCAATGTTGATAATAATTACTTAATCACTGCGCGCTTTTCTTAGCTCCTAACGGCTAATCATACACTATTTGAAAAGCTACGACAGATGAATTGTCTTTCTTTTTACAGAACTTGTGCACAATTTATCTGTTTTGGTAATGCAGCTTAATTCTTCCTTTATCTACTAATTTATCAGTGCGTGCTGTTTGGGTGATAAAATCATGGTAGGTGGGCAGGAGGGATATTGGCTTTCAGTGGATTATGTTCCAGCACATGGCCAACCTTGGCTTAGTCATTGCGCCCACTGCCCGCCCACCTGAAGGATGAGAGAGAGTGAGAGAGAGAAAGAGAGGCCTTGCCCTAGGAATACTATCCCACTACAAGCCAGGAACACTATAGCATAGTAGATTTAGAAATAGACAGTACACGAGGAGCACATCGATGTCTAGAAAACTGAGTCAGAGCACGGTAGAGACAAAAGACTGAAAAAGGTCCTGCCCAAGGTGTGCCATGTACAAATGAACCAGAAACTGATATGAAATAATGATGAGATTAACACCAACGGCAACGGTTAGAGAAAAACAGATGGTCACCTGAGTCTCACATACCGTACAAGCTGAATTACATTTGATACTCTTATCGGCATGTATATCAAAAGTATACTGACTTTTAGGAGAACTTTTCCCACACAGCAAATTGAGCATTAAACCTGCTACTGCTGCCAACTAATAAAAAGAAACACTTTACGACCACCATTATTTCCCTGAAACTGCTTCTGCTGCCCCTATTTCTTTGGTTGGTGTTGCTCTTCCAGTACTGCTTATTGCAACAGATTTTTTAAAAGCGCTGCAGAAGGTCTTTCTAAATAGCAAAAACGCCCCACAACATAAGATTAAAGGAGTTGAAGAACAGAATGTGTAGAGGATGACGGCAACAATAATGTGGAAAAACATTCCTAAGTTCATTTACCTGATAAAGTTAACCATTCCAGTACAACAAGAAGAAGAACTCGTGTGTCAGAATTCAATATGATGACTGGAATAATACGTGAGATTCACATTTTGTATCTGCGACCTATTAAATGTAATTTGTTTTTGTAAAATATTAGTCAGTCTGCTGTTCAGGGCTTGTTGATCACAGTGGATAGAGCAACACATGGTTACATAATTCAATTATTACTGTTAATTATTATCAAAAACAAGTCTCTGCCATGCAACATTTTGTGCCAGTATAGCAGTTAGTACACTACTATTGTAACCAGGAATCTTAGTAAACGTTGAAAGAGTCAAATAAAACATGAGTAAATAATTAGTTAATTTTTGATGATTATAAAGTCATCACATAGAGCTTTCATCTGCACAACAATTCAATATGCAAAGATCTTTTGGGAAATATGTGATACTCTCAAATGTGCTGTGGTTGCATAAAGGATGAGATGGCACAAACCTACTGGCTGGCATATTTGGAATAAGAACTGCATTAACCGCAGCAATGTCAAACGAGGATAAATGCCAGTGTTTTTTTTTTCCAGAGAGTGGGCATCGCCAGCTGAATACCTCTCATCCATGATTCAATGCTTGTCTGTTTCTCTCTAGTACAGGGTTGTCCCTTTGGGAGTGAGATGTTGAGGAGTCAGGGGAAATATTGAACATCCTTCTGCAGCCGTACGCCAGGGACACCAACTCTCTGGGGACATGAGGAGAAAGAAAGCACTTTGTTCTATAAGCCATACAAGTTAATGAAAATACTATGAAAATGGGGGTTATAAATGCAAGTATAAACCGATAATTATATGGAAAACATTAAAAAAAAAAAGGAAAAAAAAAGATAGTATTTATGTAATCTGTCTATCAAACAAGAAGGTGAGTCTGCTTCGGCTGCTTTTGCTGTTTCAGAAATGTCATAAAAATATTTGCTTAATATAGATTTCAAAGACCAAAGAGGAAGATATGATTCCAACCGTGACATTGTGAGGGGCATTTAAGGCTAATGTTCCTAGTATCTGAGGGGCGTTGGATTAACTCATTACTTCATATTCATATAAAGTGAAGAAACTATCCTGGCCTGCACTTCATCCCACTCTCACGCTATGGCCTAAAAATACCACATTGTATCACTTTCAAATAACATGTAATATTAACAGTCATCTTAAAATATTTTGCTGTGCTCAATGTAGTTTGACAAGGCAGTCATTTTAAATTAGCTGGATTTATGTACGATAGAAAAAGACATCAGCATGAACCTTTGCACTGAACACTGCACATTTCTTTCAAACTAAAACTTATTGAAATACAATTATGCACAAGTTACAGGGAAGAAATATATCATTAGCCTCATACCATTATTGCCTAAGTCACATTTTTGGCCAAATTGTGATACCTGCGTAACTTTACTCTCCTAACACTGCTGATTAATTTTATGCAAATATCAAATTTCTATATAATATATTCTGTCTGGGCTTAAATAATTCTTGAATGCATGTTATTAATACAGAAAGCTAAACTGTGAAGCTCTACTCTGGGTGTGGGAGTGTACAAAAATGTGACTTATGTAACCATTTGAAAAGGGGTATGAATTTTTGCACTACCTTTGGTCACTTTAGGAACAAGTTTTGCATACGATTTAATATGCCACAGCCTGTGAAGAAAAAAGCCATATAATTTACATTAGAAGTTACCCAGGTGAATCTTTTTCTTATTGTGCTATGTTCGTATCCAGGGTTTACTGAGGGGTTTTCTTTTCTTCCTCGCCACTCTCCTCCTTTATGTACTACAACCATCATGTATCGATTAATGTGAAAACAGCAGCCAAGGAAACACTGACACAATTGTGACCATGGTCAGACCTTACATTCCGTTCAGTGCTGAGATGTGTAAAATGAAACGGCCCATTTCAATTGAATCATTGGAATTAGAACGTGTCGTCCAATGTGTCTTACGTCATTCCTGATCAGATCTTATTTTCCATCTTGATGTGCAGAAAAAGAAGCTCATCTGTTACATAAAACATCGAGTCCACTTTCATTTCAAGTTGAACAAGCTGGCTGAAATATTTCCCTTCAAATTTAATTCACTGTGATACTTGGAGGCTACAGGCAATTACAGTGTTTTCATGCATGTAAGTTGATGTCAAATATCAATATGACATCTTCAACCGTAGTATTTGTTTCATTGGTTCTCACGCCAAGCTCGTGACATACACTTGAGTAATGATTGAATCTTCAAGCACTTTGAACGTGTTTATGACTTTGTGCCAGATTATGTAAACTGTTGATATTCTATTTCTTCACACAGTCAGAAGTGACAGGCTGTTACTGTGTTTTTTTGTGGGCTTTTTGGAATTCTCAGATGTTGTTAAAGCCTTTTAAAAGGATACAGTTGGCATGTTGAATTGTACAAAACAGACTCTATTATTTTTGTTATTATTATTATTTCTTCTCACGTGAATAAACCAAGGAATCAGACAAAGAAGATAACAAATGCCTTACATAATGGATTCTTAACCTATAGGGTTATGTTATCAGCATATTACACAAGAATTTATTCATTCATAAATTCATTCATTTTCCAAACCACTTAATCCTCGAGAGGGTCCCGTCTACCAATGGGTGAAGGCGGGGGACACCCTGGACATATCCCCAGTTCATTGCATGACTGGAAATTTATTTTAATTAAATTTGGTTCTATTTGAGCTAAATTGAGATTATTTTTTTCACTATTACCATTTTGATTTTTCATTATTCTCATTATTGTGATATATTGTTTGGTTTATTTTCTAAATTGGTATGAACAATAATCATCCTGAAAGCTCTACCTTGTAAACAGACCAGTTGTAAAAATCACAAAGAAAACACCACCACAATGTGCCAGTAATGTAACCTTGACCAAAGAGAGTGGCATGGAGAATCAAAGATGTGTGTGTTTGTCTGCAAACATCAGTCTCACTTTCATCTATTAACAAGTCAAACCACATCAGATCAAGCCATTAAAAGACTCTCAATCACACCTTGGGGAGTGATTCAAAGCTGAAGGGGAGTCAGGGTTGAAGAGATCCATTTGCAATGATCTAAATTAACCAAGGTCTAAAGTAAAAAAGCCAGCTGTCCATCACTGTTCATCAGACTACCTGAGGGTAATGCTGCAGCTGCTGCTGCTGCTGTGAACAGAAATGTTTCAGAAAGGCATCAGGGTTTCTTCGTACAGTCATCCATTAGGGAAGTAATGCACATAGTGCACAATGAACTGGTATATTACAAAATGCATCAATGAGATTAGGCGTGAGGATACACATCTGAATTATTCTTAGCTTTTAAAAATGCATAGATCTTTTTTATTTTGCTGGATTACAGCTGCAAAGGCATTTGGCCTCTTTCTTTATAATGTGATTTAAAAAAAAAAAAAAATGTGACAAGGGAAAAACAAGTCATAGTGAGTGAGCTGACATGTAAACCAGTGAACTGACCTCCCCCACCTAAGAAAAGAAAAAAGAAAGAAAGTGCGATCCATTTGACCGATGGCTCAATGGAGCCTGATTTTGTACACAGGGAACGAACTGTATTGATGAATACTACTGAAAGGAAGGCTTATCAAGCACCGTGCTGCAGATGTTGCTAAACAGCTAATCGCTGGTTTGCAGAAACTGCCTAACAGCGTAGAGATAGGTCTTTAGTTTGGATGGAGTAACTGCCTTCACCCCAGGGGATGTTGTGACCTGGGCATCTGTTCTTTCTTCATGTTATATGAATGCAGCCTGCTGTGAAACAAACTGCTGTCCAATATCTATCAGTCTTCTTATGAAAAGTGGAGGGGGGTTACGTATATGAGAGAAAAGTGTGAAAGCGATAAAAAAACCCACAAAAAAAAACAGACTTAGTAAAGACATACTGTACTTTGAATTATATTTATACCTTCACTCAGAGTTAAAACTGAACTGGTTTAAAAGAGAAAAATGTGATCAATATTTGCCAAAGCAATGAAACTTTATTTTCCTTTATTTATTGTGGCTACACATTCCCTTGTACATGAAACTGCTTGACCAATTGAACTCATCTCTGATGTCTTTATCCCTCTCACCATTCACACACCTCATGGCTCCTACATTCATCACTTCTTTATGCCTTCCTCTCTTTTGAATGAGCAGTGGCGAGATGTCCTTGTGATAGTGGTCACAGCCTGTGTTGCTGTGGTAACTCAGAAACGTATGGTAACCTTGAAGAGACTTAGGATTCATGACATCCATTCAACAACCTTGTCAGCCAGAACTCAGTGAGTTACATCACCTCTCATATTTGTGGAGTAATTTCGCTGGCATATCTGTGATCAGGTTAAAACATCTAACCTGAAAATGATTCAACAGTTGCATTCACTCAAAATATTGTCTGACTGATGTCTCAGTTTTTGTTGTATAGTGTTTGGCTTGGATGTTTGTTATTGTGATTGTCAGTAAGTACTGGGGAGGCCTGTCATGGTATGAGAGTTGGATTACAGAGGACAGTATATTTGCTGAAGCTGCTTGCAAAAAAAGGATAAGCTTTTTTTTCTGTTTTTTTTTTTTTTTTTTTTTTTTTTTTTTTTAGTATTTACTGGATATTTAGGAAAAAAATCCCTCAGCATATGTCAGTAAGAGTTTGCAAATTTGCAGAATATCTGCATTTTGTTATGTATTCACATGCATGATTCAGTTATTTTGCAAATCCATGTAACATTATATAAATTTATTCTGCCATTAAAATGCAAACAAATTCAGTTTAATTTATTACAGATGTTCTTCCATTTATTATTCGAGTTCAGTGCAGTTTGAATAGCCTATGGAAAATATGCAGCTTTTCACTGAAGTCTGAGAAAAGAAAAATGTTGTGATATAATTGATTTAATGTTAAATCACTGTCTGTTGTTTTTGTTTTAGAATACTTATGATAGCACTATATTGATTAAAAATATTTCACTTTGCATCATTGAATAATAGCCCTTAATGCTTGCAAAGTGCTCTTGAGATGTATGTTTGATCTGATTGTAAATAAGCTGGTTTGACCTCTCTACATGGTATTGGCTTGGGAATGGTACAATTAACATTCACTTCCTTAATCTATCTACAGCCTCTTGACAAGTACAGAAAGAAAGTCCTTTAGTCACAGATAAACTCGTGTCTGTCTGTGGAGATTTAGAGCTTATATAAGAGGTGTTAATCTAATTAAGGCTTTTTGAAAAAGGTGGGTGAGTTCATCAAGTATTGCAAAATGGGATCTTCCTTACGCTTCACCACTGACAAGAACATGAGTTATACGAGTTTGTCAGGAATGTATACAAACAGGCAGAGAGCAGTATCTATCCAAGGCAAAAGGATATTATTAAAAACAATAACTGTGCTGAAAGTGCATTCCTTTGAAATGAAAATGAACAGTAAGCTGTGCCTGTACTGTGTCCTGTTCTTATCCCCTAAAGTATGACATGAAAAACATTGTGTTTTTGAATTCGCTCCATATGCAAATTCTCTAGCCTGAATGAAAGAGATGTGGGATGCATTTGTGTTGACGTAGCATTTCAGCGTACCTTAATACACCCGTTGTGTTGATCTTGGTATTGTTTTAAGCTGTCTTTATTGTACGGAGGTTATTAAAAATGTTTGCAGCAGAGAATATTCCAGCAGTCTTATTATAAAAGTCTTTGTATTATAATGCTTGTTAGGCAGCTAATGAACTTAGAGTGGATATTGTGTTGTAGTTGTGTGCTATTGCATGGTTTTTAGGCAAAGTATGAAACGTTATTTCTCAATCTCCACCAGGGGTTCTGTCTCATACATGGAGCAAAGAACTGCAGTTTAGAGGGAAATGAGATCAACCAACTGCAAAGACTGTTTTATCTACCAGAGCTGTCATGCTATATAGCCACAGGTTCTTTTCAGACTGCTCTCAGTGCCTTAGGCAGCCAGACTAGTACTGGGTTTGCTCACCTATTTTGATGTTACTCTTTTGAAAATATAATAATCCCTACCCCTGGGTTCACAAGCTTCTATAATATTCTATAAGCTGTGTGTCATATATTTACGGGGTTATGCTGTATGTATGAGTGTGTATTTATACCATGACTTGAGAGGAGTATCTGTACTCTTTGGCTAGACGCAAACAGCCTCAGATAACACTTTCAAGTTAATACCATTCTTTCCATAAATTCACCCGTCACAGCAGTAGAGAGGAGTCCAGCATAGAAAGGGGGAAAGAAGGAGAGAAGAAGGAGGAGGCCTGGAGGACTGCGAAGAAACAGAAAGAATCAGAAACAGGAATGAACAAGCAATACATTTCAAATAAGTGGCACAAGGGGCTGCAGGTGATGGAGATCCAGCCAAAGCAGACCAAAAGTACACTTTATAGAGCTAACACATGAGGGTAACTGCATGTATAATAGAACAAGTTATATTCCATCATGTAATGGGGGGTCACTGAAAACCTCCCCTTGAACTCTAAACAACCAAAGTTTGTAATAATCCATAATGTGTTGTCTTCAAAACGGAAGCATGTAGTGATGATGTAATGCAGTGGTGGGCCATGTATTCCACACCTTGGAGTCTACTTGCCTTAATCCACTTTTTAATATCAATACTGTACCTTCAATACTATATAAAAAAACGCAATATAATAGAATGTTGTCTCTGACTTAGCAAAAATGAATGTCATTACTAATGCAAGAAACCTAGTGTATACAACTTAACAGGTCTCCTTTGACCACAGCCAGAGCTACACCATGTCCATCTTGTCGAATAGAATCAAAAATAATCACTTAATACAACGACAGAAGCGTAAGTGTTCATAAAATACGCTACTCACCAAATCTGCTTCTTCTTTTTTTTTTTTAGTATGTCTTCAACACAATGTTATTATCGTTAACAAAAACGAATGAAATGACAAAAACTAAAATTGAAAAAACATTTTCGTTAACTGAAATATATAACTATAATTAAAAGGAAAAAACGATAACTAACTGAAACTGTATTGTGTGTTTACAAAACTAACTAAAACGTATAAAAATGATGGATAAAATTCCCTTAGTTTTTATCTTTGGCAATATTGATATAGGATAGAACATGTGAAAATTTCATCTCAGATCAGTGGTATAAGAGAAATATAGAAGTCAGGAGGCCAACGGTGAAAGTATGGAAAGTTTCAGTTTTGTTTTCACGGAAGTGACGTTGTATATGGATCACACCCCCACTTACATTACCCCCTCCAACCTGCTGTAGGGAATTTATCCATGGTACTGTACATATGTTTGTATCTGTGCTCAGTCAGAGCCGCCCTAACCCCACCCCCAAATAAAGTGTCCAGGGTAACCTCACTTATTTCTTTGAATAGGATGGTGAAGAAGATAAAATATATGAAAAACTGAAACTTAATACTAAAACAAAACTAAACTAAACTAAAACTAATCATTCAGAAAAAGCAACAACTAATAAAAACTAGCAAACCTGCTCTAAAAACTAATTAAAACTAACTGAATTAGAGAAAAAAAAGTCAAACGTAAATAAAACTAAACTATAATTAAAAATCCAAAACTATTATAACCTTGCTTCAACAAAATTCCCTTCATCTTGTCTGTCAGACATTGCGGGCTGGGAAAACAGCTGTTAAATCTAAACCAATGTATTTGAACTTATGCAAGTTGTTACAGGTTTGTTTTTTTAATTGAACGTCCACTGACTAGTTACTCTTTGATCATCCAATCAAGTGACGTGAAAATTCTAACATTATTGTATGGGTGTAGGGCAAGGTTATTATTGTTAATGAAAACTAATGAAATGACGAAAACTAGAATTGAAAAAATATTGTTGTTAACTGAAAAAAATAAAAACTGTAATTAAAAGAAAAAAACAATAACTAACTGAAACTGTACTGTGTGCTTACAAAACGAATTAAAATATGGGTAAAATTCCCTTCGTTCCCGTCTTTGTCAATGTCGGATTAATATGAAATTAATTTATTTCGCTTGAGTAATTTTAGCTGGTGGCACCATATGACACTTCACGGTCCATCACTTCTCATCACTTGTCGTTTAGAGTCGTCTTCTCGTCCCCACTGTACTTGGCAACATGGAGACTAAAGTTGGGAGACAGCAGCAGAGTCTTGTATGGAATACGACAACAAGGAAGATAAAAGATATAAAAAAACTAAAACTAAGCATTTAGAAAAAAAACTAAAACTAATAAAAACTAGCACACCTGCTCTAAAAACTAATTAAAACTAAATGAATTAGAGAAAAAAAGTCAAAACTAAAAAAAAAAAAAACTAAACTATAATGAAAAATCCTAAATTATTATAACCTTGGTGTAGGGTGTAAATGTAGGTCAGTGATTCAGATTTTTTGGGGTCAGGACCTGATGACCCACCACTGCTGTAAAGTGTAGGTGTGGACAGTAATCAACAAATGAAGTGGTATCTCTCATTTCAAGGTTACCATTTGGCAGCCATTGTTCAGTCCTGTCAGTTCGCCCACAAATATGTCTTTGATACATTTATTTGACAGTGAAGACTAGAAATATTGGGGAATGGTGCAAATTTGTTGTCTGTCTCCACTGTATCAAAAAATAAGTTGGAAATTCCTTCCTAAAAGCCTTCCATGTTCCAGACATTTAAAGAGAATGATCCTTTTATCATCCCTCTTTTCTTAGAAACAACCAGTCAGATAAGTAGACTTGTGGTGCACTTAACATTACCTAAAAAGACATCTAAGAGACAAGCATTGATTTATGAGCCCGGTTTGAAATGGTTTTTTTTCGCTCCAAATGGTGCCTCAGAACATTCTGATTGCACCACGAGTGCCCTCAGTGATAGTCTTTGAAGAGCTTGGAGCCGTGTGCTGAAGCACAGTATGCGCCTATTTCCGGCGCTTTTGTTAGTCACTTCATATGTACTGAGTCCTGTGCCATCATTATTCAATGACACTGTGCAGCCAAAACACTCACTCTTATCTGATAAGAGGCTGCAGAGACACAGTCAGACAGCTCTGGGTGGATGGGTGGGTGGGGGACAGAGATGGAGAGACAGAAAGTGAGACTCCCTCTCTCTCTCTCTCTCTCTCTCAAGGGAACTACTTTCCTCTCTTCCTCACATGAAGCCAGAGAGCATCCCGACTTGAAGAGCTTTAGATCCTGAATATTCACGCTGGTGGCATTTTAGCATGTGTAGGCGGTGAGGGTTTGCAAAGATAGGAGAGAGAGTGTGAAGTATCGATCACTGTTGCTGCTGTCCTTGTTTGCTCTGTGTCTCACAGAGGCGGCTAAGTCTCAAAGACAGAGTAAAATACAGATACAGAAAGAGGACTGATGCTACAAACAAACAAAGAAACAAACAAACAAACAACAAAATTAGCCAAATACTATTAGAATGGATTACAACTGGAGAGATACTGTCCAGCATTTGAAAAAAAAAATGGAACTGCAGTGCTGTGGTCAACATAATGAGACCTATGAGAAGGTCAATTTTACTGTGGATTGACTGCTATTCAATTATACTGTTATAATCATATGAGAATGCAGTTTACCTTTGATTATTTTCTAACAGAGTCATTATAATACATCATTATATAGGGCTACTACACATTTGCACTCATACTGCAAATGGCTTTTCTTTGTTTTTTTACCTCCACCAAGGAGGTTATGTTTTTGTCAGCGTTGGTTTGTCTGTCTGTCTGTCTGTCTGTGTGCAAGATAACTCAAAAAGTTATGGATGGATTTGGATGAAAATCTCAGGAAATGTTGACCCTGGCACAAGGAACAAATGATTAAATTTTGGTGGTGATCAGGGGTGGGTGGGGGCACAGGGGCTCGCCGATCTGCCTTGGCAGAGGTCTGCACTGTCTTTTCTAGAAAAGCACTCGTAGAGCACAGACCTCCGCCAAGGCAGATCAGTGGGCCCCTGTACCCCCCCCACCCCCACCCCCGATCTCCACCAAAATTTAATCATTTGTTCCTTGTGCCAGTATCAACATTTCCTGAAATTTTCAGCCAAATCCAGGGCACTGATCTGCCTTGGCAGAGGTCTGCGCTCTCCGAGTGCTTCTAGTTTTTTCTTTTTTTTTTTCAGTTTAGTCCTATCCAATTTTTAAGTGATGCAACCGTTTTCCGTAAACTTGTATGTTTTTTCAGTCAGTGCCTTACTGCATTTACCAGTATAAAGTAGTGTCTTAAGTCAATAATAGTGACAGTAGCCCTTATTAAAAATGTAACCGGTCTTTTAAATGCAGAGCTTTTTGGTCCATTAGACCCTTATTTGGTGCAGATAATGTATTACGAGTGGATCCGTATTGATGGAAGCTACTTTAGAGCACTCTAGACGTCAATTATAGAAAACAAAAAGAAAAAAAAACAAAAAATCCTCAAAATAACAAAGTCCAGCTGGAGTATAGCCAAATTATTTTCCCATTAAGTTTGTGGCATTTGTGTGAGTCATTAAAGTTGTTTTTAGAAATTACATTTTATAGCAACTATAAAAGTGAAGTGCACACGTTAATCACATGGATGAATTGCCAAGAATCTGCTGATCTGTCTCCATCATCAGCAGTGATAATCGTTTAGATAATCTAAAAAGTGCTTTTTTAATATATATATAATGTGTCTTTCTTTTCCCTTCTCTTTTCATAAGCCGTTCTGGGCCTCACTTCTCCTCTCCACTGTACCGTGGTTACATTTGCCTGTGCTCGATCATTGTCAATTAGAGCCCAGTTACTAACTGCGATGATTTTTAGCTCAGGGGCATTTGACTAACTGCACGCTTTCATTATAAAATTATGCATCAGTATGAGCTCAATATATGCCAAACCTAAGTATTCACACATTTACATATCAAACACGGCAATTTCATTAAAAGTGCTGTTCTTTAATGGATCTGGCTACATTTACATAGTATAGCCTGGGCCTGCTGAACACCACGTAGAAGTTGTGTGTGTGTCATATGAAAAGGAAAGCTTAAAAAAAACTAATTCTACTCAGTGGGTTTTAGAGGAAAACTATGAACGCTTTCACAGACAGAGACAACTGTTACTTAATTTAAGGATTTTATTGGTTAAGAATAAACCTTAATATCAATCCCTGCATTTGTTCTCCAGATGGATCTTGCAGTAATATTGCTGGTTTCTGAGCTGATCAAAAACAAATACCTTCACCTGGAAATTAAGCATCCTTAATGGTCACTGAATGCAGAAAATCTTTTGCAGATTGAGGGATATAAAAGGGCAAATTTGTTAACATGTGTGTTTGTCTATCAGATATCGGTGCACTGGCAGGCGTTTGAACTGCATGTGTGTATTTTTGCTCTAAGGAAGGAGTTTGGGGAGATCTCTTGGCGTGCTATTGGGCTGACGTATCGGGGCCGTGCCTGACTCGCTGCTTTGCTCCCTTCTGTGTGTTCTTGGAAACGTGGCTGCCTTGTGTTGCCCTGCCAGGCCCTTGAGACAGCTCCCAGTACATTTCTGTCTCAGTGACGCGTGCAGATGTTTGTGTGCACATGTTTTGCGTGTGTTCCTGTGTGTTTCTGTTTTCCTGCCAATGTCACTCCTTACAGAATCTTATGGTTCAAATTGGTGACTCAGTCAGTGCTCAACAACATTTTTGTCTTCTCAGGGGCATGATACATTTTTCTTCTATGCTGTGCACTTCAAATGTGTGGCTCTTTCAGGACACAAATAAACTATGATGGATAATAACAAGAAACTTCATTGCTAGACTTTCAAAATTCAATATCTGCTGCTGAATTCAATAAATGGAGCTTACTGGAGGTTTTATGTGACAAATGACATAAATCACAGATTTGTCAAAGGGGACGCAGAAACCTGACAGCAGGGAGTGTTAGTCACCAAGTTCCTCGCCTCTCATCCTGTCCCTGGAGACATGTTTCACACAAGAACCTGTATGTGTCTGTGTACCTCTGTCTGTGTTCCACTCACACACAGCATCCTTCCCTCAGACTTTTCCCTCTTCTTCTCTTTGTTGTCCAGATGGAGGAAGTAATAGCACGTATGCAGGATGAAAAAAATGGCATCCCCATCCGGACAGTCAAAAGTTTTCTAACCAAGATTCCCAGTGTTTTTTCAGGTAAGATTTCTGTTCTGACTTCAGTACCGATCCTCTCCTCGTTTCCTCTTTTCTCGTTTCCTCTCGTTTCCTCTCCTCTCCCCTCCTCTCCTCATTTCCTCTCGTTTCCTCTCCTCTCCTCTCTTCATTTCCTCTCGTTTCCTCTCCTCGTTTCCTCTCCTCTTCTCTCGTTTCCTCTCGTTTCCTTTCCTCTCGTTTCCTCTCCTCTCCTCTCCTCTCCTCTCCTCTCCTCTCCTCTTGGCTGCCACCCACTAAGTACCCAACTAGTACTTTGTTCATGCCAAACAAAATACTGAAAGTACTTAGGGAATTGTCTGTTCTGCATTTCACACCAGCAGTGCCAGAATGTCAAGAGGATTATATTGAATTTTCAAGCTGTGCAACCTAATAGATAAGATATTCCAGTTAAAGTGATACTCCATAAAAGAAAGGTCCAGCTACTGTAAAGACTGTAAACCACGCTGAGGTGAATGAGTCCAACAGTCCACCAAAGATAAAAACAACAACAAATTGGCTGTACAGTGTAAAATATGACTACTTCACAAATGTACATTACTGCTATTGAAATTGTGAATAATAGATGGAAATTATTTGAAAAAGTAAATGCAAAACATTCAACTGATGAATGCAAAGTGAAAAAAAAAAAAATTAACCAAAGATTTTTCCATGTATTTACCCATGAAAAAAAACATTCTATACATGAAGAAAGAAATCACTTTATAATTTGCCTCTGCTTCAGTATCTTGTCTCCCATTCACATCAATTTGAGCTTCTCTTCAGAATCACAGGTGATGTAATATAGAATAACTGGCAGAATTTAGAGTTTATAAATTAGAGCAGATGTCAAGAAATATGTCTCCACAAAGGAAAGTTCCTCCACAACAAAAATAATTTTCTGTGCATTTACCCTAAAGGGAACAAATACAATTGTACATGAAGAGTGATAAATAAAGGGATTTTTTGTTTAGAGTCTGGAACAGAATCCTGCATGAAATCTACAAATAATATATAAAGTTTTGAGAAATGTATATGTGTCTCGGAATAAAATGTTATGTTACAGTTATTGAAAATCTGCACTGAATTTATGGAAATCTTTTAATAAATTAACTTAGTTTTGTATCTGATCTGGAAACACTGAACCTCTGGTCTGTTAATAGATTTAACAGCAGCTTTTGTTTGTAGCCTATGATGATAAAAAGCCTTTTACTTATTATACCATAATTTGTGCAGTTTGCTCTAAAATTGTGTCATTATGAGGTAAAAATTGCACCGTATGAGTATGAGATGTTTTTGGGTGGATTTTTCCTTAGAATTAGATTTTTTTCCTCAGTGTTTTTGACAAGCAGAAATGCTTACAGAGCATGCTTTCTGCTGCCACTTGTGTATAGTTGTACTTGTACACCTGACCAAGCAATAAGCACCACAGGCAGAGATGTAACCCAGGTCGTTGTAGTGTGGGAGGATTATGATTTTTATGCAGTACTTGCAGACACTTGAATCTTTCATTTATATATTTCTTTACTTAAAAAACAAGTTGTACGCAATATTGTGCAAGATGCTGTAGTCAAACCATTATTTTTTGGCTTGTAAATTATCATGAAATGTTACATGTACATATGAACGTGTGCAAACTGTTCAATTATTAACATGGTTAAAGGTACTCTACAGAAAATTTGCTTGTGTTTGTGCACTTATGTGAAGTGAGCATTATTTTATGCTGAGCTTTGGCTGTTTGTGGTATTAGCTAACTCCATTACCAGGCTAACAGCTTTCTCGGTTGTCCTCAACAATGGTAACAATAACTAACAATATAGGTTTCTATTTAGAGGTTTCAAGTTGGATTTTCTGCTTTTCACAGCTGCAACAGTGTGCATCAATGTACAGTTAGCTCTTAACTCATAAAGACGCAAACATCCACCGTCGACCAAAAGCATCTACTAATCTAAACTGATGATCCTATCAATACATGTAAATAACTGGTGTAAAATACAGTTTGTCATCTTCTCATGTTCAGAGGCTCCGTAGTGAACTTGAAAACTGTCATTTTCTACAACGCTGATTCACCAGTAAAACCCATGGAGTTGGATCAATGACAGTGGATGGAGATACTTGGTTTATGACCAATTAATGCTATATTTTACTGAAAAAGTCACCTTTTCTTCAGTTTTTTTCTGTTTTGGTACAATAACCTTTGACTTTACTCTGAGCTTTTATGAACATCTACATGATCAGTCAATTAAATATAAGAAATAAATAATTTTCATTGGAAAAAATGCAAAATTCAGAGGATAATATGAAAAGAAATGGTGATAAATCCCTTAGGAAAGGTTAAATAGAGAGAAAAATTCATTTGGGAACTGCCACAAAAGTCACACTGGGTCCTTATGGGTTAAATGCAAGCATTTAATGTTAACAAACGTCCAATTCCCAGCACAACACAGACTCTAACACATACTTCCAACAAAATACAAGCAAATCTTACAGAGAGTTTGTAAATGTGCCACTATAAGCTGTGCATATTTACATTTTTTACTCATGTCTTTTGTGTAATTGTACTGCAGCTTTACTATTTATACCCTTAACTTAACCTTAACCTCAAAACCACTCTTAATCTTTAAATAAATAATTTACATTAAGGAGAATCCAGGACAGGAATTCTGTCTTCAACATGGAGCCAAGTATCAACAAGGGACAATAAAACCAGATTTATGTCCCTGTAAAGGAGATACATGGCAACATACATAAACACATGCACAGTCCATTATGTGCATCATATTAATCAATTCAGTAAACAGTCTTGTTAGAGGATTACCTTACACATCTTATTTAAGCTCTCTCTTAGAAAGTGGGTCAGCTGTGATAGTGTGAAAATGGGGGTGTATTAATGATGATAATCCATGGAAAATCTCATCAGGTTATGGGGGCTCAGAAACACAAGGGGGTGTTGTCAAAGAGAACGGTAAAGACCAAACAGAGACCGACAGAAAGGTAGCATGATAGGTACTTACTGCAGAAATTCCCTCATGTCTCCATTTCACACCTTTCTTTTTCCTTCTGTGTCTGCCATCTCTTCAGAACACCTTCACCTGTCAGTATGACAGTCCATAATAATAGCTTGGAAAATATATTTAGCCAAAGTGCCACAGTCACATGTTGTGGCGGGGTGTGAAAATGTCTTGGGGCCAGAGGGTGCTGTTATGTTTTTCTTAGATGTGAAAATGATTCTGATGCATTCCCAGATGGAGAAGATGAAATGCAAAATGACATATCTCACGTAAAAAAAAAATAAAAAAATCTGATGTCCACCCTTGCTCACCATATTCACGTCTGTTTATATCTTTGCATTTGTATCGGACAGTTGAAAATGCCCGGTATGATACATCAACTTATTAAACAAAACAACTGCAACTGTCTGCGTGATGATTCAAATGAATTGTGGTGTTAGTGTATACAATGGATGCTTCATTATGCCAGTGCACCTCTCTGGTCATTTATATTAATGGACTTCAGCCAAGGAGAGCTGGCTTTGTGAGGGTGTCAGAAAAGAATATTTGGTAATGGATGGCCTATTACCCACCCACATAGTGCAAAGTGAGAGGAATTGGTATGCACTGTGATGATGATGAGGGAACGTGGTTAGGGCTTAGAATGCCATTGTTTTCCACTCCATTTGCATCTATATGCAGAAACAGCCGTCGGTGTACTGTGAATACATGAGCTTCATTAAAAGGATGCATCTGTTTCTCTCTCTTTCAGGGTCTGATATTGTTCAGTGGATGATCAAGAATCTCGACATTGAAGATCAAGGTAATGGACCTCATCAGCTGATCCCATCTGAGACATTATGCTCCCTCAAGAAAAAGCTTTTCATTCTTAACCCAAAAAGACCCAAAGAGCCACCAGTGACCAAAATCATCTACTGATATGAAATGTTAAATAACTTCTAAACCACTAAAGCTATATATACTTGTAAATATTTGGAGTAAAAGGTTGCGGTTTGTCATCTTTTCATGGTCATCAGATATGACCCATGTGGGCATTCAGAGGCTCTGTAGTTACCATGGAAACACCATCATCTTCTACAACATCAGTGGATCAGTGACAGTGGATGGAGACACTTAGTCTATGTTCAATTAATGATAAATTTAGCTGAAAAAGTCACTTTTTCTTCAATTTTCTTTATTTCTGACATAATAACCCTCAACTTTAATCTGAGCTTTTATGAAAATCTACATGATCAGAAAATTAAATATAGGAAAATACCTGATTTTCACTGAAACTGCACAAAATTCAGAGGATAATATTATAATAAATGGTGATAAATTACTTAAGAAAGGTTAACTAGAGAGAGAAATTCATTTGGGAACTGACACAAAAGTAGCACTGGGTCTTTATGGGTTAAAGTTCACATAGGTGCTCCATGGTGGAGGTAAATCTAGGAGAGCGATATGACACACAGAGACTTTTGCCTGTGCTGATAATGTAGAGGATCCCTGTTCATGTTTGTTCATTTACAAACATGCTGTGAAGAAGGGAACGCTCATTTGACAGTTCGACACTTTGAGAAGTTTTCATAAAGCTTCACTAGAGTGAATCTGGCACATCATGGGAACTTACATGCATAATTACCCTGTGAGCTTAAAGTTCCAAGCTCTGCGTTTTTCTTTGATCTGTCTCATAGTGTCCTCGAGCTTGAACAGAAACTGCATTTTTTGTTCTTATTCTTCCTCTTTTTTCCTCATTATTCTTATATGTATCTCCCAGTGTAGCAATTAAGTAAGTACATTTTCTATACCTTTAACACCTTAAGAGAAAAGTAAAAGAACAAACATGACATACTGTAGATTTTCTAAATGTTATTGTTTCCACAGACAAATGTTCATCATAAATGTAAAAACCTAAAAGAAGATTGTCACAGGAAATAGCTGTAGTATGACTGAGTCAGTAGAGTTATGCGCAGCAAAGAATAACAGTATTAATAGCAAAAAGATACATATTAAAAAAAGGAGGGAATAGAAATAATAAAAAAGAGTAGATAAGAAATTGAAAAAGGCACAAAATACACAAACATAGTATAAATAGAAGATATATACAGTACAGTGGGCAACAAACAATAAAGGAATAACATTAGAAAAAATCAGTGTTTCAGTAACAGCCAACACACAAAATAAAAGACGTGCATCCTATGAAACATAACCCATGATCAAACATCAGATACATTAAAGGTCAACATTGGCTTTATTATCAACTGCTTCAGACCATTAGAGCTTCTGAAAGTGTTATGTTTGGTGATGTGATTAATGTCATGGCTGTTAATGTATTCATTTGCACCAGTTTTATCTGTGTATTCTGTGTTATGGTTTGAGATAAAAGAGAAACTATTTTTCAGATAAAACACATTTTTATATTATTTTACATTATATTTAATGCAAAAATCTGCATGTAACAGGAAAAAGGACACCAAAATTACGAGCTACTATTTTTTTGAATATCTTTTTATTCTCTCACAAGTACATTTTGGGAATCAAACTAATTATGCAAGGCAGAATGATTCACAAATAATTACCGGTGTTGCAAAGTCATTTGCAATTTATATGCATTTAACTGGGCAGGTTCTGCATGTAACGTCAGTGGACACAATGGGTTACATACAAAACCTGGAATGAGACTGAGATTCATGAAAAACCTGTATGTCTGGATTAGAAAAACCACTAGAATCGACACATTTAACACAGTGTCTTTATCTATAGCAGTATATTAGACCATTTCAAGCCATGTTTTCCAGATCAAATGCACTGACACCTAGGTAGCTTTTCCTGTCCCAATTTTGGTCCTATTTTTGGCCCTAATATTTTATCAAAAATTCATTAATTTTGGGATTGCTCAGAGCAAGAGTATATATTTTTTTGCATTTATCTGAGGTCATCATTAGATACATCCTGGGGGGAAATATGTCTAAATTTCTCTTTTATTATTGGGTCTAAAAAGCCAGCAAAGTGCCAGGCACTAAAATGAACCCAGTTTCACAGAAGCACCCATATCCAAAATATCTTCCAATTTAAAAGAATGAGTCGCTGTGCTAAAAGGGAGGGGTAGGCTCTACAAACTGGCACATTTTGACGCTGTAATGTCCTGAATTCATCTATACAGAAGTTATAAGATATTAGAGCAGTAGCTATTTTTCAGAGCCTAAGTGTGATGTGTGTTTATCTACAGAAGTTGGAGTGTTTGTGTGTGGGCGTTCATCTCAATATTTGTGAGCTTCATTATTTCCCAGTCACTTCTCAGTAGTGACATAATGAGTTGTTCACTTAGTTGGCTCATCAACTCTTTTGATTGTGTTGTTTTCACTTTTTTCTGTTTCTCTATCATGCATATCTGTGCCACTAAGAATTTTATGCAAAAACATTTGCTTTTAAGAGAATAACATCACATCAGTGAAATGTTTAGGATGACTTCCAACTTCCTGTCTCATCTCCCATGTGTATAGACTGTCTCATCCCTCCCATCCTCCATCTCCTTTTTTCTTTTTTATCTCTCCTTTTAATTTACCTCAAGAAACTTCTCAGGGTGAAACAAAGTTACAGACATTTTACATTCTCAGTAAAAAGATGTTTTCTTCTATTCCTTAGAGAGTGCTGTGATTAATAATTTATCATTACCACGGCACCTCAAAAACACAACAAAAATAATGAACAATAAAAAAAAAAAAAAAGAAAAAAAAATGCTGGTATGAAGTGGTCCAGAAATTCTCATTCTTATCTCTGAGGTCCAACACCATGACATTCCCTGCAGCAAAAAGTGTAATGAACTTTTGTGAATGTGTCAAATGCGGAAAATATCAGCATTTATGAGCATTTATTGTTTTTCTGGAGCACTTTTTAAACTAGAACTGTTAAAACACTGCAATCCATAACAAGTCAGAGTGAGGAGTTTGAGGACACGTTTCTGTACTGTCTAATTTTATGCAATCTATCATTGCACAAATATAAGCACATACAGAAATGCCTCGTGGCGGTAAACAGAATGCCGAGCACAAAGTGACTTCAGCACACAACAACTCCTGGCGGTTTTGACAAAGAAGGGAAACTGGAATGCAATTAATTTGGCTCAGAACACGCTATCAGCATGTTTATTATGTAAAGGCAGATGAGCTTATATCAAAGTGGACTGGGGATTTAGAGTTTTTTGCTAAATGGATGCCACAGATAATATGCTGACGCACTCCAGATGAACTCATTATATCCTATTTTGCAGTCTGTGTAGCTCCAAATCCTGTTTTTTCATTCAGAGTTGCATCTGATTAGCTGGTGAAGAGCCCTGCCTACAAAGTTCTGCTGAAAGTTTTAAATTTCTTTTGGGACCTTTTAGCAGAAGATTTTACACTCTCTCAACTCTTTAACATAATACTTTCATTACAATTCAGAGCATTACACATTCCATTATCTATAATGTTGTAATGCTAAAGCCAATTGGTTTGGTCTGGCATGGATACTACTGGAATTCACTGCTTAACATATTTAAGGTGGAATTCATTAGCATGCATTATTGTGCAGCCAAATTGAGAAAGATAAATGCGAATAAGGACCCACAGGTTAACGTGATCTACATTCTAAAGATGAACCGCCTCAGGTGCTGCACACCATTTTGTAGATTTACATTATTCCTAACCAAAGGTCTTTTCAGGAGGGGAATAATGTTTTTTTTTTTCCTTTTATAAGATGCACAATATATTCAGTGACACAGTAAGGGTCTTTTAATGTGGTAAACGTGGTCAGGACTGTTTGCATAGCACATACCAAATACTTAAAACTGATGCGTGAGAAACAGTAAATATCTTTCACAATTGGTAACCCTTCACTCTTGCAGACTATAAAATATCAGGTGAAAATTCTGAAGGTGATGACGTGTCAGGTTAATGTTCTATTTGATATTGTTGGCAGAAGGCCAGTGTCCTTCCTTTTGTGCGCGTTCTATTTGTTTGAGAAGGAAGAGAAATTCTTTAGCGTAAGAAAATAAGTCCATTCATTCATATATGAACATACTGTACATCCATATACACAGAAATACCTCAACAGTAGACACATAGCAGCATATTTCTTCCCTGCCCACTTAATCCCATTGCTTTACTGCATCCTGTCTCTCTTCTCTACCCCCGCTCTGTACTGAAAATGAAGCAGAAAACAGTCGAATATATGTATATATATACTAAGCAGCAAGAATTTTATATATGTTTTAAGAAAAGCAGCCAGTAAATCTAGGATCAGTATGATATTTTTTTAAAGATAAGACAGGTGGCTACATGTTACTCTGTAAGTCTCACTCTGTACTCTTTCTTAAAACCTCCTACTCATCATCAGCCTTAAGAGTCACTCCAGTCTGTAGCCCTCTTGATGATCTTTTTCAGTCTCCTATCTACTGTGTCCTGCCACCTCAATCCTATGAATAAAACGCATGTACCACTAACAGAGCAATGTAGAAAAAATAAATGAATTGAACTGTTACATTCTTGTATCTGTAATGGGACTAGTACAAATGCTGAACCCAAATGCAAGACCAGAACACAGATGACCAATTGAGTGTGTTTATTAAACACAATCACAGTAGTAAAAACACAGCACAAAATTGTTAACACGTCTATGAAGGCGTGTGATACCGGACTCTTCGTCCGGGCTGTGAACGGAGAATATGGATGGTCAGCACGGCCGAGCCGGAGGATTCCCGTCAACACCCCGACTAGGGCAAAACAGAGGATAGTCAAAAAACAAACCAGGTCATACACAGGAGGGCAATTCAGGAGGCAACGGGACATGAGGGAAAGGCTACTCACGGTCAGGGTCCAGGCGAGGGTCGAAACACAAGGTAACACGTTGGAGGCTGAGGTAGTCAGGGAATAGGCAGAATCAGAAGTCGATGTACGAACCAGGTCAGAACCAGACGAGCAGGCAGACGAGGAACAGGCAGAATCGGTGGTCGGAAGGCAAAAACGGGTCAAGAACGGGCAGACAGACTGACAGGTATCCAAAAACGCTGGTAAGTGAGCACACAAAGGTAGAACACAAACTGGCAAAGAAACAGGGGAAAACACAGGGTTTAAATACACAAGAGGGAGGGAAGACAATAGGACACAGGTGGAGATAATCAGGGAGGAGTCAGGTAATCAGGAGCAGGTGAAACAATCAAGGAGGGGAAGTAAAGACACCAGACATGACACAAGAGGGAAACTTAACAAAATAAAACAGGAAATGACAGAGAAAACAGAAAAGACAGACACAGTCTGGGAGCAGACATGACAGTACCCCCCCCCTCTAGGGGACGGCACCGGACGGCCCAGGAACCTCCGGGTGGCGGCGATGAAAGTCCCGGATCAGGTCCGGGTCCAGGATGTAAGAGGCGGGCACCCAGGAACGCTCTTCAGGGCCGTATCCTTCCCAATCCACCAAGTATTGAAATCCTCTTCCCCGGCGACGGGCCGCTAGGAGCCGGCGTACAGTGTAGGCTGGAACTCCATCAATGATCCGGGGTGGCGGTGGTGGCTGGGTGGGAGGAACTAACCGGCTCTCCTTAGCCGGTTTAACTTGACTCACGTGGAAGGTAGGATGAATCCTCATGGTCCTAGGTAGCTTCAGACGGACAGAGACAGGATTAATAATTTTTGAGATAGGAAATGGGCCCACGAACCTGGGTGCCAATTTGCGGCTCTCCACCCTCAAGGGAAGATGACGGGTTGACAGCCACACACGTTGGTCGCGCTGGTAGACTGGGGCTGGAGTCCTGTGCCGGTCTGCAGCTGTCTTGTAGACCCCCGAGGCCTTTAACAGAGCTTGTCTGGCGCGAATCCAAGTCCTCTTGCATCTCCTTATCAGCGCCAGAGCTGAGGGGACACTGGCGTCCTTCTCCAGGGCCGGGAACAGAGGAGGTTGATAACCACAAACTACATGAAAAGGAGACAGACCAGAAGAAGCACAGGGCAGCGAGTTGTGGGCATATTCAACCCAGATCAGCTGGCGGCTCCAGGAAGCAGGGTTCTGGGAGGCCAAAACTCTAAGACCGGCCTCCAGCACCTGATTGAGCCGCTCAGTCTGACCGTTGGACTGTGGGTGATAGCCCGAGGACAGACTAACAGATGCCCCAATAAGGGAACAAAAAGCACGCCAAAAACGTGCGACAAACTGAGGACCTCTGTCCGAAACAATGTCTCTGGGAAAACCATGTAATCGACAGACATGATATAACATGGCCTCTGCTGTCTCCTTAGCAGAGGGGAGCTTAGGTAGTGGAACAAAGTGAGCCATCTTCGAAAAACGGTCAACAATGGTCAACACAGTGGTATTTCCATCAGACGGGGGCAGCCCCGTCACAAAGTCTAGTGAAACATTAGACCAGGGTCTACTGGGAACAGGTAGAGGGTGTAATTGACCAACCGGAGGTTTATTGGAGGTCTTACACGCAGCACAGACGGGACAGGCAGCGACATACTCCGCCACTTCTTTCTCCAAAGCGGGCCACCAGAAACGCTGTTTAATAACGAAAACAGTCCGCTGAACTCCCGGGTGACATGTCAGCCTGGATGTGTGAGCCCAGTGGATGACCTGCGGGCGGAGGTGATCAGGGACAAACAGACGGTCTGGCGGAACGCCAGCCGGGATATCACAGTCTTGTAAAGCATCAATAACAGATTTCTCAATCTCCCACTGCACCGCCCCCACCACACAGGTCTCAGGGAGGATAGGTCCCGGTTCAGAATCAGAGTTGACGGGCATGAAGAGTCTAGACAGAGCGTCAGGTTTCACATTTTTAGAACCAGGCCGATATGACAGTGAAAAGTTGAATCGTGTAAAGAACAGAGCCCACCTGGCCTGACGGGAGTTGAGTCTCTTAGCCGACCGCAGATACTCTAGGTTTTTGTGATCCGTCCAGATCATGAATGGTATTTCGGTTCCCTCCAGCCAGTGGCGCCATTCCTCCAGGGCCACCTTGATGGCTAGCAACTCCCTGTTGCCGATGTCATAATTACTCTCCGCTTTCGACAGTCTCCTGGAGAGGAAAGCGCACGGGTGAAGTCTGTTGTCCTTTGGGGAGCGTTGCGAAATGACTGCCCCAACCCCCAGATCAGAGGCGTCCACCTCCACAACGAACTGACGAGCTGGATCCGGAACCGACAGAATGGGGGCCGAAGTGAACGCCCTCTTCAGCTTCACAAACGCTGCGTCAGCTTCGGGATTCCATCTGAAAACGGACTTGGGAGAGGTTAGAGCATGCAAAGGGGCAGCCACACTGCTGAACCCCCTAATGAACTTCCTGTAGAAATTAGCGAATCCAAGGAATCTCTGGACATCCTTACGACTGGTGGGCGTGGGCCAATCCCTGACAGCACTGACCTTGTCTGGGTCCATCTGGACACTCCCCTCCGCGATGATGAAACCCAGAAAGGAAACAGACGGGCGGTGAAACTCACACTTCTCAGCTTTTACAAACAGTTGATTCTGGAGCAGTCTTTGGAGCACCTGGCGGACATGCTGGACATGTGACCTCTCATCCGAAGAAAAAATAAGAATGTCATCCAGATACACAAATACAAAAACATTGAGCATGTCACGTAACACATCATTGACTAATGCTTGAAAAACAGCGGGGGCGTTAGTGAGACCAAACGGCATCACTAAGTACTCATAGTGTCCACTTGGGGTGTTAAAGGCAGTCTTCCACTCGTCCCCTTCTCTGATTCTCACCAAGTGATATGCGTTACGGAGGTCTAACTTGGTGAATACTTTGGCCCCGTGTAATAGTTCGAAGGCTGAAGACATGAGGGGTAACGGATATCTATTACGGATGGTAATGTCATTAAGGCCACGATAGTCAATACAAGGGCGTAGCGTCTTATCCTTCTTGTCGACAAAGAAAAACCCTGCCCCAGCTGGAGATGAGGATGGTCGAATCAGGCCGGCCGCCAGGGACTCATCAATATATTTTTTCATAGCAGCCGTCTCTGGACCAGACAGAGAATACAGCCTCCCCTTAGGGGGGCAGGTACCAGGACGCAAATCAATGGCACAGTCATACGGTCTGTGAGGGGGCAGCGCAGTAGCGCGTGACTTATTAAATACCTCTTTAAGGTCGTGATAACACTCAGGTACCTTACTAAGAGCAGGAAACACCGTCTCCAGCTCCTCCGGAGAAATGACAGGAGCCACAGTGACCTGGACTGGCTTGGACAGAGGGTCAGGATCCCGGACCCCCTCACGACAGGAACCACACCTCTCTCCCCAAGCTTGGACCTCCCCCGTTTGCCAGTTAATACAGGGGTTATGGAAAGAAAGCCAGGGGTGACCTAATATGAGAGGGTGAGAGTCAGAGTGGTAAATATGAAAACTGATTTCCTCAGAGTGACCATCTTTGAACCGGACAGTAACTGGTTGAGTCCGTTGAGTCACTCTACAGATAATGTGATTGTCTAAAGCCCTCGCCTCCAGGGGCTTCAGAACCGGGAGCAGACTGAGGTGGAGCTGCTTAGCTAATTCTTCGTCCATAAGATTAGCGTCTGACCCGGAGTCTATCAGGACTGGAAGCTGCAGAGACACAGAGTTAGAGCACACACAGACCAAGGGCTGAACACGAGAGGCGCTGGACACACAGAACGTTCTGCTCAAAAGAGAGTCCTCACCTGCCATCGTTCCAGGCTTCACTGGGCAGTTGCTGACTCGGTGCCCCTCCTGACCACAGTAAAGACACAGACCAGCCACCAGACGGCGATGACGCTCCTCTGCTGACAGACGAGTCCGACCCACTTGCATCGGTTCCACCTTCGAACCCCCGCTGGACTCAGGTACTGGGTGAGGGGGTTCTGAGTGGGGCTTACTCACAGAAGGCTGGCGGTTCCATGATGGTTCTGGCTGCCAAAACGCCGACTGGTCAGAGACCCGAATAGCTGCCTCGATGACCTCATCCAGTGAATGGAGTTCCTGCCGGAGCGCCATCTCACGACCGATAGTGCGGTTAAGACCGCTCTGGAACGCAGAGATCAGAGACTTCTCGTTCCATTCAGATTCTGCTGCCAACGAACGAAACTCACTGACATACTGCCTTATGGGGCGATCTCCCTGCCTCAGCCTCATGAGTCTTTGACCGGCCTGTGGTCCACGGATAGGATGGTCATAAATCCTTTTTAGCTCAGCCATCAAACTCGAGGCTGACTGAGTGATGGGAGACCTTTGTTCATAGGCTGCGTTGAAAAGGCTTAAAGGAGGGCCTTCCAACAGGCTAGCAATATATGCAACCTTAGCTGACTCATTAGCAAAACGGCGGGGCTGGGAATCAAAAATGAGCTGCAGTTGCGTACAAAAATTACGGCAAGTATCAGGGTTACCTGTGTACTTAGATGGAGGTGGGATGTTAGGTTCCTCCAAGGCTTTAACGGGTGAGACAGAGTTAATATTCTCGACTGGCGGGACCGGAGCAGAAGCCTGGTTACCAGAATACTGGGAAAACTGAACGGACAGCTGATTCATCTTATCCATTAGGGAGTGCAAAATCTGTTCATGTCCCCCTAAGCGTTGCCCCTGGGACCGAACTGCCTCCCGGACCTGGTCTAGGTCTGCTGGGTTCATCTTATTGGCCAGTTTGTACTGTAATGGGACTAGTACAAATGCTGAACCCAAATGCAAGACCAGAACACAGATGACCAATTGAGTGTGTTTATTAAACACAATCACAGTAGTAAAAACACAGCACAAAATTGTTAACACGTCTATGAAGGCGTGTGATACCGGACTCTTCGTCCGGGCTGTGAACGGAGAATATGGATGGTCAGCACGGCCGAGCCGGAGGATTCCCGTCAACACCCCGACTAGGGCAAAACAGAGGATAGTCAAAAAACAAACCAGGTCATACACAGGAGGGCAATTCAGGAGGCAACGGGACATGAGGGAAAGGCTACTCACGGTCAGGGTCCAGGCGAGGGTCGAAACACAAGGTAACACGTTGGAGGCTGAGGTAGTCAGGGAATAGGCAGAATCAGAAGTCGATGTACGAACCAGGTCAGAACCAGACGAGCAGGCAGACGAGGAACAGGCAGAATCGGTGGTCGGAAGGCAAAAACGGGTCAAGAACGGGCAGACAGACTGACAGGTATCCAAAAACGCTGGTAAGTGAGCACACAAAGGTAGAACACAAACTGGCAAAGAAACAGGGGAAAACACAGGGTTTAAATACACAAGAGGGAGGGAAGACAATAGGACACAGGTGGAGATAATCAGGGAGGAGTCAGGTAATCAGGAGCAGGTGAAACAATCAAGGAGGGGAAGTAAAGACACCAGACATGACACAAGAGGGAAACTTAACAAAATAAAACAGGAAATGACAGAGAAAACAGAAAAGACAGACACAGTCTGGGAGCAGACATGACAGTATCTGAGACACCTTTATCTAAATTTCTATTAAGCATAGGTGGTGGAAGCAATGATGATAATTCAAGTACAAACGCGGAATCTCGTCACTTTTCGTTTGATAAATATCAGCTGGAAGAATACTCCCACACTGCACTTGGCAGAGCTCCAGACTGCTGGGTTTTTGGCACTGAGCTGGTAATATGATGAAATCAAAGGGTGTTTTCCCCTTGGACTCTGAGGCTGGCCTTTCTTGACAGCTTGACTAATTCCAATCCAAGTTTTGGTCAACTGAAAATCTTATAGAAAAGATTGTGTTATGCTAAACCACAAGAGGCTGATCTTTAAAAGACTCCAACAACAAAACGGTCTTGTTAGTGTTTTATTTGCTCCACGTAAAGTGTTCAGTCACAGTTAATAGGTTTATATAGTTGGACCAATCACTGAATTCACGCCAACTCATTTTTTATCTCTTTGACTCCCAATTGTGCTGAATTATCTTCAACATTTGAAATAAGCCAGCAACAGGGCTGTGAAAAAATGTGTTTTGTAAGTTTTTGAAAAAATGTTATCGCTGATGGCTTGGAGATGACATTCAACATCCATCCATAAAATGTCAGCAGAAACACTCCCAGAACTTGAACAAAAGCAGAGAGACTGAGCAAACCATCACAGGTGACAGAGACACTCCACATGAAATGGGAACAAATCAGGCCTGTATTTGAAGGGGAAAAGACAGCCCGCACTTCAAATCTCTCAAACTGCACCATCTGTCACAGATGTTATTTTTCATTCCTTCCTTTCATCTGGCATCCATCACGTAGAAGATAACAATTCGGTGCAGGAAAATGTGAATGACTCCTGAGTAAAAGGGTGAATGAATGTGCAGATTTTTTTCTTCTGAGTAAATGTCTAGTCACTTTTTAACTCTTAAAGACCTATAACTATTTTTGTGCTGGCTTCCACATTAATTTTTCTCACATTATCCTTTTCCTAAGTGTGTTATCACTATTTATCAGCAGCATTTTTCAGTGAAAAGCAAGTTTTTTTCTATATTTAATTTACTGACCATGATATTCATAAAAGCTCAAGGTAAATTCAGATGTTATTATATCAGAAAAGTCAGAACTGAAGCAAAAGGGACTTTTTCTACATCTATATCATTAACTAAAAGCAAAAACAAGCATGTACAACCGATGTCATTTGTCAAATTTCATTACTTTTATTGGTGAGTCAGTGCTGCAGAAGATGACGGTGATTTCATGTTCACTATGGAGCTTCTGAAATAGGTCGTATCTGATGTTAGTGACAAAGAAACTGCATTTTACCTGAATTATTCCCATGTATTAATAGGATTTGTGGCTCAACAGTTAATAAACATTTTAGTTTCATGGGTGCTTTTAGTATTTGACGGTTGCGTGCAGTCTCTTTCTGACATAAAGTACATTTTAAGTGCACACATACAGTAAACAGGGTAATGTGGTGGTAGTGCATAGTAGGGTGAATAAGAATGGTGTGTTTATAAATAAACATCTTCTAAATATCTTAAGATGTCATACGTTATTAATGACTAGAGCCAATAGAGCACAGTCAGAATCACTTAAGCCTGACCTCTAAGGCTGACGTTCACCTCAATGGGAAAGGAAAAGACAATCTATATTTACCACACACACCGACACACACGCACATGCATAGCAATGTGTTGAAAGAGAGAAGAGATGTGCATATTTAATGCATGCATATACAGCAGTATCCCTCTGTTACTGTAGCCTTACTGACTGCCTGTTAAGATAATGTCATACATTTCAACCTTCTTGCCTTTGAGTTTAATGGTGTATTTAGTATTTACTTGTATGGATCTTTAAGCATACACTCACTAATCAAGTTACTGCTATAAAACAACAGATACAACAATACTGTGCAAAAGTCTAAGGTCACCTCGGGTTTTGTTGGTTTAGTAAAGTTATGCCTTTTTCAGTCTCTGAATTAACCCTTTATGGTGCAAGTGACCATTTTTGGTAATTTCCGCAAAAATTAAATATGGGGCAAATCCCATGCCTCAGTGAGGTCAAGAAACATGTTAGTTTTTATAACACCGTACAGTGATTCAGAGAGATTTTATAGAAATTTTGAGGCTATAAATAGTGAATATGAGTGATTTTTGTCAATTAATGACATTATAACAGTTGCTTTATTGCATGTTTTATGCCAAGAGGAGGGAGACTATTGTCATGGTAACTGACAAGGAGCTATATGACGATGTCCAATAACACACTAAGGTTGAAATTTTGAATTTCAGAGTATTTAAATGAGTGCCCTATAAAGCGTTAAGATACAGTCTGGACATATGGGAAGTATAAGTACAGCAGGAAAAATAAAGGATTCAGGACAAACACAGCTTCTACAAACCAAAGTGGTAGTATTTAGTGTGACTTACGTTTGCACTTAACACTCTTTAACCCTTTTGTTCAGACAATATGAGATTAATTGGATTATTTTTCTGACGTTTTATTCCAGGCTTCATTCAACACATGTAAGATGTGTTTATGATGTTTCTCGTCATGGAGACAGGGGTCACACTAACAACACACTTAGAACATAAAGTCGCTGAAAAAATTCTTAGACCACCAGAAATCATAAAAAACAATGGTTATACAAACAAGTACTAACTCCTGTGTGTATCATGTGACTAAAACAGACAGAAAAGAAAACATAGAATGCCTAAAAGCACTGTTTTTGTCAGTACAATGCCATAGATATTGATATAAGAACTTAAGTAATTTTGGTTATTATCAAGAAAACATGGAAAATGGTTAGATATCAGCTCTGAAATTAAACTCTTATGAGTTATTTTTGTTGTTATCATTATATTTGTCCAAACAAATGTACCTTTAGTTGTACCAGGCATTAAAATGAACAAGAAATTGAAGAAAACAAGGGGTGGTCTAATACTTTTTTTCTGCGACTGTATTTAGTTCAGTTTTTAGCACATATTTTCTGTATTTTCTTCTTGTATCTGAAGAAAAGAGATTGAGAGATATGTTAATTTCAACCTTGCAAGAACAACATAGCTAAAGGTGGACTAAAACTTTTGCACAGTACTGTATATGAACATATGAAAAACTAAATGAGAACAGCCAAGACATGCATAACTGATTTGGACAGCATGAAGAGGTTACAGATAGAGAACAGCAGGGAATAAATGTTGTCAGGGAAGACACACAGTTGATGATGATTACATGTTTTCATTATCTGATGGCTTTAAATCAGGGGCAGCCAACCATGTGCTGTGGAGCACACTGGGAAGCAGGTTTTCACTCCAACTAAGCACAACACCAGGTGATTTGACTGATGAGTTCCGCCTCTCCGGCTGAAGGTGGGCTAATCAGCGAGACGTCCTGCTGTGGTGTTTGGCAGGAATGGAGACCTGTCTGTCCTCCCGTCGAAGCCCTGATGGAGGTTTTTAAAGCAGAAGCTCCTAATTCAAAACCTAGCGCTCCCTATTGCCATTTTGTTGGGGATGAATGGGGATGCAAGGGCAATGCAGTTAATTAACTGGTGGAAGAAAAAAAAAAAAAAAAACAGCACGCTGAGCCAAGAAGCATTATTGATTGTTGATTAATCTGAAAATCTTTTATTTAAGAAGCTAGGTGCCTTGTGGAACACTTTTATCTTTTAAAACCCTTTGAAAAGACTTTGCGAGAAAGAGAAATTAGCATATAAATTAAGAAAAGCAACAATAGCTTCAAATCTGAAAAGACCAGTTTATTAAAAAAAAATAACCTAACTTTATTTATTTATTTTTGACTAAATTAGAAATGTTGTGTAAGATGTAACTTTTGTTTTATCAGTGTAAAAGTGTCAATTATACTCAAATACTACACACTTTCTTTAATAATGTGGGCATGAAGATAATGTCTGTGTGCTTTTTTGTTTGTGTTTTTGTTTTTGTTTCCTCCCAGTGGAAGCTCTTCACCTAGGGACTCTGATGGCTGCACATGGTTACTTCTTCCCCATCTCAGACCACGTTCTCACCCTCAAAGACGATGGTACTTTCTATAGGTTTCAGGTAAGATTATAAGCTAATACTGTTATCATTCCTTTCCACTGAATATACCTTTAAAATATCAACAGGATAAAAATGGAGAGGGTTAAAAGACAGTATATTAATGTTTCTGTAAAACACATTGAAAGACATTCTACAGTTCATGGTTAATGTGAAGCATGATGTGCTTCCAGGACAACTGTGTCATACTCTTTAAATATACCTGACTTTGTGCTATAGGATTTTAAAGGTTCATGAAAAAAGATAAATATATGCATGTCATTGTGATGTCAATAGATCAATAATAGGACTGACAGTTTTAATGATTTTCCACCCGGTTGGCTTTGGACATTGTAAATCAATGCTGAAGGATGTTTGTGTTTTAAAAGCAGGTTTCATTCTGCTCTTTAAATATAATCTCATGTGATGCAGAGAAGTCCATACAATTATGCCCGAGGAAGGTCAAGATTTGTGTCTGTTCTCGACAAAAGAAGCTTATGTGCTTTAGACCTCCTGCTCATCCATTATACAACTAAATATTTTATTGTAGCAGATGTGGGTAGTAGTTGTGCAATGTCAGTGCTGTTAGTTTTGTCTCTTAATGTCTTGTTTTCTGACCTTTATTCTCACTAGACTCCATACTTTTGGCCATCAAACTGCTGGGAACCAGAAAACACAGACTATGGTGAGAGCTCCTACGTATGCATTATATTGTATGTCTTTAAAAAGATGCATATGTGTGTAGGAAATAGAATATATCTGTCAGAGTAGTTATCAGGATAGACTAATTTTTACCTTTTGACTTTGTTGCATTTATGCCAGTGCATACAATAATTGATCTATTCATTTATTTATTTATTTATTTACAGGGTGGGGAAGCAAAATTTACAATGAACATTTAGTTGGTTTTTTTCAGCAGGCACTACGTCAATTGTTTTGAAACCAAACATATATTGATGTCATAATCATACCTAACACTATTATCCATACCTTTTCAGAAACTTTTGCCCATATGAGTAATCAGGAAAGCAAACGTCAAAGAGTGTGTGATTTGCTGAATGCACTCGTCACACCAAAGGAGATTTCAAAATAGTTGGAGTGTCCATAAAGACTGTTTATAATGGAAAGAAGAGAATGACTATGAGCAAAACTATTACGAGAAAGTCTGGAAGATACTATTAAAGAAGAATGGGAGAAGTTGTCACCCGAATATTTGAGGAACACTTGCGCAAGTTTCAGGAAGCGTGTGAAGGCAGTTATTGAGAAAGAAGGAGGACACATAGAATAAAAACATTTTCTATTATGTAAATTTTCCTTTGGCAAATGAATTCTCATGACTTTCAATAAACTAATTGGTCATACACTGTCTTTCAATCCCTGCCTCAAAATATTGTAAATTTTGCTTCCCCACCCTGTATTTATTTATTTATTTATTTATTTATTTATTTATTAGGATCCCATTAGCTGATGCAGGACATCAGCTACTCTTCCTGGGGTCCTCCCATAACAAACAGACATAACAGTATACATTTACAAGCACAGAAACAATGTGATCCAAACTAATATTACCTGCTGAAATACACTTAACAGTCAAATGAAATAACAATAACAATAATATATATTTTTAATTGATTTATTTCGAATATGGAAACGATATAAGCTTCCTGATTGCTACTAATTGACTTCTTTGCACAACATAATATAGAAATGAATATTCAAGGAAGCAAAAAATAATAATATACACAAAAAAAGAAAAAGAAAAAAGGAGTCATATTCAAAAAGGAGTGAGAAGAAGCATATCTTATTAGCTCTCACCCCTTTGTCTAAACCAGCAATATGTACATATATACACACACACACACGCACATATATATACACATATACACATATATACACATAAACTTACATATACATATATACATATACGCACATATACATACCCATGCACATACACTGACATATACAATAACAATAATAATGCAAGATAAAAAAAAAAAATTGTAGTAATAATATAAAATAAATAAACTTAATCGCATGCAACAGTGAAAACACTTTTTTCTTTTTTTTCTCCTTTTTTTACTGTACTTGTACATTTCTGTATGTTCTTCTCTTTTTCTTATTCCAATTTCCTTTGTATGACCCACCATCTCTGACTGATGAAAATGCAGATTACAGAGAATGAACTGGGTCTGCGTTTGTATTCATGCACCTGTTGTGCACATTTGGCTGACTGCTGTAATGGTGATTCAGGGATGAGCTTTTCATTGTTCACATCAGAGCAGAGTGGAGATAAAGATTTCATAACAGCAAAAATGGTTTCAGTAAATAGCCTCAGTCTTGTAGGTCTTTTATTTGTTATTTGAGTTGTAGATGAAATGGCTAATGCTCGCTGTGGGATTAATGCTGAGTGTTAGGGGAAGTTAAAGTGTCTCAGATGCAGCAGCTGATTCACGTGAATGATGCCCCTTAATGAAAACAGTCTAATGGCATAATGAAGCTTCTACATAATGGTCAGTTAACAAATGGATGAAGGGATGATGACAGTGCAGGAGGACATCAAAAGTCGGGCACAAGAACACACAGTAACAGACGCTCGCACACCATGCGCAGTTGGTGACCTTTGTGATTTGCAGGCCAGTTTAAATGTGCAGTTGAGAGGATTAAATGAGTAAATGCAGGGCCACTTAAGGCTGTTAAAACCAAGCTAAGGTCGTGTTCTCTGTCTGTCTATATCTCTCACAGCTGTTTACCTCTGCAAAAGAACAATGCAAAATAAAGCACGTCTGGAGCTTGCAGACTATGAAGCGGTAAGTGAGAGAGGTCTCTTTGTGTCAGCAGTCCTCACTTCACCTAACTGTTCTGTTCCTGTGCCGCCACCACTGTCAGGCTTTGTCTCTCGCCTTTTTCTTCTCGCTAAGACAGGACACATTTGTTTTTTCGTTTGTGCTGCTGCAAAACTTTCCTCAACAAAGCTATTAAATGAATCAGCCTGTTAGTTATACTCTGTGTTTTCTCTTTTGTATGTGAGCAGGGATCGTTAAAGATGATATCCAGCCGTGCGTTGTGCACAGCATGTGCAGCAAACACAATCAACCCAGATCCCCCCAAAAATCTTTATTTTCTTTTTTACTTGCAGGAGAGCTTAGCAAGGCTACAGAGAGCTTTCGCCAGGAAATGGGAGTTCATTTTTATGCAAGCAGAAGCACAAGCAAAGTAGGTGTATTTAATATCACAACCTTGCAGTAATTGTGTGCATGTCCTGCTGCAGCTTTGTTATGACGTGGTTCATGATTAATGGCTCTGTAAGATCATTCTGATTAAATTCTTGTTCTTAGAGTTGACAAGAAAAGAGACAAAATTGAGAGGAAAATTCTCGACAGTCAGGAAAGAGCATTCTGGGACGTGCACAGACCAGTGGTGAGTGAAATTACTGCTGCTGTCATCATCACATTTACGGTTACTAACTCGTTGACATTATCAGCGTGATCTTAATTTTTCTCACAAAAGGGAATAAAATTGAAAAGGTGATTTACCACTGACCCCACACAACAAAAAGAATGATAACAGACAGAAAAATGTTCTAATCCATTAAACGCGTTTTACAAGCAGCAGGGATGAATTACAGATAGACTGTGTTTTGAAAACAACATGCAGAAACCAGTCCTGTATGGATTAATGTGTAATACAAGGTCCATACATGGTCTTTGTGACATATGATTGGTGCACAAAGGTAAACATCCTGTAAATCATCTGTCTTATGTGCCTCTGCCATGCGCCAGAAATGCCACATCAATAAATGTCAAAACACCTCAACCTCATTGATGCTCTTTGCCTTTTCATACACACTTACCTTGCATTTGCATTTATTTTCTCCCTGAGGTTAAGGGGTCTCCTCTGTATTTCTCTGAGAACCACAGCTCCATGCTTAATTGGAAAATAACAAGTCCAATTTATGCGTCCTTGGAGCAACATAATCAATATTAATTCAGATTTCACAGTGACGTGTCAAGCTACTTAGCTCTGTTCTTCTGGAAGAGACCTAGATTAGACTACTTGTTCAATCTCCCAGAATTTGCACACCAAGACTCTGATTTCCCGCTGGTTTACTTGTTTTGCTAGAATTGGCACATTCCATGTTTAATTAACCAACTTCTGACAAATTGTCCAGGAGACAGAGTCACTTCACACCCCATCTTAACATATTAGGTTTGATGGACTGGAACTTACAATGGTGGTGAAACTGCATTTTTGCTCAAAGTGTAACAGCTGGAATCATGAAAATTAAAAACTTTTGGTAGATGGGCAGATTTTATGATCTTCTCCTTGCTCCTTTCCCAGCCTGGATGTGTGAATACAACAGAAGTCGACATAAAGAAGTCCTCAAGAATGAAAAATCCTCACAAAACCAGAAAGGTACCATTCATTCCTCCACTCTAAATGCTTAATGGTAGTGTTGATCGTGATGCCCCAGACACACACATGAAAAGAAATAACGTTCTTTTATTTGATATGCTTCTAAGCCTGGAGATATACTTGCTTTTAAGTCTGAATTTGTGGGATGATGGTCAGATCACAGATGCTGTCTCTGTTTGGAACATCAGTTGTGCACACCATGAAAATTTAGCTCTTCTTTTATGTAAGAAGCAGAATGCACACGAATGGTGTAGTGTCAGTATGGGGATTATTATACTTTATTATATTATTATTAAAGCAGAGGTTGTTGGAAAACTGCTCTGCATATCTGAATGGCAAATTTTGTGTGTTATGTAATCAGCAGACATTAGAAAATACTGGTTGTGTTTCTCTTTGTCAATTTCTCAGATTGGCTGAATGAGATAAACGTGCCTTTTTGCCATATTTGCAGAATTCACAAGATAGAGAGCTCCTGAATTATCCTCATATTAATTATGTCATGCTTTTCCGGTAACATGCAAGCTACAGAGACAAGAATGTGGACAATTACATTCAAAGGGCAGCCGAATGTCTATGTAAATACCTGGTTAAAAAAAAAAAAAAAAAAAAGTACTGTCACCTTCCTAAAATAATCACCTAAGTAATTTTTTCATGTATATATATTTTTAGGAAACACAAAAAACTTGACCAGAAAAAATCTATTTTTGTGAAAAAACAACTTAGGCTAAGCAAATACCTACCAAGATTGTCTCTAAATTATATGCAGGTCAACAAAAAAGCAATGGTAACACTTCATTATATATTAAATTGAAATGGGAAGAAGAATTACAGACTGAAATCCCAGAATGTAATTGGCATTTAATGTGTAAAATACAACATAGAAGTACAAGCTCCAGGCGCTGGAGAGAATTTGGTTGGAAGAATTTAACGCGTGTCTTTGTTATACCTCAAATTAAAAGTATACAGATGCTGGAGACAGTGTGGTCACATTTTCTGGGTGTGTGTCAAACTATATCTGTCTGGGACAAGATTATCAAAATTCTGAAGGGCATCTTAAACCATTAGGTCCCCAGGGATCCCCAGATTTTGTTTCTGGGATTGATCCCAGAAGGGTTAATTATGAAAGAAGACATATATCTTTTCAAAATAATGATTGTGGTCATTAACCCTTTATCAGGCAAGTGACTATGTTTGGTAATTTCCACAAATATTAAATATGGGGCCAATCCCATGCCTAAGTGAGGTCCAAAAGCTTGTTGGTTTTTCTAACACTATACAGTGAGTCAGACAGATTTTATAGACATGTTGAAGCTGTAAATAGTGAATATGAGTGATTTTTGTCAGTTTATGACCTTATAACGGTTGTTTTATTGCATGTTTTTACTTTTTAGCAAGTGCTGCCCAGATGTTTTAGTGCAAGAGGAGGGATACAACGATTTCCAATAACATAGAAAGGTTGAAATTTTGAATTTCAGAGTATTTCAATGAATGCCCTATAAAGGGTTAAGAAGGCCATTATCAGAAACTGGTTAAAAAGTCATGCTCCAAACCAAAGGCAATGGATGGACATTATGGATGAGATCTACAGTATGGAGAAAATGACTTTCTACTTGCGAATCAAAGCAGGTGACTTTGAACTAAACTGGAGGAAATGGGCACTATTCAAAGACATGGACAGTGCTCACTCAAGTACATGATTATTTCTGCCCCATCTTTCTTTCCCCCTTTTTTTGGTTGTTTGTCAATTTTGGATAATATTTCTTGTGCGTGTTAACCCTTTCATGCATACTAGTCACTACAGTGGACAGCTATTCTACAGCTTTTCTCTTCTATATTCATAGATTTTGTTGTTTTCGTTGTTTTTTTTTTTCACATATCTTTATTAAAGTTTTAAGACACTACATGTCTTTTCTGACATGAATTGAGAACATTATGTAGATCTCTCCTGAGCATGAACCCCCAGAATCACAAAGCCCTCCCCATAGTTTTCACGCAATTTATCAGTAAACACATGTTTCTGTGCGTCAAAAATTAAACGTGTAGTGTCCAGCTGAGTGGAAATTTTTGCAACTTCATGAAAAATAGGTCCATAAGATTTTTTTTTTTTTCATTATTATTTTTTTAATGTATTTTTTAAATTTTTTAAAAATTATTTTAATTTAATTTAATTTTTTTAAAATTTATTTTTCAGAAGAAAATTTTCAATCGCATTGTTTTTTTTATGCCTGAAGAAGAATAAAAAGACTCAGGAAAAATTTTTTGATTAAGGTTCTCATAATTCGTGCATGAAAGGGTTAATATACAAAACAAAATAAAGAATAAAAAAAACAACTTAGGCAATTATTTTACCAAGGTGACAATATCAGGCCTTAGCCTCACTGAAGCCCATAAAATCAATCAATCTGTCGATCAATGAGTTAATCAGTAGCTCAGTAGTGATTGGATTTTTTGCAGCAGTGGGATGCATATATTTAGCACACACAAAACACATAAATGAAACACAGAGACAAAAAAAAAAAACCTTAAGAAAGAATATGCAGCCGTGTTATTTTATCTGTGACCTTTTATCCTGTCTTAGTCTGTGTATGGACTGCAGAATGACATCCGTACCCACAGCCCGACCCACACTCCGGCCCCCGAGGCCAAGCAGCCGACAGAAGAAGAACTGCAAGAACAGGTCAGATCTGAAGTTGAGCTCTATTACTGCAGCAGAGTGTCTCCTTTAATTAGTAAATGTAATGAGACAGTAGGTTTATTATATAGTTTTTCCTTGGCGTAATGATTTAATATGCAGGAACAGAATAATGTAGGATGGAGGTGCAGAGAAAACTGAGGATCTCAACTAAATGTGTTTAAAGAACCACACTTTCTTGTGAATTCAGAGTGAGATATATGCTAATTGTTCCCTTCTATGGTTTCAGATCACCTTTTGGCAATTGCAATTAGACAGGCATCGACTGAAAATGTCCAAAGTGGCAGAGAGGTGAGCGACGTTCTTTGTGTCTTTATTCAGTTTAGTCATCGATCTGTTTATTGAGCCTTTAAATGGCCCAATGTGGTGAAGAATTAAGAGCTCCAGTGACCTTGAGGAGGGACTGAGCACAGACAATGCCTTTAGTGGGTGTCAACACCGATGCTGCCAGATACTGGATGGCACACATGGTGTTGATTTGTAATTCTGTTCACTGAATGAGAGGTGCATTCAGCAGAAGGACGTCTAGGTTTTTGTCCAAATACAGTCCCAGTTTTTCCTATCAAACAGCACTTTTTTCACTCAGTCTTAATAAATCACAAAGGATATTTTTGTAGTGATTTCTATTTCCTCTTTGCTTTCCCATTCAAAACAGTTTGCTGGGTTACACAGAGCAGTATGTTGAATATGACCCCTTCCTCACGCCACCAGATCCATCCAACCCCTGGATCTCAGATGACACCACACTCTGGGAACTTGAAGCCAGGTGAGCACATGAGGACGGATGAGAGACTAATATAGATGAACTATATCTGTCCACATCCTGTTTTTTTTTTTTTTTTTTTTACAATTAGCAGTGTTTTTATTGTAAACATTGGTGTGTGTGTGTGTCCTCAGTAAGGAGCCAGGCCAGCAGAGGGTAAAACGGTGGGCTTTTGGTATTGATGAGGTCCTTAAAGATCCTGTGGGAAGAGAGCAATTCCTCAAATTCCTGGAGTCTGAGTTCAGCTCAGAGAATCTCAGGTAAAGAAATGTGCACTTAAAAAACACACCTGAAGGACAACAGTAGTTGCTTTTCCATTGACCCTCAAATTGCGCCAAAATAATTTGCACATAAAAATTTACCTAATGGGAAAACGACAATTTCGCCAAAAGTCTCATTTTTTGACTAGAAGTTTTTGCACTGGCAAGAAGTGATTTTTCAGGCGTAGCGCAAATGGTATATCACACAAAACTGCAAAGGAAAAACCTTGTTTCGCTACTAGAGTCAGGTGAATTAAAAAAACAGATGTTGATGTATGTTACAACAAGCGAAGAAGACGAAACATGTCGCGGTATGTGTGGACACACCAGGAAACCCTATAATTTTTAAATTTAGTATGAGATAGAGAGGTAATATTTAATAATAATGAATAAACCTGTAAATCAACACCATATTTACGTTCGTCGCCATGTTTATGGAATGACTTCTCATGCCATCTCGTGATAATAAATAAACAAATTTGTGATTTAATGGAAAAACTGACATTATGCACTTCTGTTTTTTCGACATTTAGTAAATGTCGGTAAAGTTTTGCGCAGATGGCCAATGGAAAAGCGACTAGCGATATGACATATATTCACTTCCATTTTATTTGGATATTTATTATTAGAAGGGTTTGCTAACTCATAACATATTTGCACAAATTCACAACAGCAACAGAAAGATTTACAGATAACACCTTCATATACTCATCATAGGAACTGTGATGGAAATTGTATTCACTATAATCATTTCCAAAGTGGATGCGTGTATTATGCAAATGAGATCTAAATCATTTAAAGGTGCGCTATGAAAGATTCACATATGCCTGTTTGCTTAAGTGAAGTTAGTTTTACACTGGGAGCCTGTTTTTACATTAGCTAAATTGATACTAAGCTAACAATAATAGCCACTTAACACTAATTTCTGTGAAAATCTTCATGCTTAGACTTAGACAAACCATATTGATCCACTAGGGAAATTATTTGATCACAATAGCTCAGTTGCATACAGAAACACCCTTGAAAAAAAAACAAGCACTAGCACAAAAAAATAAATAAAATAAAAAGCTAGCTGAAATATAATTAATGTCAATAGATGTTTCAAATTCTCATTTTTCACATGAAACCTTACATAGACGATTTATTTGAATACTTTACATTAAACTAGCATGGAATTTAAATATAGTAGAAAATGAAGTACCAGACCTGGCTGTTGTCATGAAACTTGAAAATGTCCAAAATGTAATTTAAAAAAAAGTACAGATTTAAGAAACTGGGGAAAATGGCTGACATTCAAGGGGAAATGTATCTATTAAGAGACCTAAACACATTCTGACACATAACACAGGCTGTTCTTTTCATTTGTTTCTTTTCTGTCCTTGCGTTTCTTTTCCTGCTCCTCAACCTGAGGAGAATGGGTTGTATTATACTAATAAAAATGAGAAAAAAAAAAGTAGAGATTTAAGTTTTATTAAAGTCTGTGTAAAGTTGGATCTAACATCTACTTTTTAGTTAAATGAATAGGAATTAAACCCTGCTTGATGGAGAATAGCATAAGTAACACTCAGCACAGCATAAAATACTGTGTTCAAACAAGTCAAATAAAAATCTGTACAAAGGTGAGGTGAATCATGTTCCGTGAGTCGTGTCACAGTGTGATTTTTGTCCCTGCAATGTTAATAATGCAAGAGGACACAGGGGCCCTCGTGAGAGACTGTGGAGGATTTAATTCTCACTTTCCAGGCCTCCCACGACCATATACGCACTTGCACGCGGACTCACATGAAATTTTTCACACAAGCTTTATGAAACACATAGTGGTTTATACAGTATATCCAGGTCTCCCACTGCACCTACCCATATGCTCAGATTGGAAAAACAGTTCAGTAAAATAATCAGCTGTCTCCTTAAAGTCATTTCTCATTATCTGTTTTTTGTTCAGACACATATAAAAGGGGGGATCATGGCAACCCAGTTAAGCTTGCATATTGGTTCTTTCACTTTTAATTAGCTGTCAGTGCAGTCGTAGAGAACGTTCGCCATATTTTCATGTAAACAAAAATGAAAGCGAACCGTACTTACTGTTGCTGTTATTGTCCTTGTTTCCCTCTGAGGGTGACAAGTTGTCTAATATGGTTCAGTCAAAGAGGGGATGGATGCAGCTTTTTAAAATATTCACAAGTTACAGCTGTGTGCAGAACAACACAGGTGGGCGAAATATTATGCTAATCGGTTTATTCATGGTAACAGAAATACTGCAGAGCATTAAAGGTACATGAAAACAACAGAGGATGGAGATTTGCTCCCTCTAATGGTATATGTCTGAGTTGCTTCTCCCTAAACCTTGTATGGTCACAGTAGAATGAGCATCAGTATATCACTTCTGTAATAATAATAATAATAATAATAATAATAATAATAATAATAATAATTGTTATTATTATTATTATTATTATTATTATTATTATTATTATTATTATACATTTTATTTATAGGCACCTTTCTTGGCACTCAAGGACACCGTACAGTAAACAGGAGAGGATGAAACAAGCAATAAACCAGAGTAAAAAATAAAAGGCAGGTTAAAAATTGGACAATGCAATAGTGTATAATATCACCAACAAGAAGCATAGTACTATTAGTGACAATGTTAATATGTGATTTTAAGAACAGCACGTTCCTCATAGAGCTTTTAACCCTCAAAGATCCTTTACTTGTAACCTAAAACATCTGATACAAAATGTCTGATAACTGTTAAACCACTAAACCCATCAGTACATTAAAATAATTCAGAACAAAATGCAGTTTCTTAGCTGTTTATCTTCATCAGATATGATATATTTGGATGTTCAAAGGCTCCATACTGAGCGTAAAAAGACCATCATCATCGACCACATTGGTTCATCAGTATAACCCATGTAGTTTGACAGATAACAGTAGTTGGAGACTCTTGTTTGTATTTTCAGTTAATGATATATTAATCAGAAATATTCATTTTTCTTAACCTGTTTAACCCTGACCATATTTTCAGGGGAAAAACACCTAAAAAGACATGCCCAAAGTAAATGAAGAATTACTTCACAATAATAAGGTTCATATGGATGTTCTTGGTGTCTATGGACATTTAGAGACCTCACAGAATCTAATCCCATTGTCTAAAATATTGTATCTATTACTATACCTGAGTAAACTGTAACAAACTAAAAGAGAAATTAGAATTTTTTATCCTCCCCTGTTTTTTTTTTCGGCTGGATTGACGATGATATGCATAAATTAATTGTTCGTGTCGGAGATTTTTAATAGCGTATATTTCACCCCACAAAGATTAAAAATCATGTTTGAACATTAAAGTTTGCACTAAAATACACTTTTGATGTACTTTTATAAATATTAGGGTCTAAACTTTGAGCAAAAATTGAAAAAAACATCCATTGTCCTGATTTATTATATTTTTTATAGTAGATGAATATTAATATAATTTTTTCGGCCTGCGGGCAGGCTGATAGGGCTAAAGAGGCTTTAATTTTCTCTGTTTTGATATAACAACCTTAGAATTTACTTTTACAAACATTGACATGATCAGTATATTAAATACAGAAAAATACCTGCTTTGCACAGACAAATGCAAAATCCAGAAGGTGGTATTGCAATAAGTGGCAATAAATAATTTAGCAAAGGTTAAATGTAGGGAAAATTCATTTGGAAATCTTTATGGGTTGAAATCTATCTAATCTGAGCATTGGTCTAAAAATGTTCATTATAAGTACATATGACACTTTAGCTGGAAATTATGAAAGTGTTCTTTTAAATAATTGGATAATTTATAGTTAAATCATTTACAAGAAATTATGGAACTGTTTTCCATTCTCTTTAATTTTATTGTTTCTCTTCTATTATTCATCTACAGAGGGAACCCTTATTATCCCTGAGTTAATCTACCCTTAATGTTGTGCTTTAAAAATCCTATTGGTTTATTGACTGCCACTATTACAATTAATGACTTACAAAGCATTTTATTACCGATTAGTCTAATTAAGCAAAAAGGTAACTAACCTTATTGACTCAACGGTTTATTTAAATCTAAATGGGATACTGTATGTCGCAACCATTTGTCTGGTCTGTAGGTTCTGGTTAGCGGTCCAAGAACTAAAGAAACGTCCAATCAGAGAAGTTCCAACTCGGGTTCAGGAGATCTGGCAGGAGTTTCTGGCCCCCGGAGCACCCAGTGCCATTAATGTGGACTCCAAGAGCTACGACAAAACCACCCAGAATGTCAAGGACCCTGGACGCTATGCCTTTGAAGATGCACAGGTACATATAAACAAAATAATACATGAGAAAATAAAATATGTAAAATAAGAAATAATACCATATGATATCAATCTAATCATGATATCTTCATTTAAGATCCACTGTGGTGCTGTACAGAGGCAAAAAGATAAGAACTACCGGACTGTCCAAATATATCTGAACCTGACTGTATATAATACATAATGATAAATCTGCTTTCTTATGGTGGTATAATATAAACTATTATAATAACACTTAACAATGCCTGCAAGTCTCAAGTGCAACTCTGGTCTCAGCTATTTCTCAGTTCTCAGTTCTCATTTTGAGGAAAAAAACAAAAGCAAAAAACAAAAACAGAAAAATATCATACAAATATACACTGTGGCCAATTTCTGCAGATATGCAAAGAAAAGTAAAGATCTATGTAGAGCTGCAACCAATTAATCGACTCAAAGTGATCCAAAAAAGTCATTCAACCACTTCTCCTGAATCAAAGCTTTGTTTCCTTCATTTCTCTGCTGTTAAACATTGTTTCCACTGTTGTGTTTCACACTGGCGCTTATTGTGACACACAAAGAAGCTTCAGTTCAGAAAAACTGCAATAGAATATCTCCCTTCAATCAATTCGAGTCGATTAATCCAATCGTGAATTTTTGCATTGGCTTCAAGCACCTAATTGATTAATCGGTTGCAGCTCTGTGGTAATACTTCTTACTTTAACTCCTTTAAATGTATGGTTTACAGTTTGCTTTGGCTGGATTAAGAAAAAAAATAGGAGATTGTTTTCACTTTGTTTTGTTGCTGATACTTCCAGACATTCATTTAAGATTTTTCTCCTGCAACAGGAACACATCTACAAATTGATGAAGAGTGATTCTTACAGCCGTTTCATCCGTTCCAGTGCCTACCAGGAGCTATTACAGGCTAAGAAGAAGGTAAGACATGAACCAAAATACAGGAGTTACACCAAAAAATGCAGATGTTTAGGTAATGTCCAGACCCACAACTGTGACTTTTCACAAAGGTATGTCCATCAGTGTTGCACACACACACACACACACACACACACACATGTGATAGTACTTTTCTGCAGTGGTAGACTCTCAGCTCTACAGCCTGGAGATGCTTGTAGATTATTATCACATATGTGTTTGCAAACAATAGAAGTGGAAAAAATGGGAATCACATTGGAATTCCTTTTTGGTTACTTAACTAATCTCATAAACATATTCCCTACACTTAAATTCTAGTTTTCTTTCCACCACTTCCTGAGAAATGCCTGTCTTCTTTGAGTTGGATGTTTTTGCTTCTCTGCAGAGTGTTTGAATTACATCTTTGGTTCAGCATCGGTATGAGAAAAATCCCACTATATCTAGCTTCCTTTCAGTGCCTCCTACAGAAATGGATCTCAAGAAGAAAATTCATGAATCCACCACTGTCAAACTAAGGAACACTCAAAGAGAATGGCACCCACATGCCAGTAATAAGCAGAATAGTGGTGAATAGGCTGTCTCAGGCACAGATAAGGTAGAAGGTGATCACAGCCAAAAGCATCATGAACAGTTGAGGCGCAGAGTCTGTCACAACATGATGAATTATTTAGAATAATATAAGTATATTTGTGCTTAAAACCTACTCTGTGTCATACCTCCTACACCTTGTCGTTGTGGGAAAGGAGATTTTATTATTATAGCCGGAGGGTTTTAAAAAGAAAGAAGCAGCTAGACTTACCCTGTATCCATTTCAGGGCAGACAGCGTGTTTGTTTTTGACTTCTCCTAAAGCATATTCAGGTGAAAACTAATGGTAAAAACTGTGGTTTTGTCTTCTCTGCTATAAACTACCTTCACCCATTATGTCCATCTGTCTCTCCCAACAGAAAAGTAAGAACTTGTTCTGAAGGCTGTTGCTTCCAGGTAATGTAAATGTAAATGGTTCCACTTCTTGTGTGGCATGATGGTGTTTTCAGCTCATTCATGTGTAATTGTCAGCGACTGTAACAGTGTAGGTGCTGGAGCGTAAGGAATCAGCTTTAACAGGGGGCATTTAATTCACCTCACATAGCTTTTATTTGAAGTATAATTAACATGATCATATTCTCTAAAAAAAAACATAAATATGGTTATACATATGATATCTAAATATGTGCACAGGCATTCACACACAAATGCTTATAAATTTAGATGAACAGTCGGAAAATCCCTTAATTACTCTGCATTTAATATAGCACAACAAGAGGTAATTCTGTATCATGAATAAACCTATACTTTAGGCCACCTAAACAGGCTACACAACAAATTAAAGGATATACAACATACTTTAAGCCACATAGACAAACTGTATGCATAATTACAACCATATGTACAACACAGAAATGTAGCCACAATTAGAAAAGTGCAAACAATAACACTCTTCAACGGCATCGTGTACAAAGGAGGAGACATTTTCCCAGACATTTTTGCGTACAGTGGATTTGTGCACTCACCACACTCACCCTAGAAGAGCTGGATTTACCAACTGTGGCTCCTCAGCACAACTTCATTCCATTAATTTCACAAGTTTCCTCTGACATCGCAACCCTGAAGCTGCACAAACTGAATCGACTTAAAATGTTCTTTGACTCTGAGTTTTCACACAACCTTCAGACTAAACCATTTTTTGCTTTTTCTTACATTACTTCCTTTCACTATTTTGCTTTTGTTTGCCATCAGCTGATGTGGCAGGGTGATTTTAATACCTACACTGCATTATATATATATTTGGAATAATATATTTCTTTCTTTCCTTCTATCCTTCCAGGAGAAATCACTAGCATCCAAGAGGCTGACCAGTCACGTGCCATCATGCTAAAATCAATGCCATCTCTCTCTCTCTGGGACATGGAGAGGGGGGACCATCTCATCTCTTCGTCATCATCGTCTGTCCATCAGCTCTTGGCTCAGCCAGACAATGAGCCGGGCCATCTGTTCGTCTGTTGTCCACCGGATGTTGCATGTCCATGGAGAGGAAGTTCCTCTTCTCTCTCCTCTTACAGTACCTAATATATTTCCAGTATTCTCAGAAAGGGGGCAATGCTGGACTTGTGAGGACACTGACAGACTGACGAGATGAAAAAATGTCTTTGAAGAGCATCAGATCCAGCGTTCCAGTGCTTTCCATCGTAACTGCTGGATCTGAACCCCCTCTCTCACTTCCAGCAGAAACAAATGATGTCAGAGAGAAAAAAGAAAAAAGACATAGTAAAAAAAAATAATAAAATGACAGCTTAAACTGATAAAATCTATCAAATGTCATCACTATCTGAGGTCACAGATACTTTGTCACGCTATGGGAAGTGTTGTGCAGAATGAATATACAATATATATACATATATATTATGATTATTCTTATGATTATTTATTGTGCATTTATTTTTGCTTTGCATTATTTTCTTGCACTACAATAATTAGCACATATGATTTTCATTGCACTTGTAAAGTCACATTCAAAATTGCAAAAATGCTGTCTCCTGTCTTATGTAAAACATAATTCTTTGTTATTCTCCTGCATTTATTTTTATACCATATTTAAAAACACTTTTACTTACTTGTATTATTAAAGTTGGCCCTCTATCTGTTACTGTGGCTCCAGTTTGGATTTCTACATCTTCCTAGACACACACAGAGCCACCACAGTGTCCAAAATTTACACTGCAAACAATAGGAGGATGCTGTATTTACTGCAATAGTTTTATGATGGTGCACTTCTGTTTTATACCACTAGAGGGTGATAAACTATTTCCTATCAGAAGGATGTGCTACCTACCTTTGAACATGAAGCTCCTCCTTAACCAAGATCAGCAAAAACTAACTGAGTCTTCTCCAGACAAATGAAGTTTTGTCATGCAAAAGTGTCATCATCCTCTGGTCTGCTAAAGGGGTTATTGTTCCAACTGTGCCCGTCTGAGGTTTTCAAGAGACTGTTGATGTTTCAGCTCTTTGATGGCAAGGGTGACAGTCAGTGTTTTCAGTCTCTGTGCCCAGTGGTCAGCTTAGTAAGAGCCACAAAACACACAAACATTATTGTCTCCGCTGCATCAAGGAATGTGAATTGTGGCATTTCAAAGTGTCCTGTCACTGCTGTATGTGTGGGTACATACATACAGACAATGATTTATGGATTGTGGATTTGATCTGATTGTAGACTTTGACTGACTCTATTTTATTTTTTTATGTGTTGTGGTTTCAGTGCCAATAAGAAAGGAATGAGAACATTTCAGGGTTTTATAAGACAATGCACTTTCTTTACAAATGTGTTCTTTATTGCATATGGTGGCATGGATGTCATTCATTTCCTAAAAACTGTAAAGGTCAAACTGAAAGAAGAAAAGTAACCCAAAGACAAAGGATTAGATGTCACTTGGATAGGCTTGATTATTGATGGATGGGTGGACAACATAAAAAAGATATCAAAGAAAATATATCAAGAAGAGGGAGACAAACGCAGAGGGAAAAATGAAAAAAGTGAGGCAAGGTTTGATTCACACAATGACCAGGGCCAATAGGAAAAACCCTCCCAGTCTTGAGGAGGGAAAAGGGGTGGTAGGGATTCAAACTAAGGCAGGCAGTACAGTGAGTCAAACACTCTCAGAGACAGACTACAGACAGTCACCACTCCATGAAGAAATGCTTTCACTGTGACTCAAATCCAAGAGGCTCAAAGAACCTGAAACCAAAAAAGACAAAAGAGAGAGAGAGAGCACTAGACCGAGAAAGTTAGACAGAGATACGACGGGAAAACTGATTATGCCCCAAACTTTTATTTAGCTGGAGCAAAAAAGGAGCAAGGACAAGCGCAAGGATACTACAGATTATGTTGCCATGGAAACCAAAACCTGGAAGCGGACGCAAGGACCACTGAAGGTGGACAATCTCCCCTGACTGCATCCTCGACACATTATCGTCTTCCTGTGGTGAGAGGTACATAAACCATAATTTATGAATAAGGACTTTGATTCTGTTTTATTCAGCTCTCTCACTTTTAAACAGTCATAAAATTGGATTCTTAAAGCAGTTTTAAACATTGTAGAAACTTTCTGTGGAAGTTGTAAATTGTTTACTGATACAATCTAATACAAAATTACTGTTGATTATTTAAGACATTTTTTGGATGAAATTACAAAATCATGCCATAACAAAATTTCCTAATCACTGGCATAGGCTTTTTTTTTATTTAATAGAGGTAAGTACAGGTAAGAAGATGGAGATGATTTCAGTATTAATTTAATTTATGGACTATAACTGGGTTGATGCAAACATTTGAACAAGTCCGATGGTGACTCACTGAGTCTGGGTGAGTAAGAACAAAGCCATGCAAGTCAAAAAGCAGCAACTGAGCATCTATGTCATATTTCTTACACCCTTAAGGGTTTGATTCCCACTGAGGCCACACACTGAAAAAATATACACCTTGAAGGTTCTTGTAAGGTGCTCTGGATAAAAGTGTCTACCAAATTACTATAATTAGAGGTTGAGGATTTTAAGGAATTAGCATTGTGAGTAAGAGAATTAGTAAGTGATGACAGTGTGTTGTACTGCATGTCTCAGTGAGATTAAGACATAATTTAGTTTTTCCAGTGAGTATGAAAAGGGAAAATGTGACATAATGATGAACATATTCGTACTAAACCTTCACGCCTTGTATACAAAATAATGTTCTTTCTCTCTCGCTTCGTGGGTAAAGACATGGGTGTTTAGTTCATGTGGGTCTTATTCTGTGTCCTTATCTATGCACAGCATTTGTGTGTAGTCATGTGTGTGCTGATGTGTGTCCAAGTCAGTGTGTGAACATGTGTGAGTGTGCCTTCAGTATGCGTGCGGTGAATGGTAGGGAGTTTGCCTTCTGATCCTTCTTACAGCTCCGGTGACTGCACCACCTTGTACAGTCCGCTCTGATGTCAAAGAGGATTTAGCACACAGACACATTACAGTTTCTTAAGCAACAGAAAACACTAGATTGTAATCCTCTAAAGACAGAAAAACTGGTATTTGATAGAAAGTTGTAAGGCTTTCTTAACACATGAAAGTTACCTTTCAGAAGAGGATAGCAACTATTAAAGCACTGTTTGCAGCAAATAAATTAGGTCAGTTTTTTTTTTACATTTTTAACAACCTTGATAACAGTTTTATGCTCAAATTAAAGGCTTAGTGTGTAAGATTTAGAGGGATCTAATTGCAAAAATAGAATAGGATAATCACAATTAAGTCTTCATTAGTGTAAAGTCACATGCAAATAACAGTTGCTTTGTTTCTTTACTTGAAATGAGGCTTTTATATCTACAGAGGGAACAGGTTGCCTCTATAAAGTTGCACCACAATTTTTCTACAGCAGCCTAGAACAGAGAGCTTCTTTTTCCCATTGTATGGTGCACATTAATGAACATTACCATCACCTAGTATGTTTAAGTGTAAACCGCAGTTGATATTAACGTAACTTGAACAATCAGTTGCTGAAATTCTAGCGGCCACCATAGGGAAGGCAAGGTGAGAGCTATTGAAATGGAATTGGCAACCTAATTGCAATATGCCGTTAAATATTACACACTGAAGCTTGGACATTTATGAGCTAAAATATACTGAACAAAAAATACAACTCAAAATAACTACTACTAATTCATTGTACTTTAAGTGTTAGTCACTGGCAGTGTTAATCTCTGCACTAGTATTATCACCTGATCTGAAATGAGAGACATTTTACTATCAAAGCATCTCTAATTGCCTTTCATCCTCAACTCAAGCACTGTGTTGCGGAGGCAATGAAGCTAACTTACATTCTTGCCAGTACTTAACTTGGAAAGCATTATACAGTATCTGGGCTGCTAGTCATTATCAAGATGGATTGTGGTGACAAATGGCTGCCCAAACTGCCTAAAGGAGCCTCCTGGCAATGTTGGCATTAGACACATTTACACAGCAAAGACCCCAAAAGGAACCCCCCAACCCCTCCAGCTGTTAATGAGCCAACAGCCGAGCATACTTTGGGAAAATACAATCCGCAAATGCAGATAATGACATGGTTCCTCTTTGTGTAATTGGTTCAGAGTGAAAACATTTCATTTACCTCTCTTTCCCTCTCAACTCTCCCTCTCTCTTCATATCCTGTGTATGTGTTTTTGCATCTGTCTGGTTGTGTGTGTGTATGCATGCACGTGTGTGGTCACGTAGGGGTGTGTGTTTATGTGTATGTATGTGTGAGTGTGCATGTGTGTAAGTGGCTACCCGTGTGTGATTGAGGTTTGAGCTGCACGGTGAATTAAATGCAGTTCTACTGTAATTAACTGCACTTACCAGTCTGTGTATGAGACTTTCTGACGCACCAATAATTGAGGCATCAGGTTTTGTTTGTTTTAACCTGCCTTTGAAGACATGCTGGGAAGATGTTTCACAGGGTTTAGAGGAAGTGTATCTTTGGACAAATCTGAAATTCTTAAAAGGATGATGGTTTCTCTTTTTATAATAAGCGACTTAATATCTGAAGAAGAGACATAAGGACAGAGGTTGGGGGGCAGGGGTGGGGGTAGTGATTTAATTAGTTTTATTTCATGGTGAGATATGAGAAAAAGAACCATTGTTACTCTAGCACAAAACATCCCCATGGTATTAAAATGCCATTCTGACAAACAAAACATAACAAGTTCCCACTGATGATAATAGTTGTTTTCAAAAAAGGCATTTGTGTCTAGCTCAGCAGTCTCTGGTATTTGTTTCTGGCACTTGTAATTTCATTAGAGGTCTGAATTTTGGAACCAAGGTCTGCCACAGTTCAGTGAAGCATATCCCCCAAGTATTTGTGGTTCTGGTAAAACATAAAGCTGTGTTTGTGGACAATATTAGTGTTATGCAGACAGAAAGGTCCGGTTCAGTTCTGTCTAGGCATTAGCACACAAAAACCACAGTCTCCTTCCGTCTTTGGGACTCTGTGATGATTAGTGCATTTGTCAAAGATAGACAGACAGATAGAGTGACAGAGAGAGACATATGGGAGGAAAGAGAGATAAAGACACAAACAGCTTGAGTGAAAGTTCTACAGCTGTGGATGAGCGGCATCTACTCCACATGGTTTTGTCTCCCACTAGGTCATCTGTAGACTATCATTACCTCCTATTCCAAGCTTAACCATCTCCTCAGACCCTTCTGCTATCTCCTAACCCCAAACACTAACCTCCAACCCAACACCCACCCACCCATCCACCTCAGTGCTCCCCTTGAAACCCCAAAACCGCAATCTGTCTTGCTGCAGAGATTGATGAGGATAGCTTTGCAGAGCCACTACTATCATGCTTAGGCTGAGTTTGGGGGTAGTGAAAGAGTGAAGCTGCTGGGCCATTCGTCATGCCCTGTGTACACACTCAGTCAAGTCTTCCCTCGAAAGTCCCTAGGGCTTTACAGGCTGTAGCTCACCAGAATCACAGGGTGCCATCCAGAAAGCAGGGAAACAGAGAACAAGGCTGTGCACAGAAGCAGAGCCTGTTCTTCTGACCAGGAGCTCATGCATTTAAACACACAGTCAGCAGGAATGAGACAGTGCAGCTAAAGACAAATGAGACTGTGTTGTACATGGAAGGTAGATCACTGGAAGATGGAGTGGGGTCATGACTCTCTGATGCAGTAGGTGGTAGAAGATCCCAGCGGGAGGTTTCGGTTTAGTTATTCTAACCTTATGATGGGTGTGTGTAGGCGTGTGCACTGGCTTGCTTGCATGTGCATGTGCATGAAAAAAATTGTTTAAATGTCCATGGAAGAGTCACAGACTTGAGCTACACTTTCCATTCTAATAAAGTTATTTCTGGAGTTATGTTTGGCCAAAAATAATTCCTTTTCCCATGATGCAGTCAGTGAAAAAAAATATATTAAAATGCATTTGTCTTCTGGACATACTGAGATGGAAAATTCTAAATTTCAGCAAAACAGTCTTGATTGCTTGGCAGATTATACACAAAACTGAAAGTACTTCCTTCTTACATAGGTTTGATGTCTGCAGGAAGAAAACTAAGATGGATTTCATGTGTTTTCTCTGGGCTCATAAAAATTAAATCAAGATTTGTACTTGAATGTGTGTCAAAAGTAGTTATATCCCTTATTTAACCAAGTGAAATCCTCATTTAGTAGATAATCTCTTCTTCAAAAGTGACCTTGTCTGTTCTTTAGTGCCCCAGTAAATACAACCATAGAATGTCTTGTCGGAGCAGACAAGTTAGACATCACTTTACAACTTTTCTGGATGGACAAACAGCTGCTGTCCAGCTCACAACAAGTGCTGCTGGGACAGTGATATACAGACTAAGTACATGTGCATATTTGGCCAGAGCTACCATGACCCTGGGGTCAAGGACAGAAAAAAAGAGGTACAAAACAAAGTGGATTATGATAAAGTAATTTGTTCCATGTCAGAGTGAGTTGCAGGTCCAAGAAGGAAGAAAGGGAACAAGCAAATTTGCACAGCAAAGAAGAGTCTGTGAATAGGAGCAGCCAATGGCCTTGAGGCAGTTTGGTTCTCTGTCAGAATTTCTGACTTGATGTCATGCAATGCTTGTCAAGAGCAACATCTGCTGAAAAGATGCTTGAGTGATGGTCAAAAATGTGCTGGCACAAATACTGACAGCATACGCTCAGACGGATACTCTATCTTGAATGGCTGACAAATAATTTCTGTAGCTCATACGTAACTGTCTTATGACTATGATACAAAAGGCAATATGTCTATTATGGACACTATGGGTCATTCCCAGTTCACTTAGCTCTATAGAATATCACTAAAGAGTAAAAAGATTGGACTCCCAAAGGGTACTGTAAAGTTCCTCAACTCTTCCCCTAATAACATGCAGATGGGCCTCTCTAATGCCTGTTTACATATCTGCGGCATAGTTCATGACTAAAGTAAGCAAAGCCCTAATTATTTTACCCGGCGACGGGACCAATAAAATCAACTTCCCCTTCTCGTTATGGGTGTTTAAATGTATCCTTTGATGGCAGGGTTTTGTTTATTTTTGGAAGAGTTGCGTAGCCGAGAGGAAAGCAAATAGAAGTAATGATACAGAGATGCTGACAAATGGGGGCCCGAGTGATGGATTCATTTCCTCAAAGATGCCTGGGAGGTTAGACAGCAAAGGTGGTTTTACATGAATGCACACTTGCACAATTGAAAACATGACTGGCAATATTTCTATAATGTTTGCAATTATGTGACCATCATGTCAGAATAAAATACAGTCTTATAACTTATACAATCTTATGACTTAGTGTTGGTTGTTTTCTAGCATCACTTGTTTTAAAGACTATATTTTGTGAATCTTGCCGTTGGAAATGTAACACATAGTTATTTGTCTCTCTCTTTGCAGAATGCTGTGGAGAATCACACTCCCTGTCCTGTTAGCTGGTGTGCTCTGCATCACTGCAGAGACCAGAAAGTCCCGTCCACAGGGTTCCATCCCATCCCCATATAAAACCAAAGGGAACCTGTCCTCAGAACGTCACCGGCTACTGCAGCGGAAACCAGAAGTGTTGTCCTCTAGTCGGGAGGCACTAGTAGTGACAGAACGCCGCTATCTACGCAGAGACTGGTGCAAGACCCAACCCCTGCGTCAGACAATCAGTGAGGAGGGCTGCCGCAGCCGCACTGTGGTCAACCGTTTTTGCTATGGTCAGTGCAACTCCTTCTACATCCCCCGCCATATGGGCCCCAGTTCAAGCCATGGCCAAAATCGAGGCCAAGCCTCAGGATCTGGAAGAAAAAACCACAACAAGGCACAAGAGCCATTCCAGTCCTGTTCCTTTTGCAGGCCACACCGCATCACACACCTTACAGTTCAACTAGACTGCCCAGACCTTCAGCCCCCTTTCAGACACCGTAAGGTGCAGAGGGTCAAACAGTGTCGTTGTATGTCTGTGGATGTGAGCAATCATGGGAAACTGTGAGGAAGACAATGGCTTCTTTGAATTATAAAGATAGTGTTTGAGTGTTGCCATGGGCAGAAATGTACAAACTTCAGCAAGAAAAGACTGGCCTCAAGTTGAACTACTCTGTGTTGTACACATAATGATACTGCCCACAATAAAAAGAACTGTGGAACTGGCATGGTCAAGCAATAGCTTATCTGATTTCATCATAGACTAGCTGCTACATTGGCAAATGGATGCTATTGAAAGGCACTGGGTGAGACTATACAGCAGATGCTAAATAATGTCTATTGTAAAACACACAGCATTTGTTTTTTCCAGAACTTCAAGTCCTCAACAATTACCTGTTTTTCTTTAGATTTGTGGGTGTCAGATTTCTTTGTTAGGTGGTTTTAAAGATTGTTTTAATACTACAAAACATGACGAACCTGTAAGATGAAGATCCATGCCAACAATGCAATGTCTTCATTGTCTAAACAACATGTCTAAATAAAAATTTGCAACATGGCAATGAGCAGTAAAAAGAGAGTTTGGTGTTATATCATGTTTTTATCTGAAGGAGATCCTGACGTTGAATAAAATGAATTTTATGACGGACATGTCCGTCATCCCCAGTGTTTTCCACAAGTTGTGAGGTGTACTGAATGATTTGATGTCATGGAAAATACTGGGACAAACTAAACTAAAGCATGGACCAGTGGCATCCATCTGCTCAAACGACTGGCTGTATACAGTTGACACAATGTACGAGCCAGAAAACCTACAGTATGTGTAATGGAGGTGCAATGTGATATACTGTATACAGTACTTATCTTTTATGTATGTGTGTAAGTATGTATGTAAAAATATATTAAATCTATTTCATATAAAACAGCAGTGTTGAGAGTTTCTGTACTATTTATGGTAAAACTGTTAATAAAAAACGGAAAAAAACAGCATCAGTAGAATTTGTATTAAAATTATCCAATGTCTTTTAATTAATAAATACTTTTTTTTTTTCTTGGAAAGGGATATTCAGTCACAAAACTGTTGGATTGCACATGAACGTCACACCACAAGCTCTCATCAGAATCCAGGAGGTCACATACTTTTACAGCTGTAGGAAAGGCATAACTGACTGTATACAATTATCATAAAACAACATAGGCATAAGAGTGATGCTGAACCAAAACAAAAGTAGGTCTACGGTACATCAGATCACATCATTTGTATTTACGGCAGTTTCTGATTTTAACACTGTGATGAATTACAGAGGAGGCATTGTGGAACAAAGACAGAATTATTTCTATATTCTGAAACACACAAATAAAACTATTCAATAACAAAACACTGAAAGGCTACATTAAATGAGTTTTCATTTTTTTCCCCATTTGATGGCAGATCCTGTCTCAACCGTACATACTCACCTGACCACTGTGCAATAAGGCACTGGCTGTCTGACAGGTCATCTATACCCGCCATATTACAACATTATGAAAGTCTGTGCTTTTCCTCAGGGAGATATGAAGAAGAGTTTATGTCTTCCAAGTAAACGAACAGCCCGAGACTTGCACCAAAAGTAAAATATTCTATGTATAAAATGCTGTGAAAGCTCAATGATGCTACAAATTCTACTAGATTTGCTGGTTATATGACTTAGGGCCTTTAAACCATATCAACTCTGGGGTGTCATGTGGTTATAAATATTTCATTTAAGTGTGCAATCAAAGGGTGGGGGAGAGTTTGAGTTTCATTGCACTTTCAAATAATGTCATATCGACATCCTGTCCACTTTGGACCAACTAACAATTAACAACAACTCTAAGTCAATTGAAAATTGAAAACAAACACTAGAAATGGATAAAAGTTGTGAAAATGACTGATGGGTCATGTCAGATTGTACAAACGGTGCAAGTGCAATAGGCTTGTTGATGATAATTTTCCGTTCTCTGCTTTAGATCTTCTGACCCAGCTTGGCTTTCTGTGGAAAACAAGAACACATCTGGATTATTTAGAACATTGGCAGCACTGGCACTCTATATTTCAGGAGACAGGTGGTTTTATGGAACTGTTCTCTAAAGTGAGGAGATTATTTGCACTAAAAAAAAAAATAAAAAGAAAGCAGGTTGAAATCAAAATGAAAAGAGGAGAAATGTGCAACAATAATATAAACGTACAATTCCAGTTGCATGTTTGGGTTTCACATTGTAGGAAGCTTTCTCTCTGGCTTGTCTGAAGCTCTCCTCTGCCATCTTCACCCTGAAATATCACCAGTAACCGTGATATGGACAAATGCACATAGTTGGATGATCAGCACTCACCCACACACATTCACTGACATCGCTGAAAAGCAACAATTTACCATAAAACACAGCACAAAGAATTCCATCTAAGACCATTCAGACTATGGCCTGTGGTATTTGGACACGGTGATCTCGGTTTGTCAAATGGCCAGTGCTCCTACTTTGAAATGACTCACTCTAGTTTACTACTGCACACAGAGCGCCAGCGGTGTCATTACTCATTTGTGCTTCTCAAAGACAAAATGATTAGTACGCTGGCATTCAGCGAGTAGACACATTTACACTTAGAGATATGCGTCTCAGTGCCTCAACACATTAAATGGATATCATGTCTGCCAGATTTGCATGGTTTCATGTCCATTAAACACAGGTGAGGCTTTACAGCGATAGTTCCACTCATTAATACAAAAAGCAGCAGAAAATAGAGAGCTGCAGTGATAGCATATGCCCAAGGTCAAAGAGTTAATGTTTTCTAATTTGTTTTTATTCCTTCCTACTGAACAAGCAAAGCCTGTGACATTTAGCTTGTCTTACAAATACATATCATGATTCATTTGGCATAATGGACCAATTAGTTTTTTTGTTGACGTATGCAATCGTATCTTTGTGTTCATCAAACCACTGGAAGCTAACTGGATGCTGCATGTGTTGTTTTCATTAGTGGGGTGAGGACAAAGATTTGGGTCATTTAACCTCTTTTCCCTTCATGAATTTGGATGAATCTGATAGGATCTTCAGTGAACACGAGATGTACTGTAAATTATTACTGGTTCACGAACTCGCGCTTGGGGAAAAATTTAAATGTTGGATCATTAGTATATTTGTAATGATTTATGAAGAGGGCAGAAAATGTTCTAACCTACCCCAAAAGCACATTTCATGTAAGTGAAAAGACCTGATGCCTGGCGAAATTTGATCTGGAGACAGTAGAATCAATCCTACGTGGCTGGACAATGTCTTTATCATGCATTCGTCTAACAGCAATAACAAGTTTCATCTCCTGTTCATGTGCTCACCTTTCCTTTAACATCAACTTGTTCTGTTTTTTCCACTGGTCTTTGAAATCAGAGGAAAACTCATGCCAAACAGAAAACAAAGTGTTGGGAGAAACCTCTTTCTCTCCTGCCTTGGGTTTAACTGAGAATGACACACTTAACTCCAAGAAGCTGTGGACAGAAAAGAAAGAAAAAACACTGAAAAACCAAACTATTACAACATGAAACTAAAGAAGCCTACACCAGTTATTGTGCAACCTGGCAGCGCTGAGCAAATATGCAAAATATGAATGTTAATCTTGGAATAACATGTCTCTCTCTCTCTTTTTTTTTTGAAGGTTTAGTCGTACTGTAACATAAAAATGCAAAGTGGCAATGACTGTGCATTTCAGAGAAAATAGGGAACAAAAACCAAAGGCAGCACAGTTATAGTAACAGATTACCTTTCAGGATTAAAATAAAGCTCTCGTACATCCCATATATAGCTTTGTCATTATTTCTGTAGACCACGCGTCACCGTTTGTGTTGAGCTTTGAGATGTTTATGCAAAAAGTATATAATAAAAAAGGAAAAAAGATATACAACTAGAAGATGAAGAGTTCTCACTACAGAAAAGGGTGCACACGCCAGGGGAGGGGATGTCACAAGTAAAAGTGTTAAATGTGGTGGCCATTTGCAGTGGATCAATACAGTGGACAGGTTGGGGTCTCTTTGTTTGGAGTGTGCTATAGGAACACATTCCTAGCCAGCAGTAACAGAAGCCTGGAGCCAAGGCTGTCTACTCTCGCTCTACTTAGATAAACAACACAGACACAGCACAGGGGGCCTCTCATCTACTGAGGGCCTGGCATGACGGCCTACACCTACACTGTAACTGGAGGAACCTCCAGTCCTAAATATTGACAGAGCTGCAAGATTCTATTTCTTCACTACAGTGAGAATACATCGCTTCAAACACTATTGAACTATGTTTTCTTTCCTTTCAAATTCACCACTGGTTAAATGTGTGAAAAAAGACCCATACAGTGATATATATTTTTCAGGTGGGGAAGCCATCAGAAAATGTCTGAAAAACAAATGCAGTTCTTACATCTTCTGAGTGTCTGCCAGCTGTTTCTCTTGTGTTTCCAGCTCTGTTTTAGCTGTGAAAGAAAGCAGAGATTGATTAAAGGAAAGAACAGTTTATCAGTAAATATGGGATTAAAATATTTCCTGCAGCGCTAGGAAAAATGTCTTTCACCTTCAGTGCAACTTGTATATACAAGAGGATTCCACATGTCACCATTACTTAAATCAACAGTCATCTTCAAGGTCACTGGTGTGCCACCAGGTTATTGAGTGTTGGATTGTCCGGTGTTGCACAACTGACAAATGAGTACTGCAGATCGTAGCACAAGTGCTTCTTTGTGCGGAGTTACTTCGAATGGAGACAGATGACTGTGTGTTTGTGCACTCATTTGTGTGTGTGTGTGTGTGTGTGTGTGTGTGAGAGAGAGGTGTGAGGGAGAAAAGAGAAAGAAGGCAAGCGCATTGGGAAATGGAGAGTGGAATACCATGGCACACATTAGCAGATATTTCCAGCACCTATCTCAGCGGGCCATCAGGAACATTTTGACTGTGTTATAAATTATGATATAAGAGCACAGCAGTGAAATGTGACAACCACAGTCAGGCAAGTGCCACGGGCTAATCTCCATCAAATCTGATCCATGAGCTGATTTCTTAGGCCATTTTCAAATAGACCAGAGTCAACCCAGCTGTATTTGCTTTTGCTAGTCTATATCTTAACTAGGCTGCTGTATACCTGTCAAAAGGTAATGCACAAATCCACTTCCACGCAGCTCCTCTGTAACCTCAAGGTCAATACTCTGTAAACTGCTCTCACACTAAACTGTCACATGATCAAACTGACCTATGGCTTCTTCATGGATTTCCAAGACAGATATGACAGTACATGGGACAGAGAATCTTTCCTGGCACAAAACTGTTCTGTTCTTATCCCGGGAATATCTGGTTGCTATGTGTAATTGAAGCCAGAGCCACATCTAAAGATCTCAGACAAACCCATTGGGACCAGTACTATACTTTACCATTCCACAGCATTAAATCACTCTTTAGCTCACAATCTCATCTCCCACTGCTGACAGCTCATCAATAAATGAAGACAAATCAGTAAATAATAGAAGCGGAGCCTGCTGAAAGAATCTTAATACAAGAGCTGAGATTTTTCCTTGAAGAAAAATTTAACATCTAATTTAAAGGAATGGTGTTACACTGTGAGCAAATGTGCTCTTTGCAAGAGTTACATGATACAGTACATCATCTAAGTCTGTTAGTTAAAGAAATGTTGCTAAAGAAGTTAAAGCCAGGAAGTTGGACATAAAGATGCTAAAGTTTGTTACGTGTGGTAGCGTTGCAAAATTAAAAGTCTGTAATATTTAAGGACATGTTTCTACTTAAGAGGATGTTAATAATAATAATAAACTTTATTTGTATAGCACCTTTCATACAGAAATTGTAGCCCAAAGTGCTTCATATTGATTGAAAAAATACAATATTAAAATACATTAAGATTTGATTATACATCAAGAAATAAACTATGGTACACAATTTAACACAGCAGATAAATAACAATAAAGCACTTCAATAAAATACAAAAACTCTAGAATGAAAAAACTGTCTGAGCAACGGTAGAGAGAAAAAAACCCTCACAAAATTCTTATTTTTAAGTTATTACACACTTATGAAAACTTCACAATTAATATCTTTTGGTCCTTAAATCTTTGTAAATCAAAGTGGATACTCAAACTACAAAGTAACCTGCAACCTAAAATTTTGCTCTTGGTAAAAAAGCTTCACAAAAGTAGGATATAATATCATTCATTCTGTTACTTTGTATCTTTTTGCAGTGCAGGAATATTTGCCTTGTGTAAGGATGGGAGTTTTAATTACTTTTTGAAGTCAAATAATCAAGTCGAATTAAGTCTAGATTTGTTGTGAGTCTGGAATGGAATAGATAGATTAGATTAGATGTTATGCCACTAACATTTGCCCTCCATCAAACCAAATAATTTTAAAACATAACATGCTGCACACTTTTAATACCCCTCGGCCAAACATAGTATAAGATTCTGTTGAAAGTTACTGCCCTATAATCTAGATTAAATTATCTTTGTGTAAAACTTATTACATACATATTTATATTTGAAAGTACTCAGGTATTACAAATGCACAAGGCCATTTGACCTTGAAAAAGTAGGTCAAGGTCACATATTTTCAATGAGCTTCTGCTCCATGCCAAGATGCATCCACAGTATAAATTTGGAGCAGATATCGCAATGAGTTCTTCAGATAATGTGATTATGGACAGACAGATGACATAACATTTACAATACCCCTCGGCCAAGGGGTAGGTAAAAACTGAACCACTAAGAGTAGGTGAATAACAAGTATAATACTTCACACTATTTTCAGATTGAACATGGCAGGTAAAAACAACTGCATAAACATTAGTTCCATTTAAGTAAAGCATAAATGTCTTCCTACCTTCACCTTAAAAAATGACTCTTAAAAAAATCCTAATGGTTCTTACCAAATTGACAAATCTACTGACTTGTTATATATGCACATCCCTACTTTGGGACACAATGGTCCACCACAGCCTTTTGGACACATTTGAATGAAGAATCATCAGTGGGAGTGGTGAGTCACAAGGAGCTGTCACTTCATCTGAACAGGCTCCATTCATGTGCTCAGATTCGGAGCCTTGGTTTTGACTGGTTCTCTTCCTTGAACCACTTCAGATCAATGCACACTACCCTGTTCTAAGCCTGGCTGGAACCAGAAGACATCAGTTTGTTGTTTGTGTGATTTGTTTTTATGGTTGTCCTTTAAAATAAAAACATTCCAAACTTAATTCAAGTAATGTTGAAGAACTTCAATGATGGTTTGACAGTAATCATTGTTGAGTACTGTTGTGAGTTTTATACTGCCTGGTTTAAATTTTGTTTCTGGGGCTTCGCTGCCTAATTAAAAAAAAAAAAAAAAAAAAATGCATAAAGTAAGGGAAAAGTTGTCAGATGCTGTAAGTTACAGTAACCAATTAAAATAGTTGGATTACTATTAGTTTTTAACAGGGTAACCAGGAATCTGTAAACTATTACATTTCAAAAGTAACCCAGAGGCTAACAAAACAACTAACATATAACCTTCACAGTGATGACAGAATTCAAGAATGTCTCCATTTACCCACAATTCCATCAAAGACACCAATTTTGTCCAAGAAAACACTAAGTTGAAACACAAAGTCAGATTGGAGAACATTTTGTCAAATATAAAAAAACACTTATAGGAAGATTACTTAAACAGTTCCAGTTATGTTGGTCACTATGTGGTTAAACATGATATGGATTAACACGTTTAATGTGTGATCTTATATGCAGTAACCCAAATATTTTAATTCATGATACAGCAAATATCTCATTTTGATATTTATTTGAACTGTGACGACCACTGATGTGACGTCCCATGCAGTCAGAGTAGCAGTTGGTGGTAGTAGGAGGGAGAGTACGAAATCAGTCTTACTAATCTCTATGTCCATCAGAAACAGATTATCACATGGCCACTGCTCTCTTGCTAAGCACAGAGACTCCATCAAAGGCCTGCATGCATGAGAATTTGTGAAGGCAGCGGGGAAAATCGAGCTAGACCAAACAGCAGAGCTCCAACAAGTCCGCTCCCACTGTTATTCTGTGGTTAGTTTCATGGTCAGAAAATAAACAAAAGCGGTTTAAACTGTGGAGCCAGAAACAGTTTAACCCCAGGCTTTTTAGAAATTACAGAAATAACAAAAATAAGACATTTGGCTGTTGTTCTTTTTCACCACCGCAGTGGAGGAACCCCAAGAATCCTGTCTGGAGCCTTCTGAGTCACATGTTCATGTTACGGTGCTTACATTTTGCTCTTAGAGGAAAAACCTCGTCATTTGCATCAAAGCGAGCTCTCCCATATTTCTCTCAAACACAGAGGAAGACGGAGAGGGGAAGAGATGGAAATGGGAGAGATGCTTTCATCTGCAGACTTCCTTTAAAATGGACAGTGAGCATTACCACGAAAGAACATATGATATGTATTATACTCTCATTTGAATACAAAAGCAGTGGGAGAGAGGCCTACAAGCCTGGTCCTTCAGAAAGATTGGTCACAGTCGACTGAATGCAGTCAAGGTCAAAGTCAAAGCTACGTAAAGAATAACATTTAGCCAGTTATGTTAAAACAAGTATCAACAAACTGAGCCTTACACTTTTGAAGTGGACCACAATATCCTAACACTGTTGTCGATGTCAGATTGCGCGGATAAAAGCATGACTGGATGACATCTGGTGGACATAACAGATAAACCGTCTTCCATTTTCTGTGGGTTTTGATGGCCATAGCAATAACAAAAAAGCAGTAGCTGTCAGGTCTCCTTCAGAAGTGAAATTGGAATTCCTCCTATTATTTAACCAACAAAATGTCATATAATTTAACCATCCAGAGACTGTTCACTGAATAAATATATTTCACAACATTTTAAAGAATACACAGTTTAATTGGTAACATATTCTTTTACATTTACTCGGGTAACACTGTTGAAATACTTTAGACTGTCTTTCATTATTATAGCATATAGAGAGAATCTGGGCAAAGTTTTAGATGAGGCGGCCAAAGAGTGGCATATGTAAATGGATTTTTTTTCAATAACTTCTCGTTAAGACGTATAAACACAATAGCCATATGGTCCTAAAACAAAAATAACTTTAGTAGTGAAACAAAATAAAACCATATACTTTATAAAATGTTTCACTACAAGCAAAAGTTCTGCTCTGTAAAAAAACAACCTAAATATATAAAATAATTATTTCTTCCCGTCCCTGCCCCCCTCTACATCCATCCCTGCTGTACAGATGCAAGCAATAACTATATCTAAACTAAAACCAGTCCAAAATGGATAAAGCAGCCAATTTTTCCTTGACCTTTCATCAAGTTTGAATGAAACCTGATAAAAACAAAGATGAAGTTAAAACTATGTGAATTTACACTTCAGGACATTTTCTTTTCACTTGGTTTCTGAAGTGGATTTTGTTGCTTAGAAACAAATGCATTTAAAATATGGCAGGAAAATATATCTGTTTTACCTCATCCTGAAATGGATCAGTGGATCAGCATTCAAACATGTGATTTGATTGGACACTGTCAACTCCATCCTCTGTGTCATTTGTGGGCAGGTGGGCTCCACTGTGTACACTTTAGCACAGTGGTTCCCAACCTTTTTTGGCTTGTGACATCACAAATTTCTGGCAACCCCAGACATCCAAAACGGACTTTTTTTTTTTTTTTTGCTAAAATTAATTAGTTTTTGATCACGTAATAGTTTGCTGTACTATGTTGCAAATAAACATTAATTTTAGACGCCATTTAGTCTATATAATGCATATTATTATGGATGGAGGCAGAAAAGCCAGGTGTAGATTACTGCACAAAGTAAGAATTTTATTTTCCTCGGTCAGGATATGTACAGTCAGTCCAGCTTATATTTACAAGGCTGACAATTAATACTGAACAAACAATAACTCAAACTATGAATTATGAAAGAGCTGCAGCATCTGAAACCAACCACAATGAACATTTGAAAGATAAACAGTACCACAGTGCTTCAGTTTCAGCTTCAGAGTTTGTCATGTCTTTTATGTATTGGGATTGTCTCTCTCAACTCACCGTATATTTTTTATTAATATGTTGTTTTTTTTATCAATTTCAGGTGACCCCATTTGAATTCCAGGCAACCCCACAATTAAAAAACACTGCTTTAGCACCTTAAAATGTCAGAGGAAAGTCTGCAGATTAAAAAAAAAACGTAATTTTTTTTATAATATAACTGTATTTAATAGTATAAATGTATTCTGATTATCAGCCACTTAAATTATAACTGTAAACTAATATAGTAGGTAATAGTGATTCTATATATGTTTTTGTCTAATCTCCAACAGAATGTGTACATTGGACAAGTTCACCCTTTACATTTACAATAAGGATGCATGGCACCCTCTTAAAAAAGGCTATCCTCTAACGCTAGATCTTTAGTGATGCAGTGGCAGGGGGAAGTGTGCTTGTAAGTAGGTTCATCATTCATCATAACCGTTTTAACAGTGCTCTTAGTAAACACCTCACTTTGAAGGGTTTGTTTATTTGATTTCCCGATAGGAGTGAAGGAGTGATTGAGGTGGGGAGGAGAGAGAGGAGGTCAAGGAGGCAAACGAGTTCTTTGATTTTCCTCTGTCATTACGCTGCTGACAAGAAGAAAAAACAAGCCATGGAGGGACGAGACAGCTGAAGGGACAGGGGGAAAAAAAGACGACAGGTATCTGCAGCAGTAAAAGACAAGAACAAGGACAACTTTCTGAAGAAAAAAAATTGGCAACATATGTCATAACAGCTAAAGAACAAAGCAAAATAGATAAGACAAGTTGATTTTATTCATGCCTCTCAGGCATCCAATGCTGATCTTAGCAGTTGATTTTTTATGAAGGTTGGTTCACCTTCAGCCATGCTAAATCCTCCTTTGAGGCAGAGCAAGATAAAGATTGTTGTGTAAGGTAGAGATGAAGATAAAAGTTCCAGCAACTAAGCACAGTCATAATCTATCAAAGCAGATAGGAATACTGAAAAATAGCTTTGAGTTTTTCAATACACTGTGGAATAAACAAACGTCCCTATGGAAACGACACAGGCTGAAGCCTTGTGTATATCAACCAGAAAACACCACAAAACAGATTTAAAAATATGTCTGCAGACTTATATCATTGTGATTGATGAGCTGCTCCACATACTCTCACACCACAGAGAAATTTTTGAGTAAGACCTGCCAAAGGTCCACTGTACCAACACACAGCTTGTTGAATCACTAGGGATAAATGGTCTGCCTCTGAGTCTTAAACTTTTGTCTGGTGGCTGCAGAGATGAGTAAACCACATGTTAAAACAATAATCACTTCCCTTAATACTGTCGAGGACTGACTAGTTTCACACAATTACATTCTACATTTACAAAAGAAGTCAGATTATAATTACTGAGAAAAATGCTATTTGTCAGTTACTTAGATAAAATTACATTTATGAATCCAAATGTAGGTGATTAAAAGGCCTGAATAAACTCATTTAGTTATAAAGCTTGCACATAAGATAATGACCATCCAGACCAATGCTTATTACCTCCGCCAAGGAGGTGATGTTTTTGCCGGCGTTGGTCTGTCTGTTTGTCTATCTGTCTGTGTGCAAGATGACTCAAAAAGTTATGGACGGATTTGGATGAAATTTTCAGGAAATGTTGATACTGGCACAAGGAACAAATGATTAAATTTTGGTGGTGATTGGGGGGGTGTACTGATCTGCCTTGGCGGAGGTCTGCACTCTCCGAGTGCTTTTCTACTTGTTTATTGGATCCCCATTAGCTTCCACCATAGTGGTTGCTACTCTTCCTGGGGTCTGTTAAAATACAAATACAGTTAGAAAATACATACATAAACTAGAAAAGCACTCGGAGAGCCCAGACCTCTGCCAAGACAGATCTGTGTGTCCCCCCCCAATCACCACCAAAATTTAATCATTTGTTCCTTGTGTCAGTATCAACATTTCATGAAAATTTCATGAAAATCCGTCAATAACTTTTTGAGTTATCTTGCTAACAATCAAACACACAAAGCAAAGTGATCACAATACCTCCTGGCGGAGGTAATAAAACAAGTTTACCATTCATTGTTATCATCAGCAAGCTAAACATTTCAACACATAAACCTTAAAACATTTAAACTTGTATCTTTACAGCAGCTTGGATTGCAAGAATCAAAACAATCATTTGCATTCATGTATTCCTTGAGTAGTTCCTGTCCGAGTGTTTTTTTTTTAATGAATATAAACTTTTAGTGTGTTTGATGTATAAAGGTAACTTATTCCATAGACTGGAGGGAATGTAAATGATAGAATTTTTCAGTTGATTCGGTTTTGGTTTGGGAAGTTCAAGGTGTTCCGTGGTAACCTGTCTGGTGCCACGGTTATGTTGCTGACCTCTATGCCTTATTCTGTCGGTAAGAAAGTCAGGTTTCACATTCACAGTAGCACTCCTTATAAGAAGGAAGAGGTTAGGCAGGTTGCTTAGGCAAGTATTGCTAGTAATTCAGTATTTTTCTTTTGAAATTATGCTGCTTTTCCACAGAGTTTTAGCTTAACTTGTCTTAATTCTGCAAATTTTGTCTAGTGTTTCCAATGCCTGTAAGCCGGGAACACTAGGTATTATCAGATACTATTTCTAGTATCACCTTTGCTAAGGTTCCAAGTGAGCCAAGGTGTAAAGTCACGCAGGTCAAGGTAACTTTACTTATACCCGTAGGTAGATTTTTTTCTGCAGTCAGAGGAGAGGGCATCTGCATTTATATAACATTAAGACAAAACAAAAGACAAAACAAAACACAGACACCGAGGACAATAACAAATACACATGGGCAAGTACTACTGATCAGGACTTGAATAAAAATAAAATATCCCATAAATTAAATTAAAATACCAGGACAAAGTGAATGTTAAACAATAGTTCCTAGAAGACTTCAGTAAAAGGTTAACAGGCTAAGAAGTGCACTAATTATTTAAAAAAACAAATAGCATTAACCAGGCAGGAAAACGTCAAACTGTAATAAATAGAAACAAATGGTAAACTTCAGTGAAAAGTTAAAAAGTGCAAGGAATCATAGATCGATTGATCCAGAAATGTCCCTGCATTACTTTAAATGTGTTTCATGTTGCAATATCAATTTTAATAAATCCATATAGAAATCTGGTGATGAAGTGTTCCCAGACTTTTCATGCTTAGTACACAGTTTCAAATAGTTGTTAGCAAAGTAATCAAAGTGATAAGCTACATTTTCTTGATTGGTTAAAATAGTTATATAGTAGTTCAAATTACTACTTACAGTACACCATTTTTAACAGAGTAACTAGTAATTTGGATTCGATTACACTCTAAAAGTAACCTTCCTAACACCATTCATTTGCGTAACAAGAAAGGTGAAAGTCTCATTGGTGACGAGTTATAGTTCATTTGAAATATTCTCACCTTGGCTGAGAAACTCATCCATCTTGTTCTTAAAGGGTTGGAGGTTCTCCTCAGAGGATAACTTGCATACCTTCTCCATCTCAGCTGAGCATGCTGAAATAAAGAGTAATGAAAGAGACAAAAATTTTATGGTTATAATATGCAACATTTGTGTTGTAATTAGTAACTCAACGGGGTACTTCACCATGATTGGGTCTGCTTTGATAAATCACTGCGGAATTTCTGCTGAATAAGTGTTGGCAAAGACATAATGAGCCATAATGACTAATAAGACACCCAGAGGAACCACAGGAACGCCTGCACTTGGATCCCAGGAGAATGTTATAGTCACGCTCTATCTGCAACCATAATGGATACACAACCTCAGCTCAGGGCCTGAGAGGTGGAGAGGCCATGAAACGCTCAAGGCAATGGGAAGGCCAGGACTGGCCAGTTGGTAATTCATATAACATATGGTGCCTCTTCCAAAGGTACAGAGTGAGTTTGCTGTGCTGTGCTGTGCTGCTTGCTGATGTCCTTCAGGCCAGCCAAGGCCATTTCTTCGCCGCCTACCTTTCGGAACCCCCCTCTGGGATCTGTCATCGAAGCCTGTGTCTGTTAGAGCACTCAGTCCACTTTGCGAGGTAAGACATCTGCAGGTAGAGCATGTGATGATGTATTTATGTATGGCCAGCATGTGCCACTGCCGCTGGGGTCGAAGTAGACGCAAGTCCATTTCCCCTATGAGCAACTTCATCTTTATGAATTGCAAATAATGAACAGCTTAAAGAAATATTATAATGGAGGAAAAACAATATTTGGCAAAGCGCATCTGAAACCTAATTGGTTTAGCAGCACAGATACATAAAACATGATAGAGAGCAGAGCAGGTTTGGGGAATTGTCAAAATTGCAAGCACACAAACTCACATGCACACATCTGCATTTTAAGCACACACATGTATACACAGTCATTTTTTACCACCTGTTGGCACCTCCGCCTTTGGTAAGTGTTCTAAGTGCTGACTGACTTGAGAGAGTAATGAAAGTAAGTATTTCCCAACTGACTCATTCATTAAGACTGTTTTTTTCCTCAACCTGTCAGTTTGCCTTGTCAAAGCATAATCCAATTGCCACATTTTTTCCACAGCAATTTTGTTGTTATGATAGGCAAGCAGCAACATTTATTCTTGTGCATAATTCCCTTAAGTATTTTTGATATATTAACTATAACTCGTGTTTGCTTTATATTTATCTTCATGCATTTATTTTATGAATTTGGTGTCCTTACATTACTGCTGTCATCATGTAACTTGTGACAGTCCTGTTTCATTTCTCTACGTCTCACTAGAGGATAGAGGAGTATTATGATATTGTGGAATTGTAAAGAAACTAACAGAAATACCCTTAAATGTTTTAACAATTTTGGAGGGTTCTTTTATTTGCTAATTAGTGTGCACTGAATAGGACATCATAAGTAGTTATCAAATAAATCACTAATGTGTATTTTCATTATCTGACAAATTAATGATCAAAATGAGACCTCTACTTGATTTGAGTTTATTTTGATTTTCTATAGACTTTTCATGTGTGAAAGTAATTTAATTTAAATGCACCCACAGGTAAGGTGATAAAAAAATATATGCACATGCAGGACTATTTTTTTTTTATATCTCTGCAGAAACAGACTCATAATAGTCTTTTGAAGGTTTATAGGTTTCCAGGGTCAGCACGGCAATTCAGAGCTCCAGGAGAGCTTCTTCCAGTTCAGTGAATAGCTGATGAACCTTTGATAGTGTTCACAGGTAGTGGAAGTTTTCTGACCTTGCCCTCTCTATATTTTGATCTCTATTTCATAAGGACAGTAAAGGCAGACCAGGTCCAACAGGAGTCTACTTCTGACAAGTCACATCTGCTTCTGGTTAGCTCGTCTGTATGACAAACAGATGCTATCTCTCTGTTGACCTGCCTCTATGATCCAAACATGACCATAGCAGGGCAAGTTTAGGAAATCATTTTCCATTCAGCTGGAAGATATATGACCGAATTAATATGCAAATCTTAAACAATATGAAGAAGTTATGATACAGTGACCCAGGGCTGAAGAAAAATACATAGGAACTTGCTGTAAATACGTTGTTTTTTTTAAAAACAGAAAACGTAAGGAGATTAGTGACGCATGTGGTGACAGCCTACCATTGAGGTCTTTCTTCAGTTTGCGAAGGTCTCTTTGAAAGTCGTCAAACTTCATTTGAGAGGCCTGGAACAGGTCCTGAGGCTCAGGCAGAGGGTAGACACATGTCTCCCTGCCAGCATCCTGGTAAAACACAAAACACATATTCAAAACATAACTTACACACACTAATGTCAAAGTCAGTTTTCCTCAAATGAGAGCGTGTCTCTACACACAAACAATATTGAAATAGTGTGCAATAAATGTCTTCAGAGCCTAAATTATTAACTGTGCACACATCCCTTAAAACACATATCGGCCATCGAGTGCGGCACCAAAAGCACCCGTCCGATCTCTCCATCAGTGTATCTACTTGTCCATGGTGAGTGCAAGAGCCATGTCATGCAGGTTGACTTTGGCAAGCAGCACTCTTCTGAGTTCATCTCATCTGGAGAACCTAATTATTTACACTAGCGCTCCTTTGGATGCTGTGCCAGTGAACAGACTGCAGGTTTGAATGAACCCAGACCAAAGCCGAGCAAGAATGGGAGATGAAGAGTGAAAGACAGACAGAGAATTATAAGAGAGAGCCAGAGAAGGAGAGAGATTTGTTTCTGCTGTAAATGAGGAAAGGGAAAATAAATAATTTGATAAAGGATAAGCCATGGTATCCTCTGGCAAGAAAGGAGATGAAAAGAGAGCTCTGGAAGGATTTCTAAGCAAATCAGAGTAAAACAGAAAAGTGATTCAAATAAACAGGAACCAAAACATACCTCATCAAAGTGCCTTAGATAGTAAGCAACAATGTAGGACAAAAGACTCTGGGAGTTATCCTGAAAGAAAGAAAAAAGATCCAAATAAATAAACCAAAATCCCTTTATTTATTAATTTAATCATTTTGGAGCAGGACGTTTTAATTTACACAGGGCTAACCAGAATAGAGACAGCAGTCTTAGAAGTTGGGGCTAAATCATGACATCGGAAGAGCAATGCAACAAAACACAACTGTGCAGGGTTGGCTGTCATAACTCAGAGTTGGTGGAAAGTTTGATGTTCTTTATGGATACCTTACTCAGTTCACCACCACAAAAACACAAACCACTGTGTCCTTATATGGCAGTGCCATGGGCACACAAAGCCTGTTGAGATATTGAATAAGCACAGTAAACAGAGTGGCCTCTCCTCTAAATCTGTTCCGCAGAGGTCTGTATGTACTGTGACTCTCCTGAAACACTTATCATACAATGTGAATTAAAGAACAAAGACATGTTTGTGTGCACTTTTACATACTTTACCTGTATCATCATAGTGTAAATAATCACTTTTAAAACGATAATCTACAATACAGGGACATTAAGTTGTCTATCTTCAGATATTTCCTGAATACTTGTGAATAAGGAGAAAGTGCTACATCTACTCAATGCAGTGAGGAGTGTTTGTTTTACCCCAACTAACACACACTCACACTGCTCTTAACGTCCTTCAGTTTTGGCAGAATGTCCAATGTGAAGCCGTCAGCTTGCCCTCGAGTCCGGTTGCCTCCATTCATGAAGTTGCCAAAAGCCAGTACCAAGCCCAGCACTTGCAATACACACTGACCGGTTTGGAGATTCTACACCCACACATGCAGAGGTAAATATTCAGTGAAAAGAGGCAAAAAAAGAAATAACTCAGAAGTCACAGAATTCAAAATCCAAGATGGACAGTATCTTACCTTGCAAACTCTCTGAAGGATTTCTATTTTTCGGAGAACTGAGGTGATACATTCATGGAAAGTTGACTGAAACAGGATGCAGAACACCCGCTCTGAGAAATTGGGGATTTGTGATATCTGGAACAGAAACCTGATGCAGGGGAAAATACATACATTTTTTTTCTTTAATTTTTCCTCAGACAGCTTCTGTTTTATGAATTTGGGACACAACATAGGTTTGGTTCTCACTGTTCAGGCTTGTCCAGTGGCTTTGCATCCTCCTTATCTTTGGTTGATTTAATGTGCTTCATAATGCTGTCCATCTCATCATTTTGAGCTCTCTAGGAGGTGAACACACAGAACATGGCAAGCAGGTATTATAGGTAGGAAGGTGAAGTCAAGAGATCCACAAAACCAAGACAAATGAACTACAATAATAATAATAATAATAGTCTGCAAACTCTCTGGAACTATTTTGTCCCCCTGGCCATCAGATTGTAAAACTCATCATTGAGTGGTCAGGGGGGTCTCTGTCTCAGTCATGACCACATTAGGACTGATGCAATGAGACTGTAAAATATCCAATCACCTTATGTAGTTGGACTACACCTACCTTTCAAACCACTGTAGATCACTTAAATCACTGTTTCACTTTAAATCACTGTGCGCTGAAATGTGTAAATACAATCAGAAGTCTTTGTTTGCAGTATTGTAGAGGAAGTTTTTTTTAGAGTAAGTTCTTTAGCAAGTTTTTTAGAGGATATATACTAACCTTAATGTCAACCTGGTTACTAACCCACCTGTTTTGGTCTGTTTTTTTGTCTTCTTGTGTTGTATGCAAAGCTGCTGAAAACTTGAATTTCCCTCTGGATTAATAAAGTATCTATCTATCTATCCATCTATCTATCTATCTATCTATCTATCTATCTATCTATCTATCTATCTATCTATCTATCTATCTATCTATCTATCTATCTATCTATCTATCTATCTATCTATCTATCTATCTATCTATCTATCTATCAAACTTGATGTGTAGATCAATATGTTGCCAACGTCAATCAATAAGAAAAACATCAGTGACAGTTGATCAAATAAAACAGGCCTTTACACTGAATGCAATGATGAATGTTTCTGAATGCGAACATTGTTGGAAACGTTTGACATGATGTAGTACACAGGTCAAAGCTGGGAACCAGACGCATCTGCTTTGTGCTAAGGCAACCACTCTTGCACAGCTTCAAACTCATTTCCAAAAACTGGACCAATCACAGCTGTTTATCCGATATGGGGCAGGTCTGATATGTGGTTTGATACAATGTCAGGCTGCCACCTGTGATTCTTCAACTCCAGTATTTGTTTTTGTCTGTATAGGACAGCCGACCCCTCTCATCCTTAACATGGTATGAACTACTTTCTGTAATTGGCAGAGTTTTTCTTCCTCCACATGCACTGTTCACCCTTACCACAGATGTTCACTCAGTTAATTGTTAGTTAAATGGTTTGGCACAATTACATTTGTTCCGCAGTTCTTCACTGGCTACATTCATAATATACAGATGTGATTTTTAATTAATGTTACCATGATTCTGCCATATTTAATGTGGTCAAAAGTGTTACTGTAACTCAGGTCAGATAACAATGACTAAAAAGGTAGCAAATATTCATGTTGAACAGCCAAATGGCCGATCCAAACTGGTGCTGATTGGTAGTAGATCTGTTCAGTTGCATCCAGAGGCATTTTATAACATCCCTGGAAATCAGAAATTAATTGAGAGACCCCAGACTAATTCTCACTGCCAAGTTAATACAAATGAATACAAAGTATATGACATAAACTAACTTGGTTTTATATTTTTAATATGAAAATGTTAGATGTTACAGCTTTAAAGAACTTAACTTTAATAAAGGATGGGTAAATCAATATTCTGGACTTTTAAAGTAGATTAGATCTAAATAATCAAAGACACATCAGAGATAAGACTTACTTTCCTTGTCATTTATATTGATCACAAAAAACTACAAGATGGTACTGTTTTCTACATCAAATGCACCATATGCCAGTATGCAGAGTATTTTTTAAAATGCTAAGGAGTTGCCCCTGAGCCAAACTGCATTCCTTACTATTATCCTGCTGTCAGGCTCTGGACCACAGTTTTATACAAGGTGGTTTAAAAAAAACAGGCCAGAAATGCCCGTTCATTTCACAAGAGGCAAAGACAATAGATGTTAATGTGTCTGACGGAGAAGGGAAAAACAATAAAACCATCCCCAAGAAGAGAATGTAAACTCTCTTCCAGTCCCTCCAGACTCCTTAGACCCCTAAAGTCGAAGTCTGAGCGGTCTGGTCTCTCCCTCTGTTTCTCTCAATCTTTCTCTCTGGGGTTTGGCCTCGGCATGGATCCTTGAAAAACATCAAACACCAGCATCAAACGCATTGAGGGCCCGATTAGTATTCTACACACCGCTGCCTTCTGTCGACGAGGGCAAACTCTCCTTCGCCTTCTCTCGAGATGTTTTCAAGTGTAAATATATTTAACACAAAGCAGATCCTTTTCAAAGGGCAGCAGCAGAACCCAGCAGTGTTTGGTGTAATTGGGGACAAGTAGGCATTAGCGTGTGATCTTTGAATTGCTAGGGCATGTTGCAGCAGTTGTTAGCATGAGAAATACAGTCCCATGTGGAATATCAAATGCAAAAGGGTTAGGATGATATTTGTGATGCCAAAATTCTAGCGGTAGCCAAGTGGTATTCATTAGCCAGGTTTCTCGTACAGGGCCGAGCAGAGCCAGCCAGAACTTAATCATTATTTATGTCACTCAGTTTTCACTGAAACAACATTTATGAGATTCTTTGGACCTTACACTGCCAAAGAAATGTCTTGAAATGACAAACTGCATCATGTAATAAACATGTAAAATATATTAGAATATCACAGGCCATGCCATGACCAAAGGTATCATTTTAGTAGAGATTGTGGGAGGAACTTTAACTGACCTCCATGACATTTGGCTACTGTAAGCTGAAAGAAGTCTGAAGTTCAGACAACCAGTCTGGGTCCAGATTATGGCTTGGGACATTAGAGGGAAGGCAGCGGTGTCCCACTATCACTGTGACCCCTTTAATGGTTGTGGCTTATTGTTCAAAGAACAGGAGTGGCTATAATCTGCAGCACATAGACTGAGCGGCTCTGGTCCTCCCTGCGTGTACGTCTGTCTCTGTACAGTTTGTGCACATCTGTGTGCGCCTACAAGTTTGTTTGTGAGCATGTTTGTGTGCGTGAAACTGAGGAAAAGAGAGTAAGGGAGAGAAGTGTGTGATCCAGCTCCTAGCACAGTGAGTGAGGGTGTAACCATTAGAAGCCCCTCGCATTCCTCAAGACAGGCTGACTGTGCTGCCAACTGTGGTTTAGGGGGCTGGAGACCCACAGACAGGATGGAGTCTCGCAATACAAAAGAGAAACAATTTGGCTCCTCAACTCAATAACATAGCCTAAGGCTATACAGGGGAGAAGGAGAGAGGGAGTGGGCTGAAAGTCTTGGGGTGAGTGAAGAGGTTAGAAGACTTTTGATCCTCAGTTATGACACATTGGTTCATAACTACAGCTTGTCTCAAGCCTCAGCCTCGTTCCCATGATCAACATTATTAATATGCCTCTGGCTGCCAAAGATCCAGGCCTCTGCTATGTAGTTGTGCCAAAAACAATTCATAGGAATTTCACAGCATCTTAAAACTGCATCATGGTTGAAATGTGGAAAACATGCCTGTTTTCATGTTCTATTATTTACTGACCTGAGTTTGTATGGGTCCTGAACTGTGCAGGGCAGGGTAGATTTCCTATCAGTGGAGACTGATTAATATGTATTTACTCTATACAATAAGTGCTCCATAGCCAAATGTAGACATACTGGAAAGTAGTGATGACAGCTCTGCATTTACAACCCTATGTGGTGTCTTCACATGGAAAAGTGAAAAGGAGGAAGAGTGGAGTCTCTTAAGAATAAAAAAGTCCTTTCAAAAGTAGCTGTGACACAAATACTGAGATTTCTTAACCATCGTTTCCTTTGCACATGGGCATTACAAAAGTGGAGTCAATCATGTTGAGTGTGAAGAAAACAAGTTTACTATGTAAAAGCATTGGTCCTCTTCCAGGCCAGCAGACAGACCTACACAGGACTGACTGTGTCGCCAAACAGCACACATACCAGTACGGTTTGTGGCTTGCCTGTTTGTTTTGGTATCTAATACACACTTCCTTCAGTTCACCCTTTCAAGTGGAGAGCTGAATAAGAACTTCCCATAGTATGTTCACAGTGGAGCAGTATCTGTGAATGACATTAAAATAAATATAAAGTTTTGTATTATGGACATATTGTAATTCAATTTAACTAAAACATGTATTTTCTTACCTAGACTGTATAAAAAAGTTGAGTGTTTGATAATCACTGAAAGGTGTTTTTGATGGATAGCATTGGGTGTTTTGTGGTTTACCCTCAGTGAAGAGCCAAATAAAACACAGCTAACAGCTGATGAATGATTTTTTGCCATTTTGTTGATATCGTGGCTTGTTGAGCTGTCTCAGGTTTCATTCCTTAATAATATGATTGCCTGCTATTCATATATGGCATGAAATGTGTAACCATAAATCATTTTATTTGTCACAAGCAAATGGTTCCCAAAATGATACTTTTGCTACAAACCACAGAGAAAAAATAAAACTGCAAGGTTTTCCCAGACCAAATGTTACAGTCATGATCAGCCGAAGCTGTCAGCGGTGTTACATTGTATAATTATACTGGGTTTGTTGCTCAACACTGTGTGTTTATAAGATTCTGCACTGGCAAGAAAATGCAGAAATTTATTTCACTTTGAGATTTCATCTTTTCACTGCTCTATTGACTTTAGTAAAACCACACTGTCCACATAAGCCTTGATTATGTTCTTTTGAAAGTCACAATTTAACTGTATTTTATGACAAAAATATAGTTAAATATTCAGTTACACCTAATAGTACACAATGTTTTTACACTCACATTTTCATAAAGGGCTTGTAGGGTCTCCAAATCAACAACAGTGTTGTCCATATTAAGGACAGCTGTGGATGAAAGGAGAAGATGATATGGTTAATGTTAATACTTATCATACACTTACCATAAAATTACCATGAAGAAACACAATTAACGACACATAAATCAAACCAGCATAAGCAAAATGCAAGACAACAACAAGTTCCAACAACCACCTGACTATAACATTTTTCTTTGGCGCAAACAACTATCAGAGTTGCAGAAAACACCTTGTTCAAATCTCAGTCTCCTGCTTTGCTGTGGCTGAAGTTGGCATGAAACAAGGGCATACTTTCCCTGCATGGCCTGCATAAAATGTCATGTCCCAAATGCTGTGAGTTACAGAGTTATCACTTCTCTCTATGATAGCCTGCAAGGGGCCACAAACTAAAACATAAATATGGAGTCTAAGAAATCTGTCAAAGGTACAAAGATCTTTGTTTGAACTCCTGTGTTTGAATTCCTGGTGTCGCCTTTTTGTCTCGGCGCGAGGACCTGGCGCCCGCAAGCATTAATCCTTTGAAAGTAAATGTTTAAAGACAAACAGAGCCCGGGGGTCTGTGGTGTTGAGGCTGAGGTGTTGCTGTACGCACAATCACACAGCGAAGCACTCGACACCTATATGTATTTCACCGTCCCATGGGTGTCCAAATTACTCACGTTGTTTTGATCTGCTGATTTGCTGTTGAGGTACAGGAGGGAAAGCCAACGTCAGTAGGGATAAGGAGACATGAAGTAATAGAAGCAGTGCACCATGTTCACTTTGTGTCATTACTCAGGGATGAAATATGACTGGACTCTGTACTTTTATCCATCTACAACTTTATAGAAAAACTGGAATAAAAACAGACATGAAGAACAAAGCCTGAAGTCACTGTCCTACTAATCCATTCAGTTCTGTCCCATGTTTTCTGCTTTGATACTTGTTTTTTTTCCCCCAGTCTCTCTTTATCCCATTCTTAACCCCTTAACAGCCACTGTTCAACTTCACCACTTCCTCTGTTGCTAATAACATTGCTGTCTCTAACCTTTGCACACTTTCTCCTCTTGCAAAGCCACCGCAGAAATAATTTAATTCTTTCAGACTCCTTTTTCTGTTTCGCGGACTCTTCTCTGGTAACCATTTGGTTCTCATTACAAACAGGACCGGGGTATGGTTGACTGATTTGATGGTAGAAGTTTAAAAGACATGGGAGAAAGCCGTATCATCATTCTGACATAGACCTTATACGACCAAAAGCCAGATCCGTCTGCCTGGGTCTACCTCTACTACCACACTCAACCCTAGCGTGGCGCCGCCAACCACCATCCATCCATCCACCACCACCACCGTCATCAAAGCCTCACAGGAAGCAGACATCACACGGAAGTGTCCTATGAAACATGCAGCGTGTCGGCCAAGTCTGAGAACAAACAACAACAGCTGTGAGGAACAGAAAATGTGTTGACTTCTTTCTGAGCAATTTGGCTGTCATAAAACAGACATGGTGTAAATAAATGATTCAGAAGTTGTTTTTCTTTTCAATTCAGATGCTCCAGTCAGACAGTGTCTGGCCCATTACTACTCATTATCGTCAGCGTGAAATCACAAGAAAATGAGGCAATGATTCACTGAACAGAAGGGACAATTAAAAGGTTTTGACAAACGGACCTTCCCTTCTTTACACACATTCTTCTCTAATTCTTTAATCAGCCTGAACCCTCTAGCAGCACAAGGGAACATTAGATCATGTTAGGATTCGGAAACAATAGAATTTCTAATAAACTATATATTCTTTTTCATCTTTCGAGTTTTTTTTTTTTTTTTTTTGCACTTTCAGCCTTTAACTAATCCAGTCCATAAATCAGACAAGTTAAATACACAACAGAGCTATTAATAATAAAAAACACTTTGTGGTTTCCAGGTCATTAATTTGTTTATGCAAGGCAGCAGGCAACCCAATTTGGGAGAAAAGACAACAGAGAATACACTCCTTCACCAAACCACTGAGATATCTGCCCTCTGATCTTACTTTCCATGATATACTGAAGTCTCCAATCAGCGCTAATTATGTACCATAGCAAAAACTGTCCTAACATAAGAGACGGATGACGGGGCTGATGAGAGTGGCCCTTGTTTGGCCTCAGTCTCCAAACTGAGATGGATGCACCAAAGACTGGCATTAAGGCCAGAAAACTGAAGAGTGAAAATTCAGCCCATAATATGCTTTGAAGACCCTGCAGACAAAACAATATGACAGAGCCACTGTTTACTGCTAGTCTATATTATATACCAGTCATGGTTACTGTGGGAGACATTTATTTTGATGTAGTCTATCCAGCTACCATATGTGCTGTGATAAAGATTTGAAGCCATAATAAGGCTGGAGGTGGGTCCCATTTAATAGGATGGGAAAGATGAGGGGGAGTGTTTAGACACACAGATGAGGGAAGACTGGGGAGCAATCAGAGAGTAACTAAAACAGGAAGACGGTCTGAATGACTTCAGTTTAACAAACTAGTGTAGAAAAGATGTTGACAACTCATCAGAGAAAGACAGAAGCCACAGAGAAACATGGAGTGGATGTTAGATGGAGGGAGATTATCCAAAACGAGAAAAGAAAAACAGAAAGTAGGACAGGAATAATAACGGAGGATAATTTGTGAGGGCATTAAATCGTTGTGAACTTAATAATAGAGAATGAGATGCAACTGATTGCATTGTGAATGTTAACCTAGAACAGTATTTCACACACCGTTTACACATATTATACAGTTAAATGTACAATGTTTAACTGATTATCTGTAACGGCATTGTAAAGACAAGTACACGTGTATTTGTTCAGACTTACCGTTCTGGATGTCCTTCATATCAAGATGAATGCTGGACATCAGAATACCCACAGCCTGCGAACGCTTGTTGCTCAAAAGTTTCACTACCTGAATGAATGACAAAAAACACTACATTTAACTACATTTAAGCACATGTGAGAATATGGCATTAAATCAAGTGGATATAAAAGCAGTCCATTTTTGTCAGTTTCCTCTGGTAGGATTAAATTTGCTGTAGGTCATGCAAATATTATGAAATGCCCTAACAGCTGCATTTTTAGTGATTTCCCCAACATCAAAACAATGTTTAATAAATTCACTTTGTTGCTGCTTAATATACACTAGGGATGAGCCAATAAGTCATGGAAGGAATCTCAAATGCAAAATAATGTCGGAAATCACTTCTAACACTGGCAGTTATACTACCCATCTGGTAATACACTAGTGACCAACTAAAACACCCAAGAAACAAAAAAATTCCAATGCTGATAGAAGCAAAGACCCACCGCCTCTAGGTCAGCTCCATGGGACCTTATTTCAGAAAGGAACTGCATTACAGTCAGTGGCGAAAGACAAGTCATATTTTTTAACCCATTTGAAATTCTAATTACACATATGATACTTAAATGAGTTTAAATTCAAGAAAGGCGCAGTTAATAATGAAACGGTTGAAGTATCCAACAGTAGACACACCCAACTCACTTTTTTCAGAGAGGCTGCAGATGTCACTGTAGCTTCAACCTGAGCAGACTTGTAGTGAATCACCTTTTTTAACCTCATTCTTGAAGACAGACTGTAAACGTGTTGAAATAACGGTCGTGATGGTTTTGGGGATGTATATCACATAAGATAGTAGATGCAGTCCAGTGAGCAATTTCTCTCTAAACTACATGTTACTTTACAACAAACAGCAACTTTCTTGACTTGTAAATTTGGACTTTATAAAAATAAATTATGTGTCTCCTGCCACTGACTACCATTCATATTTATTCTGCGAAGATCCCTAGATAGAGCAGAAAAACAAATATTAACACCAACAAGTAACGGCAGCTACATAGCAACACATTTGTCACAAATGCAAAGACCTAAGAAATGAACAACTCAAATGCTAACATCGATAATAATGACATTTTAAGTGGCTACCATCACAGGCACAAACTCAAAGATCCAAGAAAGAGACTCAATGTAGACATTTTTAAGTTGTGTTAACTAGAAGCACTCGGAGAGCACAGATCTCCGCCAAGGCTGATCAGTGGCCCCCCCCGTGGGCCCCCCCACGCCAAGGAGGTTATGTTTTTGCCAGGGTTTGTTTGTTTGTTTGTCTGTCTGTTTGTCTGTCCGTTAGTGTGCAACGTAACTCAAAAAGTTATGGACAGATTTTGATGAAATTTTGTGGTCTGCGCCCCCCCCCCCGTGGGGCCCCCCACCCCCGATCACCACCAAAATTTAATCATTTCTTCCTTATCCCATTTCCAACAAACCCTGAAAATTTCATCAAAATCTGTCCATAACTTTTTGAGTTATGTTGCACACTAACGGACAGACAAACAGACAGACAGACAAACAAACAAACAAACAAACCCTGGCAAAAACATAACCTCCTTGGCGGAGGTAATAATGACTGATTAATTTTGACCAGTGTATTCATTTTTACAGGTAACATTGATGAACATCTCCCAATACAAACACACATCCACCAACATATTGGTCCAGGGTTCAAACAGAAACCCAAAAAAGCCACTTTCCCCTCTGCTTGAACAGGAGAATTAACTCCAATATCGTGCATTTTACTCTGACAGTTGACAACCTGATAAAAATGGGTCCATAAATGGCAGTTTTACACAATTATAGAAAACAGAGTTTGTTTTAAAAGGGAAATAACACTATAAGCCAGTGTGTTTTTCAACCTTGGGGTCGGGACCCCACGTGGGGTTGCCTGGAATTCAAATGGGGTCACCTGAAACTTCTAGTTGATAAAAAAAAAAAAAAAAACTTACTAAAAAAAACATATGGTGAGTTGAGCGAGATAATCATAATCATAATACATTGAAGACAAACCCCGAAGCTGAAACTGAAGCAGTTTAGTACTGTTTATCTTTCAAATGTTCATTGTGGTCTGTTTCAGATGCTGCAGCTCTTTCATAATTCATAGTTTGAGTTATTGTTTGTTCAGTATTAATTGTCAGCCTTGTAAATACAAGCTGGAACCACTGTACATATCCTGACCAAGGAAAGTAAAATTCTCACTTTGTGCAGTAAACTACACCTGGCTTTTCTGCCTCCATCCATAATAATACACACTATATAGCCTAACTGTCATCTAAAATTAATGTTTATTAGCAACATAGTATAGCAAACTATTAGATGATCAAAAAATAATAATTTTAGCAAAAAAAAAAAAAAAAAAAAAAATTCTCCGTTTTGAATGTCTGGGGTCGCCAGAATTTAGTGATGTTAAAATGGGGTCACAAGCCAAAAAAGGTTGTCAACCACTGCTGTAAGCCCACCAAACCTAGAAAAAATAGTTTAAGTAGGCTGATAATTGTACCAAACACAGTTGCTTACTCCAAGAGGTAAACTTTTCCAAGCGCTGAAATACAAACAAAAGTTATTTGAATATTAATATCTGCGATCTGTCAAACCGCCAAGGGTTGATATCAAGCCAGTGTTGTTATTATGCATGAAAACAGCATCCAAAGGGACCATTATGAACCACAGCTTGCCTGAGTAAGCAGAAGTGTGCACTGGGTAGCAAAGTGGTGAGTGGAGAGGACAGGAAACCCATAGCCTACTGTGATCCAGACAGAACGCTTCCATCTAAACCAGATCACACAGACCACAGGCCTCTCAAACACACAGGAAGTTATATCACCAGGCCCCAACTGTCTCCATTTTCCCGGCTCAACCACAGCTTCAGGGGACAAGCCGCTCAAGATATGATGCAGAGTGACTTCAACAGTGAGCTTGTGATAACTACAGTGTAGACAGTGAGCGTAAGACTGTCACATTTATCAGCTGACCCAAGTCTCCTGATAGGACAAACTATTCTCGTTACGTAAAATGGAGTTTGGTTCTATAGTATTTGAATTCAGGGCAGCACACACAATGTGAATTTGTTTTTTTCAGTGAAGACATTTAATATTCAGTGTATCAGTAGATTCATTTCATAACAAAATACAGATGGATCCATGAACCACTGTAGTTATTGGAAATATTTTCATGATGAACATTTTCAACAATAGCCATTCAAGACAACAAAACAACCGTGGAAATTTCATCTAATACTTTGTTTTTCAACAATCTTATAAGAACCATGTGTCTTAGTTTTTTGGTTGAAAGGAATCCTCTAAGTCGCATTAATTATATGTTTATCCTGTGAGTCATTTATTATTTCCCAATATGGATTTCCGTAAGTGGTGTACAGCTCTAAATCACATGTGAGAAACAAATCCCTGATGTACAACTTGTTCTTTTGGGAGGGGTGGTGGGGCAAAAAGAGACAACATGAAAAACTGAAGAGCCTTGTCTTTTGATTGTTAAATTGATGACAAAGTTTTAACATAATATTTTAATCCCTGTAACTTTTGGTCTAAGCACTGAGGTAGGGATTCTCCGGCAATTTGTCACTCAACGCAATCCACCTCAATTTGTCTCCTGTCTCTTATGATTTACTAACAACACTGTAACATAAGCTGCGTCTCAGGCTCATTCAGTTTTCCAGTCATATGAGCCGTGTCAAGGACGCTCTCTATGACTATCTTGAAAGGACCTTATACTTTGACATTAACACATTTTCACTTTCCTCTTGCTCGCCATCTTACCTCATATACCAGGTCAGACTGACAGAAAGAGATCTCCATTCTCAGGTTACACTGCAGAAAAGTAATTCCCTGATTCTAATCTCAAAGGTGTCGTAACTTGACAGCTTTTGAAGTGTTTTATGGCTGACATCTTGAAGGGCGTTTAAAATAAATTCCAGTTTATTTACTTTATCGCACAACTACTTTATCATATTAATGTTTTTATTGTTTCCTATTGGATTTCAGGCAGTTTTGTTTGTATTGAATTAAAATAGCAAGGTAAACTGTTACTCCTGGCTCTTTCATTGTGTGATACCAAGTGCCATGTAGCAGTGATGCTGCAGATTGCAACCAAATGAATACCCTTCTCCTCACCATCCCCTACAGTGGCCTTTGCAGAACAGAAATGAAAGGCCCTAAAGAGTAAGAGTTTGTCCACTCTGGGCTTTTGGGCTTTATGGATACCATTCTATGGTCCAGACTCGAACATTATAGGTAATGACAATGCAATGTTACCTGCATTGTTAATGTTACATGAAACCTACCATAAAGAAAGAAGAAAAGATTTACTCTGTGCTTCTATAGAAACACTGTGGCACAACATTGTGGGGTTTTATGAGAGGGGACCGGATCTCTCTGTACATAGAAAAGGCTTATCCTATGGTCACAAAAATAAAGTTTGTATTTTATTTTCAGATGATTACACCAATTTCAAAAAAGGCAATGGCTACTGCCACAGTACTGTGGCATGAAATATGGGTTTGTCTATTGCCACAGAGTCAATCAAATGTTACCATTTGTACTAGAGCCAATCATGGATACTGTTCCAAGAACTCATTACAGTACTGTGGTTATGTATGGCATATACTTCAGTGCATTCTTTTGTGCATTTTGCTAGCACAGTACTGTGGCAACTGATGGAAGAAACGACAAACTGGTGATAGTATATAGTATAGAATAGGAATTATTGTTGTAAATGCTCCATATGTTGTTTTATGGTATTCTTTGATCTGTGCAGTCAGTGAGGCTGGAGAAGGTGGGCGGAGCTACATGTTAGATGCCGCAGTGTGCCATGTGACTTCTCAGTTCAGTTTCAGTTCTGTGTATTGAGTGCTGTGGTCCGAATTCTGTACTCTGAAAGTTGTCCCAGTGGCTGATTTATATCAGTCGGATTTACCTACCAGTCCCCCCACTCCCACCCCCCGTTTGAAATTCTTAAAAAAAATAAAAAATAAAAAATGCTACCTCAACTGGGAATTAAACCCAAATCTTCTACACTGCAGTCCAATATGTTTCTAATTGAACTAAATCCCCACCATCTTTTGCTCTCACTTATTTTCTATCTGATTGTCTTGGTACTTTTCAGGATGTAACAAGTTACCAGTCTAGACATGATATAACGTGGGCACTGATTGGATCTGTGGTAACAGACAAACCCATATTTCATGTCACAGTGCTGTGTCAGTAGCCAGTTCGGAAAAAAAAAAAAAGAACTCTTTAACTTCCTTTATAAAGTATTTTAAGAGCAACCAGAGCTGAGACAAAGTGCTGTACATTAATTATAAAAAACATGCCTCAGGACCTCAGTTCTACATATTTGATATCTTGTTTAGTTTGTTGATATAAGTGCTATTTTTTTCATTCCTCCCTTTCATTTGCCTTTTTCTATGCATCTCTATCTATGTAATAAAACAGAAGATGCTTGAAAAATATATTTAAAAAAGTGATATTCCCAACAGTCATTTTCCAAAAGCATAGAGGAAAAAGGGGATAAAATACTGTAAATGTTTTATAGTTGACTTATTTAATCATGATAAAAATTGTTGAAAGGGAATCAGTTTCATGGTCATTTAATACATTTTGTCAAAGTCATTAGCAAATTAATGGTTTTTAATGTGGTAATTAAAGCCACTTAATGTGGTTTATTATAATGTGCTTCTAGTTCAAAGAAGCAATGTGAGTGTGTTTACATTTTCTAAGACAGAAAGTATCACTTGCACATACAGTATGTATGATGTGAAGCTCTTTCTACTGTTGTTTGCAAGGTACAAACACACTGAGGTAAGAAAATAATGACTCTCAGTAGCTCTGCCGCAGACATACATACATTACCATGAGAAAAGCCTTGATTGTTACGTGAAAGCAACAATAAATAAACAGAAGCTAACAATCAAGTAAAAAGTGACGTATGATACATGTTTGTGTCTGAGATTTAACTGATAAATAAAAACAAAAAAAAAACATTAAGCTCCCCAACAGGTGTTTTGTATAAGGTCACTGTCTAATGATAACAAAAGGCCAGAAGTCTAGTAAATAAATGGAAACAATGAAAAAAATGTTTGTCAGTTTCTTTCCAAATAGTGCACCAATACTATTTTCCTGATGCATGTGACATTTTCATTAATGGCTTTTGCTGGAGTGCCTTCTGGTAATTGGACTGTTTTCCAGGTGTGAGACTATTCTAGGGTCACTACATCTCAGTTTCCACTGTGCTGTTAACAGATTTTCAGTTCAAGCAAGTTTGACAGCTGTATAAAGGCCAAGCTGTAATAAGACCTAAACTGCCAAAGCGGGCTCTGTGGACGGTAAACTGACAAAAAACAGCAAAGAAAAAAAGCTGTCCCAAAAAACACTGTATGTATGACACATGTCAATTAATTGTTAAAGTATGGATTTCACTCCCCAGAAAAGATCAAATTGAGCATCAAAATACTGCACAAGGAGTCCAGAGTTCACTCTACTTTAGAAAATGGTTTTGCATTTTGGTTTTGGTTTCAAAGTCATCATTTCCCGAACACCAAGAAGGGTTTTCCATCAGCATCCATGTCGGATACTAACATTTAGTTTCGGGAAACACTATAAAAGGTGATTCCACTGGGTCTTAATTAAAAGGGTGAACGTTCTTCCCTGGTGCAACATTATTTGTGATTTAGACACATAATTCAAGCCAATAGTCCATTACCATAAAGTTTTCTGACTACAAGAGCTTTAAACTGCAGATCAGATGCTTGACTTGGAGATTGATAGAGTGACATAAAGAGCATTGTGGAGGAAAACAGTCTGACTATTAAACTAAGTCATACAGAAAGCACAATGGGAGGAACCACATCATGAAATACAGCTCCAGGCCTCTTCCTCCCTGCTTTCCTTCTTTCTCTCCCCCTCTTTCTCTCTCTCTCTCTCTCAACAGTCATCACCGTCGTGAGGTTTCCTCACCGCACGCGAGCCATTGGCTCAGTGCCCATGACTGGTCACAGGGGAGTCGGGTGGGAGCCAGAGCTCACACCACATAATAACTGTCTGGCTATAGCAATTCCTCCTGTCACTCAAAGCAACTGGGCAAGTGACAGTGAGAAGAAGTGGAAAACAGAAAGGGATGTGGCATCAGAGGAGTGAGAGTAACAAAGAGGCAGCCCCTGAAGAGTGCCATACTCAGTAATTGAGAGGAAATACGTACACATTAGGAAAATGGCCCCTAGACATATATAGAGGAAGAAACTCGGACATAAACATATACAACATACCTGTTTTGCCTTGGACTTGCTGATTGTATCTGAAATTGGCTTTTTCTTCTCCTTTACAGCACTTTTAGAGAAAAGCTCTACAAACTCTTCAAAGTCCACAGTTGGCTCCTCAATTTTTTCCCACACCAGTGAATCAGTTTGCCTAATGATAAAATGAAGTAGGAGTTATTTTAAATGCAACAAGTAGCAGATCAACCTGCCAAGAATGACTTGAAAAATACAATGTGTACTTTTATAGTGTAATTGATGGCATTATTTCACCGCAAGAGACATTTTTGACATTTCAAGATTTGTGCTGTTTTATGAGTACTCAAATGTCGTCATATGCAAGAAACATGCACAAGTTATACACTTAATAAATCCTTCAGCCAACAAATCATATTTTGAATTCAGTATCAGGTTCCTCGCTTGCAAGTAAATCAAGCAATCTATTTGTAGCTGCTCATTCAGCTACAATTTTCCAAGCCTTATTAAGGAAAAGAAAACCTGGTTCAAGTCAATCCACTGCTCACCACAAAGCCTGGACTGCATCACTTTCATTTTCCACAAGGTTAGCATCTCTATTGCCGTCACAGTATGTGGCCGATCTTTATCTTAACAGGACAAGCTTCCTCTCAATTCTCTACTGTTCAGAGAATACCTTTGTGTAAATGATGCATATCTATCTTCACTTTATGCAGCATATCCTTACTTTTTAGCATGCAGCTGTATGCGTGTCCAGTAGAGGGGCTTCATTGGCCTGGGGGGCTCGATCACAGCCTTGGCAGAGGTAGCTTCCTGGACTATCATGGAAGGCATGGGGCCTGGTGGTGGTGGAGGGCCGAACCCTGGGGGTGGTGGTGGTGGTGGAGGGCCCATTCCGGGTGGCGGAGGTGGTGGAGGTGGGCCCATGCCAGGGGTGGAGGAGGTGGGGGGTGGTGGTCCAAAACCTGGTGGTGGTGGAGGAGGAGGTGGAGGTCCAAAACCTGGGGGTGGAGGAGGGGGAGGTGGTGGTGGTGGTGGACAAGGCCCAATGCCTGGTAAAGGAGGGGGAGGTGGTGGTGGGGGGACAGCACCACCTGGTAAAGGTGGTGGCGGTGGTGGTGGTGGTGGGGGCACTCCAGGTGGAGGAGGAGGAACTGGATGAGTGCTGGTCTGCTGCTGCCTCTGCTGGCATGTGCAGATAAAGCACTCCACAGACTTGGGGCCTGAGGATGAAACACTGGCCGACCCGCTGCCTGATCCTCTGCTGAAAGGCACATCGAACTTAAAACCCTCCTCCACGGGTGAGGTCTGGATGGACACCTCCTGGATTGACTTTCCCGTCCATCCGCCCCTCATCTGAGAGGCTTTGTGGTGGGCCATGCCCAGAGCTTCAACATTATCTCCACTTCCCTTCGCCAAAGAGACCTGCTGGTTTTGCAAAGCAGCAATCTTAAACCGCAGGTCATTGATGGTTCTCTCCAGCTGAGGGATGATGAGGCCTTCATCCTCTGATGATGACTGACTTGATTTCAACCTGTTAGATTCTATCTGTCGGCAAACAAAAACAAGAATTATTAAATGTGGAGCCTCATTTAGTACATAAACATGTTCTTTGAGCTCCTTCACTTTAAAACAGTGATCACAAAGTAGTAGTTTCTGCCAAACTTTCACAATATATAGGACAAGCAGCACTTTTTCCTACTTTGTCATATTGAGACGTAAAATATGTCATTAGGAATTACTTGACAACACCAAATATTCAAATAAAATTCAACCTGCCAGATCTTAGAAATCAATCTGTCAGCGTCTTAATAGCAAGAAGTTAAAAAAAAAAAAAAAAAACTTTTCACCAATCAGGATGCTGCATAATAGCATCAAAACTAGTTAAAGCTGATTAATAGTCTATTATATGCCAATCTGAACTACTTTTTTCAATTCTATTTTGGAAGTAAATTCTGAGGTCAAAGTATCCCGTTATTATTATTCCCCATGTTTCACACAAATAAAGGATAATAAAATAAAATTAATGTTATAATAAAGTGAAAATATAAGAATAATAGGCTAATTAGCCCTAAAAGTATTTTTTAATTCCAAACATCGGCGCCTACAGTGTCTGGTTAGGGGAATTCTGGCTCTTGGACCAACATAGCTGATGACCCCTGTTTTAGAAGCAAGAGCTCAAGCCCATCTTGTTCGGTACTATAAATGGTGAAAAGAACATATTATCATTCAGTAAATTATACTTTATAACACAAACAGTAAAACACCCACAACTGAGGGAGCTTTGTGACAGCACTCTGAGCTAAAGAAGGGTCAAGAAAGTCCATTATGTCTAGACTCCATCAGACCTCTGGCTCCAGACTGGTTACATCAGGGATGAGGGGATACCGAGAGATTTGACCCCAGAGACAGAGAGTCTCGTTGGGCCTCACATGGGGAGGGTCTATGTCTGCGTGTACACATTCCCAAGTTGTGGTCACATCTTTGAATCTCACAGAGAATGTTCAGTCAGTAAGGCCTTTGTACTTTATTAATTTTTCCAGGAAGTAGGGGGGTTTCACTATGAGGAGCTAACAAGTCTTTTGAGACAAGCCTGACCTCTGGTGGACAAAAACAAATTTACCATCACAGCAGATTAAGCTCAGGATGTCAGGCTAATTTTATTTCTTTTGGGGCCAGCTTTTGATGCTGTTCATAAAATGTAATCTGTAAATCAAAACACATATCATGTCCGAAATTTAATTTATCGTCATCCTTTTCCATTTTTCAATCTTCTGTTTACCTAAGATCTAGCAGAATCTAGTATGTTTTGGATATCCTTAATATATACTTATTTATTTTATTTTATTGGTTTATTTAATAGGGATCATGCACATTTATGAACATTGCTGTATAAAAAATATACCCATGTAAATATGCCAGAATTAGTAAAAATAACTACTTTTCATCATCAGTCCCTAGGCAGGAGACAGAAACAAGACATAAAACAGCCAACATTAGTACGTCACTCATACGCTATAAATTAGAAAAATACAAACACAAATAATGACGACATAGGCATCATCAAAACAAATAACCAAACAAGAAAAGCACTCAGAGAGTGCAGACCTCCGCCAAGACATGATCTGCCCTTCTGATCACCACCAAAATTTAATAATTTCTTCCTTGTGCCAGTATCAACATTTCCTGAAAATTTCATGAAAATCTATCCATAACTTTTTGAGTTATTTTGCTAACAAACAAACATGCAAACACACAAAGCAAAGTGAAAGTGAAGTGAGTAAAAACAAATAGACATAGTATGATCATAGGGGCATTAGCCTATTCATTCACCTCTATACTTACATACAACTAAACAGAGAAAGTGTATGGGTGATGAAATATATGTACAACAACTAAATCAGTAGGTGAAAGAACTGAGGAACTCATCATTCACTCACTCATAAATATGAAAATTCAGAAATGTATGCATATGAAGAGCAACATACATTTGTGCAAAATGTAGGTTAATAAAGGCTAGTACAAAAAAAGCATAATGAACAAAATCTTGTAATTTAGCATTTTAAATTTAGTGTATGATGATTGATGTATGCTCAAGTTGTTGTTTTTGCTGTACTATAATGAGTGATGTATGGGTAGAGTCACATATGGAGATTATTAATAAATGCAGAGTAAAAGTATGATGTAACCAACCTGAGAGTTTAATGTACCAGAAGTTTTTGCTGACTGTTGCAAAGGTAATCTCAAGCTCTGTGCTCTCCCTGTGCTTCGACCACCATAAAGTTCCCACAGGTGAGAAGACACAGGAAGTCCTAAAGCCGCCCAAGTGTACAGCTGCTCCTCCTATACAAGTTTAGACAGAACAGAGGGTCAAGATTAGTGTCATTTACCCCATTTAACAGCGTGAGAAGAAACTTTGTGTACAAAGAAGAGAGAAAATTCTGTACAATTAATACACATATTACATTTTCTAGGTATATTTTGAGGTTCTTGTCAGCTACCACAAAATACACTAATGAGGAGACGCTACAGGACGCAGCTCTAACTCTGTTTTCAGCTGTGTTTTTTTTTGTTTGTTTTTTTTTTGTGCCAGGCAAAGATGATTAATGTATTCCACAAAAGCATTGTGGACTTTTCTTGGTGTTACAAAGTAATTGAGGGCTTACCTTCTTGCAACACAAGTAATTAATGCCACGTAATAAAGAAACACATGCTCTTACACTCCCCACCACACTGAGCGTGGGTGCAACTTGTGCATTTGTGAGTATAAATATGCTGAATAAACTGCACACAAGCTGAATCCTTGAAACCTGACCTCAATACTGCAGACAAAATAAATGTCAGAGTGATGCTACTCATTATTTGTCTACACACTAGTGTTTAGAAAAAGAGAATACTTTACATGAGAGTCATCAGATATCTAACAACCCTATACCCCACTTTTGGGCAAATTTAATGTGATACTTTAATTTCAAGTGGGATGCAGAACAAGAAACCTGCCTCTTCAGCTCTTTGCCGACTTCAGCAAAGTACAGAATGAAACTGGATATCGTGCCATATATAGGTAGTAAAGTGAAGGACAAAGGGGAGAAAAGTTGAAGATGGAAATAAAAGGAAAGTAAAATAAATAAAAAAAACAGAGGTGATGCAGAAAGTGATTCATTTTAAGATTAAATGTTACTGTAAAAGGAAAAAGGATAATAGGATGAGGTATTAAGGGGTTTTAGTCAAAAGGTTGTAAAGATAGCTCATGATTGTTTCAAAGTATTTATTTGATTGGGAGATTAACTGTGATATACACAGTAATAGCAAAGAGATCTGCACTTTCAGCAGCAACTGCAAAGGTTATTCTCGGCCGAGCTGAATAATACAGGACTTCGGGCCAAGCCCCAGACTGAAGTAAGCAGAGAGCAGGGGTTTAAAAAAAAAAAGGAAAAAAGCAAACTGTGAGTATCTGTCCAATCTAGGCAGGGTGAGCTTTTTTCAGGGGAAGAGCAGCCTGAGCCTGAGGCACGTGGAGTTGTTACATAACATGGTCAGCAGATGGTCTACCCAATCACAGATGTGTGTATTTGTGCCTTTGTGTGTGACTGAGTGAGAGCTGGAGAGGCGGCTGTTAAGCCAGCCATGCGAAGAAATGCCTGAACATGTATGGGTGTCCCAAGCTGTCCTTTTGTGTATCAGTGCACACGTTATTATTACCTTACTAAAGCAACTGTGAACCACCGGTGGAGTTATGCATAAAAAGAAAAGTGTTCCATGTTAATATCATAATACAAGCGGAATAAGATGAAATAGGACAGATTCAGAGCATTCATGCCTCATAGTGACTGTGTGAGTTGTTTACGCTCGTGTTTGCAGGAGCCTATACATGTGTAGTTCAGTATGCATGTAGGACAACATCTGAGGGGGATATGCATTGTGCAGCTAGAGATAAATACTCCATTAATCTATTTACATTTTCAGAAGTCACCAGACACTGCAAAATAAAAATAAAAATAAACATGTGGCAGCTCATTAACATAGTCTGAAAATGAAATTTTATGATCATGCTGTGAATAAGATCATCAGCTAATATTGCCCTTATATTTTTTTCACACAAATACTTGTACACATTCACATCAGGACATCTCACCCACTATACATATACACATTTATAGTATAGGCTTATATATGACACCACAGATTTCATTATTCCTTATAATAGCTCTGAAAAAGCAAAAAAAAAAAAAAGCAAAATGGCACTGATAATTTGCGATTACTACAGTGAACTGCATAGGGGAAAATAACCCACTTATGGGATTAGATATGATTGAATCATCACTGGAATGAAGGAATCATGAAATTAACTTTCATATGGTCATGCTGTCGACATGCCCCACTGCTCACAGGATAACAAAACCTCTTGGGATGAATCACAGCGTTACAGAAATAAATATAAACGTGTAGATTGGATGAGCTTGGAAGGCACTGTTTACTGTACATATGGTCTGTCGCTGACTGCAAATAGATTTCCCAGAAATTAATGCCTGGTCTGATGACAGTTAAGCTTTAGTTTTGTTCTGAAGCTTGTATTTATGTGAGATGCAGTCATACAGAACACATGTAAATCAGTTTCATTACCCAGAAGATTTAATCTTTGGATAATCACTGTGACAAGATGAATCATCTTTGTGTTGCTATAGTCTGAGGCATGGAGCTGCAGTTAAAAACATTTTAATCTTTAAGGGTCATTGAGTTATATTTAGCGACATCTAGTGGTGAGGATTGCAACCAACCATACCTACACAAGGCTCCCTGAACCAAGGTTAAAAAAAAAAAAAAAAGATAGAATGAACAATGTTTGCTGTGCCCATTCAGCGTTTTTTTTTTTTTTAGGTAGATATTGCTCTGGATCAACACGCACAGAGTGGATGATGGGAATGCACCTGTACCCTGGATGCCACCTGCTATAAAGTGGGTCATTCTAAAAAACAAAAACACAGCAATTCCTATTTTCATGTGATACAAACCAATGAGAGCCTAATAATCAATATTATATTCCATTTTTGCAGTTAAATCCTACGATCACTGGGCCTTTAGGTGTTTTTCAGTACAACAATACTACTCGCATCCCCATGTTACCTCAACAATAATTTGTCTAGAAAACTTGAGGCAATAACTCACGTCATCACTTTTGGAAAACAAGTGAACAAGAAGCAGTATAGACAAAGGCCTTACATTAAAAACAGAGGGCGTTGGTGAGACAGGGCTGCCAGTATGAACCTCTCCACTGCTGTCACTGAAGGGCTGCAGCAAACCCAGAGCTAGCATTCGGTGACACAGTTCCTTGGCTTCCTCCTCTGTGGGCCCATCTCCATGCTGAACACACAACCTCTCCAGTAAAGTATGACCTAAGAAGAAGGAAAAATCAGGGGATAAAAACAGCACAGAAAAGAGCAGCAGTCGAGACTGTTCTGGAAGATGCACATGTGTGTATGTTGTTTAGATACATCTGAAAACACATCTCTGCCTGTCATTCTGGGATGTTTTTCCATTTTTTAAATATCTTACCTATGTGGTGAAGTTAGAATGTAATATATCTGTACCTGATGTGATAATTAAACACCTTCGAGTTTGAGACCTATTCACACCATTTACATGAGTTGGCAACAGAGATTGTGTTAATTGTGCAGAGCCTTAGTTATCACAGATGCTGCAGAGAATTAGTAGATGCTAAATTACGCAGATACAGGCAGAATATCTAAAAATACTGCTGTTTAAACAGTGAGGTTGAGGTTTTAACAGTCTGATGAATAGGGCATAATTAGAAATAGGGTGGTTTAAGTATTGGATAAAACAAATAATTAGCTTCATGTTTCTCTCAAAGCTTTAAATAATGTTTAAAGTCTGAAATTAACCAGTGAATTTAGACTGTCTTTGTCTTTCCTTTAACTTTCTCGCTCACCCTTTTGTTACCTGGAAAGGATGGACTGATCAGTGACATGTGAAATGCTTACTGAGTGATTTTTTTTTTTTTTTGTAACAGGATAACAGAATTTTGAGACAAAGGGAACCTTTATTGTTTGGCTGCAGTTCAGTCACCTGATGAAATGTGAAAGGATCTGAAATCAGGAGTTATTTATGTCATCCAGATAAACTGTCACTTGGGTTTACCATCCAGTTCTGTACACAGTGTGCATGTGTAGCCTATGTGTGTGTTTTTGTGTCTAAGCCAGGAGGGGCAGAGGATGACAACATTGCCATGGGTGGGTGGTAGCGTTGTCATTTGGCTCTCTGATTTATGAGCTCAGGCGCAGACAGTAGAGCGCAGCTGAACTCTTTAGTCACCATGACAGAAAGGAGGACAAAGTGGTATTGTTTTGTTAGAAGAAGTCATTTGTTCTGGAGACACTTCAATAGGGAACCTCCAGTGTTTCATTGTGGCTATTGTACGGTAGCTATATGATCACTTTTATTCCTGCTGTGATCGTTTGTATTACATGATAATCAGTGGTTCATTAGAACATACAGCAAATCACAATGCAATTACGCTAATCATCTTACCATCTCATTTCGTAATGGCTTGATCTCAAATGAATATGGGCTTGAAGTCAAACAAATACAATTTACATCAGGCACATCAGGCATTCCTGGCAATAAAAATAAATTATAACTAAAATACTACCTTTGTCTGTGTATAATTGTTTGGGTTTGTTTACAACATGTGCAGGTGACTCACTATATCTAAGAAAAATCAGGCATTGTGTAAGTCTTAGGCCACCTTTAGCTTTGTTGTTTTTGCTGGACAGAAATGAGCATTCATATGTTTTTCTCATTCTCTTTTCTTCAGATACAAGAAAAATACAGGGAATATTTGCACAGCCTTAAAATAAAAATGGAACTAAATGGGTTTAAAAGTCTTAAAGTCACTTTTTAGTATGACCCCTGACCCCATGATAAAAAGAAGCAGAAACGGTTAGAAACATCTGACGTGTTGAAAGAAATAAAACAGAATATTAATGTAAGAAATCTCATATTTTCTGAACAAAAGGGTTAAAGACATCACACTAAATACTACGACTGGTTTACAGAAGCTGTTCACATCACATGTTTGCTGTTCATACTTTACAGTTGACTGAGAAGTGCATGTGTGTGTTATAACTGGTCAAACCAACAAACCTAGTGTTGGCCTAAGGCAGGGGTGTCAAACTCATTTTCTTCCAGGGGCCACATTCAGCCCAATTTAATCTGAAGCGGGCCAGACCAGTAAAATAATAGCATGAGAGCCAATAAATAATGACAACTCCAAATTGTTTTAGCGCAAAAAGTAACATTCAATTATGCCAATATTTACATTTACAAATTATCCGAACAAAAAGGATGTCAATAACCTGAAAAAAATAAAATTTGTTAAGAAATGTGATTACAATTTTATCAATATTATGCCTCGACTTATCATTTATACATATGCATTACAGATCAGATCTACAAAGGCACAAAACATTCAGTAACAGGCAGAATATTGTTAAAATTCCACTTAATTTTCTTTAGACATTTCAGGTTGTTCATATTTGTTCAGGTTATTTACATTTTAGTGTTAAAGGACTGTTTGTTAATGTATACATTTTCATAATTTAATGTTTTTTGCACCAAATCAAAGAGAAAAAAATGGTGTTGTCATTATTTATAGGTTATTATGATATTATTTTTGAGTTCGATGCCCTAACTTGCACTTTGCAGATTCATCTCACGGGCTGGATTGGAACCGTTGGCGTGACGATTTTGGCCCCCGGACCGCATGTTTGACACCTGTGGCCTAAGGCGTTTGCACAGTACTGTACATCTGATTAGCTATAGTACAGAGTATGTGTTCCTCCATTATGTATATATTAATTTGTTGTAGCTGTTATGGCTGTGATGTGTAACATGTCTTCTCTCTGGAAGTGCATGTCATTCATTCTAATCCCTTTCCTCTCTAATACTCTGAGTTAGTGCTGCCTCTTTGATCGACTGGCATCTCTTTCTACATATCAGTTTTATTCACTTCATTCATCATTCATGAGGAAACTCAGTCCTGCCTCAGACCACCTTAGCTTCACTAGTAGCTTCACTTATAGCTGATGCGAACACCCGGACAGTGATGATGCTAGCTCTATTCCTAGCTTGCTAGAGTAGTCAAAATGAGCCATATGTGGCAGATGCAGCAGATTCATTTATTTTGTGTGACTCACCAGAGAATACATCCAGATAGGGTGTTGCAGTGTTGGAGGCCTGGCGTACATACTGTGCTCTCCTGGAACCCAGAGTCCAGTAGGTCCCCACTGCATAACCCCTCTCTGGTGTATCCTGCTCTTTGACTCCACCACCAGACCTCATTTCCAGTTCATCCCAGTCTGCTGACACATTTAGGGGACCACCAATGGAACAGGACCTCTGTTTGCGTCTCCTGAATGACTGTCCCCCATTAGGCTCCAGAGAAGAAGCATCTGCTTTCCTGGGTACATGGGGACTGGTAAGGGGGGAGTCCACTGGAGAGGTGAGCTGCCTAGTGGTGGTCTTCACATAGGAGGGGTGTACTGGAGGGTACAGTTTGACAGTAGAAGGGGAAGTGGAGGATGGTCGTCTAGGCTGAGAAACATAGTCTGGTGTCAGCTGACCAATGGACAAACTACTCTTCCTTCCTTTCAGCGACAGGAAGTGCTGCTTCTTAATTTCCTCTTCCTCCCCTCTCTCCGTTGACAGATCCATGCTGCTGGCACTTTTATGAGTATACAGTGTCCCCCCACCTGCTGCTTCCGGATCAGGATCGAGGTGTACGCTTGGCACGCACAGGCTTTTGCTCTGTGTGGTCCTACCTTGACTATGCTGAACCGGACTTTCCAGATCATCCTGGGGCTCCTCAGCACTCTCATAGGAGGTGGTGGTGGCAGTTGTGTCTGGGAAGCTGTATGTGCTGTTGGTCTTTGGGAAAAGGCTGCCACTGCTCCTTTCCGTATCTGGGGCTGAAGATGGACCACTCTCACTTAGAGACCCTGGACCTGATGAATTTCTTGACAAAGATGTGTCATTGCTTTCATTTTCTAATTTCTTATATTCAGAGTTCAGACCTTGAACCATACTTTGACTACGAGTTGAGGAATAGGGAGCTTCCTTACCCCAGTTTAGTAGCTGGGGAGATGTGAATTTTTGAGAGGCTTTATCTCCAACAGAGGTTGAACATTCATTTAAATGACATGTCATCATTTCCAGGGCCTCTTCAGTGGCTGCACATTGTTGTCTTATGGCCTGTTGGATGTCAGAGAGAAGGTCCTCATTTTCAGCTGCTGCTGAGTGGAAGCTGTAAAGATCAGCGTCCGAACCAGAGCTCATCTTCCGACCAGCCTCATCTTCCACAGATTGGCGTATGTTCAACTGGTTTAGATCCCCTTCTAAGTCTGATGTCGTGCCCATCTCATCAGCTGACAAACCTGCCTCTGCACCTGAACTGAGTCCTTTGCCAAAGTGCCCAGACCTCCCATCTTCCAATACATCATCCTTGGATAAACCTTTAGACTTGGATAAACTTTTTCTGATTTTCATGCCTGAAAACATAGAACCCTTTGACTCTGACTTTGTCTTCTTCTTTGCATTATTTTCTCCTTTGCTACTCTTACTGAATGACTTTCTAGATTTTTTGTCCACATCTCTATCATCAGCATCACCATCACAGGGAACATCTCCAGTTGTTCCAGCTCCTGGCCCACCACTTCCTCCTCCTTTCTTCTGCTTTGCCTCCTGGTTTCCCATATTCCTGAGCAGGCGGACACCCTTGGCTAACAGGCCATGCTGCTGGGGTCGAGGCTGGGCATGCTGGGCTTCCTCCTGGGCTGCTCCTCTGCTGAGCTTTCGATTTGCTGCTTCAGAGCTGCTTAATCCCTGCTGTTTACCCACCGCAGTTAAAGGCAGATGTGCGGATGATGCTGCCTCCCCCAGCGTCGTTGATGCTGATGATGAAAGTAGGAGGAGACTGGCACTGACAGCCACGGGCTCACTACCATTCACTCCTCGTACCCCCCCCCCTCTTCTGCTCAGCCTCTCTCACTCTCTCATCCTTCCTCTCTTTTTGCTCCTCCTTCACGTCCCAATCTGCTGCTGCGCGCTCAGCTGCCTTGCATAACGGGCTGCTGGTTGACCGAGCAAGGCGCTGATGCTCTGGAGTATGCTGCCCTTGTCCATTTGAAGGGGGAAGTATTTGTTTAGGATGCTGATGCTCTAAGATACACTGCTGCTGCAGTTGCTGTTGATTCAACAGTGAGTGCTGCTGTCTGCGGAGGATGTTGGTAACACTACTCTTCCTCCTTCCTTTGAAAGTGGTAGTGAACAGACTCTCTTTTAGAAAAGGCACTTGGGTTTCCACTGTTTTGATTGTCTGCATCTTGGCAACTAGAGCTTCAGCTAGAGGGGTGGTGATCTAGACAGGAAGAAGTGAAGGGAGGACAACAAAGTCAAATGTCATTAGTGCAATTTATATTTTGGCTTAGTTTCAAAGGCAAAAAAAAAACAAACAAACATATTGTCAGCAGATCTGTGCAGTAAATGTTAACCATAAGTGAACAATTAAGCTATTTTATTAACATGCAGTTGGGGTTGTTTACATACGAGAGGGGTTCAAAAAGTCAGTGGAAAAAGGTTAGTTATGTTTATTTTTCAATATATGCTCCATCTAGTTCAATACACTTCTGCATTGCATTGATATCGGCATTTAAGTCCATCTGTGTAAATCTGAGGGCCATGTGATTTAACCCATAAAGACCCAGTGTAATTTATGTGTCAGTTCCAAAATATTTTGTTCTCTATATTTAACTTTTCTTAAGTGATTTATCATTATTAATTATGACAAAAATCCTCTGTATTTTGTGTTTTTTCAGTGAACATCAGGTATTTTCCAATATTTAATTTACTGATCATGTAGATGTTCATAAAAGCTTTAAAACATTAAGCTTGATGGTTTTTATAACAGAAACAAATGAAAAAAAAAGTTGTTGTTTTTTTTCAGCAAAATGCATCATTAATTGAATCCCAAGTGTCTCCATCCACTATCATTGATCAACTCCATGGGTTTTACTGGTGAATCAATGTTATAGAAGATGACAGTGTTTCCACGTTCACTACAGAGCCTCTGAACTTCCAAATGAGTCATATCTGATTACTATGAAAAAATGACAAACTGCATTTTATACCAGTTTTTGACATCTATTGATAGGATTAGTGTTTCAGAAGTTATTAAACATTTTAGATCAGTAGATGGTTTTAGTTGTGGGTGGCTGTTTGGGTTAAAGCATTTCAAAACTATGTTCTTTTTCCACAAACATTTTGAAGCCCCCTTGTATAAGGTCTAAAAAAATAACTCAGTAATTGAGTTGAAATCTTGAATTATTTAATATTTCAACCTGTCATGTGGTCATGCAGCCCCTCAGACTGATGCACACATACTGTATGGGTGTGGCAGTCACAACAGAAACGAGTAGAAAACAGAAAACATTTAACAAAACATTATTACTTGTATATGAATTACAGTTGACAAAAAAGTGTCTTCCTTAAAATGAGAACTTCAGCACACACTGGAATGTACAGTAACTCTACTCTTGCTTAAATTAATACAAATTAAGTCACTTTTTTCAATAAAACAAACAGAAACAGTAACTGTCATCAACCTAACCTGAAATATTCACTATTTTAGTAACATTTCACAAGTGTAAGAGAACTAAACTTCATAAACGATGATGGTGTACTTGCCTGATGGGTGGATTCTCTGCAGTGGTTCAGTACTGACTGAAGGAAACTACACAAACAAGTGTTTGTCTCATCTGTGAGCTGCTCCTTAGCCATGGGTCACATGAAGTTGGTATTTCCCTCATCACATGTCTGTTCTTCCTTAGCCATTACCCATTAGCACTGTCTCAGACTCCCCTCACTAACTTCATCAGGCTTCATCATGAGAGCATACAGATCTGAGCAACAAAGACAACCTTTGTGTTTATTCAGTTACTGTTAAAATCAGTCAATCTGAGATTTTTTTTTTTTAGTGACAGTACATTAGAACTTATGTTTCACTGAAAATGACATAAAACCCTCAAACACAACAACAAAGCCACAAGTGTTTCTTCTGCACTGATGCACCTTGCTCGCTTCCACTTTTAAGTCCGTCCCACCAATCAGCCAATGGGTTTCAGCTGCGTCCTCCTCGCAAGAGCTCAAAACAAACATGTTAATAAAACTAATTCAATGCAAACAGCTACAAATACAACTCTATCATTGTAAATGTAAATAGGATTATTTAAACTGTAAAAGATATTGGATTAAAACTACAAACAGGAGAATGTTTTACATATTAGTCCTTGAAAATACACCAGGAAATGTAAAGGAATTTTTTTTTTTTTTAAATTTTTGTCACATTAAGAGTGGAAAACTTAATGCTATTGGTCTGATCTGAAAGCAAGTAAAGCTCTTGAAAATTCACTTACAGAGTGAAGAAAGAAAATAAAATCCTGACATCAAATGAGGGCTTGGTTCAGGAAATCTAGTTTACTCTGGTTGAAACCCAAAGGAACAGGTATTATTACTGCATATCAATCCATCAATAAAATATGAGGGTTTCTTATGCGGTTTATTGAAGAACTTGATAACTCTTAAAAGTAAACTTGATCAAACTTGATTTATAGTCTTACCTTCCAAAAAAGTAAATTTAGACACATCCAAGACATTTTGCGTGCTGCCAAAGGAACAAAGGATTCTTTGAAGCATGTGACAGTCAATAAAGATAGATGTTCACTTAAAATGGTTTACTATCACATGGAGCTGTGGATTTAGTTTTGATTGGAGGCATTATGGATATTCATAAATGTAAAATCAGGGTTGGTGCCACTTTTATCCTTACACTAGAATGTTTATAATCCACAGTGACAATAATATAATCAGTTACATAACTGAGTGAAATCACAAACTACACTGCGAAAACCCTCGTTTCTGGGAAATGGGTGATAAAAATAATCTAATCACACATGATTTAATTAGAAAAATAATCGGACTTTAACATTATATAAATAACATTGTCTTTGCAAGACTTTCCAGGTAATATCGAGCAAGGTTTAACCAGTTTAACTGCTATGTATAATATCATATAAGTAGAGGAACAATTGTGGCAACATCCAATAGATATATTAAGTATCTTTATCCAAGTAACTATGTTCGTTTTTGCATAGGTTGCTTGATTTTTTAATGCATTTTTCTGGTTTCAATTATTATTTCTATATTTTATTATACTTCCAAGAAATCTAGCCAAGCCAAATTGGCTTTCTCCATTTGCAGAATATTTGTCAGTCAGGAAAATTTTAAGAATAACTATCTAGGTAATGTCACATGAAAGCAAAATGTTAGCATTTGATTGTTAGGTTCTAGTGTTACACATTTCTTGCCGAGTCACTCAGCCCCCATAAGTCAACGCTAAGTGTCCCTGGACAAGGCTCAGACTTTAAAGTGATGCCCTGACACTGCAACGAGGCCATAGTATTACAGCCTGTGATTTATTGGACAGCAGAGACAAGGTGTGAATGTGTGTAACTGTGTCAGTGTGGCTCAGGTTGTTGCTGAATTTATCACCTTATTCCCCAGTGAAACCACTCAGAGATATATCACGTGACTGAGACAACACAATCATTACTGACACATACAACCAATGATTCTGTCAATAAAAAGTTTTTTGTTTATTGACTTAAAATATGAGTATGATTGACATACTTAAAATGTAACAAAAATGTCAGTGTTAGCCATTTTCATAGTTTACATTCCCATTATTTTGTACAAAAATCTTATATTTTGATGAAGAATGTACTATCACACTATAGCACACTGTGTTTAATGCAGACAAAATATCCACTATTGATGGTCATAGGATATTTTACATCTTTTTCTTACACCACAAGTCATTTATTTGTATATGACTTATTATTCAACCTAAAACCTCTATTCATCCTCCATTATACTCTTCAATACAGTTTTTAATGACCTTTGCACAAAATTAATATTTAAAGTTTTTGGTGCTTTATTGATGCATAAGTCATCTAATAAAGATATGAATAAAACCTGTTTAATAATACAATTTAAATGTATATGTTTTTTTTTTTTGCCTTTTGTGGCATTTTAATATTGACATTGGTATAAGATGTGGTGTCAGCTGACCTGATGTGGACCACAATAGGTAGAATTCTATCCACAAAACAACTGCTTTTAATATTTCAGAAGAAGAACTAAATCATACATAAGTCATGACACAAAAACTTCTTTGAATTTGTGGCACAATGTTAAAAATACTGTTCAAACAGGTTAGAATGTATAACATGTCAAATTGTGAAGTAAGGGTCTCGGATCAATATGAGTATGGACAACTGATACACTAGAAAGAACTACTGTGTTGTTTATATTTGTGATTACCCCACCCCCCAAAGGGGAGGCAAGGGGTATTGTTTTTGATTCTGTTTGTTTGTTTGTTAACACTTTAGTGGCAAAACTATTGGTTGAATTCATACCAATTTGGGTTTGTAGATTGCCAGTGACCCAGAATAGATGTCATTACATTTTGGGAAAAGTAGGTCAAAGTTAAAATTTTGTATGAATTTTTAAAATCTTATTTTTTCCCCATTTACTTCTAATGGGCAAAATTTCACATAAAAACATCAATTTTGGTTCAATTTACTTCAAACTCGGCACATATATAGAGGCAATTGATATTCTGACATCAGCACACGCATAGACATGATGACATCAGCTGGATTGATGCCAAAATAAGCTATGCTATGTGTGAGGGGCGGGGTTTGTTGTGTTTGGTGCCACTTGTTTTTATATTGGTTTCAATTGGATTTTGACGGTGCAGTACTATATAATCAGTACTGACAGTGATGTAACCCTCCCATGCCACTAGAGGCTCCCATTGCCCTGTGGAATAAAATATGCATTGGCCTTCTCCTAAGATTAATTATTTTGTACAAATTTCAAGGTGTAAAATGAAAACACACATCTTAATAAATGGACATCTTTGAGTGTGCAATCAACCATTGTGTATGAAGTCAGAAATATTCAAATATACACAAACAGAATATTATTGTGATCATATAATCGTTACTCTTCACAGAAAACCTCAAGTACATAAAACACAACCAATGTACTTATTGTCTCCACCATAAAAACCACAACAATCACATTGAACACAACAGCAGTTCACTGACTGTGGTGCCACACAGAATATTCACAACTCAGTTCATCAGAAGAATCATTTTCAGACTGGCTCAAAATCTCAGGAATATCTAGAAAAACAAAAATGAATATCACAAAAATAACTGCTCTTTGTTGACTGCAAGTAAGGACGCAATTTAAGAACTTTTTTTTTTTATATATTCCATCAGACACAGGAAAGCTATAACCATGTAGAAAGGCAATGTACAGAAGTCCTGATAGGAACACATGCCAGTCAGGATGGCAGATCAAATCAAATACAATGTAGAAGCCTGTGAGCACAAAACTTTTTTTGTCTTGGCTGTCTGTGACATTTTACAGATACATCATTTTGTCTTGAAATGCAAAACCACTGTGCACTTTACAGATCTAGCTACCCACAGAGAAAAATGATAAGAAATGTGAATCCCCAGCCCTATCACAAAGATATCCTTTCCCATTGAGTCAATTGCACTTCAATATCAATATTACTAATATCTCTCCTGCAATGCATTTAATAGCCCTTTTCATTTATTTTCCATTCAGTTAATTTCTCTCAGACATACTTGCATGAAATGATGAAGAGTTCTCTAAGGACAGAGAGAAAGGTTTTATCTCTGGGTTCCACCTTAAACAACGTCAGATGTGCCAACACAAACACACACTGCAACACCACCATATGTTTGCTAGACATAGGATTTCTGTGTTTGACATACCAGCAGTGAAACACATTACAGATCTCTAAGCAAAGAAACTCCACAGAAACAACTAGAGGATGTTTCTTTCTTTTCCTTGTCCTATGTGAGACCTGTCAGTTGCCCGGTATCAACCATCCAAAATCTCTATACCTTATGTGGACTCCCTGGGAATCCTCCTGTGGAAGACCACTGACTGTCTCTGCTGGAACTGCTGCTTCCTCCGTTTCTTCTGATCCCACCGGCAAAGCAGTATCATCTTAAAGGTCGTACGGAAAGTCTTGTTGCACAAGGCGTAGCACATAGGGTTGACGGTGCTGTTGACATAGCACAGCCAGTAACCCACTGCCCACAGTACTTGTGGGATGCAATCTTTACAGAAGGCATTGATCAGCACCATTATATTATATGGTGTCCAAGTGATGATGAAAGCAAACAAAATGGCACTTAGAGTCTGAGCTGCCTTCTTTTCCTTCACTAGGGACATGCGCTTCCTCTTGGTGATTTGAGTCCGGGCTCTGGCTGCAAAACGCTTTGCCAGAGCAGCCTCTTTGAAGGACATTGGGACAGAGGGGGATTTGGTGGTTGTGCTGGTGGTAGTAGAGTCAGTGGCAGTGGTTGTAGTTGCTGGCGGACCATCCAAAGAACCCGTGTTAGTGTTAGCCTGGATGGTAGGCATGGATTGAATCTTGCGAGAGCAGAAGCGTTGGTGGTAGCTATTTTCTGTACTGTTTGGTCCATCAGGAGTACTGGCAACTGTGGTATTGGTTGTGCCTATTGAAAGGCTGTCTCGGCTATACTCTGCCCCCCTGAGGGGATCTTCCTCTGAGACAGCATCGAGATCCTCACATGAGGTGAGTTGGGAATTGACGGCAGCTTTAATACCAGGCAGACTCAGGACAATAGAGAAAATGGTATGACTCTGGGAAATCATGTCTCTCCCGCTGCAATCCTCATCCTCTGATGAGCCAGATTGGTCCATTGAAACAGCAGCATCATTGTTGTTCCAGCTGTCGCTGCTGCTCTGGTCTGCATCACCATCTCCTTGTCTCATACTACCAGGTCTCCAAGAACGAACCCCAGGCCAGCAGTGGAAGCGACCAACAAGCTCACGACATGTGCTCTTTCTCTTGGATAACCTGGTTAGCTCGTAGCTGCCGCAGCTTCGTGAACTTCCTGTCTGATGGACAAAATGGGCCCGCTCATCTCCACCATTCCCACTTCTTGATCCTGGCCCACCATGACCCCCTGAGCCCTGCAAACCGGCCAACTCTTTTGAACGGTTCTGGGTCTCTTTGTATATCCGCCAGTAGAGAACACTCATTATTGTCACAGGCAAGTAGAATGCCGCCATAGCTGTGCAGAAAGTTATAGTGGGTTCTGAGAGGAACTGAATGTAGCACTCATTTGCAGGTACAGTTCTTTTACCCACAAAAAACTGCCAAAGCAAAATAGCTGGAGCCCACAATACAAGAGACACAAACCAGGCCAAGCCGATCATTATCCCAGCTCGCTTTGTGGTCCGTTTGGCCCGGTAGGTCAGAGGCCTGGTTATAGAAAAATAGCGGTCGAAGCTGATCACCAGTAAGTTCATAACTGAAGCATTACTAGCCACATAGTCTATAGCCAACCACAGGTCACAAGCCCAGTTACCCATGACCCAGTGACCCATCACAAGATAAACTGTGTAGAGGTTCATGGATATGACTCCGATAATGAGGTCAGCTACAGCCAAGCTCAGTAGGAAATAGTTATTGACCGTCTTAAGCTGGCGATTAACCTTGAATGAAACCACTACCAGAATGTTGCCGATGATGGTGACAAGTGACAACATGCCTGTCACCAAAACGATTAGAACAACTTGCCACACATGATGGCCACCCAAAGGGTCAAGAATGGCAGTTTTGTTCCCATTTGGGGATTCAGTGGTGAAGTTGAAAAGGTTGCTGGTAGAAGAGGAATTGTCATCCAGTGCATTCCCATTGTAAAACAGGTAGGGGCTTCCTCCAGTTCCTTCCTGGTGGAGAGCCTTGGATTGTGGGTAGGATCCTGCCGCTGGTGCTGAGGTGATGGCAGTCAGGAGGAGTCCAGGGTCTGTACTGTTGGAGCTCATTGTTGTGTCCTGGCATATTCTAAGAAGAAAAAACAGAGCAGAAGATGTAAAAAAATACAAAGAAAAAAGGAAACACAAAAGCAACTGACATTCCTATTCATCATATGTCCAGTAGGGGAGGCTAGAAGACCACTTTATCAATGTGAACGTCTGAAAGGGCAGTGGTAGGAAGATGTATGGGTCTAATTTCACTTTTCCTGTTAAACTTTCAAATGAAGCTTTATTATGTGGCATTCTTAATATATTACCTGTCATATATTAATATAAAACTTGGCATCTAAATGAGTATAGATTAGGTACCCACTACTGAAATCAGTATTTGCTTCTAATGAAACCCAGCACATTACAAATAAATGCTTCCTCACATAGGCAGTATTTTTTTTTTTCTACATGGCTACTGAGTCTGTAAATATATCAATGTTGGGACTGCACCTTGTACAATGTTAGTTTTCAAACAGGGGTCATTTTTTTCCCATGGGACAGGGACCATGGAAATGATGCTGATCTGTTTTCTGAATGACCAATGCAAGTACAACCCAGATTCTGAATAGAGTAACCGGATGATTGCATATATCTGTTGACATACCACTTAGGCCAGGCTGTAACAGATAAATCATTCTGACATGTGAAATCAAGATAGTTATGAGTATACGGTTACAGAAAATATCTGAGAACAAAGATATGACATGAGATAAACAGATGAAATCTTATTGCACTAAGTTTAAATCTTTGTTTCAGCTGATGATGCTTATCAGAGTCGATCGGTTTTGTTCCATATTAGGTAAGGCAAAGAACCCAAAATTCCATGGCGGAAGAAAGAAAATAGTACTTAACAAGTTAACAGTAATTAACTGTTGACTGTCTGCGCAGGGATTTCTTTTTTTTTTATTTGACTGGAGATAAAATGACCAAAGAAAATGACAACAATGAAAACAAAAACCTGCTATTTTTGTCAAAGCAGCTCTTGATAAGTAGATAATCGGCAAGTCCTTTGCGATTTTGGATCTGCTGTGCAATCATTTATAATTGCAATAGTGATTTGCATTTAGATGTGTCTTTGTGCGTTACAAGCAAAGAAAAAGTGTTTTTATCCATAAAATTCAACAGCACACAATAATGCCAAAAGCAAAGCAGAGAGAGGCAACCAAAACTTCATTGTTGAAGCTGGTGATTAGTTGATATTAGTGTTAAATAAACACACAAAATCAGAAACAAATTTGCACATATTTTAAGGATCAATTTTTGACAAATTATGGCAGACATATACTACCTCTGAGTCATATGTTTGGTGACACTGTACTGCTTGAGACATCAGTTCATATCTACTGACAGCTCCAATAGGCTGTGTTAGGTGTTGAATAATACCTTCAAATCCGATGAAAAAACTGGCTGTGGGTCATTGTAAAAAGTGCAGTGCAATTTATACTGTCTTGCTTATTGATCGTAAAAGCAATGACCATGCTATTCCTCCACTGACATTTATGACAAGGCTGACTTTATACCTGACACATACCTGACTCAACCTCTGTAAAGGGAACAAACATCCCGCAAACAGAGGGAACAGCCAAGCTCATCTACAGTCCACTTTCAACCTTCTCGTCATTGTCAAACCACTTTGGCTTCATATTTACATCATTTACTGACAAATACACGTGAAGTCACGCATGAAAGCAGGCGCTCTATCAGGAGTCCCATATAAAAGCCAAAACACGCACGCAGTAACACGTTATTTCATCCCACAGGGAAAGGTATTTTGAAGCTGAGAGCTGCACTTGTGCCATGACAGAATCTCAGACCTCCCACAGAGCTGTTAAAGAACCTCAGTAGCCGACAGCAACTCACAGCCATTTCTGACACTGAGTACACATCACTACTACAATTGTCAGGAGAGTCCCTGCTATCCTAACATGTCATACACATATTAATGAATCCATGATTATACACAGACAGCATATACTCAAATTAACACATATATGATTGACACTAGAATCATGCACCTGAAAAACTTAAATGTATGCACATAAAGAGGTAAATAAAGAGGAAAACTAATGTCCCTGTGGAGATAAAGTTAATATGCATATACATGTATGATATTAGTTTAAGCATCAGCATTAAAATACAATACATTCAGAACAAAAGCATGTAGGTGATGATGTAGATGAACATCAACAGTATTTCAAATTAAACAGTGATGCCTGGGGGAACGAAAATAAAGCCTCAATGTTCATGATTGATAATGCTTAAAAGCTACATCAGGAAACAAAGTCTACTTTCACATATTCACCAAAGAAATTCTGCAGAGCATGTCAGACTGCTATGTTGCTAATGACTGTTAAACATCTTTTAATTGGCTTATGAAGGTAAAAATGTGTCTGTGTGAAGATAAGAGCTTAAACAGAGCGAAAATCAATCTTTTATCTGCTACCTTGACTCACTGTGAACACACAGAGGATAGAAACATGAAAATTAGAGAAACAAATGCTGAATTGAAAAGCTAAAAAATCAGGATAACAAAAACACAAAGAAGTGCCTGGCATCCTATCTGGGGAATAGGACCATGGGAGGCTTGCAGAATAGGAAAAGAAAGGATTGTTTTTTGGAAAAAAGCCAATACAGCGCTGCCTTCCCCTCAGAATTTCTGTGTGACTTCTCTAGGGGAGTGATAGGCTAGACTGTGGCTAAATGTAGGTCAGAAAACCCCTCAGAAGCTCAGATTCACAGTATATAATAATTCAGTGACAATAATAGGATTACTTGAGTTACAGTGATATGAAATATGCCTTCACATGGTCAGTGTTTGTGCTTGTAAATATATTTTATTCACGCACACTTTCCATGCATAACATTGTACCAGGGTAAACATAATTGAGACAGGCTGAAGCTGTAAATTGCAATCGTTATCGCCCACAAATTTACATCTGCTGTCCCAGGGGACCAAACATTGGCTGCACAACAGAGAGACATTTTGTATTTGTTTATTTTCCCCTAAAATTGACCTGATAAAGCATTTTCAGATAAAAGATGACAACATCCTTTTGCATCATGGGTGGCCTCTGATAGCCAACTGTTATTGCAGTGAAGCAATTACTATTACACTCTGTTTCCAAGCCTACCTCGTGCCCTATATATTGTAAGTCTAACTCCCAGGCACGTAGGTGTGACAGTTTCAGGTGCAAACAGAAATCGATACTCGTTTACTGTGCTGTAGCGCAACGTGTTCCCTGACATTTTCAGGCATTTGTCCCAACAGGGTTAGACTGTGCAATCCAAGGTGCCAAGATCCAAGGATCCATCGAAATGACTGGGTGACTAATACATGGCTATTTCAGGCTTCTACTTTCAGCAACCAATCTCACAAAGCGGTGATACAGGCAGATGATGTCCAGTAAAAAAAAAATGAGTCATGTTGATAATTACTTTTTTATTCCCCCACAAAGGTTAAAGCTGCTATAATTTACAACGTGGTTATTTTGGCAACCCTTTGATTGCAATATCAAACCTTTATGGTATACAGGTTCTGTTTATTTATGTTCTTTGGATTATTGACTTTGTTGGTGCCAAGCTGCTGCCTTGTGTAAAATATCAACATTTATTTCAACAATGAGATATTAGGGGGCAGACAGGATGTAATCACTCTAGTTAAAACTGAATAAATGGGGAGTTAAATGGACAAAATCAGCGTTGCCCAGCACTGACAATTTCTAAATGAAGAATCTTTATTTGTTAGTATATTTTAAATGCAATAATGCAACACACACTAAAATTGAGCCTCTGCATTTACCCATCGCTGGCTGAACATTCAGGAACACAACACACACTGCGGACTAGGAGCAGTGGGATGCCGTGTTGGGTGCCTGGGGAGCAAATGGGGGGGGGGGTCAAGTGCCTTGCTCAGGGGCACATATTCCCACAAAAGGTGCTATAAATGCAGACATTAAAGTCATCTCAGCAGGCAGTCTGCAGTGCTCATGCAAATTGTAGTTATTTAGCAGAAAACAGATCACAGACCCATCAGGAGCACAAACAGATCATTTCAGAGTAGAATAATAACACTGGTCAACAACAAATTTATTGTTTATGTTTTGTGAGCTGATTTAGGATAATTTTGGTGTGCTGAATCCAAAAATCACATTAATTTTGCTCAATCAGGTCAACTTTCTGAACTATGCTACATATTGGCTTTTTTAACATTTTTGCTTACATTTATGGGTATTTTCACACAAAATTCTTTCATATTTCTTGCAATAAACGAGTTCTGAAGATTTTACTTTTGCCAATTTATGATTAATGTCTTTTTTTAATATTACAGGTGAATGAAATGGCTTCGACTAGAAGATCTTGCAAAAATAAGCCTGACGTATTCTGCTACATCTGCGGTGAATACACCATTGTACCTAACAGGAATCAAGTCACAAGTTTCATAAAGTGTGCTTACCAATCTTATTTTGGTATTAATTATTATATTTTGTGAGAAGATCAAATTTTTCAAAATCAAATTAGCAAAAAAACCTGACCTGATTGAGAAAAACAGATGTCATTTTTGGATTTAGCGGTGCAAAATGGTCCGAATTCAGTTGAAAAAACCTAGACAACTTGCAAAAAACATTTTTTTGTAACCCAGTGTAATGCAAATACTACTACTTCTACTACTACTGATACTACGACTACTACTGACTATTAATAAGAATAATAATAATGATAAAATCAACTCTATCATCGCAGAAAAGATTCTTGTGGTATTCAAAGTCACATGACGTGGTGGTACATGATAAAGGCATTCGATACTCAGAAATATAATACTCTGTCTAACGTGTCAGGTCGTAGTCTGCGATAGAAGGTGGCGAGGAGATACTTGTTTCAGGCAGAAATGTGATCTGGCTCCACAACACAGTGAGTTATCGATTTCCCCCCACTCAGTGAACCACTCTTGCTTGTAAGCAAAACCTGGGGTAGACCAACTCTGACCCAGAAGTTTTATCTTGCATTTGCAAACACTACACCCATGGATGATGTAAGACACAACTGCAGTAAGTTTTACTAAAAATAGTCAGATGGGAAAATAGAAAATACTGCATAATCTGCCTCATACATGTAAAAGTTTCTTGTAATTACCTGGGAAACGTATGTATACAGTAGGTTTGTATATGAGTACATTCCATTTTTATGATTTCATGAATGCATGAAAATGATGGAAGAACAATGAGAAACACACAGAAAGTGCTATTTTTCCCATAGTTTTTTTTTAATCCAGTTTTCAACACCTCCCCCTTATTCAAGATATACATACACACAAAGTGAGTAATGAAAATGTGAATGTTTAGTAAAGAAGAGAGAAACTAAAACTTGAAGTTTATCAGAGTAACAATGTTGTTCACTGGCTTTAATTTTCTTTAACCTTGTAATACACTAACAAAAAACCCCCAACAATCTTAAACACTTGAAGGGATATGGCTTCATGAAGACAAAAGCGTTTTGTACAAGTATATGTCCTTTTTAAGTCACACTCAATAATATAGTATATTATTTCTGAGGTACAGGGTTAATATACACCGTAAAGGTTAACAGTGTTTCCTTGGTTGTATGTGTGTACTTTAAGACTATATGAAGCTCTTTCCTGTACATTAAAAGGCACCTGGTTGTTTCATTCAGTACTAATACTCAATGGTACCTTTCTACATTTCAGTTTTAGATCTGATCCAGATATTTCAGCAGTTCCACCTCCTATCTTGGACCGCTCACAGCTAACTTAAAACACTACAAAAATCTAGGAGTTGCTTCTAATCCAAACCACAGCTTCCATTAACACATTAAGATTCCTGTTCAGTCTGCTTGTTTACAAATCAGAAATATTGCCAAACTGCAAGCAATTCCTACAAACCATACTTATTATAGTATTATATTATTTGTCATTCTCCCTTTGACTGTTGGAATAAAAATAATTCATTATTTACTGGCTTCAGCAACAGTTTATCTACAGTAGCAGAGGATAATGCAGTGGCAAAGCATCTGAAAAACTCATCCCTAAATGCACTCAATATATCTCTCCAGTCCTGGCTGGGTTACAGCCAGACTCCACATTATATTATTTACTCAGTCCAATTCACTTTGGGAGTCTTTTGATTACTTTTAAAACCCTTTGGCTCCTTTGTGCATATTTCTCAACTCATTCTGCACACATGGTCTGAGGCTGACAACAGTGATTTAACACATTAGGTTCATGACAAAAGGTGGTTAACAACAGCAAAAGTAGTCCTGAAACTTTATAAATATACTTACTTAGAAACTTAATAATTCACGTTTAATTGTCTGTGACTGAAAACCCCTAAGAATGTGTTGTATAATACAGTTTGCAATTATGTTTTATGTACCTATGAAATATTCTGTAATTCAGGTTTTTAAATGGGCTATTAAATTAAAAGGAGCTCACATTTTAGCCAAGATGGGAAGCAGAACTTCAAGAGGCTTAAGAAACATCTTAACAATGTGCTCCCTGTTGAAGGATACCTTATACAGACAGCTGAACACAGAGTACAGGAAGATAGTGAAGCAGAAAAATGCAGTGTGCTTCCGTTTTCCAATGCTCTAGACATTTGGTGCAGTAATGCACCAGATCCACTCTGAAATCTTTGGAGTAATTTCCATCCTTTTTCCTTGAGTGTCCCACAGGCATGGTATAAGGAATTTTAATATTCTGGCCATATATTTAATATTTTCTGTCTACAGGAAGAAAAACTTGCATTTTGTAATTAAGAGAGTTTACAGTTTGCATAAGATGGGTTTGATCTGTCACAAGCTGTTGATGATGGAGCTCATGCCAGAAAATGGAAGCAAGGGGTGAGAAACGGCATAAGGCCATCTGTCAGGTGTTCACTGCTGACAAGGACCGTCATTTGTGCCCACTTGGCAGGAAATGGGTTTGAAGGACAGTCATCTTTGAAAGTTCACAGATTTTCAGTGGAGTGCATAATTAGTGTTAGTGTTAAACCTTATAGCACCTCGTCCAAACAAACAGGCAGATAACAAAAACCAAAAGGTCATCCACCATTGGACACTTTTATTTGTGAGAAATATGAAACATCTGAAGATTGCTAGCAGGACAGTGAAACAAGAATATGGAAGAGCCTCGAGGGAAGCAATTCTGATCCCATTAAAATAAGTGTGTCATAGATGAAGGAGGAGACAACTACCCATGAACTTCAAAAGCAGCATGACGTGACGCTGTGGAGGAGGAGGTCGGGCCAGCTGCTACAGCTGGAGCCTACCATAAAGAACAGAGCCTTTTATATGTGCCTCTTCATCATCTGACAGGAATTTCAGATGAGTGTAAACATAGTAGGTTAAAGGTCTAGTGTGTAAGCATTAGGGGAATTTAGGAGAATGCAATTGCATAAATGAAAAACTGTCTTCTTTTCTGTTTTAAAGCAAGAGGCACCAAGTCTTAAGTTGTATTAGCATCACTTACTTTACTTGAACGTGAATCAGAACAAAATTTTCTTTGTTACTGTATTATTTGTTACTGGTATTATTTGGGCGAACGTGGTGTATGATATTCTGTTCATGCTTTCATTTCTTATTTTCATCATTTAATAGGTCTTATGTATTTTATTTTATTTTTTGTAGTTTTGTTTGTTTGTTTTGTGCTTTTTTTTTCTTTCTCTTCTGCCCAGTTCACTCAGTTCTGGTTGTAGTTATTGTTACCATTCTAATTATCACCATGGTTGTTACTGTTTGTATTGTTGATACTTTCTTGTGAGGGTGTTCGCCACCTTCTTCTTTCTTGCCCTCCCCCCCGATGTTAGGTTCAGCATCGAAATGTGGTTCAACAAAACTCATAATAAACACAGCAGAATATCAAGGGGAGCTTCATATACTTTATGAAGTTACCGTTGGCAAAGCAAATTTGTTCAGCACCAAAAGGCAGCCAGACTACTATTCTGCTGTTAGGATGCTGGACAAGACAAGTTGAAAAAAAAAAAAAAGAACAAAATTTCCTTCACTAAAAAGCCAAGGACTGATAAAACAGACTTCAGTGGATTTTGCAGCCACCATAGGTGAGGGTGGGGGGTTTCAGCTTGTTACAAAGTGCAATTTCACCACTAGATGTCACTACATATCACACACTGAACAGTGAACTTTCAACAAACTACTTTTATTTTCTAAGTTGGATAATGTGTTTTACATTTTTGAATCCTAAACAAATTCACTTATTGGGAATTATGCACATAAAATTAGATAATGAAATCCATTTTCATAATGAATAAGAGAAAACTTATGTAAATATATTGGTTTAAATGGTGGTTTGTTCAAAATAAAGATGTAGCATTTAAAGCAGGGAAACATCTCTGTTAAGGCCATGCTTGTATTTTAGATGAGTTGATCCCCACAGGTGTCTCTAAAGCGTACCATTTAAACATGGGTTCAGGAATGAACTCAGTCAATGTAGTTTTAATGCAAGATGAACATGTCTGTGAATTCCTTTTAGTCAGATACGTCAGTGTTCAGCATATATGAGGAATCTGAAAGGCCCCATCTCAAACGTTTCATTTATTTCCACTTGGCAAGAAAATGTGCTACTTACAAGCAGCCAACTATTCATCCATACTTATCACAAATGTGAGAAGTTCTTTCCATGTGAGAACAGTCATTTGAGGATATTTGTGGAGGAAAATAAGAAGAGTGACCAGAATCTCACACTGATCTTTTGCTGGAGCACCTTTAGCACTGATTAAGATGCAGATTTAAATGCTCATACAATGTCACAATAAATGACATAACATTTATTTACATCTGTAGTTACACTAATTTTTAGCAAAAAGCTTGTATTGATTAAGTTATACACACAATATTTCAATAGACAAAGCTGCGTTTAGCTTTCATTATGAGATACTTTTGCTGTTGCATCATTTAAACCACACAATTCTCAATCTTCAGTGTTCACATTATATCGCAATAAATGTTGTAACATTTATTTCTATCTGGAGTTGCATTAATTTTTGGCCAAGATCGTTCAATGATGTTTGTTGAGTCGGATGGCTGTGTAAACTCTTCTCTAACACATCCCAAATATTCTCAATGGGGTTCAGGTCTGGACTCTGTGGTGGCCAATCCATGTGTGAAAATAATGTCTCATGCTCCCTAGTCGACTCTTTCACAAACCAGATGAGCCCAGTAAAACCTGGCATTGTGCAGTCTTTATGTTCTATAACAAACTCTAACAAGAACTTATTCAGTATATCAGTTAGAGTTGAATAACTTCTAGCTGAAACCTATTAATCACTGTAGTAAGAGGGTGAATGGGAGGCTTTTATTTGCTCAGTCAAATCCAGGTGGGGACTTTTATGGCCAGACTGTTTATTATATGAATAAGAAATCATTATAAAGTTCCCAAAGCTGAGTTGTCAGACATATCAGGATATAATTACAAACAAAATATAGGAAAGCAGAGGACTAAGTACAATGGGCTGTTAAATAATGTGCTGTCAGTGGCAGTAGCCTGGTGTGTAGTCATTAAGTAACTGTCTCTGAGTGTCTGACATTATTATTGATGTTTAAGGAATTTTAAAGAAGTGCAAAAAAAGTCACCTGCTTTTATAATTAACTATCAAAAACATAGTTACATAAAATAGTCCTTCCCTCTAAAATGTAGTCTTCATAGTTAACTTCTTCAACGCTTCTATACAGAAATAACACCTATATGCATGATTTTTTTTCTTGCTTCTGCTCAGAAAAGATATGAATCCATATTTAATTGCAGAGGCTTTTCAGAAACTATCAACTTGTAAACTTGGTGGGTTTGTAATGAGCTAAAAATTGCATAATAAGGTCAGTGTGGAGAAGATTAAAAAGGTTTGAAATGGTACAACAAAAAAGCAGGACTAAAGTTAATAAAAGTGGATGAATTTATATGGTAAAACACCATTGGGTTTTATTTATTTTTGTTCATTTATAGTCAGCACAGACATTTTATAACATAAATGTTGTGATAGACACCGTTGTTTAACCCATAAAGACCCAGTACTACTTTTGTGGCAGTTCCCAAATGTATTTTTCTCTCTATTTTAACCTTTCTTAGGCGATTTATCACCAGTTATTCTAATATGATCCTCTGTATTTTGCTTTTTTTTCAGTGAAAATCAGGTATTTCACTATATTTAATCCACTAATCATGTAGATGTTCATAAAAACCTGAAATTAAAGTTGAGGGTTAATATATCAAAACAGAGAAAAATGAAGAAAAGGTGACTTTTTCAGCAAAATATACAATTAACTGAACATAAACCAAGTGTGTCCATCCACTGTCATTGATCCAACTCCATGGGTTTTACTCGTGAATCAATGTTGCAGAAGATGATGGCATTTTCACATTCACTACAGAGCCTCTGAATGTCCAAATGGGTCATATCTGATAAGGCTAATGATGTTCATTTTGTCTTCTGTTTATGTAATTATACTTTTCTTTTTTTCTTTTGTTCAGACAAGGTATAGTTTTTAGATGTTACCTGCTTGACAGTTTCGACTGTGACTCCAGTCTTCCTCAGAAGTGTCATTCGACGTGCTGCTGACATGTCATTTATCAGCTGGTCGGCTTGACGGGCTCTGATTGGTCCGTGCCTCCTCCGCCTTGGGTGGTCTCTGGAGGAGGGAATCCCAGGTGTGCGAGAGGGTGTACACCCCCTTGTCCTGGTTGATGGTGCCGCTCACCCGCTTCCTGATCTCTATTGCCTCCTTGATCCAACGTTTGAGTTTGTTTGTTTCAGATGTTATGATTGATGACGCTTCTGAGGAAGACTGGAGTCACAGTCAAAACTGTCAAGCAGGTAATATCTAAAAACTATACCTTGTCTGAACAAAAGAAAAAAGAAAAGTATAATGGTCATATCTGATGACCATGACTGCATTTTACACTAATTATTACATGTATTGATAGGATTACTGGATCAACAGGTATTAAACATTTCAGATCAGTAGATGGTTTTGGTCGTCTGTGGCTGTTTGGGTCTTTATGGGTTAATTTATGCTAAGAGACAATAAAGTGCAACACTATTGGGATAAAGGAAGATTTAACAAAAAGCAAAAGTTGTGTACTACTACTTAGTAACTCTTATGATTTTAAGGTACAGTAAATTCATGCAGGTCTCCCTCTGCAAGTGCTAAACATAACTGACCAGTCTTAACTTCTCTTGTGTAAGAGAGGAACAGGACTTGAGTTTGTGCAATGGAAGAAGTCCTGTCAGTCCCTTAATACCAGGAAGCAGCTCTGCGTAATTATTCTGCCCTAACCTTGTTTATTCTGCTTTATGACCGTGGGCAGCCAGGAGATCTGCTTTTATTGAGGTGTCTTTTTTGCTGGAATCCAGATTACTGCAGCAGAGCGTCTGAGTCCTGCTTACACTGGCACCACGAGCCATAAACAGACGGCGGTTTGACGGCAGCTTAGTCTGATAAAATAACAATGTGAGGAAGTGAAAAATAATCCATGTGAGAGGTTAAGCAGTGTGCCAAGGATGGCACTGCAGGGAATCTTGCCAAAATGTGATACTTGGACAGATTACTGTGACTGCATTTCAAGAGCTAGAAGGACAACTTCTCACCAAGTGCTTTACAAAATATGTACTGTTTCATACCCCACTGAAGTATTTGTTGTGTTGAACATTTCATTTTTTGTCCATAAATCTGACTGTGCAGCAGTACATGGTAACTTTATTCCAAGGCTCATGTCCTTCAAATCTGAATGTGCATTAATATGATATGCTCGTGCACAAAAATATTTAACACAGATAATGTGTGTGCGCTAATGGCTTACCTGAGTGACTTGCAGGTGAGTTAATTAAGTGGAAGTTATGCCGTGAAATGAATATTTATAAAAAGCAGCAACCTAATTAATATGAGCGCTATAGTCTAAATAAATTCTGGTATGACTGACGATACAGGACCTAAAATATTTGTACATAATGATCATTAAAAAGATCCATTGATTCCTTCATTCATTTCACCTCTATTTTTCTCAGAATATAGTCCACATTTACAGTAGACCTGAAGGAAGATACACACACTATAACACAGCTGTATGGGAGGGGAATTCTCTACAATAATAAAATTAAAGTATTACCTGAAGCAACTAAATTATAAGGCAAATGAATCAGCTAAAGCAAGACTAACTAGAGGTAACATATGGTAAAATTAAAAATGTATTTTGCCCTGAGGATAAAGATAAAGTGTGTGTGCAGCAAGGTTATAATAGTTTTGGATTTTTCATTATAGTTTAGTTTTATTTAGTTTTGACTTTTTTTCTCTAATTCAGTTAGTTTTAATTTGTTTTTAGAGCAGATTTGCTAGTTTTTATTAGTTTTCATTTTTTTCTAAACACTTAGTTTTAGTTTAGTTTTAGTATTAATTTTAGTTTTGTCATATCTTTGATCTTCGCCGTCGTATTCAAATAAATAAATAAGTAGAGTGGGGACGAAAAGACGACTAAAAGTGACAAGAAGTGACAAGAAGTGACAGACCATGAAGTGTTGTATGGTGCTGCTAGCTAAAATTGATAGAGTGAAATAAATCGCTTTCGTATCAATCCAACATTGACAAAGACGTAAACGAAGGGAGTTTTATCCATAATTCTTTTCGTTTTAGTTAGTTTTGTAAGCACACAATACAGTTTCAGTTAGTTATCGTTTTTTTTCTTTTAATTATAGTTTTTATTTATTTCAGTTAACGAAAATGTTTTTTCAATTCTAGTTTTCGTCATTTCGTTAGTTTTCGTTAATGATAATAACCTTGGTGTGCAGGTGCCCCAATGAATAAAACTGGGTTCTCTGCAGGAAAAACATAATAAGTACATTATACTATTGCATCACCGTGAAGTTAGTCACGTCATGCTTTTCTGTTGTTCTCAAAAACTGGACCTGCAGACTGACTGAGGGTGTGTCTGCATACATTCGTGGATTAACTGAATCAGCTTCATATAAATCTATGTTTAAACAGAACTATCATATGTGTAGATTACCATTATCTTTATCTTTTTTCACATCTCACTTTCCATTTGTGTGGAACTGGACTGATGTTAAAAACAATGTAAAAAAATGGTCCAAAAACATTTCGTGTAGATATCTATGATGTCAATATGTTATACTTGCAGTTAAAACAGTGGTTCTCAACCGGGGGGGTGCGTGGACACCCTCCCAGGGAGGCGCGAGCACAGGGGGGAGGTTGCGAATGAGATTGTCTTGCATGCGCATTAGCAACTACTGTTGTACATCACAACATCATAAATCACCCGGCACATACTCTCCCCTAAATCCGTGAGCGGGTGGGTGGGGGTTGGGGGGCACATCGCCCCACCCGCCCACCCTCACCCAGCTGCAAATGTGTTTTCGGGGGACAGCAGGTAGTCAGTGAAAAGGGGAGGGGAGCTCACGTTCACTTTCTCACAGCTTTATCTACAGAGCTATAGCCTACCACGTCCTCCTCATATAGGTCCGTCATGCTACTATTACATTAATTGTGTGTGTGTGGGGGGGGCATATCGTCTGGCACATGCCCCCCACCCTACCCCGGTTGCAAATTTGCTTTCAGGGGGCAGCAGGTAGTCACTGATAATCAATGATGATCAAGCTTCAATTAAAACCCCAATATTTTCAATAATAAGTCCAGCCTAATAGTGTTAATAGTTGTGTATAGCACTGCAATATCTTAATTATCACATAGATTACCATACTTCTCTGATTTGAATACATTATGAAGTCATTAACGTGGAGCTAAAGTCATAAATCCACTGTGTTTATGAGTATATTTATGAAAAATATGATATTTAGCATCAATCTACATTCAAACAATCACTCAAAATAAGAACTGAATCCAAGTGGACATGTCCGATCTGTCTCTGTTTTTCAATAATTCATGCATCAAAGGGTGAAATGTAATGGGGACACATGAGTGGACAGACCATGTGATTGTTTTCTCACAGAGCTGCATGTGGACACGTCTGAAAAACTTCACAATAAGTGGTGTCAACCATTTCAGTCACAGACATACATTACTGCCTACATGGCTGGTTATTTTCTGCATTAGCAGGAAATGCAATATGTAGGATCATATTAAGAAGGTAAAGGATAGCACTTAGAACTCATGAAAGTAGGCTGGTGAACCTCTGTCTAATACATGAAAAGTGTCTTATAGCTGGACTCTGGAAAAGTGTTGATTGTCCATCGTTGAATTCATGGATTGTGGAACACTCATCCTGCAGAGCTATTGAAAGGTACACAATTAAATGGAAAACTCATATCTTCCACAAGATATGGAATTCATTTCTCAAATTTTTAGAATCAAGGCCTGAAATCTCATCATCATAACCTACAAAGTGAGACCATACCCCTTTATTTATTCATTTTTTAAATTATTATTATTTTTAAATGATGTCTGATTATATATTAGACATAAGAAAATGGATGTTGACAAGTATTCAAGTCACTATTAGTTATATTGTCTGTCAATTATTTGTTTATTTACTGTCATTGCTGTTTCAAAATTCCGCGGTGGGGGGGTGGGGGGGGGGGGCACCCACACAATGTTACCAATTCATGTCAGTAAATATTTGTAATGTGTTAAAAATTCAATAAAGATATGTGTAAAAAAAAAAAAAAAAAAAAAAAAAAGAAAAACGAAGGTAATGGATGACTCCAAAATACTTCATCATTTGTTGACCTCAAACATGGCTTGGGAAAATATGTAAGTAAACCTAATGGCCATTATAAATGAATCTCTTTTCCTTTTTAACTTGATGTGTATGCCACCTGAAAAAGCATCCACAGTACTTTTTTTGAAGCCTCCTTTTAGTTTTAGACTCATTACCACTTTTGCCAAAGTTGTTAAAAGTCAGCTCCCATTTAAAATTTACATTTCAAATGCTAATTACAGTTTGTATTTCTCTATAATATAGCACCACGTTGACAGTGTTTCTTAACACTAACATTCTTTGTTTGCATTAGACCATTTCTGTAGTATCTGAGAGGAAATATATTTTTATGTTAACATATTTTAATATCATAAAAATGCAACCAGGTCACTAATTGCTGGAAAAAAACCCAACTGGTCTATGATGGAATGTTTGGTTAAAACATAATTAGAATAGAATATTGTTAGTTAATTAGCATGGCTTTGTTGAATTCTGGATCTGACTGGTCAATGACAGTATTTATAGTCCGTCATAACAGCCATTCGTATATCTTTCTTTTACAAATTATTGATTTCTTAAATAAATCGCCTTGTAATAAGTGAGATAATGTTATTATATCATCATAGTGCATTAAATGTCTTCAAGCTCTCTGCTGAGTTTACCTTGCTGTACATTATCTCTTGCATAATGACAAGCAGTTGCCTATGTTATGTTTCTTGTCACTGTCCTCAGCTATGGAAAATGTGTGGAGAAGTACCTACAGGTAGAAAGGAAATGTAGGATGTTGTTATGTTTCTGACCAGAGCGAGTGGCTCATGGGATTTCACACACATCCTCACCTCTGTGGTGGGTCTGTGTGCTCTTTGACAGCCTCAGTAACAAGCTGCTGGAACTCTTTAGATATGGCACTCTTAGACACTTAGACATGCCTGTGTAGTACTGTATGTGTGTATGTGAAAGCAAAAGACAGGAGGAAAAATAAGAGGCAAAATAGAGACAGTGGAAGGAAGGTTTAGGAATATGTCAAACCAAGAGGCTGCAGCCACTTCAGGATGACTTCGGAGTAGGCTGAAGTTAACCTTTCTTTCATTCTCATAGTAAATCTAAACCTGGATGAGGTCCAGTACATACCTTGTGTGTGTTTTCAAACAAAAGCTAAGTTACTGTCATTGAAATTAGGTTCAGTTTTACGGTAGATGTCACAGTGGAAAACAGTGGGGAGAAGAGCTTATGCATTAAATTTAGCACAGTGACAGCTCGTTCCTAACAATTCCCACTATCCAAACTATGAAATACCATGCTCTGAGAAACAATGTCATTCCGTGTGAGGCTAATTCCAGGCCTGACCCCTTACCTCCCCTCCACATGCTGTACTTCAATACAACTCAACACAGATGCTATACACATGTAAGTGATAGGCTATTGCAATCAATCCTTAAATGGAAGTGCAACCATCTGCCTATTGAACAGGCACTCGAAACAGACAGAGGGGGAGAAAAAACACGTACTCACTCCTATGTAAACATGCTTCAGCAGAAGGAGAGGGGTCTTTGAGCGGGGGTTGAACATGGGGTAACTGTGAATGTGAGTGAAGGAGGGTGAAGAAAAAAAAAAACAAGGGGAGGGTGGGGGTGGAATGTGCAAGGACATGTAAGCGCTCACACCTTCCAATTGGATGCTGTGAGTCCACTCAGCAGCGTTATATTATGTGTTTATGTGAGAGAGGAAGCATGAAATGGACTGCCATCTCAGGGTGGGGATTGTTTGCTGTCAGATGATGGAGACCATGTCTGCCACTGTATTATGTAGTTCTTCACTGGCCATTGCACGCAACCCTTCCACTGAAGTCAGAAATTTCATAACTACTAATGTAAAAAAAAAAAAAATTGTAAGAGCTAAACTGAAAATGGAGTGGAAATATCCAAAGAATGATATGCAACAAATTCAATTCAATGTAGTCAATTTCCCATGCTTTAAAAACCACATTAAAGTCATTCATATAATGTGGTGTCACTTTTGAGTTGTAACACCCTGTTAAAAATGTAAGAAATTACATTACTGTTTTAAATGCTTTAACAACACAAAGTAAATTATTACATTTTATTACATTTACATTTATGCATTTGGCAGATGCTTTTTTCCAAAGTGACTTACAGGGGAAAACCAGTCAAATCAATAATTTTTATTACTGAATGATAATTTAATTTTGTACATTGCTCTGTTAAAAGGAAACATTTTAATAGAACAATTGATCTGATTGGCTGATACCGATCAAATAACATGGACAAAAGATCATAATATGATCACGATCCATGACCTGAGTCTTCTCACCTTCTATAAAATGTATACTGAAAAAAGCCAACTTGTATGTTTTGGCCTAAAAGAATAATTTAAGTTGGTAAAACCTGAAAATATAAATTATTGACATTTAAAGCAATAATGTCTCCGGCAACAAAGCAAGCCAGTTGTCTGCTCCAAAACTATTTGGTGAGTTGTTAATACTTATATCTTTAAGTTGGGGTTCAACACAAGGGACAACAGTTCTGCTATAACTTATTCCTTTGTTGTGAAATGTGGGAAAGTCAACTTTCCGAGTTGGCACTTTTCATTTCAAGTCTCTTGTGGAAGAATCTTGTGGCTGTGCTTCCTCAAGCTGGAGTCCACACAGGTAAGTTTTAACTAACCTTTAAGTAAATTAAGTTAAAATGATACAGGAATTTTATTCTGAGGCCTGAAATATCCCCAATACACAGTCTGAGATTGTCAGGTCATCAACAAATCAAACAGAAAGACACTTAATGTGGTGGGCTGTGGGGATGTTGCCGCTTTGCTCTGTGGGTATTTGACATTCTATGTTCTGTTCTATGTTCTGTGTTCCATTCTATGTTCTATGTTCTGTGCAGGGGTTCATGGGGTTATTGTGTTTATGGGAGTTTAGGTGAGTGTGTGGGTGTGGCAATAGTTTATGTGGCATTTTTGGTTCATGTTTTTTTTTCTGAAGTGACACTACGAGTATTAATCGTAGGCAGAACAGTGCCTTTACATGTTTCGACCACTTTCCGGGTTTAGCGGACTGGTTCAGCGGGCCGCAACCTGTCAAAATAAAAGCGTTATTCATAAGAGTGTAGACATTATAAGCAACTTCCTGGTCTCACAGCTATTGTCCAATGTAGGCTCCCTGTAGGCTGTGGGGCCCAAAGCAGCCGCTTAGTTCGCTTATAGGTCGGGCCAGCTCTGAGCAGAAGTAAGGATGAAAAGTTAGTATAACTTATAGTTGAGTTGACAAAAATCAGAATTCAGAGTTGAGTAAACTCAAAAGCAAAACTTAAAATATTTAGTTTTATCGAAGTTTGTTGCCTTGAAATTTTGAATCCACCCAACTTTTCTTTTCTGCAGTGTAGGTAAATTACATCCAAATGACAAAATAATGTGTTTTTGCAACATTTTGGATCAACACTATTGCAATATTTTGACACAATCTAGAAGTGCACATTTTCCCGTATATACATCTGTTGCAGCTCCAGCTCCTGTTTCCATTATTTACCTTTACCTTGCTGCCTAATTTATTCTGCAGAGATTTATAATGAATCAAAAATGTTTTAACAGTCCAACATAAGTCTTAAGCATCTGTGTAAATCAGACTTTCTGCATTTTGGAGTTCAGAAGCCGGACCCACAGCCACAGCCTTATGGTAATTCTTCACTCTATGAAATCATTATTTCTTCAGCATCAGCAAAACACAACTTCTGACTGAAAAAAAAACCAAACACTGAACACTTGTGCAGTCGGACATTAAAGTATTGCTATAAATAGTTTGAAATAAGCTGACAAGCCTTGTGATCTATGGTAGAAACATTAATACTACAAAACTGTAGCGTAGTGCACCATTCTATACTGTAATTACGGTGATAAATGGGCCGTTTGAAACAAATGTTAGCTGAGTAAGAAAAATTTTACAACATTGTTATTTATTGTTTTAATGTCACTATCTGTACATTCAGTCATTCTTTTTCCTAACTGCTGAGTCTTCGAGAGTGCCGTGGGGATGCTGGAGTCCATCCCAGCCACCAACGGGCGACAGCGGGTACACCCTTGATGTGTTGCCAGTTCATCACAGGGCTGACATATACAGACACATGAGTCACTCTCACATTCACACCTACGGGCCATTTAGACTGACCAATTAACCTATTAAAGTGCATGTCTTTGGATGTTGGGAGGATGCCGTGGGGAGAACATGAAAACTCCACACAAAAAGGCCCCTGGGATCGAACCCTCCTTGCTGCGAGGTGACAGCACTAACCACTGCACCACTGTGACACCTATTATCTGCACAAACCCTCTGAAAAGTAAATCATGTGACAAAATTAGATCATTTATAGATGTGCAACCAAACTCCAAACCAAACTTTGCTGAAGTATTTTTGCTGGAGAACACCTACCTCTTTTCACGGAATTTTCTCTTAAGTTTATTTTACAATGCATGCATTAGATTTGATTAATAAGAGAACATATACTAGTTAAGAACAAGACTAAATCACACCTTAAACTATGTATGTTTAAACATGGCTCACACATGACCCAGCACTAATGGGTGGCCTGGGGGATGTTAAAGTTGTATCCTTTTTATTAGCTTACTGGCCAACATGCGGCGTCCGTCGTCTGTTGGCGTCGTCTGTCGTCCGTTACAAAAATTTCAGTCGTCTTCTCCCAAACTACAATTCCGATTGACTTCAAACTTGCTATACAGCTTCTTTATGATGATGTCAACGAAATCATTTGGATCTGGATCTGATCCTGAATTTGATGCGACTTTGAAAAATTTCCCCATTATAAGCGATAGGAAGTGAATCGATGCAATAACTCAGTAAATATAAATGATATCCAGTGTAAATTTCTACAGTCCAGCCCTGATGGGGAGATGACCAAAACATAATGGCCACATGCTGATCAGGATCTTCTTCTGGATCCGGGAACTTACAGAAAATTTAACATGGGCTCTTATGGGGAAAACATTTCAATCGTCTTTTTCTTTGAAACTCCAGTTCTGATTGACTTCAAACTTGGTATACAGCTTCTTTATGATGAAGTCAACACAAGGTATTGAAATTATTTCGATCCGGATCTGATTCTGGATTTGGTGCGACTTTGAAAAATTTTCCCATTATAACAGATAGGAAGTGGATTGATACAATAAATCTGTAAGTATCAATGATATCAAGTTGGAATTTGAATTTTTTACAGATCTGATTGGAATATGACCAAAACATGGGCTACTTCTGTAATATAAGAAATACACATAACTGGGTGATAATAAATGGCTTCTGGATACATTTCCCAAAGCTTTTAATTTGGCCGGTAAGCTACAGGGCCATTGGTCCTATTTTTTATCTATATTAATCGTGTTTCATTTTGCATGAGCAAACAGACTCAAGAAAGAAGGGAATATATATATGCACTTAACGTGTTTGTGCAAGCTGGCTGACGCATTAGCCCAAGTGCTAGCAGAATCCCCGACTAATGTATGTTTGGCGTAATGTGGTATTTTAAGCTGGAAGTGCTTCGGTGAAAAGAAAACTCCTTCCTGCAGAACGTGTATAATACTTTATGTCAGTCTACTATTCCGTCTTGACGGTTTTTTGTCCTCATATTTCTATCCAGAGGGCCAACGTACTGTTTTGCGTCTTCCATCTTTATGGCTTTGGTTCTGCTGCCTGTCACTACCGAATCAACTGCCCATTTGCACATGCGTGACAGTAACTCTACTTGGACAAACTGACCCAAATGCATTAGCAGAGACATTCAGAGTCATTCTGTGCTGCAGATGGATTAATTGTGTTAAAATTTTTAATCAGACTAATCACGATGATGGATTAATCTGCATTGATTTTGACAGCCGTAGTATTTGCAATTTAGTTATGTGACTCATTATTCCACAATGCGGTATTTCTATCAGTATTGGTCAGATTGTTGTGGTTATCTTATCGGAAAATTCCAAGTTTGGTTATTTTGGTCTGATGAAACTCAATTTATAAAGGTCTATTTTAATATGTAGTAAAACAAAACTAGTAATGATATAAATTTGTGTGATAGTATATTTCACAAACACTTTTGAGCTGCTTCAAAAAATCTAATTATGAGCCTTTCTCTGCTTTCTAATGTGCACTTACATAACACAGACACATATACACTAAAGAAGCACACACATACCAAGGCCTCTCTCGCACATGCTTTCAGTCTCTCTTTTGTAACAACACACTTCCACACGTATATAATCCACACACACATATATCAAGAGTTGCCAAAGCTCAAACCCTTGAAGGAGCAGTGAGTCAACAAGGTGATTACAAGTAAGTCTTGAAAATGTTCCAAGTACCGTATCACCACAAAGAGGGGTTACGCTGACAGAACTGGTTATAATACAGTCCAAACACTTCTGCTAGCGGATGTGGACAGGCTTACACAGACAGTTAACAAAGCGCTAACACTATTACAAACATGCAGACACGCAAGGACGTAGACGCGCACACACACACACACACACACACACACACACACACACACACACACACAACCTAACGTCTCTCCTGCCCCTCTGTCTCATTCACTCGAACGCTGTCGAGATGATCACCCCGCCCCTTCCTGCTGTCTCCAGCCGCTTCTTCTCCCACACACACCCACATTAACTTGGCAGAGGGTGTATCCTATTTCATCCAATAAAATCAACCCAGGTGACGTGACTGTACCTGGCACCGGTGCCTGAAATAGGTTTTAAATTTGATTTCCTAAATTCTCCGGGGGAAACCATGGTGGTCTCATCTGTCTTACTCGATATCAAAAGCGTATTTTCTGATTACAAGCTCAGATGAACCCGACCCTGATGTGTGGATCTGGGAAGATAGAAATGACAAAAATAGAAATTATATGCTCACACAGCATATCAGTGGCTGGGCTTGTACTTTAACATACAAACATACTGAGGAATTGAAGGGAAGATGCTGATGAAAAAGTCACACCTAATTGCAGAATCACAAAGAAATCATTTACCTCCAAACAGCAGCTGTCCTTACAGTTTACATATGATTTCATAGATTTTACTGGAGAGGGTTGTTTTCCGCATGCAGAGTAGGATGAGTAGTTGCAGAATGAAGGAGTTGCAGCAATTAATATTTCATATCCTTGCAACACTGAATTTTATATGAACGATTTGGGCCTCTAGGTTAATTTTTTGTGTGTGTTTACCAGGTATTATAAATCATGCTACCTTTCTGTCATATTTAATTTATTAACTTGAAATGCACAGAGTAAAAAAATGCATTAAAAAACAGATGGAATGGTTTATTTAGATGATAGATTTGTTTTGTAGTCATTAATTAAAACACGGTTTTGTGTGTGAGCGTGAATAAGAGCTTTTGTGTGTCTACATGTAAAAGTACATTTTGACAAGTAGAGTAAAACCAACACAAAGACATGAGCAGATGGAAAAAAAATTAAAACAAAGGCACGTATTTTCAAGGAAAATGTGTCAACTTGATTAAAAGCATTGCCTGTTCTGAGGCTGCAAAATTAGGAGGTTAAGAAGAAATGCAATCGTCTTAAATGCAAAAAATAGAAAACAGTAAGTAAGGTTTGACAGCAGTTGGTAGATGTGTGAAAAATGAATTATAAACTTGCATCCTCTTTAGCCTGAATGGAATCCAAATCCATGAATCAGGCGTCATATTTTTGTCTCTTTTGTCAACCCTAGCGATCAGCGACACAGGCCTTGTCACAAAACCTGAAGCAGGATGGTGATTGACAACCTTCATCATCCAGCCGTCACTGAGCCGACACTGAGTGAAGGTGAGACACCATGGACATGTGGCCAGTTCATCACACAGCAGACACAGACCAATAGCCATTCACTCCTGCGTTCACTCCTACAGGCAATTTAAAAGGAACAATTAACCTATTAGCAGCATGTTTTTTGGAAAGAACTCATGCAGACATGGGGAGACTCCAGTCCACCCTGAGCTATTTTTGATATGGGGTAATAAACCTCTATAACCATTGTACTCCAAAGGAAGCTACACATCCATTCGGAGCTGCAAAAAAATATTTGATCCCTTTAAATGGAGGTAACACAGTCTATTTAGTCTAAAATCCCCAATACAAAGACCCATAAAGACCTGAACAGCTACCTGCGACCAATACAATCTACTGACCTAAAATGTTCAATACCTGTCGATCCACTAATCCTATCATTACAGGTTTAAAATTGCTATAAAATACAATTTGTCATCTTTTCATGGTCATCAGATATGACCCATTTGGACGTTCTGAGGCTCCGAAGTGAATGTGGAATCATTCAATCAATCAATCAAAATTTATTTATATAGCGCCAAATCATAATAAAAGTTACCTCGTGAAACTTTACATATCGAGTTGGTCGAAACCAAACACCGTCATCTTCTACAACATTGATTCACCAGTACAGTTTGGAGTTTGATCAATAACAGTGGATAGAAACACTTGGTTTATGCTCAGTTAATGTTATATTTTGTTGAAAAAGTCAAGTTTTCTTCATTTTTCACTGTTTCTGATATCATTAGTCAACTTTAATCTGAGCTTTAATGAACATCTACGTGATCTGTGAATTAAATATGGGGAAATACCTGATTTTCATTAGAAAAAATGTAAAATACGGAGGATAATATTACAAAAAATGGTGATAAATAACTTAACAAAGGTTACACAGAGAGAAAAATTATTTGGGAACTGCCACAAAAGTAGCACTGGGTCTTTATGGGTTAACATCAGACTAGGCCTAGGTGATCATTCATTCTGTTTTACGTGTTAACCTCTATGGTGGATTAGGCAGGTTAAGAATATTTGGTAGATTACTTTATCTTAGCATTTCTATATTTCTAGAATAATGTGAAGTATTGGTGGATTTATGAAATCATAAAGAATAAAGTACATAATTGACGTATTTTTGCTTATGGAAAAACTACTGTGAAAATAAATAACACAAAGCTGACAACCAAAAGCTGGGCTGTGATGTAAACTATAATTCATATTTTAGTTGACAAAATGCTGAAACTGTAAGAATGACTTTAGGGCTATAGCAATAATGTAAAAAAAAAACAAGTGTTGTCTATTTCCATATGGTAATTTTTTTCATTTATTTGTGTTTTTGTCACAGGTAGTCACTGTAAAGGGTCTAAGGAACAGCATGTGTGACCAGAGCAACAGGTTGTACACCCTTAAATTAGAACAAATTACTAAGATTCTATCATAACTGATTGAAATGATTATGACTATGATTGTTTGGTTGTGAAAGGTGGACAAATCAGACCGGATGATCCTGCATCCACGTGAAAAACAGGCAAAGAAAGAGAAGAGCCACAACAAAATTTAGAGCCGACAATTATGTTTTTAGTGGGTGTTTGCTGGTTAATGAACCTTGAATGCTAATGGTGACAGGAAAGTGATGGATCATCCATGCTGACAATTGGCTTTTGCTGCTGAGCTTTGTTGTTATTGGTGTGTCGGTAAAACATCCAGCACCGGAGGGGAAGGTGAAAAAGAGTCCATTCATAACCGAGAGTGTTACAGGGGCAACATTACAATGTACCTGATCTGCAATGAAGTCAGATATCAAATCTGGAAATTTCAGTGTAACCCCTGTGATAACAGACTCCTGTCTTCTGCTATACTCAGAATTAACTACAAAACACATGAGACACATTCTGAAATTAGCATAACGAGGCAAACCACTGAGCTAATACACAAATGGACTAATATCTGGCACAATAAAACTGCCGGCATTTATGGAGGCCCCTGCATCTTGTGAATGATGAGCTGTGGTATGTAATAGTTCCCATCCGGCACACTGACAACAACATTATGAGGATGGAGAGTGATGAGATCGTCATAAGCCTGTGTTACTGTATGGAGCCATGCTGAGTGGAAAAAGACTCTCTTTGACTCTTATTGCACTTAACAATATGGCTAATAATGAGTGGGGGCACTCAAGACAGAGCAGAATGGGCTCCCGGGAATGGTGTGGGTGGTTTAGCCATAAAAATTATTCCCAGGCTATAAAAAAACTGATATAACCAAATTACTCTTTGGCTATAATGGGCCCATGAATATTCACCTGCCCTTTATTTTCTTTATCAAGTGTCATCAGTAGAAATGTTTCAAAGCCTGTTGTGAGCTGGACTTAAGAACAATCATGTAAAATGACATGTGAACTATACAGGTTACCTGTCACACCGCGCCAGACAACGACTAATCACTTTTAATCCAGTAACCCCTGCCACGTGTCAAAAAAATTGCTGCAACTTGAGGACTCTCATTTTTCATAATCACATTACACCTGCCGTGTACACCTGCAGTGTCATGTAATTCCAAAACACGCTGTGCCCAGGTACTTGCTGTGTAAATCTTGCTGTTATTGACACTTCACAGCTGGACTGGCACTCATCATGGTATGTGTGAAATCAAACTGCAGAAGATACAGAAAGCAAACAGAAAAGGACTGGGCTTTAATATTCCAACTATATAATTTTAGCTAATCTTTCCTCATTCAGACATGTGCATTTATTGCCAGAAAATACTGTGCTTTCCTCCCTCCTGCAGTAAGAAAACAAAGCTTTCTTAGCCTCTGCTTTGAACCACCTCTCCTTTAATCAACTAAACCTATTTTTTCACCCTAGAGGCTATTGTGTGTTGCTCTTTTCAGATGTCAACATCAAATGTGCAGACTCTGAGGCCCTTAAACTTATTTAAACAGTGCTGAGAGTGGGTATATTACTCAATGCTGAGGTTAGTGGATAAAGATAAACACCATAACTTCTCAAGTGTCTCAGTCCTCCCTGTGGACTAAGATCTAGAGGTTGCAGCCATTTTGTAGTCTTAACTAATCACACCAATCAAAAACAGCAGTACTGGAATACATTTACTCTCTACATCTCATCCTGTGTCCTATGACTGCATAGTTTTTTTCCTCCTCTGGGCTAATAGTTTTATCTCCTGCATTTCAATGAACTGATAAGCATTATTGCGAAGAAAAAAGAAAGACAGGGGGACACGGAGAGAGAAGCAGAAGCTAAGCAGATACAGGAAAAATCCCCTGTGGTATGGATTCGGCTGATATTACACTATTATCCTTCTCCTTTTCTTTCCCAGGGTGACCTTATGTGGGAATTAAAGTTTCACAGGGTTGTCACTCAAGAATCTGGAGTGTATATAGCAACTACTGTTCTGGGTATTCGACCATTTATTTTTCAAAAGTATCTATGTAAGATCAGAACATGGTGGATGTTCACTTCTGCAATACATTAACATTTCATATAAAAGGACCCCACTCTGATGGGAAAGGGTTATCTTCTTGAAAAATGGTAGTTTGAGGGCTCTGTCGACATATGTAGAACAACACCTACAGAAAACATGAACAAGATGATGGCACATGGGGCAAAATGAGCCTACAGCACAGGGCTGTCATTAATCGGATGTCAGAATCAAAAGGTCAGAGTCTTTCCTATAATTTGTCTCATTTTTTTGCTTTGTTGTAGTGATTGAGCAGCCTTATACAACCACAATGTAACTAATACAGTACTTCTGTAAAGGTAAAGGTCTATTTGGAGCTAGGAAAAATTGATGGGAGTATCTCGGGGATGTGGCTTTCATTAAGCATTAACTTGAAAGATGTGCTTTTCTAGGAATTAAAAGAAACTCTGAACAACAGCATAAATACATGGGAAGATCTGAAGGAATGAGTGAGATGGAGAGGGCGTGAATTTACAGTTACCTTTTTGATGTGCTGAGCATGAACAATGCTTGTTGGCTCAGCTGATGATCAGCTGCTACGTGCACATGACTTAAGTGAATGCATGTAATGCTTCATTAACTTTATCTCTTCTTCTTCTTCTTCCAAGTCCCAAAATGGCCAGAATCATGTACTTTACACAATGCAGACACATAACATTTCTCCGTAGTTCTGTAACTGCCCCCTGGCCAACCTCCCAAGCATGCCCTCATGTCCTGTTCAAATAGTTTTTTACATACACTACCTCTGCAAAAAAAACCAAACCAAAACAAAAAAACACACACACAGTATTTGTGGACAACCTTTAGCTTTGATGGCAAGACACATTCACTGTTGCATTATTTATGACACAAAATGCCAATGCAATGTCACAACATTTATTTCCATCCTGAGTTGCTCTATTTTTTGTCCATTGTTACCCTGCTCCCTGAAGAGGAAGCAAGATTTATTGTTTTTGGTTTGGCTTGTTTCTTTGTTAACACTCTAGCAGCAAAACTATTGGTTAAATTCAGACCAAATTGGGTTTATAGATTGCCAGTGACCCAGAATAGATCTGATTACATTTTGGGAACAGTAGGTCAAAGTAAAAATTTTTTTTATGAATTTTTAAAATCTTTTTTTTTTCCCTTTTATTTATAATGGGTGAAATTTCAAATATCTGTCGCAGTAAAACTTTTGGTTGAATTCATAGCAAGCAAGATTTATTGTTTCTGGTTTGGTTTGTTTCTTTGTTAACACTCTAGCAGCAAAACTATTGGTTAAATTCAGACCAAATTGGGTTTATAGATTTCCAGCGACCCAGAATAGATGTGGTTACATTTTGGGAAAAGTAGGTCAAAGTTTAAATTTTTTATGAATTTTTTTACATGTGTTTTTTGCCCCATTTACTTATAATGGGCAAAATTTCAAATGTCTATAAAAATATCAAATTTGTTTCAATTTACATAAAACTTGTCACATATATAGAGGCAATTGATTAGCTGACATCACCACATGTATAGACATGATGACGTCAGCTGGATCGATGCTAAAATAAGCTACAATAGGTGCAAGGGGTGGATTTGTTGTGCCTGGCACCCCTTGTTTTGTAATGATAGTGGGACGCTTGGACCAACTGAGGACCACCTCAATAGGGTGTATGAAGATGATGTGTCACGCTCCCTGTCCTACTCTCTCAAAAGCCCAATGACCCAACACTCCCTAAGAAACTGATAGTTGATTCAGAAATGTGAAGCTATTCACTATCAGTTCAGGTTAAATAACTTGTTGCAGCTGAAACATACTTATCACTGTGGTTATTATCCAAAGGGGGGATCTGTACTATTTGCTTTGTTAAATTGAGTTTTGGACTTTTCCTTGGCCAGGCTGTGTATTTTCCGGTTCACATTACGCTTTGTGGCAGGAAAAAAAATGTTATTTTGTGGACTTTATGGATTTGAAAAAGCATTAAAATTAAGTTGGAGTAATAAAGATGACTGTAAAAAAAAAAAAAAAAAAATCAGTGTTATTAACACTTCTAAAGCTCCTTTTTAAAGTTAATACTCAATCTTTCCACGTCTCAGTAGGCACGGGGCTGACTGTTTTATCATGTTCTATAACTAAACTACTGTACACTGTGATCAATAACACATGTACGTAGGTGTTGGCAAACACTTCATTTGTCTCTGGTTGGCAGGTTTTGTCAGGGCACACTAAAAATTTCAGGCCAGGTCTACATCCGGGATCTGTCATATTGATGGATGCATATTTGCTCTGTCTCTTGTTTGTCAATGTCATACAATGCGACTCTGCCTTTTGTGTTTCACGTATCGAAAGCAACCTCTGTAAACATTGCTGAAGTCAGACTTACAATACAAAGGGGATTGTCTCAGTCACATGGTGTTTCATAACAAACACTTTTTTTTTTTTCAGCTGAAAACATCTCCGACACTCCACTTCTGTTCTAGAAAAGTAATCCATGCCTTTATTTCATCACGCTTGGATTACTGCAGCTCTCTGTTCTCCTTTCTGTGCACCGACTCTGTCAGCCCCTGAGGCAAGACCACACCACAAACTCGTTTCTCAGCTCCAACTTCACCTAAATTTTCAAATTGATTTTAAGATCTTACAGTTAGTGTTGTATCACTCACTCAAACCCAGTCCCAAGGTAAATCTCTGAATTCAGGAGTAATATGTGTGCAGATAAATGCTTAAATGAAATAGTGATCTGAAATCTGAAATGTTTTTTACTGGATTCTACAAGGTGTCTGTGTTGGCACAGGATATTATTGTGTTGAGGGGATGATTCATATCACTGACGCCACTACAAATTAGAGTCTGTGCCTGCATGCAGTGAACATCAAAAGGACCTCTATGAAATTACATGCTTAAAAGTACGCAAATAGATATCAGCATGTCCACTGAATAGTCAATTTATTCATCCTAAATTAATTCTCCTTTCTCTTCTCTGAAATAAACATTTTCAAATGTCATGGTAGTGTTAAATTTAAGACCAATTTATATACTGTTACCAAAATTACTGTATGACTCCCTATAACTGTCATTGTGGTGGATTTAATGAACACTTTCTAAGAAACTGTCCCTGTGGGGGTGGACAGAATAAGGATATTTTGGAAACCTGGACTACTTGTTGGGGATGTTGACTTTCCACACATTCATTTTTGAATGAACACTGTAATTTGCCACCTGTGTGCATGCTTGCTTAACAGATCGAATTAACAGATGCTCCATAACGTATACTGTCAATATATACGCTGTAAAACATTCAATATTTCCCTGAAGGTATTTCTCCAACTTCCCAGGTGATTACACTTACCAAAGCAAAGCAACATGCAGAAAACAATGGATTGTTTGACCAACTAAGCATGCTTCATTTTATCACACATTCATTTGAAATAAATACGACATACATCTTATGGTATAAGCTGACACAGTTGGACCATTAAATTTTAAGTACTCCAGGGAAAACATTCAGCGTTTTGCAGCATATGTGTATTGACAGTTATACATTACGAAGCATCTGTGACTTTCTGGCAGTTAAGCAGCCATCTCAGTTCTGCTCACAGGGAGAATGTTACAGAATTCATTTCGAAAGGAATCTGTGGAGAGTGAACATGATCAAAAAGTAGTCTGGGTTTCCAAAATATACATATTCTGACAAACCATACAGGTAAAATGAATACTAAGGCTTTAAGGTTCACCTAATGGGCTTTGGAGCCTTTGACAGATGACCATGCACAGTCATCTGTAGCTGAATGTGACCTAAACACATTTTAAGTCATTACAGAAAAAGACTTGACACTAAGTTCTGCAGGTTAAATTGAACTAACTGGATACTTTCAATGCTGCCAGAATGTACAGAATTACTATAAAACACACTTAAATACAGTCACTAGTCAAACCGCAGTGATGCAACGACCCATGATGGAATGATTTGTGCAGTGTCTTTGCTATTGTCAGTTGTAATGGAAATATTACTTATATCCATATATATTCATATATATTTCATATATCATATAGGCTTCTAACTCTATTTCAGATATATTCATGTCACTGTGTATTATAGAGCAGTTTGGACCTCTTTTGTGTTGTGTCCACAGTAGAAGGCCAAACCAACATTTCTCACAGGGGTCTTATCTTTAAGTTCCTGACACTAACCAAAACACTTTCCACACATCATTATTTTCTCATGGGACACAGAAGACTACAGGGTGATTTGTATTTTTGGGTTCAGACCATCTCAGTCTTTGTCTGAGGGGTATCTCTTTCTATGGAGCTCCAAATAAAGGGATTTCTTTGACACTGAACGTTTGAACTTATCCTTCATTATTATAGACGAATTAGTAGAGTAATATTTTTTCCATAACACAGTATAGTCAAGTTATAAGCCCCTTTTATACAGCACTTCTATTACAGGAATATTTCGCCTTTATTCCGGAACGAGGTCTGTGTAAACAAAATGGTGGGATCATTTGGTCCCATGTCATGGCTCTATTACACCTCTGGAGGTAGTAACAGAGCCATGATAAAGGTGGAATCATGATTCCAGAATGCTATGTAAAAGGAATACCTCTTGTTCTGCAACCAAGGTGTGACGCTTTGATGTATTGTGTGAGACCCCCGCGCCAGGAGGATTTAAAAATGAGGGCGGGCCGTGTACAGTAAACAAACATATCAACGCAACCAGAAAGATGTCAAACTGGGGAGATGCCGAAATCCACGAGCTGTTGTCACTTCAGGTGGAGGACTCTATCCATGCTAACATTTGTGGAACAGTAAAAGACGGGCTGACTGGAGTGGTTAGCAACACTGCTATGCTTGGGATAGTTCCAACGCGGAAGTGATACGTCACACTATACTCTCCGTTGCATCACCGCCCCTTTGATTCCGGAACACAGGTCCACTGTGTAAAAGTCCAGGCTGTCTCACCTCTGTTACTCCTTTGGCTTGGCTGTGGAAATCAGTCAGTGGTGGAAAAAAGGTGGGATCACCATTTCATCTTTTTTCTAGGATCTCTGTGTAAAAGTGGTTGTAGATTGTATATAACTAGTGAACTGAGAAGGTCATATAATCCATTGATTTTTTGAACTGCCATTTTTGATGCAGTACCTTGCAATCTGGCCATCACAATGATGTTTTTTTTTGGAGCTGGAAGTGACATTATTTGGAGAAAAGGAGAATAGCCGGGGGAGCCCAAGGGATCAGAATCAACAGCAAGGGATCATGGGTGAGCTAATACTAAATGCTATCTTATTGACTTAGTAAAATGGTAAATGTCATCAAACACATAAAAAAAGTGATTTTGCAGTCTTGATAGTATAACCTATTAAGCACAACTACAGTCAGCAAATTTTTTTTTTTATAATATTAACATCCAGGTTGAGGAGATTAGATGTCGTAGATGTCTTCTCCTCTTAACATTCACTGTTATATAATAAAAATGAAAGGCAAATATACAAACATCAAAATTGAAACCTGTATGTGCCCAATAATACTCTAACTAAAGATGCTGGATCTCAATCTGTAAGCCTAACTATGCCATGGCCTTGGGGTCCTGGAGGGGAGACCAAAGGCTGACCTGTCTGAATGGAGTCCTATGGGAGAAGTACCTCTGAATAAACAACTGTTTTCTGAAAACTGTTGGTTCCAATCAGACAATCTCTACAATGAGCTTTAACATGTTATCCATAGAATAGCAATTTATGACACCAACTGATAGGGACCAACAACAACAAAACAACAAAAAGATCATTTTGGGAGACAAGTGGTAGTTATAAGTATTTACAACTAATCATGGATCAAACACACATACCTTTTAGATCTATTTTCTTCTTAATATTGTTGAAATCCAAGTAAAAAAAATCACTGAATTCACCACACATGTAACTAAACTCTTCCATCAAAGCTAAAAAAGACTAACTGGTGTTAACTTTAGCAGGTTTGGTGACATCAGGGAACTGATCTGATTGGCTCATGGTGATACACATGACTCAAGCTTATGCTAATTAGCCACAGATTAGATGTTGCATTTTCAACAACAGTGAACTTTTTAGTCTAAATGTCTTTGTGTTTACTGGAATAGACAGATAGGGGAACATTCTGGTCCAGCTTTAATGGATACTAGAGTTTATAGTGCTGTAGGTCGGTGTTTCCCAAACCATTTTTTCTGAGGATAAATGACAAAATGGTAAAATCATGAGGGAATTTCTAAATAAATCCACATTCCACACTGCTGTTTGAAGATGTACATGTTTGATTAATCTCAGTGTCACTTTATTTCATCTTCAATTCTGTTTGAAATGCTTGACAATCATGGAGAGTTTGCATTTGGCTTGGAAGACATGATTCTTTATTCACTGTGGGTGTCCACAAAGTGCTTGACTTGAAAATGTATTCTACCAACAAAGCATTTATAAGAACAGGATGGGAGACTTTCCCTGCATGCATCTTAAGTGAGTAAGAGTAGGTATTTGTACAGAAAAATCCACAGCACTGTGCAGAACCGAATCCCATATTTAAACCAAGATTTGAGTTCTTTGTGTTATACAACTTGCGTGACATTAAGACAGCAGGTTGTGTGGAATAAAGAGGGGAATGGTGACAGTTTGTCTCGGTGGCAAACAAGAGAAACGTAGGCTGGTGTGAAGTGACAATAATGCTGTTATTTACACTTTCTCACTTTTCTCCGTATCTTGAACATGCATATTATTATTATAAGACTAAATATGTCTTTTTATTTGTAGGATTTTGACATCTAATGTTTGCAACACACATCACCTTGAGTATTTTCTTTCTCTGAAAACTAATTGACCTCACCTGGAGCTTTTTGCAGATGGTTGAGCTGAGGCGGACAAAGCAGCGTAACCTATGCTGCAAATTAGACGAGACAGAGCCACAAAAGCAGAGTTTCGTCGACTAGTCTCCAAATAAATATATAATAAGAAATGCCTAGAAGCTTCTTTTGGAGAAACAAGCACTACAGTGCAACAAAGCCAGGGATAATTAACCACTTTGATATACAGCAGGTGGTGTTCCTCCGTTTCATGTGGGAAGCTGTCACTTCTCTACACAGCTTCCACTGATTGTCACAACTCCCAGGCACTTACTGTTAACAGGCTGAGCTTACTTCCTAAACAAACACATTTTTGATTTACCTGAGTCTGTAAAAAAATATTAGCAGAGAAGTGCTGCTTCAATTTTACTCACTGAAATAACATGAGCTGTCAGCTTTGCCTCAAATCATTTATGTATTATTTCACTTATGTCACTCAAGTCATGCTAAAATGTCTTATATATGAATTTCTACTGTTAACAAGTCTGTTAAACATCAGTAGCTGTTTAACATGAAATGAGCTGAAAAAAAAGTTGTGTAGTTTCATCCTTTTTTTGCATTCTTTATCCCTTTATGTATTTATTCAGGTTAATGAATTTCAATAATATTATACTGTTTTTCACACTGCTCATATTTCTTCTTTCTTATAAAAAGAATCTTGTGCTTATTTCATGAAATTTCCATTAATTCTCAATTTCTGAGGATAATGAAACCTCACTATAAATGTTAAATTATTATCATTAGAAACAATAGTGTTGAGTGGCCTTTATTGTGCAGTACTGCAGTGATCAGGCATATTGTTTTCCTGTTTCCAGAGTAATGTGGAGGACGACTAAGGGAGTCCTTGGTTCCCAGAGGATGAAGACTCTGTCAAATGGATGTTATATTAGCCCATGAGTTTGTTAAATCACAGCTGATGTAGAACTAGTGAAATATGAACCCACTTAGGAGGTGATGCACCCCATTACATGCAGAGGATGTTATCTACTTTTAGGTCAACCAACACAATTAATATAGCTTTAGGTGGTCTGTGTTTGCATGACAGGCATGTGAGCTTTTAGCCCCCCCCCAGGCTCACCGAAGAGATAAATTAATGCATGAACTTTAATTCATCCTTTGTGTTTTGCATGACTTAACTTTTCGCTTGTTAATGTCAATTAATATTCATGTTTTTTCACGTATTTGCCAGTCCAATTAGATGGGCTGTTTTTATCTGGGTAGCTGTTTCCTTCCTGAGACAGGGCAAATTGGGAAAGAGTTCAAGCAACCACTTGAATATGCTTAATTCAAGTTATAAATCTCGTATTCTCCTCTGTTAGGAATAATTTTTAGTGCTCTTGGGAGAGATTTGTGCGCAGGTGTTTGTGTCAGTTTGGCGTGTTCGCAGCAAAGGAAAATAAGAAACATTTACCCGCCTAATTACGCATTTAAAGTGTTAGTGGCAGAGTGATTTCAAGGCTCGACCAATTTCATAATTGTGTAATTTACAAATATGACTTATTTGTCCTTAATTTCAATATTAATATTTATCAGATTTCATTCATCAATTATAATAAACTCAAGAAAACCAATGTTTCTCTCATTACAATGCAAATTTAAGCAGCAAAGTATCCAAAATTTAATAGTACCCTCTACTTTATTATGAGTCTGCATAGATGAATTACTAAATAGACCTACTGGGCACAGAACCAGGGGCCCAAAGGATCAGACGACCCCTAAGCTACAACCTGTGTGGAAACATGACTTTTAATTACTTGACTGTATGTCAAATTAGTTTGGTCACCAGGAAAAAAATCTTTCAATTCAGTTTCAAGATGGTACAACAAAGAGGCAGAGACACCATCATAGAGGTTGTTTAGACCCTCATTTTTGGTCCTACTGATCCGTACAAACCTCAGACGCATTGTCGCATATTGTGATTACAAATGGGAATTTAGGTTACACTGTATTTACAGATTATAAATTAAAAGAATATTTTTAAGGATCCAAATTTTATCAAATGTGTATTTTAATGACAAATAATGTAATATTCTTCTAGTCAGTGTGCTTATTATTATTTCAGCTTTATTGCCAACAGTGTATTTGGATAAATTAATGATGTGAAATAAGTAACTAAAGACGTTTTTGCATATTATCTGTGGACCTGTGCTAAAGTGTAAAAATTATGGAGGTCCTCTGTGATCTTAATCCTATTATTAAAAAAATATTAAAATTCCATTGCAAACCACCTATCCTATTTCAGAAAACACAGACATCCTGTGACAATATTACTATTAGATGAACTGACAGCGCTATGATTTAGTGGGATCTGCAACATTTTTTGTTTCTGCCATGCATTTATATCCTGCTTGAGGACAATGAAGGCTAGGGTTGGAGGTTGAAAGTTGGGGTTAGTTAGTGTTTTGAATGCAGATTCAAGAAGCTAATCTCATGACATAGCATGGATACTCGCTGAAAGAGCAAAGGTAAATCCTTCAGAAAAGCAATCTCAAAAGATGATGAGAGGGATGACAGGTATGACAGCTACAGAATAGAACATTTTTCTATCTTTCAACAGATCTCTGTAAGTGGTGAGTCTGCCCTTGACATCAGAAACTGGCAATAATCTCAAACACCAAAAAAAAACAAAAAAACACATGCAATACAGGAAGCACAGTTGTGACGGTTATCATGATGACGGTAATCACCAGAAGTCCAAAGGTTATATTATTCCAGTGCAAACAGTGCTTAAGTAAAAATAATTAATGGTATTATTAAGAAGTATCAACAACATAATAACACAAAGAATGTAATGGGTTTTCTTAGTAAAAAGGATTTTCAATATTGTTAATACATTTGTTTATTAGGGATTTGGAGTTTCAACTTGGGGCCCGAGGAGTTGGACATGACATGAAAAACAAAACAAAACAAAAAAATCAAAAGAATTATATCACAACAAGACAAAAAAGCTCCATACAAGACTCATTTTTAGTATATTCTCATTGTGTATCTTACTTTCTTTCACCAGTACACCAGTTACCCACTCCAGACTCCTCCAGTTACCCTCTGAGTTCTCTGAAGGAAACGCTAAAAGACTCAGGTTTAAATTATTGAGATATCCTCTAATTACAGATACTAGCCCTGCTGCTCACTGCCTTTGTGCAATCCTTCCTCCCAAAGCATGGAGAAGGCTCTTTTTAAAGTTCATTCTTTGTAGCTCTGTAGCACTTCTCTGCTCCATACGTCAGTTCTTGTCTTTCTGTTCTCCTCTGACTCTGACAGTGTCTCACTCTTTGTTACTTCCTGTAGGGGGATATCACAGCTTTAGCAGGAGGATGAGGGGGAGGGACAAGGTTGGATGAGATTCCATTGATCAGTGGTGCTTGACTAGTGAATTCTTTTGATCAGGGCAAAGGGACATTGTGGTTTAAATCATCCTGTCGCGCTTCTGTCATTTTCTGTTACATTTTTAACATATTGCCTTTATGGCTATTCTTTGCTTCTGTGCTCAACTTTCAGCTTTTAAGAAGTCTTTGTATGTGTGTGTGTGTGTGTGTGTGTGTGTGTGTGTGTGTGTGTGTGCATATATACAGGGTGGGGAAGCAAAATTTAAAATATTTTGAGGCAGGGATTGAAAGACAGTGTATGACCAGTTAGTTTATTGAAAGTCATGAGAATTTATTTGCCACAAGAAAATTTACACAATAGAAAATGTTTTTATTCTATGTGTCCTCCTTCTTTCTCAATAACTGCCTTCACACACTTCCTGAAACTTGCGCAAGTGTTCCTCAAATATTCGGGTGACAACTTCTCCCATTCTTCTTTAATAGTATCTTCCAGACTTTCTCGTAATAGTTTTGCTCATAGTCATTCTCTTCTTTCCATTATAAACAGTCTTTATGGACACTCCAACTATTTTTGAAATCTCCTTTGGTGTGACGAGTGCATTCAGCAAATCACACACTCTTTGACGTTTGCTTTCCTGATTACTTATATGGGCAAAAGTTTCTGAAAAGGTATGGATAATAGTGTTAGGTATGATTATGACATCAATATATGTTTGGTTTCAAAACAACTGATGTAGTGCCTGCTGAGAAAAAAACAACTAAATGTTCATTGTAAATTTTGCTTCCCCACCCTGTATGTGTGTATGTATGCGTGTATATATAACTATAAGAGCTTTCTTGACCAAAAAGATGCATTAGGATTTAATTTCCTTATTACTTACCCTATAACTCTGTCATATTTGTGCTATACACAGTTTGTTGTTTCAGTTTTCATTGCAGTGCAGTTAAGATGAATGACGCGGCAAGTTATTTCAAGTTTTAAGTGTCTGCTAAACCCACCCCGAAGGTGTCTGTGTGGCAGTGATAAAATCAAGGAAATTAATTAACTTTCACTGACCCAACCAGAAAATTAGATGAGAAAAGCAAAGTAAGACAAATGCTCAGCAGAGCTCACTTCCAGTGTGTGTGTTCAGTTTTCGATCACACTAATCACCATCATTCTGATCTGTCTGGACAAACAAGTACAGGGTTTTGTCACAATTCAAATGCTTTTCAGTTGATTTAACCCGTCGTCAGCATCCAAGAAGACCTCCTGAGGACCCGAATGCTGCATAAAGGGTTTATTCCTAAATCCAGAAGTTTTTTTTTCTTTTTCAATTTGTACTATTCTTACTTTATCTGCTTTTTTTAATATTATACACTCAATGCTTCACAAGAAAAGAAAATGAAATAACGTCTCCGGATTGTAAAGCTGAAAAGCCTTTTGATTTTAATTGCCTCGGGAATAATATTTGAAGACACCGAGCACTGTTTAAAATCAGGAAAGTGAAAGATCCTTGAAATATTTAACCTGCAAAATGTATTAAAACTGCATGTTACGCTGGTCTACAAGTAGTAAATGGAGTGAAAGTCAAAAACCCTGCTTGGCTGTAGTTTCCAAGATACAGTCATGGGTCAAAATGTGAAGTTCTGAGAATTAATGACCGAATGGATATTACTCAAAAGGAATGTTAAGATAGAATAGAATACAATAGAATAGAATAGAATAGAATAGAATAGAAGATACTTTACTCAAATCACAACACTACAAATAGTATACAAGGTGGGGAAGCAAAATTTACAATATTTTGAGGCAGGGATTGAAAGACAGTGTATGACCAATTAGTTTATTGAAAGTCATGAGAATTTATTTGCCACAAGAAAATTGACATAATAGAAAATGTTTTTATTCTATGTGTCCTCCTTCTTTCTCAATAACTGCCTTCACACGCTTCCTGAAAGTTGCGCAAGTGTTCCTCAAATATTCGGGTGACAACTTCTCCCATTCTTCTTTAATAGTATCTTCCAGACTTTCTCGTAATAGTTTTGCTCATAGTCATTCTCTTCTTTCCATTATAAACAGTCTTTATGGACACTCCAACTATTTTTGAAATCTCCTTTGGTGTGACGAGTGCATTCAGCAAATCACACACTCTTTGACGTTTGCTTTCCTGATTACTCATATGGGCAAAAGTTTCTGAAAAGGTATGGATAATAGTGTTAGGTATGATTATGACATCAATATATGTTTGGTTTCAAAACAATTGACGTAGTGCCTGCTGAGAAAAAACAACTAAATGTTCATTGTAAATTTTGCTTCCCCACCCTGTATACAGCTATATATTAATATAAAATCCGCAAAGTGATATAAAAAATTCCACAGCAGTAAAGTAAAATAAAAAAAGAAAAGCTTAAAATGAAGCCAAATCAAATCAAAATAATTATTGCACACAATCTAGTCCTTATTGGGGGACGTTTGCCTCAGAGCCACCAGATCCACTTCAATACACTGTCTGTACATTACTATATATTCACTTTTTAGGTTCTTTCTAGTAGAGGATTTCTACATTTATTGTACAGATGTACATAAACCAATAAATATGTGTAATAACACTTCATCATATACATTGAAAACATTAGCAAACTGGCACTTTCGTCATATATTTTCTATTTCATCTTATTAAAGTTTGTAAGATTTAGCACATTTAATCTCTAAGGCAGATGATTTCTAAAAAAGAAACAAAAAACCAAACCAAACAAACAAAAAACAAGAAAGAAAGAAATGCAGACAAGTGTTAAATTGGTTAGTAAAGTCCATTTTGTGTTGGCCCTTGAGTATCAGGCAGCAGTTTCAAGAAGTAATTCTGATGGTTTGCTAGAGGCTTAAAAAACACATTTTAAAAATATTTGGAAAAAAAACCAACAACATTGAAATGCCACATGCCAGAATAGATATAAACAACTCAGAGATATCAAGACCAGTCTGACTCTTTTCTCTCCCTTCTGTCTTTGTCACACTCCAGCACACACACAGACAGTGCCCAGCCTGCCAAAAAATCTCAAAACCCATCAGACATCAAATGCCAAAGTTGAGAAACAGTCAGATGAAATTTGCTTCACAGAGTTAATTAACTTAATCAAACAACTAAAACAGACAGCGCACACCTCCGCCAAGGCCACACAGAAATAATAAATACACCAAACATAATCTCAGTGGCTCAGGTAGTCAGTTCTGAAGATCACAATCTCTTCTTCACATTTTCTTTATCGTTGCTTTGCTTATCAGAAAAAAAACATGTCATTACATTTAGAGGGGATATAACAGGGGAGAGAGGGTTTTGAGTAGAGTGAGAAACCTGACACAGTAGAGTGGAACCGCACAGTCTTTTGACTAATATTGTAGGTTTCCACTGAATAAAACCATGACTTGACGCTCTGACGGCTCTTCTCATCTGGATCAACATAATGAAAAGATCCACAGAACCGCTTAGTGCAGCTCAACCGTTTACTTCAGCACAACACATTTAATCAGAACGAATCCCCCTTTCAAAGCATTCGAAATACTGAATGAAAATATTTTCAGAAAAGTGAAAGAAAGGAGGGAAAATTGCAGTTCCATCCTCCTGCTTCAGATTCAATATTCTGTATTCACAGTTACAATAATTACCACCTATTCACTAGTATAACTGTTTAAAGCTTCTGCATGTATATCAGTGTTTTTCAACCTTGGGGTCACCTGGAATTCAAAGGCGGTTTCATGAAATTTCTAATAATTGATAAAAATAAGAAAAAAAAAACGTACTACTAAAAAATATATGGTGAGTTGAGAGAGACATTCACAATCCATATAAGACATGACAAACTGTGAAGCTGAAACTGAAGCACTGTGGTACTGTTTATCTGTCAAATGTTCATTGTGGTCAGTTTCAGATGCTGCAGCTCTTTCATAATTCATAGTTTGAGTTCTTGTTTGTTCAGTATTAATTGTCAGCCTTGTAAATACACTGCACTGACTGTACATATCCTGACCAAGGAAAATAAAAGTCTCCCTTTCTGCAGTAATCTACACCTGGCTTTTCTGCCTCCGTCCATAATAATATACATTACATAGACAAAATGTCATCTAAAATTAACATTTATTTGCAACATAGTATAGCAAACTAGTACATGATCAAAAACTAATTAATTTTAGCAAAACAACAGTCTCCGTTTTGAATGTCTGGGGTCGCTAGAATTTTGTGATGTTAAATGGGGTCACGAGCCAAAAAAGGTTGGGAACCACTGATGTATATGATATTTAGTGACATCTAGTGGTGAATCTGGAGACTGAATTTACTAATCCCGCCAACCTCAACTATGGTGGTTGTAAAAAAACAAAAAAAACAAACAAACAAAAAAAAACGATTACAGGCAAACTCTGCTGATAGCTCTGGTCTGCACTCAAATATAGCAGATGATTGTAATGCACCTTCAGCCTCAATGCCATATGCTATAAAACAGACAACAGAATAAGTATAAATAGTCCACAGAAACACTGCCCCACGGTGGACATGATGAACAGTGACTATCCTCCCTCTGTACGTATGAATTTTAAAACTCATTTTCATGTGATTATACACTAACGACACATAATAATGTCACACAAATACAATAACACTACAACATTCAGCTATGCAATCTACTTACTACAGTATAATGTGCATTTATGATAATATAATGTATAATAATCTGTTTATATTTCATTTCTATTTTATGTTGATTAATTTCTAAGTATTTTTTTTATTATTCATACTTTGCTCTGCTGTTTTCTATTTTAAATGTTTATTTATTTATTGGTTTATTTAATAGGGACCATGCACATTTATGAACGTTGCTGTATAAAAAAAATACACCCACGTAAATATGCCAGAATTAGTAAAAATAACTACTTTTCATCTGCAGTCCCTCGGCAGGTGACAAAAGCAACACATAAAACAGCCACCATTAATACATCACTCATTTGCTATAAATTAAAAAAAAGTAAAAATACACATAATGATGACATAGACATCATCCAAAAAAAACAAACTAACAAATAAACAAAAAACAATTAGACATAGGATGATCACAGGGGCATTAGACTATACATTCACCTCTATACTTGACATACAACTAAGCAGAGAAAGTGTATGTGTGTGTTTTTAAAAGTTCATTTCACTATCAGTCCTGTGGATCATAATTTAATTTATCATACTAAATGTTGAATGACAATAAAGGATCTTGAATCTTGAATATTAATTCTGACATTACATTTATGCAGTTAGATCCTCCTAAATTCCTCTAACTCTTACACACCGGACCCTTAAGCACTAAGAGTACAGCAACTTATTGCAATACTTTAACTCATAAAAACCCAAACATCCACCAGCGACCAAAAGCATCAGATCATCTAAAATGTTTAATACCTGTTGATCCATTAATCCAATCAATACATGTAAATAATTAGTGGAAAATGCAGTTTGTCATCTTTTCATGGTCATCAGATATGACCCATTCGGACGTGGAAATACTGTCATCTTCTACAACATTGATTCACCAGTAAAACACATGGAGTTTGATCAATGACAGTGGATGGATACAGTTTTTTCATTTAGTAATATATTTGCTCAAAAAGTCACTTTTTCTTCTGTTTTCTTTGTTTTGATGTAATAACCTTGAATTTAGTCAGAGTTTTCATGAATATCAAAGTAAGTATAGGAAATTAAATACAGGAAAATACATGATTTACAGTGAAAAATGCAAAGTACATAAGATAATATTAAAACGAATGGTGGTAACTCACTTAAGAAAGGTTAAATAAAGAGAACAATTCATTTGGGAGCTGTCACAAAAGTAGCACTGGGTCTTTGTGCTTTAATAATTAGATGTAAATAAATCAACTAAGGCCATGTCCACAAGGAGATGAAAACAATCTGTTTCTTTTTCATTTTAAGAGCATTTTCCATAAATATGGCATCATCTCTGTCCACAAAACCAAAGAACAAACTGCATGTCAGGCCAGTAAGTGTCACTGCCACAGTAATACACAAAAACAAAGAACAAGAAGATGGCAACGAATATGAATTCACATGCAGGAACAAGAAGAAGTGGAGCTTTAGTGTCATTATTTCAAAAAATTTGCATATGGTTGTAAACAAGAGAAATGCAGAGGTGGTGTTTCAAGATTTATTCACTCTGGGATGTGGTTTAAGAAATGAGAGTTTTCGAGATCCCACGGAGATGAAACGCCCATACCTTAAAAAAAAAAAAAAACTTTTGCAAATACTCCTAAACTTACCTAAGGCCCCTCTGAACCATGCAAGTATTCACTGCTGTTCTTTAGAAATCAAATAACTATATATTAATTAGTGCTGTCAAACAATTTACATTTTTAATCAGATTAATCACAGGGTTGCTGTGGATTAATTTCAATTAACTGCGATTAAATATTCATTTTTAATCTATATTAATCACGTTTTGTTTTGCATGAGCAAAGTGACTTCAAGAAAGAACGGAATATATATATACTTAACGTGTTTGTGCAAGCTGGGTGACGCGTTAGCCAAAGTGCTAGCAGAATCCCAGACTAATGTAGGCTTCGCATTAATGTTGATGGACACGCTTCAGTAAAAAGAAAACTCCTTCCTGCAGAGTGTGTATAATACTTTATGCCAGTTGATTGTTCCATCTTTTTAATTTTTTTTGGCACTCAAATTTCCCATCCAGAGGGCCAACATGCTGTTTAGTGTCTTCCATCTTTATGGGTTGGTTCTGCTGCCTGTTACTACCGGATCAGCTGCCCATTTGTTCATGCACAACAATAACTTGACTTGGACAAACTGCCCCAAATGTGTTGACAGAGATGTCCAGAGTCATTCTGCGCTGCAGATGAGTAAATTGGGTTAAAATTTTTAAACAGATTAATCATGATGATGGATTAATCTGTGTTAATGTGTTAATTTTGACAGCCCTGATATTATTATAAATGAATAGTAAATTATTCATTTACATCGGAGAATGACACACACTCAACACTATATTGATGTTTTCTCTTCTCTGAAAATAAAGTAATGTTAAAATGGTGTGTTTCATGTGTTGAGACCAGCTTTAACTTTCTTGTCCAGCGAACTGATGAAATTACATTTGATTTTTCACTGCTCCTCTTATTGCATTTCTATTGCTGAGCTGCTGAGGGCCATCCCAGATCTTCTTAAATTACCAAAAAAAAAAAAAAAAAAAAAAATCAAATATCCCGTAACTGATGGGATTGCACATTGGCACATTATTGAATGGAAGCAGTGAGGCTTGTCTTTTAAAATATTAATCTGCTAATAAATGTTAATACTACTAGTGAAGAGGAATTAACGTAAACTTGAGCAATAACAAATTGAATGATGCCCTCAAAATGATGCAATTTGGACGCAATTCATAATATGATTTTAGCAAACTACTGCATATGAAGCAATAACCAGAGAGAGAAAGAGACTGAGGCACAGAGGAAATTGAGAAAATGTCTTTTGGTTGAGTCTCTTTCATACCTTGAAAAAAACAGATTTCAGTTAAGTAGGACTTATTAAATAACTGCCACAATTTGCCTGTTAAGAAAAAAGAAATACAGCTTAGTCTGTTTTTCTCTTCCTAGACTTTTATGTTCAAGTGTTTTCTTTTTAACCAAATGAAAGCATCAGCGCTGTAATTTCCCATGGAATAATAAATCACCTCTACCCTGGAGACAGACATACACGGCATGTGTGATGGATAGCCAGGCTGTTAAAATGTGAAAACCCGCAGTTTGAACGCTGAACTACAATGCGGCACTAGTGCCTATGCCAAGAGGCATGTTGCCAAGAATGAAACTACCCATTATCATGAGAAATAATCTTTGGAGAAAAGGGTGATTTAAAACAATGTTGCTTTAGGGAGATGACAATGATGGCATAATGAGTGAAGACAGAAAGGCAAATATGTTATGTCAAGGACGTAAACACAAATAGGTGTGCTATGGGTAAATACAATCCATTTAAGTGAGTGATGAGAGGAAAGACATATGATAGAAAAGTGCAAATAGTGAAATATTACAACAGCTTGGGAAAACACACATTAACTAGGGGTGACATTAGGATGTGAGAGCCAGAGAAAGGCAGGTAAAGGGAAGAGGGGAAAAAAAGGGAAGCGCATGAAAAATAGTTATTCCTTATAATGGAGTGAGGTTATTATGTGGTTGTAACATCTGACTGCACTGGAGAAGTTGTGGGAGGCTGAAGAGCACGATGGGGTTGTTGGGGCGTAAAAGGCAGGGAATGTATCTACTCTTCTGGGGTAAATTGTCTGTGACTGCTTTGCGTGTCCATCATTTCTCTCAATGGTCTAATTACAGTCGGTTCCACCTGGCTACACTGCTGCGTCCTCGTCAGCGTACAATGATGGTAATGTACGACCACGCCGGGATTCAGAGATGAGAAGTTAAAGCAGGGAATAATTGCTGTTTGCAAATAACTACATTCATTTATTTTTCTCTGAGTTCCTGTTAGTTGTATCCAACAAACTGTGCGACTCGTATCAGCGGCTGCTTTTCAATTACTGCAAAATCTCTAAGAAGTGTGGTTTTATTAAATTCAATGACATAAATCATTCTGATAGAATTTTTTAAAAAAATCCCCAATATGCCAGTCGTACTTTATCTAGAAATATTATTTTTTTTATTGGGCATCATTATCTGAGAGTTTTCTTCAGGCAGGGTGTAAAATTTGTGTGCAATGTGGACCCTTATTTAAGCAGCAGCTCTCTTTTAAAATCTTCTTAAGATCTAACAGAAATGCTCCAAAGACAAGCCACAGTGAGACGCCTCTTTCTTCACACATTCATGAAAAAAAAAAAAAAAAATTGTCACTTTTCTTCTATCAAAATAATGACGGAGACACAGCCTGCAAAAACAGAAGCGTGAGGCTCACTTCATCACGTAACACATTCTCGCTTTCAACTCCAACTTCCTCTCATCATTACCCCTGAAACTCATTTTAAAGCTGTCATTCAGGATAATTCAGTGCTACATTAGGACTTAAACATTTCATCATTCGAAAAGCAAACAGCTGTCCGAACCAAATTGGAATTGGCAATGTATTTTATGTGATAGGGAAAACAAAAATTAAAAGTCATCAGTGGTGTCTTCTGTTGCTAACGCTACTGAAGCTCAGTATGATAACATATTTGGAGACGCTGAACTGAAAAACACACAGACCTGCACAGCCATTCAGATGGCAAGTGTGAGATGCTTGCACACACACAAACACACACACACAAATGATGTGCAAAATAATTAGTCATTACAATAGCTTATTATTTTCAGACTTTAGGCCTAATTGCGCAACAGGGGATGACGCTCCAAATTGTTGAAGCTCTCATTGCCATTACCATGTCTTTTGTGGGCTCATTAGTAAGAGAATGTATTTGTTTCAGTTGTCTATGAAACCACGGCCACCTCAGTTGAATGACAAGCACTCCACATCAAAATGCACGCTGAGCATTTGCTCGGCATTACAGCTTAGCTTTGGCAATCGCCCTTGAAAATAGTGATTAACTTATTACAAATCCTGACAGTTATGACTGAGTGCAAAGATTAAAGCAGTGACAAGTGACAGCCCTTAAAAATTAAGCAACAGCGATGATTTAACCAGACAAGCACAACATGTGTTGTATATTTCATAATCTGTCCAGATCACTTCATCAGTTTCAGTATACGCGTAACTGAAGACAGATTACGTTTTGTGCTCCTGTAACAGGTAGGAGAGAGGATGTAAACACAGAATGACAAGCTTTTCAACTGTAGCTACTGTCAGAGCGGGAACATGCCAATAAATTTAACACCATCTTCTCATATCAAAGACAGTTTGATAGGGAGCGAAAATCAGTGCTTCAAAGTTACACGTGTCTAGACTTTTTTGACAGCAAACTTTTAAGCCGCCTTCAAATTTGGGACAAACGCTTTTTTTTTTTTTTTTTTTTTTTTCTTTAACTGAGAGACAACACTTTGTGTCACGTTTCAGCAAAGTCAGTTACTCACAAAGAACTCACAAAGGCCTTTCCCAAAAGTGACTCAGTCGGCACAACGTGGTGTCACTTCAAATTCAGATTGAGACTGTTCCAAGACTCTAGATTGAAAGCTTCTTTTATGAAAGTGAAAATCCATTAAGGAAGAAAGCTCTTCCTCTGAGGAGGCATCAGTCATCCAGGGCTGAGCTGCAGAGAATCAGGAGACTACAAATGATGCGCTGCAAAGAATACCACTTAATACCACTATTGGGTTTATATTACATTTCCTTCAGCGCTGTATGCACAAGACTACAACGCATTTACAGCCAGTCTCCCAGCAGGTGGTTGCTATGTAACTCTTATTTCACTGATTGATTTTAAAGTCAGTGTGAGGCGAGCATGCATATAAGGTGTTGAGGACAAGCTGAGATAAGGTTTCATGAGAGGGATGAAATAGTGTTTTAACTGTGGGAGGTGAGACAACAGAATCAAGTAAGCATTTTATAACCCGAGCACCTCGCCTAATGAAATACTGCCATGTGAGACATTTATTGCTGTGAACTTTAAATTATCCATGGAGCCATTTGGAAGTCAGATTTCCGGCTTGTGTGAGTAAGGACATATTTTATGGCCTTCCCCTTCACATCCCCACTTGAGAATTGAATTTGGTGATATTACACAGCACATGTGACTTGTATTGGGTTTGCAAACAAACAAATGACATGCTATTTTTGGCTATTAGGTCCAGTGTCGGTTATACCACTGTCCTGTCCTACTACAACTGTGTTAGAAAACAGTGTGACTCTGCTGTGTAACTGATCCTAATCTTGCCAGAGTACAGAGCCATTTACTGAATAGCACTTCGTTATAAAATATATCTTTGCTTGCTCATGTCTAAGTTATGCCAAGTATGGGCCACCCAAACAGAGCATGAAAACATGGCTTTGTTGGAATGTTCTAATAAGGTTAACCAAATTCTGAAAGCCTTAATGACCACTATCACCCTGTGGAAAATTCTACATTATGTTGTTTGCAAAAGCATCAAATTAGCTAAATTAAAATATTCGTAATACTTTTCAAATCAGATCAGATCCGAGCAAACACCAAGACTCTGATTAGAACTGTGAATATTTGATCGTCATTTAAATTCTTGCGGCGTAACATAAAATTATATGCTTTTAGGTCACACATGGTTTTACAGATGATGTGATGGCAAGAATATGACCTCTATTTCTTTAGTGGGTCCATATGAACAAACTGGAAACTGACTGTAAAGGAACACCTATTAGTCATGCCCTAGTGCACAAATCTTACTCTACAACAGAGGTTTTATCACCTTTTCATTAAAGTCCAATTGATTCCACAGACTGTACAGTATGTCTATCTCTTTCCTTTCTACTTAGAATGTGATGGCATATACATATACACCATAAACGTGACAGACAGCTCTATCTTTTTTTTTTTTTTAGATCTTACAGAATCATGCATACTTATCAATGAGTCGGACACTGCGGACAGAGTGCAGTTACAAAACAGAGCTGCACGCTCCTCTTCTGCTCTCATCTCTCGTCTGATGAACTCTGTCTGAGTGGTTCTTTGTTGCTATCCTCCCTTTCTCTGCTTCAAGGTTTTTGTGTTTTTTTCCCATCATCAGTGTCTTTCTCTTCAGTTCAGTTTTCTCTTGATCGCCCTCCTGCTCTTCACATCCCCATTCTGTCACCATCTTTTACTCTCCCTCTATTCACAAGCATTACTGAAAAGCTCTATTTCTTTCCTTTTTCTTTTTTTTTTTTTAACCGCTTTAGTTGTTTAAACTGCCTACTATCTGGACAGGAAGTGCAAATGTTTTCTCTAACAATGCTGAAATTCTAAATAAAAATATAAGTGTGCTTTGAAAATCAATGTGTCTGTCCTCTTGACTTATCATGTTGGGGGTTTGATACTGGTACAAGTGTTAAATACATTAAAAAAAAAAAAAAAAAACCTCATCACTGTTGTTCTTCTCCACTTTCTGAAGGGCGAATTCATTAGCATGGTTCCACTAGCACTTCGAGGTGCTGGCTTTAGCATTATGTTGTCCAGGTGAAGCCATTAACGCCATATCACAGAGGTGTTTCTCTGTCATTGGCAACTTGCAGAGGTGGCCATCAGAATTCGCATCAGATCAAAGCTCATCGTCTCTGCTTTTGTCTCTTTCAGCTGCAGGTGCAGGTGCAGAATCAGTAGACATTATTGTTGCTGCTTATGTCGCTGAAAAGAAGATTTCCAATCTTACTGGGCCCGCTTACGTAAAAAGAGATGCTTTGCAGAGAAACGGAAGCAAAAACAAAACAAAACAAAAAAAAAAAAAACAATCTAAGCTGCAAACCGAGGAAATGGGAAAGAAATCTATTAGGCAGTTAGTTGTCGGCTGTTTCACTGATGTACTGTGAGGGGAAATGTGTTCTGATGCAGGTGAAAGAACTCATACAAGGTAGATTCTGACAAATTCTAATTCCTTAATGACAAGAACTGAAGGCAAAGTCATTTTACTTTTAATTCATCCTGACAAGGGGCAAACAAATTCTTATCATTAGAGATAAATTGTACAAAATGTCAGGAAATTAAGCTAAAGGAAATTAAAGGAAACTCTGACCTTATGTTCACACAGAGCGCAACACAATCAGTGACTCATTAATTTCCTAAGGTGCTGGGAGTCTAACTCAGTAGATGAGCGGATGTCCAATGAGTTTGTCAGCTGTGAACAGTGAGTCAAGCCATCTCAACTACAAATCAAGACTTTATCCTTTCTGAGACTTTATATGGATATTCAAGGTTTCTCAACCCTCTACGAAACAATGACCGCAAATATGTACAAGAGAAAACTTCCCTTCAGTGTTTGTCTTTTCTTAACCATTAGAGGATATAAGGAGGGCTGCAAGATGAAAAATCAAACCACTAATGTCAGTGGTTTGATTTTACTTATAATTAAATAATTATAACTTAACTTATAATGTCATAAGTTATTTAAGTAAAACACTTTGCACAGAACAAATTCATTGAAAAGACAAAAACAATCAATGCATTTAAAGTAATCTCAATACTTTCAGTCTCAGACCCAAGTTGACCCATAACATGAATGGAATATCTTTACCTAATAGGGATAAATGATCAGCTGGGTCCAGTATTTTCAGCTAAAATATATATCCAAATAAGGACGAATGCTGCATATGGAGCAATTATTTTTGGCTGGTGATTAGTAGGCATTTGGTGCATCAGCAAAGACTAAATAAACTAATGTATTCTTTATATTTTTAATGGTTTTGGAAAATAACAAGGAAATAACAAGCTGTGGCATAGAGGAATAATGTAATATTTTTTAGAAACATCATATGTCTTTTGGTTTAGTTTCACAAATCCTCCAAATTTCATCTTTAAAGGTTCAATCTGTAAAATATGACCATGATTGTGTGCTTACATGCAGTTGGTGTCTCATTTGTCATTTGTTGACATTCAGTCATTTGTTGACATTAGCTGAATCCATTTCAAGCTAACAGTAGCTAGTGCTGCACATTGGAACCGCTAATTGATGATGAGGATAAGGATATTTGCAGAAAAAACTAAATAGAGATCAAACTCTTATTATGAATTTAGACAAGTTGTTAGCTCAGAAATGGAGTTAGCTAATGTCAGCAGACTACCACCACTAAACAGACTCCAATACAAACTTCCCAGAAGTACATGAGCATGATAGGGGTCGACCGATTATCAGCTTCGATATTTGTCCTTTTGACCATTATTGTTATCGGCTTTTTAAAGTGTCTGATGGCCGATAAGATGGATCAAACTGAAAATGGGGTTATTTGGCTCTGATGCAGCTGGCTGTTTCAGCTCCGAGCATTGTCCCTCTCACCGCACGATCTGATTGGTTACACAGCACATGCCAATCAGTAATGCAAGCACTGCTGATTGGCATGTGCCGCGTGTGTGAAAACTGGGCAGTAGGGATGTAACGATTACCGGTATAATGATAAACCTGCAAATGATAAAATTGCAGATGGTTAGTATTACTGTTTAAATTCTAATTATCATGATAACCGTGTTTGATTACCGCACTTTTAGGGGAAAAAAACGCCTATGTAAAGCTATGCTTTTATGTCAAATATTTGAGTATAGCTTTAATTTATTACAATTTTAATTTTATATACCTAATATCTGAAACCAATATTGACTTTTAAAGTCTTTGAAAAGGTTCGTTAAGCATCTGTGTGTTATTTATGCAATAAATTATATACATTTTTCAAAATGGATTTTATTTTTATTTTTTTTGTTTTCTGTCCTTTTATGTTGATATAGTAGGTTAAAGTGAAAAAATAATAGGCAGATGAGACAGATGAAGTTGTGCTGAAAAAAAAAGATACCAAACATGGGTATAGTAAACATTTGTGTATATAGTATATAAAGGCAAAATCAAAAGTACTGAAAAACGGCCTAAATGGGCTCAGAGCCCTAAGGGTTAATATTTGAATGTTTCTGCCAACAGAAGGTACATTGTGTCTATTATTTTATTTGGGTTGTTTTTTTGTTTTTTTTTAATACAACTTGGTTCAATTATTTCAGTGTGTGTATCGGTACTTTTTGAACATTTTGAGCACAATTTCAATAATACCGTGATAATAATGATAAGTGTGGTAATTTTGGTCACAATAACCGTGATATGAAATTTTCATATCGTTACATCCCTACTGGGCAGACAAACAGTGGAGAAGCCGGCCACTCCAAACAAGGTGTACGTGAAGATAAGTTCAGGCAGAAGATTTTGCCAAAGTTGTAATAAACATCACAATCCTCTACAACCCATGGCTCCAAATAATGTTACTGACAGTCCCAATATATGAATGCAATAAGTGAAAGTACTGTGAAGAGAACTCTTAGTGACCAGCTTTTTCCATGTAACTTAGCTTTGAGTACCCCTACCTCTTCTGTCTATATTAGGTCTCTATTCAAGTGTGATTGGGTTCATGTTGTTTTGGGTTCATGTTGAAACATGTGCAAAGAAAAACCGAAGCCAAATTCCTTATATGCGTTCACATACTTGGCCAATAAAGCTGATTCTGATTGATTCTATCACTCATTCATTCTATTACTCTATCATTCTATCACTATGAGACTGCTTGGTAATCATAACGATGGGGAAATAGTCTATGATAGTTGTAAGGTGTGTGTGTGAGAGTAAAAACCTGCAATAATTTCAGGTTGGTTATTGGAGGGCTGATAAGCTTAGCCTTTCTCCTCCTCTGTCTAACTACAACGAGACGGTCAGTGGATTATAGCATTGATAAGCGTGCACAGTGCTCATTAATGGACACTTATAAACATGCCAGTGTTTGCCAAGCCGGCTAACTTACAACTGCAGTCAACTGGCATTGTGTAATCTATGCTGGGATAGTGAAGTGTGTGTGAAATTAGAAGCTGTAGAGGAGCGGAGTGACAGAAAACAGTTGGGAAATGTTTAACAACTCTCATGATCCCAGTATATTTTACTTTACTTTTTTTTGTTTTGAGAGATCCCGAGTGTTAGAAAATGACATTGTTAGATGAAGTGTGTCTGAAGCTCTCTTTGATAGTGTCTTGTAAGAGGAGTAAAGGAGCATGATGTTGTTTAGACATAATGTAAGGGCATGTAAGGTCTATAAGGACCACATGGAGTACAGTGTTCAATGATCACTAAGCTCTCCTACTGTGACTGTAGTTTTCTTGTTTTTTTTTTAGTTATAATAAGTCAGTAACAGTAATTAGCAGCTGAGTAGCCTAGTTTTGAATGACAGGGCCCCTGCTATCATATGCAGTTAAAATATAATATCTATGATGACTTATTTACTTGTAAAAAGTATGGAGTTATTTATTTATTTTCATTTTAATTTATGATATGCTGCTGAGCCAGGGAGTTCCTGGATTTAGTTTTGTTAAGTGAAAAATAAACATGTTGAACAGCATTTAAACAAAGTTAATGTTGGTGTTTGTATAATTAAAATTTTTGACACCAAGATTTTAATTTTTACAGCAAATGAATATCGGCTCCAAATATCAGTTATCCGCCTTCATGATTACAAATAATTGGTATCGGTATCAGCCCTGAAAAAAACATAGCGGTCGACCTCTAGAGCATGTGCTTATGTGCCCCTTTAATGTTTATTAAATAGCATTTGCAACTGAAGTTATTCATACGTCTGCAAACACAAATTTGCTGTTTGTGCATGTTATAGCTGAACTGCACGCTACTCTAAACTCTTTTCCCTCCTAAGACCCAGCTATGGGTTTTCTGTCCACATTTGTGGACAAGAGTTTCACAACTTTATACAAAAGAAGAAAAGAAAACTGTCCACCACAAAGGACACTCCATAAAAATTTTAAAAACTGCATCTGAAAAAAGTGTTGCATCATGATGTTTCCAATATAGGCACTTATTTAATAAAAAACAGAAAAAGCTTGTACTTTGCTGACATTTCCTGGGTCTCAAGAGGTTAAACCTGTCTCTATCACTGTGAATGCAGAGATAAGATCCTTCTCTCCTCTCAAAAGCTGTTGGTTCTGTCTCGTACTTCAGAATTCTGTGTTCCTCAATATTGTATGCTGACCAATAACAAAGTCCCTGGCCCTGTGACGCTGATGGAAAGCTTTCTGTGCCATCTGGCAGCCATGAGAATTTGTGAAAGCGGATGCATGTGCATGTGTCTGTAAGGTTATTTCTGACTGAAAAGGGCATACGGGACGCTGTGTGAAGCCAGAATGGTAACGACAAGAAAGACGACAGAGAAGGAACTGTAACAGGAAGAAAAACTTATAACGAATGAGACAGAGAGCATGAACTAGTGGAGGATAATGATCTTTTTTTCTTAACTCACTGCCATTTCTCAAAGTAACAACAGGCAGAAATCATGAGTTGTCAGAGGATGGGTTCAGTCTTTCTGCTGAAATCCACATGGGTAAGAAATAATCCACGCTATTTAAATCTTGGCACTGAAATCACATCATATAAGTACTTCTAAATGAGCTGCGGTCTGTGACTAAAAATTAATTTTCATTTAAAGCTAGTACTTCGAACAGATCATGAATATTCAGACATCAGACAGATTGAGATGACCTCAGTCTAAGCGAGTGAAGCGAAATGTTAAAAAGCAGACATGTTTGACCGGGCATAAAATTCCACTTTAACACAACGTTAGTTTTCACAAATAAACTAGGCACATGCTTGGAGATAAAAAATCTATTGGACCCCTGATATAGGGTCTGTTTAGGATAACGTCTTTGTGAAGCTCTACTGGTTACATTCCCTGAGAGAAATCTAAACGAAGGGCATTTACTTAAAGAAATATGGAACTAATGTGAGCATCCCCAGAGAAGAATGGAATAAGCCTCTGGGGAGGTTTTCTCCCACCTAAAGGGAATGGGCTGAATCAATGAAGTGTCATTAATTGCGGGACAGGGTGGTATTCTCAGCTCCAGTAATTCACAGAGGAAATGGCCATGGGCATTATTGCCTCACACAAATCATAGTGGCAGTTAGGTTAGCTGATGGACAAGAGGCAGTCAGCCTTGAATTTTGCCAAGAAATGAACAAGAATGTATACATTAGGAGTGAATCTCCTTTCATATCATCTTTATCCATGAAAAAATCTGTCTAAATTCAATTCACCCCTCTGTCTTTCACATGGGTTTTGGGTGAAGGCTGGAACAAAAGCACAAGGACGGCATATCCATCCATTAAAGTGGGACAGGAAAAGATGAATCAAGACACCGCTTATAGCAATCCACCAGACTGCAATAGAAAATCTGTCAATGTCAAAAGTGGCCCTCCAAACTGCTTTACAATATTTTTTCCATGAATTGCGAGATATAGAAACATAAACAACCAGTCAAACACAGTGGAGGGAAAAATCTACTGCATAATGCAGAACCCTGCACCTCCATCTCCAATAAGTCGAGTTTATTTTTCTTCAGAACACAAGACAGATTACTAGGATTCCAATTACTTATCATATGTTCTTGATTTATTGCAAATGAAAAGTGAAAATTGAACTTGTATTATAGTTTGTTTATTTTTGCTCCAGGCTATGATGCGAAATAGGCAAATCCTCATTCTGAGCGCCTTATCAATGTTTGGAGACAGAAGGAGAGATACTCAGCATGTGCAATCGCTCATGCACCCACACACATACCGGGTACCTCATAAAGTAGGCAGCTTAAGAGCCTATAGCTGCTCAGGCATAACACTTTCCATGCATACAGTTTGGAGAGGAGAAAGGTAATGAGTCAAATTACTTTGCTAAATGGAAGGGTCTGGTGCTCTGGAGTATAACACTATGGAGAGATGACCTCAACAGGGCCTGCACTTTATTCACTTCTCTCTCTTTGCTGATAGGCAGGAGTCAGCTGGGATCTTATCAGCAGGGTTAAACAGGGTGTATCGCTGGCTTAGATGGACTCAAGAGGAAAGGATTAGTTAAAAGTAGTGGTCAAAAATGAAAGATATATCCATGAATAACCTAGTGGCTCCCACCGAGACCGAATGCATCACAATTAGAGGTGGGACAAACTGTTGATACAGGAATTAAAGGAATTAAAAGTTAAAGAAATAAGCCCCAAGAGGCCAAGGTTTACGGGGATTTCACAACAGCTACGGGGGCTTTTAGTGACACCCCTTGGCTGTTGTAAAATCATTGTAAATGACAGCCTTGAGCCTGCCCTGCGATTAACTGGCGACTCGTCCAGGGTGTACCCCGCCTTCACCCATAGGTAGTTGGGATAGGCTCCAGCACTCCCCACGACCCTAGTGAGGATAAAGTGTGTTCAGAAGATTAATGAATGAATGAATCAATCACAGCCTTGTGTGACTTACTGCTTTTGGAAATAGATTACAATGTATTCTTGACCAGGTTTCATAAAACAAATGCATAGCTGCAAAAAAAGTTACAATATCTTGAAGAAAAATCTTTAATCAAAATGTAAACTCAGTGGAGACATTATTAAAAAATGACTGGACTATTAGTTTGATTGTAAAAGTGATATTCACACATGCTGGCCCCCCTCTAAGCAGTTTAGATCATATAAATAAAATCCAGTTTGCTCTTTTTACCTGTACACTGGATCAGAGACCAGACACATGCAGACTGCAGATGGCGGTGGATCCATGACTGTTTCTAATGAACAGGTTAAAGGCATGGAACATATGCAGAACTTTAACAGAACAGCATAGTTGCATTGCTGCTGGTATGAATACATGATGTGAAATATTTGCAGACAAGTATTTCTCCTGTTTGTGTCATCTATTTGTCACACTCCTGGTGTGTATAGACTGTACAATTTTATATGATTACATGATTTCTCTGCCTCTACCATTCTCTGCACTCCTGATATGAACGGTCATGGCCTCATATCTTGGCTTTTTCAGGTCTTCACTCTCATTAATTTCACAGTGTCTTCTTTTTTGTTTTTGTTTTTTACCTCCCTATCTCTATCTCTATCTCTATCTCTATCTCTATCTCTATCTCTATCTCTATCCATCCCATTCCACCACTCACCTACACTTTGTTCAAACCAATTTATTACCACGATCACGCAGAGTGAAAAAAACAAAAACATATATATGATCCTCTGTGAAACTGCAGTCACAAATATGTACACTGTTTGCAAAAAAGTTTGAATAATTTGGTTTTCAGACACATTCCTCTTTTATTCTTATTCATACATATCAGTAATCACCTTTGAAAAGGTGCCATGATTACATACTGAGTCCCACTTACACTTTATCTATCAGGTAGAAATCAAATTGTCACAATAACTTCATAAGACGAGAGAAAAAATATTTTATTCCATCTTTATGGACAACAGTGCATCAAAAAGGCACTCTCGTTTGTACATATTTTCATTTCATCTCTTGACGATTTTTTTTAAACTGACGGTGAATAAATACTTAATTCCTGCTTTGTTCCTTTTTTAGAGATCCTTGTCTTCTTCCACAGACCTTATGATGTATCATAAATGATTGCATTACAATGCAACAGACAATCACTGTATTGTGATACTCAGAGCTGGTTGTATTGTGAAAATTAGTTTAAAAATGTCTGATAAATGCCGGTAATAATTATCTACATTCAGTACATGGATCCATTTTACTGTGATTAAAGAGAATATAAATAAACAGATGAAAAATCTGATAACAATGTTTTTTCTATTGTTATATTGAGAGTAATTACAAAAATTATAGCATTATTTCCATTGATGAGATGATTGAAGAGAAAAAAGAAAGACAGGGATAAAAGCCCGACTGGGGAATAGATAATTGAGCACAATCACTTTATTGGGACTACGTTGATGTAAGGGAGGGAAGTAATGCAATCATTGGCTTTCTGTAGAGTCAGATGCTCTGTGAGTCTGATTTAAACAGCCACATTAGGGTTTTTAAGCACAACTGGACAAGATGGATGGAGTCTTAAACACTGCAAGTTAATTGCTATTAGCCATAAAGACAGATCATTAATCAACACAGATGTGGATAACATGACAGAGTGGGCAGGAGACTGATTCACCAAACAGGAAAATCAATCAGCCTAGACTTTCAGGAATGGTGCGCTTTTTTTTTGCTTTTTTTTTTTTTTTTTTTGTAATAAATGTGTTTGTATCTGAGAGAAGGGCACTGTTGAACTTAATCACCACAGAGTCAAAATAATGATTAATAGAAAATTACTTAAAACATTTAGCTTCAAAGGTCATACATGAGAAAAAACTCTTGGGCTGATTATGCTAATGAGAGCACATTTCCTTTCTGGGCGCTTCAAAGTGAAGCCGACTCAGGTGGATTGATATTCCTGCTTGGTGCGTGGCAAAGAAAACAGGGCTGGAGGGTTAGTGGAAGGCCAGTGTGTGTGTGTTCACATGCGTTGTTCTGTCCTTCTTCCTGTGTGTCTGTGTGTGTCTGCATTTTATATCAGGGTCTGATCCAAGTGCCTCCAGATGCCGCTGCCATTTGCGCGCCTGCCACTCAAATACCACAGCAGAATGCTTACAAGCAGTTCACCTGTATGTCAGTATATCTCAGATGCACTCCAGTAGTAAAGAGTATTAGCACAAAGTGAAGGTTTGTCCACAGTCCAGCCACGATCAGACACAATCGTTAGGCGTGAAATAACTTTAACTAAAGGGAATTATCACCCAATTGTGTTTCGAGATAGATATGTGTAATTAGGATACTAGTAAAATTTTAACTGCCAGGGCTAAAACCCTTAAGGAGATTATTTTAAATCCTGACAAATCAATAGAAAGTAGGATTATTAAGCTTCCCCTTGGGGAATATGATCCCCATATGTGGACTTATCTCATGCCTGTGGAAAAACACAGCATTACACTTTTTATCACTGCAGAGGTCAAATTAGCTTCAGCAGAGATAATGGCTTTTCTTTAAGGACTGGCATGCTGTTAAATTAAGTGCCTAAAGGTTACACCCCTTTAACACGGCGGGTTAATGAAACACACACCATCAGCAGAAGGCAGCAGCTACAGGAGCACTGATTGTCTGTACTTTTTCACACCCATGATCCACCTAACTCAACAACAAAGGTGAAATGAGAAACCAAGAGGGGGATGAGATACTGACATCATCTGACATTTACACTCATCGAGCTGCAAGTCAGTGGATCTCACAAAAAGCCACTTGATTGCAGCATTGGTATTTTTCGCTATTATAATTATAAATTTTAACTCAACTGCAGACTCGCACCTTGACAAAAAGTCTTTATCAACTTCAATGCATTCTAAAATGTTTTGCTTCACTGTTATTTTCAAAGCATTGACTCAAAACCACAAATAGATAAAGTCATGCAATAAAATGCCTTGATGCACATCATGGAGAAATGCATCCGTCCCAATTGCATTGCTGATTCTGGCACAGATTAGCATAGCCTGTAAAGAATTACTGATATCACTAAAACAGGCTATACTAATTAAAGCCAGAATCATCAATTCAGATCTTCTGCTCCGAGACAAGCTAAAGTTGGAAATGAATCAAGCGTTAGCATCAGGAGATGACAAGATGAATAGAGATCAAGAAGAAGCATGTAAGAAATTGTTTCCTTTGAACAAAAAACTGAAAGAAAAACAAATTGAAATTCTCCATTAAATGCGACAAAATACAGCAATACAAGCACTTTGTTATACATCCTGTGGGGGGAAAAAAATACAAAGAAAGAAAAAGAAGTTTCTCTATTTTATTTTTTCATCACAAGTTTAGTGTTTGGAATTACCTGCAGTTTGCAAATCTCTTTTCCAACTTAGAGTGTTCAACACATGGTTCATTTCAGCTCAGAGCAGCACAGCAGCAGTGAAGGGGTCCTCAGGACAGATGTCCCCCCTGTTCTCTAAGCAGCCTTTATCACACAGAAGCCATATCACTGAATTATGCCACACACAATGAAACACCAGGCCCAGTTTTTCAATGACACCCCACTGGCCGTAATGGATGGCCTGGTGAAAGAGAAATGAAGAGAGCACTAGGAAGAAAAAGAGGGAGACAGAAATGAGATGGAAAAGTACGAGAGCAGAAGAGACAGGGAATGAAGCGAGTGGGACAGTCTGACAGAAAACAAATGAAGAGAGAACTGTTTTTTGAGATAAGGAAAACATACATTTAGTTTCATACCTTCCCTCAGCTCCATAACACTCAGTGTAGCCTCAACAAATACAGCAGCATTTTCGTTACTATTTCCTGCATTGAAAATACCACAATGAAAAGGAAAGATGAGTCCAAAGCTCTAATAATGAAGACGCTTTACTGGCTTCAGACTCACAGACTATTATATATCAAAGAGACGGCAAACCCTGGTGTTTGCTTTGCTTTGCTCTCTGAAACCTTTGCGAATAAAACACCTAAACGTATGCCTGTTTGTCAGATTCACCAAGCAAAAAATCTGCAGTCAAGATCGTCTACTCAGAAGTCTCAATCCTTTACTGTCCGTCTGTGGCGTGGCACATGTGGACGCTCTAATAATTCATCATTTTAACGACACAGAAGTAAGATATCGATTCATCACCGCACCATTATGACGCACTCCTGGACTACTATCAGTGACTTTGAAAAGGGGAAAAAAATTCCACAGAGGTTGTGTAAACCAGATAACTAAACTGGTATGACAGAAAACCAAAACACAAAGAGGAAGAATGAGTCTGGAATGCACCAAATGAGCGAGTGGAGTGAATAAGAGAGAAGCTGAACACAATGCCGCTGAGAACCGGAGATGATATCTGGTTACATGTTCGCCTCATCATACTTATTTTCTTTTTGAGGCTGAGTGAGGTTTGTTTGGTCATGTGCAAATGATCTAAAGTGGATCCTTGTTTGGAATGAAATTTAATTTAGCATGTTCTGCTCCTGTAAAATTTCTGCTGACACTGTTCTCTACTTAAATAAGTTTCACTGGGAGTTTGTCCTTTTTAACAAAAACACCATTTTATTACCCTGTTTATTTCATTTGTTAACTAACAGCTAATAAAAATAACTATTTGGTTCATTAGAAACATCTACAGTTACATCAAAACTAGTGAAAACGGCTCAGTGGGAGTAATTCATTTATGACTAAAGCACATTTTGTGTGAGGGAAATGTGGCAGATTAGACAGTATATTGTAGAAATGGATCGCAGTGACAAACAGCTGGTGTTTCTTATAGCACCTAGTTATTATTATTGTATTTTTTTTCATAGAATCATCTAGTGGTGGGGTTGCAGACTGCAACCAAATTAACACCCATCCTCATGCTCTCCTTTGTTAACAGATTTTTTAATGTAATTGCACATTACTGTACAACAAAATTCTCTTTGAGAGGAGTCTTTATGGTCTTTAAGGACAGGAATAAAAAGAAAAATAAATCACACAATGTCTATTAAATATAAAGTGCAAGTGTAAAATGCCAGGATAATAAAAATGATGGAATATTATATTTTATTATGAAGATTTTACGGGCTCATTAAGCTTAAGGAAACATGTATAATTACAGATGATAATACATTAAATTATGCATAATTCTGAATAGTATACAGTTTCCAAATTCTTAAACCTTGGTCCTTGTAGTTTTCAGCAAAAACTCTTAACATTTCTATTGATGATGACTCACTTTTGCAGAGGTTTCATGTAGTCTGTTTCCACTATTATGTTACCTTTTGGTTTGGAACCCTAGGTTTGTCCAATAAGGTTAGACTTGGAAGTCTTGTTAAAATGGCCAGTCAGTTCTCAGACTAAGCCTCTGGCCATTTAAAACTCCGCTCCATAGTTTGAGAAATTGCCTTCAAGCTGTTGTTCAGGGCATCTGTTTGGAGGACAAAAAGACCCTGTGTCTCTTTTATGCAAAGTGCTATTGATGTGTTTAATGACACTTAGCACTCTGGTTGCATTCCTTGCATATTTGCACTCACTTATGAATTTTCATTTCCCAGAACTACAAGTGTGATTTATTTTGATATTGTCCTTTTGTGTATTGTCTCTACGAACGATTGCTGCATAACAAATTTCCTCGAGTGGGGCAATAAAAATAAACCTGGAATATTGAATTTAATATGTGACACTAAACAGTTTTTCTGCTACAAACCGGTTGAATAGAGTACCGTTGTAACAATGGAAATTATGCCATGAGAAACAAATGAAGCCATTACAAAACATTTAATTCCACCCCTCTTCAAAACTTTTATCCACATATTATTAAAGCAGCGTATGATGTTCGTCACCAATTTTTCATCAGATCTGTACATCCCGAGTGATAGCCTAAGTATCACAAATCTGTTGGTCTTTCCATGATTACGCACCTGAATCACTTCCCTCATGGTGAACAACTTTGAAGTGTACTCCATCACAAGCAATCCATTTGTTTATGTACCAAACTGGTATGTCACTCGGGCCTTTTTGGAAATTTTGTTGCAAAGTGCATTGTGGGAATGAGTATTCCATGCAGCTGCAGTATGGCCGCAACAGCAACAAACATGGAAACGGCTTCATTGCTTCTTGCTGCTGCTTCTTGCTGTGTGGAATTCTGAAAAGGCCTGAGTGACAGTTTGGTTTTGGTTTTGGTATGTAAATGTATGATGGAGTACACTTCGAAGTTTTTCACCGTGAGGGAAGTGATTCAGGTGCGTAACCACGGAAAGACTAACAGATTCTTGATACTTAGGCTATGACTTGGGTTTTACAGGTTTGATGAAAAATTGGTAATGAACATATGCTGCTTTAATGATCAACCTCAATTTCATGTGTCCATTTTTTATGATAGAATATCTTTTCAGTATACACATCACAGCAGTTTATAAAAAATGAGTCTCTATTACACAACCACTGCCATGTAAAACAGAACACATAGCTTACAAGTCACATCAATTCTACTGGGGTATTGTGTAACACTTGCAAACAGTGTAAATCAGATTACCAAAGACAAAAAGGCAGGCAGATAAAAACCAGAAACAGACTGGAGTGACTTTCCCTCTGATTTAGGAAGAAACTGAATCAAAGCTCAAGTAACAGGCTGCAGCCTGGCGGGGTGTAAACTCATACCTTACCCTGTCCAACTCGTGCTGCCTTGTTCCAGTCAATAACTTTTAGTGCTATAACAACACTTTTAGTGTGACAGAGCTATCCTTGGCGAATAAAACTGAACAGCTCCAATTACTCTATGCTCTTTCCTTTAAAAGGTATCTAGCAAAATACACTTTTCCATGTGTATATTTGAGCACATTGAAAATGGGCACAATTATAGAACGTGTGAAGTCCAGACTATACGGCTTTAAGGTGTCACAGTAGGAAGGTGCAATTTAAAAAGCATAGCAATATATAGTAATAGCAGAAATATGGAAGGTCGTTCTCAGTGTATTGTGTTCCTAAGAGATAGCAATGTGGTTTTAGTTTCAAGGTTTTGTTGCCTCTTAAGTAATATTTCATACTGTACGAATAAAAGCTGTGAAACAGTTCTTGTACTGAAACAAGGTGAAGGAACTGTGCAGCAAATGGCCAATGGGTGTCAATAAAAAATTCTAGGAATGTCTAGTGAGGGTTGGAATTGTCTGAGGTGTGTTAAATATTGATGTGCACATAAGATGTACAGGGGTTAGACTACAGTGGTACATTCACCAGTGCATTCCACGTCAGCAGGAAAAACATGTCTGAACTGAGGAGGTGCATGAATTGAAAGCCACCACATAAAAATATATTTATGCCACAGGAGAAAAGCTGGAGAGATGCATCTGGACACTGTCTTCAGCAGGTATGGAACTGTGTGTTCTGGCAGCTGAAGTAGGAAGGATAATAAAACAAGGGAATCTTTCTGAGGGAGGGAAAGTTAAAGGGAAGAGAAGGGAGGAAAGAAAAACAATACTCGTGTGTTCATCCCTAATGCCAAATTTCCCTTTTAACATTTCAAATGGCTCTTGGTAAATTACTGACTTGGCTTCTTCTCCCAAGTCAATATTGATGATAAAATGATATTGTTAGATTTAACACATAACTGTTTAAATCACTGTTATCATTGTAGATTAACAGGCGTCTGCAGTGCGCTCATAGGTTGGTAGAGGAATATCTTAAGATGGAGTGTGTGCAGGTTAACCTTTGTTTTTTTTTTTTTTTTTATATAAATATGCATTTAATATAAAGTTATCATGCCCAGCAATGCTCCTTTAGACAGACTGACTAGCAGAAATAGGAAACAAACCACAAATTGTACAAGATTATTGATTTGAAATATCATAAACTGAGGTAAATGACAAAGATAATTTTTCAGAGTTTAATGAGAAGAGATTTGGAGATAATGTGCACTACCTAAAAACGAACCTAAATTTTGTATGTTACCTCAAACGGTACATAAATTTATAGTTTCAAGCAAGGATATTTCGACCAAAAAGTATGTTTTAGGAGATGTTTCTTGTAGACTGTTGCTTGGTTTTGTAGGGTAAATCACTTGGAAATGCCTCACAGAGCTCACAGCTGCAACAGAAAGAGGACAGCAGAGACACTGTGAAAATTAAGTTTAACAGAAGCCGCTCAGAGGTACAATATACCCTTCTGCAATAACCGCACAGAGCACGTACACCGAAGGCATGGACCAAACTTTGCAGTGACAATTTGATGACAGAAGAGAAAGACTGCTGTGAAACAAACACAGTGACAGCAGGAATCAGCAACTGGAGCCCAAGCTGCGCTTAGACAAAACAGTCAGAGGATGAGTTTGCGAGGTGCATGAGGGATTTGGCTGAAGGCAGTTGAGCAATATGGCAGGAAACCAAATTAGACTCATTACGTACTCTGTGTGCCATCAACTACCGTCCAAAGTCTTCACTTTCATTTGATTATTTTGCTTGATTTAAAAACACCTGTTGCACCAAATAAGTGGCTGTTCACTTCTAAAAGTAATAATATTGTCTAATTCTATTGTGTTTTTTTTTACCATTATGATGAACTGTTGCCTCCTAATGTGCCCACAGACATTAATGCGCCAACATTTTGCCTTTCCAGTAAAACGGTCACATACATTTCCCTGACATGTGTTATCATCATAACATTACTTCCCATCACAAGTGATTACCATAGACCATATGTGTAGCTCTATGCCATAATGGGGATTCAGAGTTCTGTCTGTCTGTGGATGACAGCAGCTCTAGGCTCTGAGAGCACACTAAAAAGTCATCACAAACACTGTCACAACTGTGGGTCTGCACCACTGCAGCTGTGGTGCTTTTCCTTTCCATAACACCCATGGTTCAATCTGTCCCCAGAGGAATACCTACTCTTCCCCTAGGGTCTTTTACGTTTTGGCACCCCTGTGTTTGAGAAGATCACAGCTGTCTCCTAAAGCCACTAACATTATGCTATATGCATAAACAGTTGTTAACAGGCAAGAACGAAATGCAAAAGAGGAGCTTCTCATGATACAGGCGGGGGTCTCTCACTGGTTTATAAGAAAAAAAGCATTTGGAACATGAAAGTTTACCAAATTTGGGTCAGAAGCACTAGTTGGCTGTAGTTTCCATAGTACAGTATTAGGTCTAAGCACTGTCTGCACATTAGAATACCTTTCAGATTCATTCTAGTGTAAGATTCATTAATCTGTTACATAGATATATGTGTACCTGACTATATATTCAATGGAACTTTATCATATATGTTGAAAGCATTACGCAATCAGCACTTGTGCCATTTGTTTTCCAATCCATTTTATCTTATCTCTGAAGCAGATAAGTTCTGAAAATATTGTAGACCAGAGAAATAATCTGCACACATTACAATGAACTGTACATCTAATTAGAATGAATAGGCAAGGCAGGTTTATTTATATAGCACATTTCATGTGCAAGATAATTCAAAGTGCTTTACACAAAACATTAAAAGCATTACAGCAGAAGCAATAAAAAGTATGTAAATAGATAAAACAGATAAGCAGATAAAACAGATAAAAACTTTAAGCTTAAAAGAATAAAAACTCTATTCAAATGCAGCTGAGAACAGGTGGGTCTTTAACCTGGATTTAAATAAACTGAAGGTTTCAGCTGATCTGAGGTTTTCTGGAAGTTTGTTCCAGACATGTGGAGCATAGAAGCTGAACGTAGCTTCTCCATGTCTGGTTCTGACTCTGGGAACTGACAACAGACCGGATCCAGATGACCTGAGGGGTCTGGTGGGTTCATACTGAGTCAGGAGGTCACTCATGTATATTTTGGTCCTAAACCATTCGAAGCTTTATAGACCAGCAAAAGAACTTTAAAGTCTATCCTCTGATGGACAGGCAGCCAGTGTAAGGACCTCAGAGTTGGACTAATGTGGTCCGCTTTTCTGGTCTTTGTGAGGACTCTAGCAGCAGAGTTCTGAATGAGCTGAATAAACACTATATTTAATGAGCAGCTGTTGAAAATTAGAATATGTTTATGATAACTTCTCTAAATCAATTTTTTATTCTATGGTGAAGTGAACAATTAAGCAACTTAGGAGTGGAAAACATGGGGAGCAGCCAGCTGTTCATATGAAGATATGTGACTGACAGAAATGTAAACCAAGTCACAAAACATCTCATTTAGCAACATGTTGCAGGAGAAAATTATCTTCATACCTCAAGTGCTGCAATTACTTAAAAACTGTTTTTGTTATCTTGTGATGCAAAGCTCTGAATTAACTATTACACAAAAGCGTTTTGTACAATGGAGCTCCTTGAGCAAAATGATCACTCATCAGTTTCAACACCAGCATGGAAGTGGCAGGTGACATGTCAATAGGCAAATGAGGAAATAAGCAACAGAAATGAAAATAGCTGAAATATTAATTGTTGGCCTTAAATCAACTCTATTGGAAAAAAAGGGATTTGTCAGACACCCAATATTAATATACTGTAATGGCATTCAAAGCCAAAATACATGGTTAGGCTGTGTGTGTGTGTGTGTGTGTGTGTGTGTGTGTGTGTGTGTGTGTATATATATATATATATATATATATATATATATATATATATATATATATATATATATATATATATATATAAATCTCCTTCTCGCCCACCTGGGCGGCGTCTCCTTCAGACTCGGGTCCTCTACCAGAGGCCTGGGAGCCTGAGGGTTCTGTGCAGGATCTTAGCTGTTCCTAGGACTGCGCTCTTTTGGACAGAGATCTCTGATGTTGTTCCTGGTATCTGCTGGAGCTGTCCTCTCAGCTCGGGAGTCACTGCTCCTAGTGCCCCGATCACTACTGGTACCACTGTTGCCTTCACACCCCACATTTTCCTCTATCTCCTCTTTCAGCCCTTGGTATTTCTTGAGCTTCTCGTGCTCTTTCTTTCTGATGTTGCTATCGCTTGGGATTGCTACATCTACCACTGTCTTCTGATGTTTATCCACCACCATGTCAGGCTGATTGGCCATCACCATCTTGTCGGTCTGGATCTGGAAGTCCCACAGGATCTTGGCTTGTTTCTTCTCTATCACCTTCAGGGGTGTCTCCCATCTGGACCCTGGGACCTCCAGGCCATACTTGGTACAGCTATTCCTGTACACTATGCCCGCTACCTGGTTATGCCGTTCCAAATATATATATCTCAATGCACTAATTTGAACACTAAATAAATTTTTAGCTGAAACATGTTTGAACAGTGAAAAGATGCATATTTACAATTCCATGTACTTTGCAGACAATACAGATTTCAAAGGAGGACCACGCTGGACCAAGTGTGTGCCTGTATTAACAGACCTGACACATCAGACATTTCCTTACTTAGTCAAAGATTATTGTGTAATTGAAAAAATGAACCCCAAGAACTGTGGCTGAATACCAAATAGGTCCTTATGATGCTTGTAGTATTATGAAACACAATCTACTGTTCTAATGAAGCCACAATGGACTTTTAAGTGTGTGGACCTTTTGTCCTCACAAACACTCATGTAGCCTGACTTTAGCAGCATATTTAGCAGAACACTGTGCACAGATCATAACAGACACTGAGTGGTGTTGGTTAACAGTTCATTCCTGCCCTAAATAGGGGCAGTTACATCGAAAATATTGTTTAAACTTCAATCAACCAAGCTTAAATCTCATCTTAATGTTAATATTATTTTTAAGCTCTAACCAAATGAGGGTAAATAACTAATAATTATACATTTTTGATCATCATACTGTGCTAAATGGTAAATGATGCTTAATATTTCCACACTCTACTCTCTTCATTTAAATAACTTAAATGAAGTATCACCTGATTAGGATGCTGTCTGTTCAGGGACATTAAACATCATTTACTTCAATATTTATATAAGAGATCATGTATTTATGTAACTATAGCACAGCAGTTTTTTAATGAATGAATCCACCAGAGACAGACTCACAGAGTTCATGTTAATCTGCCAGAGGTGATGGTTGTCATTTTACCAAAAGAGACAGGAGACAGACGGAAACAAAAGCTTCTGTCTACCTTGGGCTCAAATCAGACACCCATTGTCTGAAATGACTTGCATGTCTGAGATGTAAATCTGTCTCTATAATCATTGCAATCATTACATCTGCTGTGCAAAAATGGAAAGTTTGAGAGGCGCAACAGTCAGCTTCCTACAGAGGGTGTCGCTTCAGTGGTAACGTAAACAAAATCTGAAATCATGTCTTAAACTTCAAATGAGATATTATCTATCTGTCAGTATCATAAATGTGAACTGAAACAACAATTTTGTACCAGAGGTGAAACATATTACATCAACCCAATGCATTGCCTCAGACATGTAATAATATTTCTGGAAATGAAATGACAGAAATGGTTTATCTCTGCATTTAGTCATCCTTCTTCACCTGCCTAAATGGACTTCAATATTCACTGTACAACCTCCATGTCTATGCCTCCTCTCACCACAAGCCCAAATTAAATGCACGCTGACTGAATTCTATCCAACGCTCGAGTGCTTTTAACCGCTCCTGTCGTTGTACCCTACTCAAAGATATGCTTCATGACAAACTGTAAAGCCCCTGAACTCCTTACAGAGCAATGGCATTCACTGTTTACTGTTTACAGAACATTTCCTCTGTGACAAATGAGTCTTGCCTGTGGCCTGTTTAAGAAAATTATTATTTTTTAGATGTTTGTTTGATTTGAAATTTGACGTGTTTGCTTCACTTAGATTGCATTGATTGTAGCCTGAGGTTCTCTGCTTTCAAATGTATGTGACTCTGCTATCAATCATTGGTTCTATAGCTAATTCGATTACCATAAAGAGGAATGCACGCCGAGGGGTACTTCTTATAACAATAACTTTCAAAGGAGTGGATCAAACCCATGCAAGGAAATGTATCCATGAACATCCAAGTCACTGCAGAATGAAGTACCTTCAGACTGTAATTAATTCAGCCCTGGTCGGGTTCCTCCCAAAAGAACTATTTTATTACCCTAAGATGTGGTTTTAAAGCTTTATGGCTTTTTGGTATTAATACCCTTTAGAAATTAAACTTATATGAGCTGCCAGAGTCACTTGTAAACCAAGTGCATTGTAGTAAAGTTATTTATATAAAGCAAAGCCTGCTGCACATTATGAGGATGCAAAAAAAAAAAAAAAAAAAAAAATCTGTGAGGTACAACTTTTATTTCCTTTTTAAACTTTTGTTGTGATTTTTCACAGGAAATATCCTCATTTAAACTCTTATCTACTTAAATTTTTTTGGTATTTGACAAAACAAGTCAAAGAAAATCCAGTTTTCTGATGTCTGAAAGTCTGTGGTTGTTGAAAAATAATCTAAGTAGAAGGTTCCGGCACAATTTCACATACTTAAAAAGTGAACGGAGAAGGAGAAAAAACATGCAACAAGACAAGAACTCCAGCAGTACTTGTCATACAGAGCAACTCAATTTAACTCTAAATTTATACCAACGTGTTTTGTGGTCTGCATCAGGGTCACTATCCACCTGATTTAAAAAAAGATATGAAACATCAAGATAATGAAATACATCTGCTAGGAAACCAGTTCTATACAACCACCAATGTCATATTTGCAAAGATGGGTTGGGCATATGAATAGAAGTCTCCAGGATAATTATTGCACCATATAACAGAGTGGCAAAGGGAGTGTCCAATCAGAGACAAGGGGTGCAGGTAGAGGATGGAGCTGAAATGTCTAGTAAAAAAGGAGAGGGCATGCATAATAGGTCTAATTTACTTCCCATGTACCCCATGTATATATCTGTAGAAATGTGTATGTGCTTTTGTATATATAAAAGAACAAAGAAATTACATGTAAAAACATTACAAACCTTTACACACAATACTACAAATCAACAAACATAAATAGAAAGATCTAACCAATGCTGTTTCCCTGAGTCCAGCAATTCCCCTGCATATTGATATTCACCACACGTTACCATTATTATTATTATTATCAACATTATTAGTATAATTATTACAAGCACTGATATCAGTAGCATTGTTGGTTTTGGGTTTGTGGTTGTTGTTTTCAGGAATTTTTGTGCTTCCTTTTATTTATTTATTTTTGTTTAGTTCTCATTTGCACCCATATTTAGATTCCTCAGGTAATAGCTTGCAGATTGTTAGCACCAAGTACTGAGGATTTCTGCCCTATATGGACTGCTGCATATGCTCATATTAAAAAAAAAAAAAAAAAACTGCCTGGAATGTGCATCTAAATTAAAATTGGCCATGATTTATCAAACATTTACATGGGTACTAATGAGTCTGAAATCCTCCACGCTTCCTAAAAGAGACACTGGGTTTTTATTAATGAGGCCAGATATAAGGTTTCAAGGATAAGTCTGGACATTTCAAGTCAATCTTAATTCAGTCCTCACATGTCACATGTAGTACGTGCTGGCTGTTGGAATCATTTTTCTTCATTTGGCCATAAAGAGCCCCCTTCTACACTGTAAAAAATGACACGTAAAGCCTGCTCTGTGCATAAACGCTTCAAGCTGATGCTGATAAATATCTACCAGAATCAGATTTTAGGAACTATATTCTCTCCCTGTTAGTGTCGATTCTATTAATACATCTGATAAACAGCAGGTACAATCATATCAGTGGCTCCCAGAGCATGGATACTGGTTAGATTTCACTAACTCAGACATTTAAAGAAATCCTCTCACATGTCATCTTGAAGAGTTTGGTTTTAGACACAGAATAAAGGGCTGTGGAGAGTGTAGTCACTTTAGAGTCAGTATGAATGACCGCTGTGACCAATAAATCTCTTAACATACAGTGCATTCAGCATATGGACATCGTAGTAGGATATATTTTTGGAAGTGGCTCATTAAACAATACGTATGTCACTGTGAATAATGGAGAGGTGGTACTTTGCCATTACGAGCCATGACGAAACACGAACACAAAAGAAGGCATTTTAAGTCTTGCATAACGACTGATCAATACCTATCACCATATTTTAATCGGCAAAGAGCAAAAGGTGAACTTTTTACAGAAGCTTATTGATCCCACCCCAAATGAAATACCAGTTTATACTTCGTTCATTAAGAAAAAGACATACCCTTAATTAAGGAATAAAGATTTTTTTCAGGCCAAAGGGGTAAAATGGCATTCAGAAGAAAGGTAATCACTGCTTCAGGATAATACAATATCCCAGCAAAGAAATGATCACTGAATTTTCTTTTCATTGGCAGGAGTAACAGGAATGGGACAAAAACTTTAAATAATCTATTTTTTCCCCAATATTTCAGCTGAAATGTCTAACATGAGTATTGATGTGCTGTTAAATGCTGAGAGGCTCTGGAGGGGATGGTGTCATTTGTAGATACAAGGGATTCTCTGACTCTTAACTCACCAAATGTTTTGGGGAGGTGAAGTGTCTGGAGGTCACCTTTCAGCAGAGTGCCTTTCGGTGTCCATGCTGTCTGCTGGGGGTGCGCGATTATCCTCCTCTGGCTGGATCATGGCGTCTGCGAGGCGAAAGAGAGAGCAATAGGGCAGAGAGAAGAAGAGGAAAATAGAGGGTGAGAGTTTAAGAGGATGTGACTAAATTAGGAAATGAAACACACCTATGGCACCCTGACTTTCTCTGGGTTTGAAAAGCATACATTTTTTTTCTCACAGTAGAGTCGAAGGTCATTGATCAGCACCTAATTTGTATATCTTTCCACATGTGCCACTGCCAAAAAGCTCATGTGGCTTACAGTATTCAACTAGTCATCTGCAGTGGTGTTAAAATCTTTATTTACGCAATATGTTTTAATCAAGGATCTACTCAAGGAGTTTAGCTACCATTCCCCACTGGATAATATCTGTCAAAAGGAAGAATGGCATGTCTTCATGTCTAGGGAAGTGTTCATGCCTTATATAGTCTTGGTCTAGTACAGTTGCCTGCTGCACATAACTGGATATAGCCAGGGGCTAAGGAAGCAGACCTTATGAGAGCTCATTAAAACAGTCTTCAAGTCTTAAGAGACAGATATGAATACACTACAAAAGTGAGCTTGCCATTAAAAATAATCAAAAGTAATGAAGCGGTTTCCAGACTAAAAAACAACTATGAAAATGGAAGGCAAAGCTGGTTTGCATAGCTAAATAAAAGAAAGCAGATAATGAGAGGATGCAGAAACATGAAGGAACTATTCAAATGACACACACGCACTATCCTTAACTGAGTAGGTTGCAATTTTTTATTTTTTTTTTGTGTTGCATTCACAAATTACATCTCAAAGGTCAATTGAAGGAATATTTTACTACTAATGGGAAGTTGCATGACATTTCGGGGCGAGGACGATTTTCTTTGCAGCTACATCTTTTTTTAGAAACACTGACATTTTCAGTCGGCAAAAGACTACAATAAATACATGCAAATGTAAAACTAAACGTACAACAATTGTCTATGCTTATGCAAAAGGCTTTTACACCAGATGGAGCTCTTCATCCTAATACTGATGACCTTACTTGGCCTTTGAGCTCCACATTTCAGCTGAGTTTGCAGAGGCTTCCTCAAGTGGACCATAAAGAGGGACTGAATGAGATAATTACCATTTTCAAGTTTCCTCTTCAAATCTGTAACAAGCCTTGATATGAGTCTCAATTTGCATTTAATATCATATGAATGAGAGGGCTTTTCCCACAATAATATGAAAGGGTAATTCAGATGGAGAACATGAATGTGCAATAGCTTATTATCAGAAAGCAAAAGAAGTGTGGCACACATGTAAAGGCCACTACTTTAAAGTTACTGATAAAATGTCAAGTAATTACAACTGCATTAGTTTGTAGTGGCTCTACAGATTTTTCTCTGAGCAAGAAATATTCAGAACAGTTACTTAAAAGTGCAATTGCTGAGACAAATAAAAGAAATGGATGCTTTCTCAGCAAGCAACAGTGAACCACTTAAATATCAAAAATACAGTAGAATCAATGTACAAGAAGATAACCACAGTTTTTTTTTTTTTTTAATTAATTTATCATAGCATTTATTTGTATGTTTCATTGATTATTTTTACAGACCAAAGCATTTATGGCTTAGGCTGATTCCCAATGACAGTCCCTAGCTGGGTTATATTACAGTACATTGGACAAAAAATAAAAACATAACAATGACAAGGATGGGAACTCTCGCCACATTACCATTCTTGTCTAAGAAATGGCATTAAATGAGTTTTTAGTTACAATCAAACATGTCAAATACTAAGAGCAGCATTCCTGAAACAAATGAAAAAAAAAGATAAAATAAAAAGAGTATATGGAATTAACTAATATTTATTCATTCATAATCTGAACCCACTTTAAAACCCATTTGAAAAGTGGGAATTACCTAATACAGTATATAACTTGTTTCATTATTTTAATGATAGTTTAATAGTCTAAAAACAGACACTAAAACTGATTGCATTTTGACTGTTTATTAAATTTACACATATTCAAAGTTATCACCTCTTTCAACACACACTTCCAACACGTCAACATTCAAACAATGAACTCTAAATATTTTTCCTCCATCCTCCTCCATCTATTAAATAATTACAGTTGCATGAGCTGAATTTAGGGGGAAAACAACACCAAAACACACCTTCATTGAAGCTTTCTCCTCTAACTCCAAATGAAAAGACTAAATACAAATACAGATAACCTAATGTTTCGAGTGAAGCCATTTTTACACTTTTGACAATTTTCCATATATAATTCTATGTTGCTGAAATTTGACCAGCAATTGGTAATTTTCAGCTAACAAACACATATTTAACCTTCCTCTTATCAGCCTGAAAATGCTTGTGTAGTTCAAATCTGCATCACAGGGTAGATTTCCTACAATCCAAAAGCATGGGTAAGGATTAAAGGCAGGAGTCTCATGTCCTCTCAGACCACCTGAAGCCAATTATAATATGATACATTTTGCCCAATGAAGCTAAAAATCTATAACAAACACTTAAGAGGAAAAGGAAACAACTATATTCAGGATTATGCATGACCAGGTTACCAAAGTACATAATGTCCTGCAAAACCTGCTTTGTTGTTTACGAGTAAACGTACTGAATGCAGTGATCCATAAGTCATGTTAAGAACCTATTCATGCACGATAAAGCTGTTGGTGCCAGGGCAACAAAACACCAGGGCACTTCACACACACTGGAGAAGGCATCAGGGAGGCTGTCTACCCCTCACCTAGCCAACAGATGGGATCTTCCACTGATGTGCACACATTAAGATGGCAACAACGTACATGTGATAGGCTGGATTATGAATCTCAAACATTAATCACTGTAAATCTCTTGACACTGTCACTCACATCCTCAGTTCACACTTTCTCCTTATCTCACAAAGCTCTGGTCCAATATAAACTTATTGGATAAAAGTGTACTGATATCTCCTTTCAATAACTCTTCATCCTTCCCACTAAGTGTTGTAGAGTAAGAACAACTACAGAGACTCTAAAAAAACTACCTTTGATTAATGAGTTGTGGGATTTATATTATGTGAGTCAGATACTTGGTGTTGGGTTGATTTAAGAGCTGTGACTGCTGCTGGGGCATGTTAAAAAAAAAAAATAAAAAAAAATAATGGTCCTAGCTTCAGTAATTGCTTAAGCAAAAGGAGGAAAAATGTTGACTGAACCTGCTTCTGATTTTAACTATTTTGCAGCATCTTGCCCTTGAGGGAAATATCTCATCGCACTTTGGTAAAAGCTATGCATGACTCCGTATACAACCACCTGCTTCTAAGGGCTTTGCAAGCCTACGTGTCTCCGGAACTGTCTTACAAATGGGTTTTTTGATAAAAAGATTGATACTGCGTGGGAGTGTATATTGTCTCCAGCTGCGATACTGCATGCAGGAATGTGGAGGAGTGAGGTGATCGGCGTGTTCGTGTGCGTGAGATAGAGGAAAAGCTACAGACAGATGGGCATACATTCAGTCAGAAAAGGACAGTGAGAGTGTGTGCTTCTTCTGACTGAACCTCCTTTGAGATTCAGCCAAGTTCATCCTCTTACTTATGACATACATGGAGCCAGACAGAGTCTCTCACTTGGACGCTCTCCATCTGCTCCCACTGATAAGAGCGGCTATTTCATGTGCAGCACGCAGACAACATGGCTCTGTATTGTGTGGATAAAATGTAATTAAGCCAAATTAAAACTCTTTTAGATAACAATAAAGATGATACTTTATGTTTGTCAGCTTCAAAAACATCCTAAAGCTTGAAAATAAAGACTCCTGTTGAACTACAAACATAATGTGTGCAAGAAGAAGCAAACAAAACCATACTGAACACACATTTACAACTTTAGAGAGAATTTGTCTCTGCAGGACCTTTTCAGCCACAAAGGTGGACAGGCATATTCTGTTAATTGGTTTATACATGTCAGCTGGGAAACTCAATTGCGGGCTGTCAAAGAGGCCTGAAACAGCTTAACCGAAATAAGACCTCAATCAGACTAACGCCAAAAGACCACGTTTTTTTTCTTCGGTGGCAGCAGAAGCCTAAGCAAAAAGGGAAGATGTTTAATGGTGGAAGTGTATCACACTGACCAGAAAGGCTGCTCCTTTTTTCTGATCGCCACTCAAGTCGCACCACAGCAGCTCCAGAGCTTAGTTTGAAATTAGTAAGCAAGGACACATAGAGCTTGGATTCTTTTAAAAACAACTGACGTGATTCAGTTTAGCTTTATAGAAAAAAAGACTCGAACTCCCATAAGGACAGTGGTTCTAAGAGTATCATAGGCTTCATGATGGTACCAGTCCTAACAGATTAGACAATGTTAAAAGAAGAGGCAATAAAGTAATGAAGAGCTGCTGTATATTTGCTATAGTGGGTGGACTGTTTGTTTTTTTGTAAAGAGCCTATAATTTTGCAATTAAAATGGACTAACACAGATAACAGTGTGCTTTCCATATATAGTTAAAAATATATGACTATGAGCTTACAAATGAAACAAACTCTTTATTTATTCATCTAACAACAGCCACATCAGCACAACTGGAGGTACAGTGCTGGCCTTTGAACTGTCACACAGGTAAAAATCACTAAACTTACGAGCCATCTGCTGAAGCACTGCCGTGTCTACATCGACTGTCATCCCTGAGTAGTGCTGTTGAAAACCATGTCCAAAACTTTAAACAAATGGCAAGAATCCAGGCAGGCTTCTGTGAGAGTTTGCCTGAAGACTCACGGTCTGATCACCATAACTACAGTTGATGATGTGAACATGCAGTGTTTCCTGTTAAATGAGCCTTAGCCCATGGAGGTGGACCAATTGGCAGGAAATGAGAGCAAATTGATTGAGAAACAGATGGAAGTGAAGCAGCCACTATAAAGCCCATGAGGCTGTAAAGGAAGGAAAGAGAAGACGGAGGAAGATGAAAATATGAGGAAAAAGCCACTAAGAAGAAAAGACTAGCTTAACTGTAAGAAGGATTAAAAAGGATTAAATTAGGACTTTTAAAAGCTAAAAGCAGAATTAATGACTCTTGAAATGTGTTAATTGTATTATCTTATAAAACACACTGAGTTTATAGGAATAATGTGTTTATTAGTAAAAAAAAGAAAAAAAAAGAAAAGCAAAACAAAAAAAAAACATACACACTCACACACACAACATAAATACAACATCCACTAATGGACCTTGACTTTTTAAACAAATACAAATGTGTGAGGAGTTAAAAACTGATCTGCAACACGTCTTTACCGTGAGTTCTTATGTAATCTTTCCAAGAAACAAGACAAGAGGAAACAGGGAGGCTTTGAGTTTTTTGCCAAAAGCAAATAAATCCTGCTCTCTCACATTTGCTAAAAGTAATCTCTCTCTAAAGATATATCCACAGAAACAACATCCATACTCTCCTTGCCAATTTTACAACATATTTCCGATTCATTCACTATATATGTTTTAGATTCATCAGTACATATGACAGATGACGTCTTTGTGACCCACCCAAACAAAAACACAGAGCACGATGCAGACATTTGCCAGGCTCTTCATATCTAAAACAGTGATGGAACAGTAAACAATAATCCCAGTCCCTCTGCCATCTTTAAGAACATCTAAACAAGCCAAAAAGCATAGGAATTTGAACACATACGTACAAACTATTTCAAGAGTTTTTCCAGAATGGAACAGTCTGGCCTTTGGTGGGATGTGTTTAATATCATTCTTGCTGAGGGTTTGATTTTGTTCTCATATCTGCACATTACAGACTACACAGTATGCAGTATGAAGTCTAAAAACAAGGATTGCAGCGAACAAAAATCTGCCTACATCAGCACAACACCCAAATAACCACTCAGGGAAGGGTATTTTTCGTGTATTGCTTACACATAAAGGGAATGTAGAATATCAAATGTGCAGTTTTATCGGAGGTTATTCGCTCTAACTCTCTTTCCGAGAGGTGACCTCCAGGTGTCTATCTCGGTTGGTGATGACAGAAGCAAAAAACACAACACACAACTCTGCATACGATGGACTAACTTTAAGTTCAAGGAGAACTTACATCAAAGAATAGAAACATATCATCTGCACCAATTTACTTTTAAAACCTTAAAGCAAATTCATCATCAGCATCATCGAGACCATGTCTTTCAGCTGGATTTCATATCATGATTATGGTGTTGACCCTGTGGTGCGAATGATTCAAGCACTGAAATGAAAGCTTGTAGTGGGTGCAATAAACAGTTCATGAAATGCGCTCACTACCTGCTGGGTTGATAGAACGGCTCCACTCGGATCCTTTTCATCATTTGAGCGAATGACTCATGGTCACATTAATGAAACTGGAATTGAGGCGGGCATTCACAGACACACACCTTGTTGTGATTCTCTGGCTGACTTCACACAGTTAGGGTCATCGGATTACAATTTATCTTGTGGCAGAAATGAAAGCTTCATATAAAGCTCTATTCGTTGTGTGAGGATACAGGTGCAGATTCTAAACATCCTCAAACACTTATCTTACAACAGAGATGTGAAACAGAGGCTGAGGTGTCAGGGAAACATAGTTGGATCATTTGCATAGCTACTTAGAAGTATTAGACTCTTATGCCGCATTTCCACTACGTGGTATTGGCTCGACTCGACTCGACTTGACTCGGTGTTTTTGCGTTTCCATTATGCAAAAGGACCTGGAATCTGGTACACGGTACAAGTTTTTTGATATCACTTCCCCCGAGGTTCCAGGACTGGGGATCAGATACTAAAACGTGACGTGTAAACACTGCAGACCACTGATTGATCAGAGAGTTGTCTCTGTGACCCACCGTTTTACAAAAAACAGATGCAGAAGTTTATAGTAAATATAGTGGTAGGTTAATCCACATAATGACAGCCCACAAAACTACACCATGGTTTGTCGAGGAGGTTCAGACGTAAAAAATCAGCATGAGCTTGATGAGACAACACGCAACGAGAGAGTTTATCAGCAACTCTCTGAGCAGACGACACAGAAGTAATGCACCGCTTCGCTATGATGTCCGGGTACAGTAAAGTTGGTAGTATCCTGTAATGGAAACGGTCCCCAGGAATAGGACCTGGTACCTGAGTCGAGTTGAGCCAGTTCCAGTGGAAACGCGGGATAAGGCTACATTCAGACTGCAGGCAAATGTCACCCAAATAAAAATTTTTTGCCCATATGGGATCTGTATCCGATCTGTTAAAGACAGTTTGAACAGCACAAATCAGATTTTTTTCAAATCCGACCCAGGCCACTTTAATATGTGGTCCTAAATCCGATATGTATGTGATATTTTGCAATGGAACTTCAGTCTGAGGTTGCATTCATCCAGCCTTTACGTCATTGAAATGTGACAAACTTCATAATTCTGTGTCCCAGGAGGAGTGGCAGGAAAAACATACTTACTCCTGTAAACACAGTGCGTGCCTGCGTGGTCAAGTATTATGTCAGGACCTCTTTTGCACATGTGGGTCACTTCAGGGTCGCATTCAGTTCATACTCAAAACTGGTAGAAGTCGCATTTAATGTGTAATATGAACGAGCACACAAAAAATCTGAATTGTGCTTTAAGACCTGCTGTCTGAATGTAGCCTTAGGGATATAAGACAGCCATATGATGAAAAGTACAAAAAAGAACCTGAGCAATGGGAAAATTATCAGTTCTCCATTTGAATCACTTTGTGCTAACATGTCAATGCTGTATTTAGATGTGGTGTCGACCCCACGCCCGCTGCCGTTAATAGCCTATTGATCCAAGTCGAGAAGACAGTGTTAGCTAATGACAGATCTATGTCATGCCACATCAAATTACCCTTAAATATATTCATAAAAAGTGCTTTAAATAAACAGGTTGTTCACAAAAGTGCAAAGTGCATGAGTCATCAGTGGAGGGATACGCCGACTTGAATGGGCTGAGAGTCGTTATCTGCCGGGAGTGTGAATTAAAAATCCGCACACGGTCTCCACATCATTAACCCTTCAGTGCTACGCTGACCTTAGATGTTCATTTGATCTCATCATGTTTTGGTGAGTGTGGAAGTGGAATGGGGTGAGGGTGCGGGGGTGCCCCTTTGATGTTTTAATGCAAAAATTTCTTTTATCTCACATGGAATGTTTGAGATCGGGGCCGGCTGTCCAAAAACTCAATTAGAGGTATTCTGGATGTGAACAGACAGCATAAGAGGAGGCGTGAGGCACAGAGGCGTGAAGGCACAGAGGCGTGAACGACACAGGGATACACAAGAAAAAAAAATGGTAACTATTATGACAAATGGGACCATAAACTAAGCAACACAAACAAAAAGAGCATTTTTATATAGATGGATTTTGAAGAGGAGGAGCAAGATGACCAAAGAATAACCATATTCCCACTCTGCATGTGAGATATCCTGCTGGTGTGCAAATAGACTTTTTATTGAAGCTCGCGTTGATGGTTAATATTGTGTCTGATGCATAATTGAAGACAGCCTGCTTGACAAATGATGTGTATCCTTGCTGCACACGGTGAAATTCCTCAGCCCATTTACTCAGCTGCCATCCGGAGGCTTCGTCACTGCAAATACCACAAAGTAGCATAAAAGAATTCCAAATCCCAAAAGCTCGCGGCTCTTTGCTTGCTCGCTCGGGCAAAACTGTATGGGTTGTTTTTGCCCCCGTAAAGTAAATTGTACCCTAGAAACAAGGTAGAAAGAGCAGTGAGTGACAAAAGTAAGCAGAGGGGATGGGGGAAAGAAGAAGTGGAATATGCACTGGTGGGTTTTCGCATCTATGTACTGTGTCGATGGACTGGACTGGCTGAAGCCCCTGCATTCTGTCATGGCTGTGAAAAGATGCACTGCAGCTTAGGTGAGGAGGGAGAAAGATCAGCGAGAGGAGAAAAGAGGAGGTGGGGAGACTAAGAAGCGGAGGCATGGCTTTTTACATTAGGCCTTTCATCTCTCTCCTGCCATCGGTCATCAGAAATGGGAGAACACTGACTCCAAAACACAGCGTTTCGTTCCAATTCCATTTAGCTGAGGACCAGTTAAGGCACGAAAGAATAAGAAAATAGAGACGGCTTTATTACAATGTCCCAAAAGGACCAAAAAGAATTATTCATGCACAAAGGAATTTAACTGCATTGTCCGAGCGCCAGTACCAACAAAAGAATATTATTGGTTTTCAAATAAAGATGGTCTTACATCAGGAGGCAAGACAAAAACTATTTCTAACCTTCATCTTGTCCGACCGCTAATAGTCATGAAATGCTTCCTGTGGACTCTGGAAAATCGAGGCGAAAGGTCAAAACTAGCAACTTAAAAGTACAAACTTTTAATGAAATCTAAAGCCCTTAGTTTGATGGATGCAAACATCCAGCGGTGCACTATATGTCTTACACAAATAAACATAAAGATGAACATAGTGGCTTTTCTCACACATCAGCGAGTCTCCACGGGTAGCTTCTAATATGCTGCAGCGATGATTCGACATGGCTGATGTTGACAAGTGTTTGTGTGTTAAGGGATAACTTCAGAAAGAATCATAAGAGTGTTGTGAAAACTTGTCTTTTGAAACCATGGGAACAACATCATCGGGATATCTGTTTACTTTTTCGCTGGTTATTTGTTCAGTTTGACTTTTTAATCTTGTGCAAACAGTAAGTCATAAACAGTACAGGGCGGCCACAGGATCTTTGCTGAAGGGATGCACTGAAATATGGAGAAGGGATCAGTGCTGCATGTGTGTATGTGTGTGAGGATTTTAATGAAGTGGATGTGGAGAACAACTACTTAATGGCAGTAGGGCTGCACGACATTGGAAAAACTGACATTGCGATTTTTTTTAACCCTGTGATATTGCAATATGAAAAACTACTCAGGAGGATATAACAGCTGTGTGGTGCCGACATAAATGGTCAAAAAAATTAGCTGTGTTTTTGCTATCGTTGTGTCAACAGGTGCAAGACACTGTCGACACAGAACACATGTTCTAATATCATCCCTCTTGTAGCTGAAATAATTCCAGATAAGTGATGTTGTTTTGTTTTGTTTTTTTTGGCACCAAGTCTACGTTTTCAGTGATTTTCTCTTGTTCGTTGCTCATTTTTCAGTTATGTTTCCAGCAACTCACTCCACGTGCAGGGGCGTGGTCTGCTTCGGCGAACTGATTAAGAACGATTGTGATTGGTAGATCGCTGCACGCAGTATGTGTCAGGTACCCAGGATGAAATTAGATGAGAACATGTCAAGTTCATTTGCCTCCTACACTGCAGGACCTGCGATGTGACTACTGCGCACACATACATTGCGATGACGATGCTCAAATGATATATTGTGCAGCTCTAAATGGCAGCATTTGTTATTTTATCTTAAAAAGATGAGAAACAGGTCTTCTTCATTCTCCTCCCAAAATAAGCAGAGAACCACAGTAATGACAGCTGAAGGGCTATTATCTCCGCCAAGGAGGTAATGTAATCCCACGTTTGTTTGTTGGTTTGTCTATCAGCAGGATTTTACCCTCACTTTTGCATCTATATTTATGAAAGATGGTGGAAAGATAGGTCAAGGACCAAGGATGAAATCATTAACTCTTAGGGATCTGAGCCCTTTTTGGCCATTTTTGAGTACTTTTGATTTTGCCTTTATATACTATATAAAGAAATGTTTATTATACCCATGTTTGGTATCCATTTTTTCAGCACACCTTCATCTACCTCATCTGCCTATTATTTTTTCACTTTAACCTACTTTCTCAACACAAAAGGACAAAAAACACACAAAATATTTAAAATCTGATTTGAAAAATAAAATAAATAATACAAAGATGCATAACGAATTTTTTCAAAGACTTCAAAAGTGAATATTAGTTCCAAATATTAGGTATATAAAATTAAAATTGTAATAAATTAAAACTGTACTCAAATATTTGACAAACATATCTTCACATAGGTGTTGACTCTGGTCCCCCCCCCCCCCCCCAGTCCTCCCGGTTTCGGTGGGGGTCATCTTCACTCTTACCTGTAATGCTAATGCAGTCTGTGAATTATAATCTACAGATTCGACCAGTTTTTCCGTTTGGAAAAAGGACAAAAAATGACGAAGATATGGTAAGAAATATAACGCTTGCTTTATATCGCCATAATAACGCTATATCACTTGTTTGCCTCAGTTTCAAAATGTCATATCTCAGGTCTGCTTTCGAATGCAATTGTCCCCAGTGGTCTACGTAACCGACTTCCGATGCTACGACGTGTTGAAAAAGTCATGTGATTCAGTCATGGGGCCGTGACCGTGAACCCCTAAGGGTTAAATTTTGAAGGAGACCCATAAAAAATGCCCCAGTATTACAGTGCAACATCCACTCTGTCGAACCCAAGGAGAATAAGAAATGCGAGGGAGATCTGGATTTATTTTTCCACTCTCTCTAACATTATGATATAGGCTGTTTGATTGAATTACAGGACTGCGGGTCCTTGGAAGAGGTATGCGTTCAACTGAGTTACCTTCTAGTTACCAATTAGACTGCCTGTGTGACTGAGACTGAACATCTGGGCCTTTGCCACAGGTGACATAGCAGACAGAAACATGTAGCAGCAGCCAGTCTTATTAGAAACACTTCCTTCTCAATCCCATGGAAGAAAAACAAAAACAAGAAAAGCTTAGGGAGAGGAAAAAAAAAAAAAAAAAGATTTAAACACTGAGCCCTGCAGCTTTTTTTACAATAAAAACAAGGCATAGGTTTTTAGAGTCTGGGCTACTTGCTGTGGCGCATTAAAATGGAGCAGTAGACTTCAGAAGATGAACGTTTTATGTCTGTTTCAGTGTGTGCTGTCACAACATATGCAACATTAACTTTGACGATACAGTCAGTCATCTCTCAGATTAAAACATCAGTAGTGAGCTGCGATGAAACCTGGTATTCGGGTAAATGTCTGGAGGCAATAACAAACTTATAAAGTGTGCCTCCCCCATATAGTATTTGTTTCTTCTCCTGCAGATCAGTGGGATACCAAGAGCCTTATCTGTGCAGCACACTTTATTATCCAGCGAAGAGAAAATAATGCAGAGGTCCAGAGATCCACAGACACGTTAGGATTCGAGCTGAGCAATTAAACAGAATCTTATTGAAATCGCAATATGGCCAAGTGCAATATCTAAATTATAGGAGCTGCAATTTTTTGATAATGGTGAAATATGTCACAACAAACCACTATAAATGAAGCATTGTGGCTCGGCTTACAAATTGTATACTCCAGACCAACAGCATGGGAATAGACCTCAGTGAAAATGACATTGTTTTTATGCATTTTTAAGTGTAATAATAATAATAATAATAATAATAATAATGGATTAGATTTATATAGCGCTTTTCTATGAACACATACTCAAAGCAGTGGATCCATTATTCATTCACACTCTGGTGGTGGTAAACTACATTTGTATCCACAGCTGCCCTGGGGCCGACTGACGGAAGCGTGGCTGCCAATCTGCCCCTCCGTCCACCACCGAACATTCATACACCAGTGTGAGTAGCAGCACCGGAGGCAAGGAGGGTGAAGTGTCTTGTCCACAAGAGCACACAACAGCACATGACTGTGACAGAGTGGGATTCAAACCGCCAACCCTTCGGTTATTGGACGACCCGCTCTACCATCTGAGCCATTATTCAGCTCTAAAATTTAAGCAATACAGACCAAGTAAGGATTTACACAAGTGAGAATTTTAGGGGGTGAGTAAAAATGGAACATACAGTTTAGATTTATAGTTTAATCAGTGTGAAATCACATGAAAATATAAATCATTCTGTTTTTGTTGCCTTAGAATGAGCTTTTCATTTCTGCTGAAGGACCACATCCACTACAGTGGCGGAAAAAAATATTAGACCATCAAAAGTCATCAAAAACAATGGTTATGCAATCAAGTACTAACTCCTGTGTGTATCATGTGACTAAAACAGACAGAAAAGAAAACATGGAATACCTAAAAGCACGGTTTTTGGCTATTATTTTGGTTTTTATCAAGAAAACACAGAAAATGGATAGCCATCAGCTCTTAAATTAAACTCTTATGAGCTGTTTTTGTCATTATCATTATATTTAACAACTAACAAATGTACCTTTAGTTGTACCAGGCATTAAAATGAACAAGAAACTGAAGAAAACAAGAGTGGTCTAATATTTTTTTCCGCAACTGTATATTGAATCACCAAGTTGCTACAGCAGCACAAAACAGCTCCTCTTCTTTCTTCTGTTTTATTGAAAGTAGCATTAGGGCGACAGACACAGGGTTCATCTTTAAGCAACTTTTGTCGCAATATGATCACACACCTCTGAATTTCCAAAGTGTACTTGAATGTGCACAACATGTAGCTACTTTGCATCAAGGCCAGCGTACCTTCAGTCCCTCAAAATGATAGAGTGTGTGAAGTGCACTGAATAATCATGAATTCTCCTTCCTGTCTGTAAACTTGGACATAAACAGTAGCAAGGACAGAAGCTGAACAGCTGTAAATAAAACCACAATGCAGTGCAGACTGACAGTAGAATCTTTAACTAGATGCTTTCTGTGACATTTACCTACCAACAGTTTTAGTCTTTATTCGGGCTGGGTATCATGGCCAATTTTCTTATGACAGATTTGATTCTGATTCATAAGGTAATGAATCAACTGATCACAATTCGATTTGATCTGATATTGATTTGATTCAGTATACTGACCGATTCAGATTTATTTGTGATGCCAAAGTACAATTTTGAGCTGTAACCTGATTATTTGACTACTGTAGCCATGCAACACATCAATACTGGTATTATTATTGTCACTGGGGGGATAGCGGTCTGTGATTGCCAGAGCAGCGCAAAGTGAAAGTGAAACTGAAGATGCTTTTCTAATGGGCCACATCAATTTGTCATGTTCACACACACCCCTTAACGATGCCCCCAGCTATCACCTATGGCTGAGTGTGGATCCAACTTAATCTTCCTAGAATGACCGGTTTCCACGACGTGCCTCAGAAAGCCTCTGCCGACCAGATGGTCAGGGCGGCCAGTTCGAGTTTGTGGCTGGGAGGACTTCCCACAGAGGTCTTTTCCCCATCCTTTCTCCACACCCCTCCCGTGCCAGAAGTGTCGTGAGCGAGATCGAGATGCCCCATCTCCTCCGGACGCCCGCAAGACAGAGCCAGCCACACCTCTGCGTCAGCGGTTCCCAGGTCAGGTGCTCGCCATCCCACTCTGAAAAATCTATCTCATCCACTGTAACTAAAACGCAAAATTAAAATAAAATCGATCCATAATTGATCAAATCTTTTTTTTTTTACCCAGCTCTAGTTTTTATATGGACAAACATTCATGTGACACTTTGAAGGGGTCACATTTCTTTCCTGTTGGATTAATCCATATAACATGTACTGTAAATATCCAAATCTCACCATCATTATTGGCATACAGGGTGGGGAAGCAAAATTTACAATGAACATTTAGTTGTTTTTTCTCAGCAGGCACTACGTTAATTGTTTTGAAACCAATCATATATTGATGTCATAATCATACCTAACACTATTATCCATACCTTTTCAGAAACTTTTGCCCATATGAGTAATCAGGAAAGCAAACGTCAAAGAGTGTGTGATTTGCTGAATGCACTCGTCACACCAAAGGAGATTTCAAAAATAGTTGGAGTGTCCATAAAACTGTTTATAATGGAAAGAAGAGAATGACTATGAGCAAAACTATTACGAGAAAGTCTGGAGGATACTATTAAAGAAGAATGGGAGAAGTTGTCACCCGAATATTTGAGGAACACTTGCGAAAGTTTCAGGAAGTGTGTGAAGGCAGTTACTGAGAAAGAAGGAGGACACATAGAATAAAAATATTTTCTATTATGTCAATTTTCTTGTGGCAAATAAATTCTCATGACTTTCAATAAACTAAATGGTCATACACTGTCTTTCAATCCCTGCCTCAAAATATTGTAAATTTTGCTTCCCCACCCTGTAAAACTTAGAGCAAACTCCTTTTGGGATTGTTTTATGGGTGGCATTGAGCTTTAAGGTGCATTACTGTGACCAACTCTGAGACTCAGTGTTATTTTCCAGATAAATAAACTGTGCAGAAGAGACAAAACAACACCTGAATTAACAAGAGGTGAGGCCATGGCACAGTGGTGCAATTTATAACTTCACTGCTAAATATTACACACCTAACCTTTAACCCATATAGACCATAACAGCCACAGGTGATTAAAACCATCTACTGATGTAAATTGTTTAATACCTGTTGATCCACTAATCCTATTAATAAATGTAGGTAATTGGTGTAAAACACAGTTTGTTTTCTTTTCATGGTCATCAGATATGACCCATTTGGACATTCAGAGACTCCATAGTGAACATGGAAATGCCGTCATCTTCTACAACATTGATTCACCAGTAAAACCAATGGAGTTGGATCAGTGACAGTGGATGGATACACTTGGTTTATGTTCAGTTAATGATATGTTTGCAAAAAAAGTCACTTTTTCTTCAGTTTTCTCTGTTTCTGATATAATAACCCCCAACTTTAATCTGAGCTTTTATGAACATCTACATGATCAGTAATTAAATATAGGAAAATACATTACAATTACCTTACCTTACAATTATAATGAAAAAACACAAAATAAGCAGGATAACATTACAATCAATGTTGATAAATCACTTAAGAAAGGTTAAATATAGAGAAAAATTCATTTGGGAACTGCCACAAAAGTAACGCTGGACCTTTATGGGTTAAGAAACACTCTCCAACATCAGAGACAGAATTCTTACTGAACAATCAATCTATTCTGACTAAGGATTTGGAGGATATTAAATCTAAAACAATATCGCATCAGCATCCACAATGTTATCACTCGTCGTAAAATGGAAAATCATATATTAGAAGTGTGGAAATACCTGCAGCACAGATGAAAAGGAGGTGGACTGATAATGAGGAATAACGAAATTATAAAAATGCAAAACACAATCAAAACAACATGCACCAGAGAGTGAAGTATAACAGTCTTATTAGAAAACACCAATCTTCTCCACACATAAACAGAGCCATAGTTTACCGTTCTACTTCTTTGTTCTTTCTCTACTCTGCTGGATCAAGAGTTAATTCGACTCCGAATGACTGAGGGCTGCAAGTGACAGCAGTGAATTAATGATTCATTATGCCCAGTGTAAGCAAATAGCGAGTCTGTGACAGAGGAAAATGGATTTACACACATCCAGCGCCAACCATGACATCTTCTCAGCAATTTAAAAAAAAACAGATTCCGATACCCTGGAAGAAAAAATTCTGGTTTGACAAACCACAGAAGTAAAAAAAAAAAAAAAAGCACACATGCCAAATGTACTGTTTTGATCCAGAGATATTTTTGAGAAATACTTCTTAAGAAATATGAACCCAAAAAACTTTCAGAATCATTCATTATAAATGTGATATATTGCTTGCTCAGCCTGAGGCTTTCTGCTAAATGAATTTTCCATTTCCCTTTTTTTTTATTCAGGCGGGTCACTTGAGTCCTTACTAGACACCCTCACCATATGTTTAGAAGTGCAAGATCAAGTATAACTATAAAAAAAAAAAAGTTAGGATTCTCTTAAGTCTGCAGGGTGCCCGATTCGAGGGAGAACATTATAAATAATACATCGACCGTGTCAAAAATCTTTCATCAGTTTGGGATTATTAAAATGAGCATTTTCAAAGCAGCGTTACATGTATACTCCATTAGAGGAACAAACCGTTGTGTTTCCGAACACTTTTGTTGAACTTGGCACGGAGGTATAATAATATGATACCTTTCTTGGGCTCACACATAAGAGTCTGAATCTACAAACGTCTTAATCTCCAGTGTCCACGGATCACCTCTAGGCTGTAAATTCATCCGAGCATCACAGATTAGAGTCTTGCTCCTGTAGCTTCTATTTTAGGGAGAGTTGTTGAAGCTCACAAACGTTATATCATCCTCTTCCTCCTACCTTTTTTTTTTTTTTTTCCCCAGTCCTGCTTTCCCCCTCTATCTGTCTCAGTCACGACCTGATGGAAAAGCATGTGTGAATTATTAAATTAAGTTGAATTCATATTGAAGTTGTGCAATGGGAGCTCACGAACCCCTTGAGCACATGATTGATACTTGTTTTCAACTCTGTACGCCCGCATTTATGTATCTAAAGTCTTGATACCAAACAGGATAGAGCTCAAATATTTCAACTAACACATCAACATCAGCAGCTACAATCTCTCAAACTGTACAGACACCGAGTTTAACATGGATGACAGAGGCGTCTGATAGAGACAGATTATGAGTGGGTTAAATATGGAGCTAGAGGTCTGCTGGATGTACAGGGAACCATCTGCATACGTCTTTCTGATGGATGAGACAGGAGCAGAGTTTGAATGACCTCGCTGTTTAGACAAGCTATGTGTTAGGACGAGGCCTGTCCTGTCACAGCTGCTGACGGATGGTCGCATTGAACGAGAGCATGACCATACAATCCCAACGACAAGGCTCCGATAATGACAGTGAGGGATTTCGGCTGTTCACTGGAAGGGGGTAAACACCAATCAATGTAAAGTGACCGTGAATATTAGACTATATATATCACAAAGGGAAAGAGAACAAAGAGGAACCATTATGTACTTTCGCATACCAAATAAAGACAGGATCCCGCCGGCGTTGTGTTTGTAAATAAATTCAGTGCATATTAAAAATAGAGGGATTCCTCGTTTCGCTCCCTGCAGTTCTCAGAATTATGTTACTACAAGGGAATTGATTTTCTCTCAGACATCCAGCCCTCCAAAGACTGTAGAAGTCACAACAGAACGAAATCAAATCAGGGGGTGGGAGATGTATTTAAAATAGAAAAAAGATGTCCTAATAGGGACACAATGTCAAACCTAACTCAATAACAATATGACACAGTTACAGTGTCTTTCATACTTGCCAAATACTTGCATATTTTATCATTCACTGTGTTGCCTGAAGCTACAAAGACTACTTAAGGCTAAAACCTTCTGACTATGACAGAAACAGTAATTATTTTCCTTAAGGGGTTAAATAGTGGGGAAATAATGATAACAATCTTACGTAACTATGCTATAACTGTTTAAGCACAAGTGAATGTGTTTTGTAAAACAATGGAAAGTGGCTACAAACGTCTAGAGTGCAGCCATCTGCAAATATGTCACCTCATATTTTCATGATTTCAGAAGAATTGCACAAAAAGACAAATTCTATACAAGCTCATAAATCTCTTACACAGCATTTCAAAGCTAAATGTAACACATTTTTCCTAAAACAGCACATTAAAGTTTGCAGAAAATGGAAAATAATTTAAGCTAAGATAAGATAAGATAAGATAACATAAGATAAGATAATTATATTTGTAAAGCACTTTAAAACAATCACAGTGGACCACAGTGCTGTACAGAAAAAGAAATAAAAACCAAAATAACAGAGTAAAATCCAAGAATAGATTAAAAGACATAGAACAACCGTAAAAATAAAAAAATAAAAAATTAATTAAATAAATAAAGAAAAAAACAGAAGACTAGATAAAGCCTAAATAAAAGAATAAAATACAAGAATAGAGTAAAACATAAAAAGCTAAGACACAAGATAAGTTAAGATAAGATAAGATAAGATAAGATAAGATAAGATAAGATAAGATAAGATAAGATAAGATAAGATAGGATATGACTTTTTAAAACATGAAATTTCACAGTTAACAGCACCAACATACAACAACCAAGTTAGCGGTACTTTGTTGTGTCTCTATTGTCCAAAGTAATTTTGCAGCCAGACAAAGAGGAGGGTCAGACTGCTGTGAACTGGCACACACAACACTGCACAACCAGTTTGACAGGTCTCTACAAAAGGCATGAAAGTAAAGTTCTGCTTAAATCAGCACATCCTGAGGTGCAGGGATGCAGACAACTCTCTATCTGAGGAATTAGCTGATGAGCTGCTGCAACACAAACATCTGCACCAAAACTGTGTTCACTGTAAATGGTCTGATTAGAACACTACTCGGTTTTTAGCCTGATTTTTCATTTTACTCTTCAGCACTTCTTCGACATAACAGTAATCTGATGCAGTTAGATTTTGGCTTCGACACCCAGTGCTGCAAAACTGTCAAAACAAGTGAAAGAATTTTAACCGTCTGGAGTCTGGAATCATTAATAATCTCAGCTACTCTTTAGTGACAAAATATTTCATGATGTAACAGCCAAACATCTTCTATTCCAATTAAACACACTGTTAGTGGTAACAGAAATTAACTTTATTCACATTAGCAAAAGACAGTGCTTGGAAACGAACCACAAAATAGAAGAAGCCCAAACACTGGATAACGAACAATGTAAATAACCTCTGTCACATCCTGATTATGATACATGAGAGCAAAGTGCTGTTCTCAAACTTGCTGCCAGAGCTAAGGTACAATAAAAGAGGTCATTAACAAAGCATGGAAATGACTCAGACTCTCTCTTAGTTGCTTTCCAAAGAACCGTCTATCATTGTTAGCTCATTATATCACCTAAGATCCTGATATCTAACGGACAAATAATAAACAGAGAGGTCACAGGGTTATCCCGCTCGCCTGGTGGTTCTCAGCAGTTAAGGATTAAGCAGGATAGGCTGATGTAATGATAGGAGCTTAAGGAAAATGAGGCGGATGACAAACGGGAACTGCCCCTCCATGTCTCATCCGAAAGGAGAAATTAAATGAGATTAAAATAAAGAGCTTTAGTCAGACTAATCTGGATAAAAAGAAACTGGCTAAATAAACATGAACAGCCAAGAGGAGAGAGCACAGAGGTGGAAGAGAAAACACAAGAAGCTTACACAGGGTCATCAACAACATGCAGTCTTTTCGGTGAAATATTATCGCAAATAGGAGTGTGTGAGCAGAGAATTGCTGCAGCAATTTGTCCTCCTTGCCCTAGCAATCTGAAATCAATCCACCTCAGGATGCTCTGTGTTTTTTTTTTCATTTCCTGCTTACTTTCCATGGAGAAAAAAATCAGAAGCAAACTGCATTGGTAACATATCAGCACATTATAAAGATTAAGGTCATTAAGAGATAATGATTAAAACCAGCCTGCATGCAGATAGACACAAAAGTGGAGCAGTAATTAGATTAATCCATACATTTTATAAGTGGCTGCAAATTGAATATAAATATTTCAATACTTCAGTACATTATCCTTAATGTCCTTCAGAATAAAAAGCCTTGCTAGGTTATGCAAATGTGCGATTGCTGACACAGATTGATAGGGTTTTGTGAACTTTCGTGAGGTTTCTCTCTGCGTATGCACCTTTATATACTCTTACAATAGAGGTAGTGTAGGCGGGCAGGCAATTTCATTGCAAAATAGCAAAGCAAGCCACCTTATCTGTGTAAACACATCATCAGCTGTGACACTTCACCCTCCTCAGCGCAAAAAAAGTTTTGTTTAAACCAGTAAAATTCCCAAACAGGCACGAGCACAGTGAAGATGCTGCCTCCCTCTGAGTGTCTGCCAGCTTTGCTACCGCTGGAGAATAGAGCTCATCGCGTCCTTTGTCTTTGTTGTTTGCCACTGTCATTTGAAGAGACTTAACTGAGCCTCATGCCAGGAATCTAGACTTTATAAATCAAGTAGATTTAACCATTGTATTTTTATGTTTACACTGTATATATAGCAGACTTCATATTGATAAACAATAAGCTTTCCCAACCAGTTTTGTGCCTGTATATGCAATAAATATGTCCAGCTTGGGTTATGGTTACATTTCAAAGACACACAGAGGGTACCTAGCCAATAAACAGTTTCCCTTTTTTTTTCTACCAACACAACCCTGCCAAAAACCTTTGCATGGAGGCATGCCAGGCAATTCCATCTATCCTCTCTTGCTTCTGGCCTGCTCTTCATCCCACAGACACCACTAAAGTTAATGTACTCTGGCTGCCTAGTGCTCCACCAAACCACCCATTTCTCTAATACCTCACAATCTGCAAGTCTGGTTGTATGCTGAATTGGAATTGGACGCAAAGCTGCAAAAAATACTTGCTATTCGATGTTACTTTTCACCACAGGGTTGGCACATCTGATAGGAATGAACCCAAAACAGGTGACCGAAGCTAAAATGTAGCACAGTGGACCATGTCATTTCATTCCTTTCACAGAGACTTTACGCCATAACAAGTTACACACATTCCTGTGATGAGCTCCAGATTATTATCACCTTGCTAAATGGAATTAATCTCTAAGGAAGAGTTTTACACCAGTCCAGCCACAAAACACAGAGGGACAGTGAAGACAAGCTGTCATTCCCAAAATTACTGTTTTGCTTCATACTATTATGAAACTACTGTATTTTATATGAGGTTGCACATATTTCACCAGAAAGGAAAATTATTTATACAATCCAGCATGTATTACTTAGATTACTATACATACTATACTTGAGTATACAGCCCTTAGCAAGGTGTAAGACTTGTTGTAATACTTCAGAATTTGCTCTTTTTCATGTACATTTCAGTACTTATTTATTATTACTCTTTCTACTGAGCTCTGTTTCCTATATATTTTTATATTTTTTAATGCTTCTTACTTAACCCTTTATAGGGCACTCATAGAAATACACATTCAAAGTTTCAACCTTAGTGTGTCATTGGAGGACATAACAGGACATTATTATTATTACTTTTGTGAAATTTTTCCCCAAAAAATTATTATGTAAAAAAAAATCAAGGTCAGTGAAGTTACCATATTTGGTTCCTTCCTTACCCATAAGTGGCAAAAAAAACAATCCAAGAAGTAAATATAAAAACTAGAAGAAAAATACATGTAAGGTGAAAGGAACATTACTTTTCTAACATTAGACCAACATAAGTGCTGACCCAGACACCTGTCCACATCCACATTCTCCCTTTGAACATCATTCCTCACATTAGTACCATTACTTCATGGTACGTAACAAAGCAGGTACACTCACTGTTCATGCAGAGGTGGACCTTACAGACCCTGTAGACCATATTGGACCTGAGATTGTTGACTAACTGTCCTCACCGGAACTGTCTTGTAATGTGTGCAGAAATTACCAAAAATAGTCACTTGCCTGATAAAGGGTTAATCCTTACTGTTTTCTACCCTCATCCTTATCCTTACACACTATCTTGTCTTATCTTATCTTATCTTACCTTAAATGTCTAAATCTTATCTCAATATGTAATATCTAACTCACAATCACACTACCAGAGTTTTTACACGTTAAAGTTATAAAAGACTGCAAGTAATGATTGTGAGTGATGAAACAGGAATAAGTGATCACCTATTTTGTCCTTACCAGACACAGGTATTACACAGTCTTCCTTTGTTCACTACTTTAATGTTCTCAGACTCTGCTGGTTTGTTGGTCAATATGTGCAAATACTTCAAATGCCCAAAGGACATCACTTTCTGTCAGTTCGCAACCTGAGCTGTAAAACACTGACAAAATAATGAACCAAACACTTGTTTAGATGTTCACCCGCAAAGAAGCAAATTGGAATAAAATAATTTCTGTACCCCTTTGGTGCTTTAGAGTCGTCCAAGTTGATGTCGGCAGAGAATTTGATTCCCAGGAGTACAGGCTGCGGGTCTTGTTGGCTTGGATTAATTTTCCTCTACAGAGTTTAGCCAGAGGGCTCTCTCTACATCGCACTCCACCCTGGTACAACTTCCACAACTCCAGACTCTTTCTGAAATGTCAGTCATTGTGAAGGAAGCAAAAGACTCACAGACAGGCGATGGTTTGAAACACCTAAAGGAGGGGAAACGTCTCACTTAGACCCACTCAGATGGAAACTTTGATATCAAAATATTTAGTGAAGTCGGTCGATTGTCTTTGCTTTGACCAGACCATTAAAACTTTGGCGTTTGACATATTGAGGGAGTATCGAGCCGTCTATAAAGTTACACTGGAGGCGATCATTAAGAACGGACAGAACAAAACACTCATTTCTCTGGCTGCAGAGATGAACATGGTGGATGTGCAGCGTTCTATGTGATTGATTAGAGAATCTCCACTGGCCTCAGGATTCGATTTTCAGGTATGATTCATCTGTCAATGGTTCAAACGCGTAAAGTTAATGTTTTCTACACCGCTGTACATGGCAACTTGGTCACCAATTAGTACAAGCACTTAGGTGAATATCAGCTCCCTTTAATTTGGAAGGTGCCTCCAAACATCAGTCCTTAATATAAAAAGCTGCATCCTTTCAGCACCAATATCAGTGTGAGACGCTACAGAATGTAAACATCACACAAACAAAACATAAATCCCTCTGTGGTGCCCTACAAGTAGAGGTGTGAATTTTCACTGGCGTCAGAATTTGATCTGATTTTGATGTTCATATAGCAGTGCATCTTTGATTTGAGAAATCCCCACAACTCTATCATATTTAGATCCACATGTATACAGTAATTCACAAGAAATACGTAAATAACACTTAATATTAAATCTATCTATAGATTATGAATAAATGGTTGTTGTCTTGATGTATTAACTAATCTGTGAATTTACCCCCAGACCTAATAAGATGCCGGTGACTAAAAGCGTCTACTAATGTATAATGTCTAATAAATTGTGAACCACAAATCCCATAAATATTTTTAAATAATCCAGAGAAAAATTAGCCTGGCCAACCATCCGTCTTTCACAATAAGAAATCTGTCTGGAATCGCAGGGGCTTGAATCTAAATATGAAGGCGGGACTAACAGGCACGGAGTAAACCAATCACAGATAAAACAGACGTGACACTTTTGTCAGAGAAACTTGAGATTACAGGGTGTAATCTGTAATAATCCTTATTTATTGAATCAAGTAAACAACCAACAACAGTTGTAAAGAGATTTGCGGACTTGGAACTGACTCGCAGCAAAAAGAAGTCGGTGTGTATGATGCATTGTGAAACACCCGCCCACCAGACTTGTGATTGGTTCAGTATAAAATAGATCGGGGGTGTCAAACTCATTTTAGTTCAGGGGCCACATTCAGCTACATTTGATCTGAAGTGGGCCGAACCAGTAAAATAATAACATAATAATATATAAATAATGTAAACTCCAAACTTTTCTCTGTTTTACTGTGAAAAAAAAGTAAATTTACATTATGAAAAGGTTTACATCTACAAACTAACCTTTCAAAAGATGTGAATTACATGAACAAACTGAAAAAATAAATGTAATTTTACAATATTCTGCCTCAGTTTATCATTTACACATGTACATTATAACTTACAGATCACAGTGGATCTACAAACACACAAAACATTTATTAACAGGCAGAATATCGGTAAAATTGTACTTAGATTAAGACATTTCATGTTGTTCATATTTGTTCAGGTAATTCACATTTTTTGCGAAATTATACTTTGTTTTAGAGTAAATACATGAAAATATTTACATTTACATAGAGAAAAATTTAGAGTTGTCATTATTTCTATGTTTTTACCTCCGCCAAGGAGGTTATGTTTTTGCCAGTGTTGGTTTGTCTGTCTGTCCGTCTGCAAGATAACTCAAAAAGTTATGGACGGATTTGGATGAAAATTTCAGGAAATGTTGATACTGGCACAAGGAAAAATTATTAAATTTTGGTGGTGATCGGGGGGGCACTGATCTGCCTTGGCGGAGGTCTGCGCTCTCTGAGTGCTTTTCTAGTTATGATAATATTTTACTGGTCCTGCCCACTTGAGATTGAATTGGTCTGAATGTGGAACCTGAAGTAAAAGGATTGTTAATATTTTAGTGTAATTTTTGCATTTCACAAGTTCATCCCAAGGGCCGGACTGAACCCTTTGGCGGGCCGGATTTGGCCCCCGGGCCACATGTTTGACACCTGTGGAATAGATCATATGCATATTTCACAGTGACTGGCCCAATTCCAGACTGTTTTCTCAGTGAATACACTGAGAAAACCAAATGGCTGGCCAGGCTAGAGAAAAAGTAGTTTTTCATCTTTTCAGTGGTGTCAGATATGACCCACTTGGATGTTCAAAGGCTCCTTAGTAAACATAAACAGGGATTTACCAAAAAAAAAACAAAAAAAAACATGTAGTCAGATTAATAACAGTGGTTGTAGATGCCTGTTTTTACATTCAGTTAAAGACATATTTTGTTGAAAAAGTACTTTTTTACTTTAGTTTTCTCTGATATTATAATCTTTGCATTTTTTCTTTAATGAACAACTACATGACCAGTAAATTAAATATAGAAAAATACCTGCTTTTCATTGAAAAATGCTAAATGCTGAGGACAAATTTATAATGAATGGTGATAAATCATTAAGGAAAGGTTAAATTCAGTTAGAGGTCACCACACAAAAATGAAGCAGTGTGTATTTTGATGCATGCAAACCTACAAAAACTGAAAAGCATGGTAAGTACGACCGGCCAGCCATCACTTTAAATTACTGATCACCACGGTCACAGTCACAGTCACAAAATCAATCAGTCAATCTCAGTGTAACACATCAGCAGCTATAGCAGGAACGGCAGGTCATCCACACACGACATTGAACACAGGCTCTGGGTTTTAAAATGTATACTGTACATGTGCTTATAGCGACACTGCTGTGTGTAGAAGTATTGGGCAAATCCTATCAAAAACCCAGTTGGAAGTGACTCTACATAGAAATGACTGTGACAGGTTGGCACAGGAGCCAATCACCCACTCTAAATAACCATGAAAAAAGCACTGGTTCACCTTTTTAAACAGCACCCCACGAGCTTGGCTGTGTGTAAAATCCTCACCAGGGTCCTTTATCTACATCCCAAGCTGATCCTCTCAAAAACCACAATAGTGAGCCCATTCAAAAAAGTAAGAATGGTCTGAAACATAGACCTAAAAAAAGAGAGCAAAGATGAATCACTTGAATTAGATAGATCTTCACCTCACTCTAACCTCTGACATGATTTAGAGATGGAACATTACAAAAGCAGAAATGTGATTTCACCACAATACCCAGTGAAGCTGAGAGCTTAAAACACAATTTGACTCACTTGAGATGAGCTTGATGAGCTGCATTACAAAAGGGAGAAGTAGACAGGCAGAGACAAACAACTGAAGAAAAAAAAAAAAGATGCTATGGGCATGCCTTTGCTGAAATGTGCATTTCAAGGCAAAATCCTTAAAAGAACCTTCCTTACTGATAAATCCTGAGGAATCTATTTTGACAGAAACCTAATCACAAATCAGCATCCAATCTAAGTTAGTGCTGGTGCGATTAGACTTCAAACATTTTCAATTTAGTTTTAAATTAGGAGGCGCTTGTTGTGACATTGCAAAATATGATTCATCAGTCATCGGTTTAAGGCTGATAATGAATAAGTACTTGACTAATGCCAGATATATATGTGCCTGAGCACTTGAGGTGATATAGCAGCTGCGATGCTTGCATAAAAAGATAACGAAGCTGTTTCTGTTAAATTAACAAAACATTTGCATCTGTCACATAAATTTCTCATTAGGAATTATAATATTTAAAGATAATAATATATAGTTTTTATTCTAACTTCTGCTGCAAATCACCTCAGATTAGTGACAGTAATCTATTCACTCCTGTCTATAACACCATCACTGTCATCCCTCCATTCCATTATTGAGTTCATTTGACATGACACAGTACGTGGTGTTCTCATGATATACACACTATCAAACTCAATCAGATTTCCTGCTGACAGACATCATCTCCTGACAACCATAGTCCATAAATGCAAATTGCAAATTCTATAATGTCTTAATGTTGAGAAATGACTTCCTTGTTGCTGAATGACTTCAGTTCATGATGAACATTTATCCCTCACTGTAAATGATGTACTGTAGACTGTTCATCTGATTTCCATCTTGTAAACAGAAAAAGTGAAAGAAAAGTAATGCCCAAGATGGTCTCAGACATCTTGCGCAACATACTGAACAGGCTGATATAATTGCGATCATGTGAGGATGTAATTTTTCTTGGACTTCAGTGGCTATGATTATTAAAACATGCCTTTATATCCAGTTTGTCTTTGGATTTCATTTTGTTTATACTGTCAAACGAAACCCAAAATGTTTGAGAGTTTTGTTGTCTCGCTTTATTTTACTGATGAATGATTAATGTTTCTGTGCATTTTATCCTTTTACTTGTTTCTTGCAGATTTGTGAAATGTTGTAACTGTAACTAAAGTTTCAATCTTATTTCTTCAACTTTGCCTGAGGACAAAAAACACCCTCTAAACAGGAAAAAAACAAACCAAAAAAAAAAAACAAAACATGAATTTGACATTAACCGATAAAGACTCAGTGCTACTTGTGTGGCAGGTCCAAAATAGTTTTTTCTCTATATTTAACTTTTCTTAATTAATAGATCACCATTTATTCTAATATTATCCTCTGCATTTTGTGGTTTTTCAGTGAAAATCATGTATTTTCCTGTATTTAATGTACTAATCATGTAGATGTTCATTAAAGCTCAGATTAAAGTTGAGGAATATTATATCAGAAATAGAGAAAACTCAAGAAAAAGTGGCATTCTCAGTGAAGATATCTATAACTAATAAAAAACAAGTGTCGTCATCCACTGTCATTGATCCAGCTCCATGGGCGTTATTGGTGAATCAATGTTGTAGAAAATGACCGTGTTTCCACGTTCACTACGGAGCCTCTGAACATCTAAATGGGTCATATGTGATGACTGTGAAAAGATGGCAACCTACATTTTACACCAATTATTTACATGTGTTGATAGGATTAGAGGATCAGAAGTTATTAAACATTTTAGATCAGTAGATGCTTTTGGTCACCAGTGGCTGTTTGGGTCTTTATGGGTTAATCATAATAATTCATATAGACTGATATGAACATTTTTCTTCACCCAGCTCTGAGGGATACCACTTTTAATTTCTCTGTTGCATAAATATTCCGTATAGCATTATGATGTACATAGCACAACTGATACAACGCCTGTAATGTTTCAATAGGCAGAATACAAAATTATGTAACAGCTGTGCACTCTAAGTGCATTTAGAGGGTAGCGCTATTAATGTGTGTTTACCTTTCTTATTAACAAATACTTCTATTGTCACTATGCTGCAGTAAAGGAGCAATTAACCTCATCTAACTGTTACATACTGACTCTGTCATATAATGTACTGTATTGTTTTTTGAGGTCAAACAAACCATATGTTAATCAAAGCCTTCACTGCATATTAGGGATGTAACGATTACCGATATAACGATAAACCATGGTAAAATTGCAGACAGTTAGTATTACCGTTCAGATTCTAATCATCATGAGAACTGTGTTTGATTACCGCACTTTTAGGGGAAAAAACCCTATGTAAAGATCTGCTTTTATGTCAAATATTTGAGTATAGTTTTTATTTATTATAAATTTGATTTTCTATTCCTAATATTTGGAACCAATATTCACTTTTAAAGTCTTTGTAAAAGTTTGTTAAGCATCTCTGTGTTATTTATGCAATAAAGTACACACATTTTTCAAATCGGATTTTATATATTTTTTTGCGTATTTTTTGTCCTTTTATGTTTTTATAGTAGGTTAAAGTGAAAAAATAATAGACAGATGATACAGATGAAGTTGTGCTGGAAAAAAAAAACCATCCCAAACATAGGTATAGTAAACATCTGTTTATATAGTATATAAAGGCAAAATCGAAAGTACTGAAAAACAGACAAAATAGGCTCAGACCACTAAGGGTTAATATTTAAATGTTTCTGCCAAGAGAAAGTACATTGTGCCTATTATTTTTAATTTTTTTAAAATAAAACTTGGTTAAATTATTTCAGTGTGTGTATAAGTACTTTTTGAACATTTTGAGCACAATTTCAACAATACCGTGATAATAATGATAACCACGATAATTTTGGTCATGATAACTGCGATATGAAATTTTCAGATCGTTACATCCCTACTGCATATAAAGAAATTCAGTGTTTGGTACATGTGTGTTCCTGACAGTACAGTAAATAACAAACCTTTAAAAAAAAAGATGACATATTTTTGGACTGTCCACCCACCGGTGACCTAACTTCACACCAGAATAAGGTCTGACCAGGCAGAATAAGTGAAAACACCTGTGCAGAGTCTGCAGAGCTTTAAAGGAAATGAGGGAAACGAAATGTTTTGGTAGTACCTTGGATTGTTATTCCTGCTTTACCATTTCCTTCCTTTTATTGTCCTTTCCTCAGTATAGCAACACACATATATTACATGCTACATGATGACTGTATGCCCAATTATGCGCCACATATGTGCAAACAGAGTCTAATAAACACTTGAAAGTTGAAAAAAACAATCCCCCAAATCCTGCACAGTATCTAAAATGATCTAAAAATCTTTACGATAGCACATTTCTATAAAGCGCATTATTGTAGAGTAACTGCTGGTATTTGATATACTGATGTGCTACAGAGGGGAAAAATGCACCGTATGTTAAAAGTTCAATTTGCAAAGCAATCTTTAATTTAATCAATCCAACTACATTAACTCAGAATAATAAATAAGTAATCACTGACTGCAACATTAATCGGAACATAGAAACATATTGTTGAGCACAGAGAGTTCTGGGTCTGGCCCAGCCTCTGAGTCAAACATCCATCATCACTAATTTTGTTCAGCTCTGCGTGAATAGGAGCCGGTGCATATTCACTTCTCGGATAGTGGTTTGCTGTTTGTCTTGGGAGTATACATATTTCACTAGCCCCCTTCGATCACTTTCCGTCTGACGCTCTCTTTCTACGGTATACTTTTCTTTTATCCATCCCTGCGGACTTCCACTGAGGACGACAGAGGGCAAGTTGTTATTGATTTACTTGCTAAGTACAGACAGCGAAGAGACATAAAAAGCAGTCATATATAAGCCATGAATCTGATTTCTCTCAACTCCCGATAGCAAAAAAAAAAAAAAAAAAAAAAGAAATAAAAACAGTAAGCGAGAAAGAAAGACAATCATACAGAAGAGAGTAAAAACAAGGTAGTGAGAGATTGAGAAATAATGGCAGATAATTCAAAGAGATTAAAGTGAAAGTGGTGCAGAGAGATGACAGACAGCGTTAAGAAGAACAAAAAGAAGAAACGTGAAGCAATAAAAAATGACAGTGGGATGCACTAGAGCGCAGATTGGAGCCGACCTTGGTAGACTGTATGTATTGAACCTGTATGCAAACAGTGGTATGGATGGCAGCACTGCTGGATGGATCCAAGTGAAACATTTCGAGTTAGAGCTGACAGACTCGAATGTGCACACACAGGGAGTTTGTACATAAAAGAACGATTGGAACCTTTGTAGATTACACTGCTGACCTCCAGCTCTGGCTCTTTAAATCATCTTTCCTTTTCTGCCCATTACCTGACCTTTGAACTGTAACTCACTTGCATTATCCTGATCCATGTGTGTGTATGTGTGCGAACTGCTGTGTGCTGAACATACACAATATCCTAGGGTAAACACGGAGCAGCACCGAAGTGAGCACTTTATTGCCACCAATAAGGGGCAGCTGCTGCCAAGCTTGACAACTCAACAGGACAGTGAGTGATGAGTGTCGGTTTAACGTACATGTTATATTAGTTGTAAAAGTCTTGATTGCATCGACAGGGCACCATTACTGTAAACAATAAAAACCTGAGAAAACAAAATATAGCAAAGTCAATAGCGCTTTATTTGTATTAGGTGCCAATATAATTATGATTAACTATTTCTTATGGGTTCTAGCTAAATTAACAAGCACATAAAAAATATTTCTCCTTGATAAGTCCAAGATGTCAAGCTGCTTGTTTATGAGGCCAATGAGGTCTGTCAATGTCTTCCCGGCACAGTGTCTCTGAGGCAAAACAGATGCTACGAGCCTGGGACAACAACAGTAGCAGGCCAGAAAGAGGAGACAAGGACAAATAGGCACAGCACTCACCTCATAAGGCTTTAGTGTAATCGTACCCTCAGGCAGCATACTTAAAAGTGAAGAGGGAAGAACGTGTGTAGAACAGCACGCGCAGTGTTTCTTAAGAAGAAGTGGACACTGATTGACATCTGTTCTGACGTTCCCATCAAACCCTCTGTATCTCATTCAATGAAGACACATGAGAGCCAGCTACAGGGAATCAGTGTTATTGTTTTAATAATTGAACTGAAATGGAAAAGTTTCAACCCTTGCGCTGTCTAAAGATAGACAGTGCTTTGCTCTTTTGTGGTCTCTATGGCTGTGAAAGTGGATTAAACAGGCTTTAACATCAAGACGAGCTCTAATGAAACCCAATGGGGGAGTTAGCCCGTCTGTTTGGCCAGCTGACTCCCGTAAAATACCCATCACTGTCTCCTATTGCCTGCTCTAAAAGTAGCCTGGTGGTGCCAGCTTATGCACGCTATAGCCTGAGGGTTATACTACTGGATGCTCTTGTCTGGATCATAAAACAACTGTAATCTCTGTTTTAGCACATCATATTCTATGTGGTTCGTTTTTCCTTTTTTTTTTTTTTTTTTTCAAATTTAATAATGAGTCAGCCCTTAAAATGTCTCAATAACAGATCACTTTCTGTCTAACACTTCCCAAAAATATGCATCACACCAAGAAGTGATTAGTTAAAGGAAGGCTTTGATTTACTTTGCTAGTTGTACCAGAAGTAAAGAAAAGCCCAACTCAAAACCTGGGGATGTTCCAGTCTTTATATCAGCTACTGGCATTTATCTGCTACTGTTTAACCTTGCATTTCTTGACAAGGCGCATTATTTTTTCACCAGTATCAGTACATGCAGTGTCTAAGAGCTGGAGCTACTAAACCGACAACGTTTTCAGATGCGTATGTATCACATAATCAGAATAATGCACACAGAACAGCAGCAGGTAGATAATTTCATCCGTACTTTGAGCTATCTAATCCCCTCTTTCTCCACAACGTGCCATCGTCCACCCACAGCCCATCTGGGAAAGTCATAACGATGATCAATAAGGTAGTAGCAACATGCAAGACAAAACCATCTATCAAGAGAGAAAAACCTGAAAAAAACATTACTCAACCAATATTGACTGGAGACTAAAACAATACATCAACCTACGAAGGGCATGCTGCTGTTCACCTTTCTCCCTGTGTCTTTTTTTTTTTTCTCCTTTCTTCATCTCAATGTCCTCCGCTGTGTCTCTCTCCACAGCAGGCAATGGAAAGTCATAATCATCCAAATACATTCCTGCTCCACCTTTAACAGACCACATTCACAAAACACAGGGGCTAATTTGAGTGCTCTGTTCTGTAACAATGGCTCTGTTGATATATTGACAGAAAAAACACACTAGACTGTTGATATATGAAACATTATTAAAATGCTAAACTATAGAGGTTTGCAGCGGTAGAGGAATTGTTTGTGACTCATATACGACCAGTGTATTGTCAAACTTCTGTGATGAATAACTGCAGTCGTGGACTAAAAGGAAAATATTTGCACCATGGCACAGATGCCATTCGCTCTGTTCTTACTCATTATCCAGTACAATGTCAAAGTACCCCCAGGTCACTGGGAGGGAACATTCCTTCACATTTCCATCTATGGCCATCATAAATAAACAGTATTCCTAATTCATGAAACCCCTACACTTGCCATGTAAGGCCACAATTAATGTCCTCTGTCATCTTCCTGCATGAATGAAACACTAAATACTTCATGTCTGATCAGAAAAATAAGACCAGCAAGGTGGAATTTTGGCTTTTATGAACTTTTCTCTCCTCTTTATCTAACTTTTCAAGGTTTTTTTGTTGGATATTTATGAGATTACCGTTTGCCAGTTTGAATTAACTTTGCAAAAGCATGTGGGTTGGGAATGCCATGCAGCTTTCTGGAGAGGCAGTGAGCAGAGCAGGGCGCACAGGGCTGGGCAGGGATGCTGAGCAGGGCTGTGGGGAAACAGCAGCAGCACTTCTTTGCCAAACTTACATTTCACAGAAGCAGAACTTATCCATATGAAACCCAAAAGACAAACTGTACTCAGACACAAGCAGGTCAAATAGACTCTATCCTATGTGCAACTTCTAGAACCGCCGGTACTGTGGAAGCTTGTGAAAGTGGATCCGTCTAAATGCGCTCAGACGCAAACCAATCCGGTAATTTACCCGAGTTAAACGCTCCAAAACTTTGCTTTTTCTGTCTTATTTCCACCTACCTCATAACATTCAGTGATGCGCGGGTCAGAGGCAGTCTACAAGCAGAGGGAATTACTGGGCAATCCAGTCAAACTTGACACGGGTCCATGTTTGGCACAGCAGCAAGAAAGTCCAATCTAGTCTAATCTAGTTGAAACGCTTAAACGGTACTCAACTAACGAGGTTCGACACCTTCTGCCGTCACCCAGTAGCTGCAGATTGGTCTGCGCTGAACGGAGCACGGCGGGATCTCCAAGGGCGCACGGAGAGGCAGTGCGCAACGATTGGCCAAAGCTGCGGTGACGCGCCGGCAGGTGGCACACCCGTTAAATAAAATAGCCCACATTCATTCATTGACAATGCCTAAGAGAGCTCTGCATGTACAAGAAGTCATAAAAGATGAAAAATGTCACAGTGGTGGCAGCTTTTCATGCCTGACGTCGTCCTTACTTGATCCGCGTCTCCCCACAGACCGAACACATGCCACTTCCCCTTTTAATAATGAGCGTCACCAACCAAAGCGTCAAGCTGTTTAATTTGGCACAATTTATTGAAGCATTTCATTTGGCACAATACGTATCCCTTTTCATTATCTAGAGGTAATTGCACTCTCTGGAAAAGATGGTTCAGCAATTTACAATGGCAACCTCCAGCTATTAATATGTTATGTATTCCACACAATACAAGTGCCAGAAAACTATAAAATGTGTCTTTGGGTTTTCTTTTCTTTTTTTTTTTCTTTCAGGATAATTTATTATGCTTTGACTGGGAGGCTGTCAAAACAAAGTACAAGAAAATAACTGGAGTATAAATTGTAAGGGACAGGCGTTAACATAAATATGTACTTTCAATCTGAATACAACAAACATACAACTAGAAGGAAATATTTGTTTAATTAGAGCTAAAAATTCAAATATTTGTCTGATAAAAAATGGGGAAAACAAGGCAAGTGGAAACTGATTGTGTTTTGACACTTGCCTGAATTTGATTAAAGGAGCCAAAGCAAATGTTTTAATATTGTTTTTTTTTTTTTTTTTTTTTTTTTTCTTTATCAACACAAATAAGGAGTGAGTGGTAATCCTTGGTGGAATGTGTAAGCCAATTACAGCTAGCTGCAGGGACTTTACGAGCGGAGCCTCAATCCTTCCTGCAAAGATCCACTGCAGACCCTCGGCCACATTTCCTGTTCCCAACACAAGGGCAATATTTCTATGAAAATACAGAACGGTCACAGACATGAATAGGATATGGTGCCGACTTCCTTTGACACTAAGAAGAATCTCATCATCCTAATGCCTTGAAGGTTATTTGACAGCATGTCTGTGTATTTTTCAATCAGTGGCTTGCTTGGATCTTGTCATTTGGGAACACTTTTTCATCTATGCATGTGTGAATTTACATGAGTGAAAGTATAGGCTTACATAATCGTATGAGCTAACACGTTTCTGTTGTAAGTGTAAATGAGAAGGATGATCCGCTTGGTTAACACTGAGGACTTCATGATGGGTGTGCTGTGTAAACTCCAGTGTCCTCATGGATATTTGCAAATCCAGGGGTTTTGCAAGAATCTTGCATGGAGATATAAAGCAAAGAAGCAAGAGGTAAATGAATCAAGGTAGAATGAGGGCAAATATTTACATAAAAGCCCATTTATTTCAATGCCGAATACGCTCATGCTGATAGAACAAACACTGCAAATGAAGCCTGGAAATGACATCTGGGACACTGGGCATAATGTATGTAGTCATTGCTGTACTGTATACAGTAAATAGTAATGCTAAGAGAGAAAGTCTTTAACCCATAAAGACCCAAACAGCTGCCAATGACCAAAACCATCTACTGATCTAAAATGTTTAATACCTGTTGATCCACTAATCCTATCAAAACATGTAAATAATTGGTTTGTCATCTTTTCATGGTCATCAGATATGACCCATTTGGATGTTCAGAGGCTCCGTAGTTGCCGTGGAAACACCGTCATCTTCTACAACATTGATTTACTTGTAAAACCCATGGAGTTTGATCAATGACAGCGGATGGAGACACTTGGATTATGTTCAGTTAATGATATATTTTTTTTCTGAAAAAGACACTTTTTCTTCAGTTTTCTCTCTTTCTGATATAATAACCCTCAACTTTAATTTGACCTTTTTATTACCATCGACATAATCAGTGAATTAAGTATTGGAAAATACCTGATTTTCACTGAAAAAAAAAAAAAAAACAAAAATACAGAGGATAATATTAGAATAAATGGTGATAAATCGCTTAAGAAAAGTATAATATAGAGAAAAATACATTTGGGAACTGCCACAAAAGTAGCACTGGGTCTTTATGGGTTAATATATAACAATAATAAAGGAAGACTAACAGACATCTCTAAGGAAGATACTGGAAGTAGGCTAGTCAGCCTGGTGTCAGAATTTATTTTTCAGATCATAAATTATCAAAAGGAAAAGGAAACTCAGTTAGTGGTTCTAGTTCAGCATACCTGCTATGTGGTACTCGATAAACACACACTCAAAGCTGAGCCTCAACATTCACCTTCCTGCAATTTCACACTGTCTGATTCTTCAAGAACTGCATGAACACACTGATAACCGAGTCACTGTAGCCCAGTGGTCTACAGAGACACCTCCTCACTTCATAATGGACTTTTCCTTCCAGTTTCCCCACTCAAAAGTGTCAACAAAATAGCTGATTACCAAAAAATATCAAATAAATATATACATGAACACACTTTTGCCTGTGGAGAGCCAGATATTCTAACAAAATTAAGCTTCTGTTGTTCTGATATACGTTAGGGTTATGTGAATATGATTTCAATGGATGATTTGAACATTAAATTCCAAATTAATTACAACATCTCGGTCTAATGCATACAGGTTTCTACTTTTATACTTCAGGGAACCAATTCTCATAAATTTGGTTGGAAATTGTCGTAAATACAGTGTCAACTAAAGTACAGCCTAGCCTTCATATCCAAGCAGAGGCTAGCTGCCACATTTTTCTATGATGATCTCAATCGATTGATCATTAGAGTATGACAGTATGACAAGGGGGAAAAGAAACCTTGGGTATGTCTTCAAGAAAAGTAATGTTCTTCTATTGAAGGAACAACTTTTACTGGAGAAGACACTCTGAAAAAGCTTGTCATTTTGACCAGACAAAACCCAGAGGCCCAAAAACACTGTCGCTACACCAGACCTGAAAGTCGCTGTCACTGTGAAGGCTCCATTTCTGTCTTTCTTTTTCTTTTAAAATTCTGTCTGTGATTTGACCCTTCAAAACAAGAAGTTTGAGTAAAAGTGAATAATAACGGCTTGTGCAGAAACTTAATGCTAGTCTCTGCACAAAAATGGTCTTGCTCCACTGGTTCACGTTATGAAATGCTAAAATGTATTTTCTGAAAAGATATTCCCATCCTGATCCTACGATTCTGATTTCACAGAATGTCTAATTTGTGATGATTACAGCTGAGTGTTAAGAACCTTCTGAGCCTCAAGTTGGAAAAACAACACATGCTGACTGATGACTACAGAAGTTTTCATCAGTTTACTTACACAATATTTTTTTCTTATATGCACCCAAGACATAAATTAAAAACCTCTTAATGCTTGTATTTCAACACAGGTCGGATGCTGGATCAAATCAAACATGTTTAACACCAGTGTTTGATTTTCTGTGGGGTTTTCAAATTTCTAATGCATGCTATTTTTCCTCAGAAATAATTAGAAATTAATACCCTAAGGGTGATCTGTGTGTACATGCGTGGCTTCCCAGTGTGTTCATGTCTTTTATTGACATGCAGTAATAATCTAAGTAATAATCTTCTCCCTCCTTACATCCAAGAGGATGTTTGAATGTAGGAAAAGTCAGTATAGCCTCAGAGGAATTGGCATTTACAAAAAAAAAAAAAAAAAAAAAAAAAAAGGCAAAAACAAATAAAAAAAGTTGATGTATTTCCATTAGAGGGGTTAGAGGGGTTTGGAATGGCCTGGAAGATCCATTAAAACAGTCTAAAACAATTAAAACTTTTAAAAAATATGTACAAATTAACTAATAGTCAAAAATATAGAGCTCAGGATTGACTAAAAAAATTACTTGTTTAAAAGACTAGAATCATTATTGGTAGTTGAGATAGGACATGATTTACCTGAATTCAAATTAAATATGTATTCTCTTCTGTTGTATATTTAGCAATGATAACATTTAATTTTTTTGTTTGTTTGTTTGCTTTCTTGTGGAAACATTGTGTTAACTGTAAATAGGCTTAGGCAAAATAATTCTTTATTTCAGCCTAAATCAATGGTTCCCAACCTTTTTTGGCTCGTGACTCCATTTTAACATCACACATTTCTGGCGACCCCAGACATTCAAAACTAAGACTTTTTTTTTTTTTTGCTAAAATTAAATTGTTTTTGATCATGTAATAGTTTGCTATACTATGTTGCAAATAAACATTAATTTTAGACGACATTTAGTGTATATAATCTATATTATTATGGATGGAGGCAGAAAAGCCAGGTGTAGATTACTGCACAAAGGGAGAATTTGATTTTCCTTGGTCAGGATATGTACAGTCAGTCCAGCTTGGATTTATAAGGCTGACAATTAATACTGAACAAACAAGAACTCAAACTACGAATTATGAAAGAGCTGCAGCATCTGAAACTGACCACAATGAACATTTGACGGATTTGATTTTCAGCATCACAGTTTGTCATGTCTTTTATGTAAGTAAGTAAATTTTATTTATAGAGCACTTTTCACAGACAGTCACAAAGTGCTTTATCAATTCAAATCAGAATCAAATTAAGTTTACAGAGACCCAACAGAATCCTTCTGGAGCAAACACTTGTGACTGGTGACAGCGGCAAGGAAAAACTTCCCTTTAACAGCAGAAATCTCGAGAAGAGCCAGACTCCTGAAGGATGGCTGTCTGCCTTGACCAGTTGGGGTTAAAGAGAGAGAGTAAAGGAGGAGAAAAGAGAGAGCAATAGAGATATAGAGAGACTGGGGGGGGACCACATGGAGTACTTTATGATGAATACATAGAGTGTAGTCAGTTTGTGGCGGCCCTGAGTCAGGTGGGAGACTAAAAAGCCTTTTTGAACAGAAGGGTTTTGAGGTGTTTCTTAAAGCTCTCTACAGAGTCCATGGACCGTAGGTGTAGAGGCCGGTCATTCCATAGACGTGGTGCCACAGCTTTAAAAGACCTGTCACCACGTGTGCTAAAACAGGTGCGTGGAACGATCAGCAGGTGCTGTCCTGAAGACCTCAAGCTACGAGTCGAGCTGTAGGGCTGGATCAGGGAAGCAATGTATGCAGGGGCCTGGCCATGTAGAGCCCGGAAAGTTAGCACAAGAATTTTGAAATGAAGACGATATAGAACAGGGAGCCAGTGGAGAGATTTAAGAATGGGAGTGATGTGGGTTCTCCTGTTTGTGCGGGTCAGGAGCCTGGCAGCAGAGTTCTGGACAAACTGTAGATGGGCCAGCTCCTTGTTTAAGCATGTAAACAGGCTGTTACAGTAGTCTAAGCAAGAAGACACAAAAGCGTGAACGATCATCTCGAGCTCATTGATGGACACCATAGATCTGAGTTTGGAGATGTTGCGTAGTTGTAAGAAACAGTTGTTAACTAGGTGTTTGGAGTAGAATTCTAAAGACATGTCCTGAACCTGTCCAAAACTGAACTGCTGGTCTTCCCAGCTAAGCCAACCATACAGCAGGACATCTCCATCACTATTGACTCCATACCTCTGGCTCCTACCAGTGTAGTACGTAACTTGGGAGTCATGATTGATAATCAGTTGACCTTCACGGATCACGTTGCCTCTGTCACCCGATCATGCCGTTTCACTCTGTTCAACCTAAGAAAGATCAGGCCATACCTAACCGAACAGGCCACCCAGCTCCTGGTGCAGACTATGGTTATCTCCCGTCTTGACTACTGCAATGCTCTTCTAACGGGCCTCCCAGCTTGTGTTGTCAAACCACTACAGATGGTCCAGAATGCAGCAGCGCGTCTGGTCTTCAATCAGCCTAAAAGGGCACATGTCACCCCCTTACTCATTGAGTTACACTGGCTACCCATAGCTGCCCGCATCAAATTCAAATCTTTAATCCTAGCCTACAAAATTCTCCGTGGGTCTGCTCCTGTCTACTTAGGTGCACTAATAAAAGCTTATGTCGCCCCACGACCACTCCGCTCGTCTGGGGAACGTAGTCTGGTGGTCCCCAGACCTTGTACAAGACAATCCAGGCTCTTTTCATGGGTCGTTCCACGTTGGTGGAACGCTCTACCAAGTGCTACAAGAACAGAGTCATCCCTGCCTATCTTCAAGAAGCTCCTGAAGACCCAGCTCTTCCGAGAGCACCTCCTGTCCTAGCACTTTCAAACATTCCATTTTAAATATTCTAATAAGGTTTTTCCCAGGACAACCACAGATTCTTTCACGATTATCTCTGGACCTGCTGCGGTGGTCCGGCCTCTTCCCTGCCCTCATCATCACCACTCACTTATCCTCAACCGCCTTCATGTGTCTCCCCCTACTCCCCCCTTCTCCCCCTCTCCCCCAGTCCCTATCTCTATCGCTCTCTCTTTTTCCCCTTCTCTACTCTCTCTCTTTAACCCCAACTGGTCAAGGCAGACGGCCATCCTCCAGGAGTTTGGGTCTGCTCGAGGTTTCTGCCTGTTAAAGGGAAGTTTTTCCTCGCCACTGTCACCAGTCACAAGTGTTTGCTCCAGGAGGATTCTGTTGGGTTTCTGTAGAATTGACTTAGAGTCTGGTTTTGACCAACTCTATATATAAAATGTCAAGAGATAACTTTTTTGTGATCTGGCGCTATATAAATAAAATTTGATTGATTGAGTGATTTAATTGGTTTTCCCCTGTAAGTCGCTTTGGAAAAAAGCGTCTGCCAAATGCGTAAACATAAACATAAACATAAACATGTCCTGGTCAAAGTTGACACCCAGATTCCTCAGTTTGGTCTTTACTGAGGAACTCAGGTCTCCAAGGTGATGTTTGATCCCTGGGATTGCACTGTCCGGGGCAATAATGAGGGTCTCTGTTTTGCTGGAGTTCAGCTGGAGGCTGTTATCATTTAGCCACTGCTTCAGCTCTGACAAGCAGTTGATTAAGGAACTCAGTTTGTGGGGCTCAGAGGATTTAAAGGAGCAGTATATCTGGATGTCATCCGCGAATAGATGATAGGAGACATCACTATACTGTTGGATAATGTGGCCAAGTGGGAGGACAGAGTAAGAATAGCACTGGTCCCAGGACAGAGCCTTGGGGCACACCACACAGTAGATCCACTGAATCAGATTGGAAGTTGTTTATTGACACAGTGAAGCTTCTGCCAGTCAGGTAAGAGGAGAACCAGTCTAGCACTGGACCTGACATCCCTACCAGGTCCCTCAGTCTCTCAATCATTATGGTATGGTCCACTGTGTCAAAGGCCAAGGAGAGATCTAGCAGGACCAAGACCGTGGATTTCCCGGAGTCAGCCGCCATCAGGATGTCACTAGACACTTTTAATAGTGCGGTTTCTGTTGAGTGGCGTTGTCTAAACCCAGACTGAAAAGTGTCATAGATCTGGTGTGTATGTGATTGTCTCTCTCAACTCACAATATGTTTTTTATTAGTAAGTTTTTTGTTTTGTTTTTTAAATTTTTATCAATTACTAGAAACTTAAAGTGACCCTATTTGAATTCCAGGCGACCTCACATGGGGTCCCGACCCCAAGGTTGAAAAACACTGGCCTAAACCCATTCGGTTGCATTGTACATGGAAAAAAGGGTATGTTGTTTTGTTTGTTATTTTAAGTAATTAACGACTCAATATACTACTACTACTACTACTATTACTACAGTGAAATAGTAGTAGCTGAATATCAATGACATGTTGAATTATCACAGCTTGACGTTATTCTTATTTTCTTTCCTCTAATGTCTACTTTCCAGCTTTGCAGTTTTCATAGTTATGACACATTCTTGTAGTATTTTCCCTTATATAGGCATCTCTTCATCCCCCTCTACACTTGAATAAATAACGTAATCCTCTCTCTCTGCATCCAAAGAATCCTGGTTTTCATAGACATTTTAGTCCTGACCTTGATCACAGCCTGACATGTCATCTCCACTGTCATCCTAGGCCTGTAGCGAGTGGTTTGTAGAATATATAAGTAGACCCAGTCTTTTTTTTTTTTTTTTTTGCAGAACTTATGAGCCACTCAGGCTGTCATATTGATTTGGGAAGCAGACTTTTCAAAGTGATGATTAATATACAAAAATTCTGGCTGTATATTTCTAATTAGTGCACAATGCTGTGCTGTAAAAGAGCCCATGGAAACTCAGATAAGCAGAAATTACAACAAACACAACTGGCAATTCTGGTCTGGAATTTACTCTTAATGTTTCATTTGTGGAGAAACGTGGAGAGCAATCAGTCAGTAATCACTCAGTGGTCAAACAGCCTGTGGTGAGATCTTGTGTAATGTTGTGACAAAGAGTAATCGCAATCAAATAGAGTTAAGCATAGAGAAAGTGCTCCATTCACACTGGAGAGGTAGCACATGCTGATTAATAGTTGGAGTCAAATAACTTTCCACTCAGCTCTGATGCAGTGGCGGATCCCAGCTCTAATTGAAATTACGAACAGAAAAGACTGTCCAAATGAGGCGAGATTAGATGTAAAATTTGTGTGCAGTAAAGACAGAGAAGATGAAAAACCACAGGAAAAAGTCATTATAACAATCTCCAAGTGCATGAAGAATATGAGCATAATCCATTTATCCAGAAATCAGTGAAATCCCGCTTAAAACCATTAAATATCAGAGCTAACAAAACACTTCTACTTCAAATGTTGTCCATGGAAATATTTCTTTTTAATCTATTTGATATGGAAGTTGATGCAGGTTAAGACAGAATATTCTACATTTATATTACTGTCAACAAATCTCATAAAAAGACAAAACACAATGCATAAAGCCATGCTGAATTAACCATATTTTAAAATTTCAAATCGCAAATAAATACATAGCTTTATGTTAATTCACTTAATCTGTTTTTATTTTGTTTTTCATATGATGTTTTGTGGCTATAAATGATTAGTCCAGTGTTTTACAACCTTGGAGGTCGGTACCCCACATGGGGTCGCCTGGAATTCAAATGCGGTTGCCTGAAATTTCTAGTAATTGATAAAAAAAAAACAAAAAAAAAAACTTACTACTAAAAAATATATGGTGAGTTGAGAGAGACAATCCCAATATATGACATGAGAAACTGAAGCTGAAACTGAAGCACTGTGGTACTGTTTATCTGTCAAATGTTCATTGTGGTCAGTTTCAGATGCTGCAGCTCTTTCATAATTCATAGTTTGAGTTATTGTTTGTTCAGTATTAATTGTCTGCTCTGTAAATATAAGCTGGACTGATCGTACATATCGTGACCAAGGAAAATCAAATTCTCACTTTGTGCAGTAATCTACACCTGGCTTTTCTGCCTCCGTCCATAATAATATACATTACATAGACTAAATGTCATCTAAAATTAATGTTTATTTGCAACATAGTATAGCAGCTATTACATGATCAAAAACAAATTAATTATAGCAAAAAAAAAAAAAAAAAAGTCTCTATTTTGAATGTCTGGAGTCGCCAGAAATTTATGATGTTAAAATGAGGTCACGAGCCAAAAAAGGTTGGGAACCACTGGATTAGTCTGAAGCTTTTTTTAAAATGTATTTTTGCAAAGCATTGAGTATGTGTGTTGTATTTTTCATTACTTTTACTAACTTATTTATTTTCACTTATTCTATTTTTATAACAGCTGTGACAAATGCATCAAATGACTGGTGCCTGGTGCAACAGAACAGTTTACTGATGTCTTTTTAATAGAGTTGGACAACAGTGGAGGTCTAAAGCAAAATGGAATATGCTGTGTAAGCATTGACTACAGAGAAAATATTTGTAAGTTTTGTTGGTTCATTGGTTTTGGCTTTTCAGGGATTTAGATGACAATAAAAAAACCAGGAGACTTTTCCATTCATCTGCAATCCTCTAAACACTCTTCAATAATACACACAGCATCTTTCATTAAACTGCAAAGAACTCAGAGTTTTCGTAAAATTTCCACTTTCTATCATCAGCGCCATAAATGTCACATAGTACAATGATCCGCTGCTTCTAGATAATTTCTCTGTAATAACTGTGTGCTGTTATTGCCAGAGTCAAGGTGACAAAGCTGTCATCGCTGCTTCATTGTGATGCATGTTATGTAGCGCCCTTCGTACAATCTTATATGTTCTTCACAACGAAAATCAGATAAAAATTTAAATGACAGAAAAAGTGAGCTGAGAAGAGCAATTATGCCTCTGGAAGAGCACAAGAGGAAAGCAGCATGCAAAATAGAAAGACACTGGGAGTTGACAAACACAATCAGTCACCCCAGACTTTCCTGATTCGCCCTGTTTCTCAATTGTCCCATCTGTCACTAGTCAGCAGCTATTCAGTCAGAACAAAAGTCAGATTATCAAAGGTTTTAATTACCCAAAAGGCATTAGCTAATTAATTACCACTATCAGTGGTATGGAACATCCCTTTAGATAAAGGAACCAAATCTAATTATCTTTTGACCTCTTCCTCTCTCCTCAGTAAGCTTAGTGAGTGTGCATTTACCACACAAACATGCATGATTATGAAAATTAAACATAAATATTCCGCAAAATTTTGCTGCAGAATTTTCCTGTTCTGTGCGTCGCCATTCATTGTCTTGCAGACACACAGGGGATAGACTGAAGCTTTTCCATGCTTGAGATAACTTACCAGCATGGCTCAGAGGCTTGACAGACCCAGTTGGACTAATTCCTTTAGCCCCCAAAACACGGATTTTCTCACAATACCATCATGCCAAAGTGCATGAATCCTGTATTGTATCAGTATGCCATGCACAAACCATTTGATCACCATATGTTGCTTTGTCTCGGTCCCAGCTCCACTCTCTCCTAATGATTTACCAACTGCACACCTGGTTAGTCAAACACTGATCTTCCAATATTTGAAAAAAAAGAAAACCCTACAGGGGTTTTATGGGTACAGCTCAAAACACATGCACTCATGGGGCGCGTCTGTGTGCATTTGATAAGGGATGAGAGTGTGACAGCTCGAAAAACAAGTGATAGAAAAACAAAAATCATAGAATGGATTGCAATGGAGTGCATTTTCTGAGTTTTGAACCGTTATATGTACTAGATAATAGCCGAACCTCAAAGGGCCAAAGAGAAGGTGCTCATCCTTTTTGTCTTGTAAACAGATTCTTGGCTCGGTTACTTGTGGTGAATTGGATACTGTAGGCATCCAGATGTTTAAATTCCCAAAGAGATCTAAGGGATGGGAGGAATAATCATGGTACACAAAGGCAAATAAGGGGATGCAAAGTAACAATGCATCTGTGTGCGTGCATGCGTTCCACGTGTCCACATATTCTGCACTTGTCTGTCTGCATGTCTGCCATTACGCACTCGCATTTACCTCTGTTTATCTCTTTGCACTTAGACAATCAGGTTAAGTGCTGATAAATTTCCTCCTCCTCCCCATCATCTCTCTGAAGAAAGACCACATCTGGTCTTGGTTGTTAAACTCATATTAGCTCTTCATGCAGGACTAATCAGAGCCATCCTAGCCAAGCTCACAGGATAATACAGGATCATACTGTTATGATGGACTGGAAGACAGAGCTCTGCTAACAGTTCATCACGTCTCATTAGTTCAACAGGAGTCTTCTGCAGATGCTCTGATACCTGCTCTTTGCTTATGTAAACAAAAAATCAGAAGGAGGTTAAATATAGAGCTGTAACTTACAATGTATTTCTCTCAGAGTCTGGTTCTGACCAACTCGATATGTAAAGCGTCATGAGATAACTTTTGTTATCATTAGGCGCTATATAAATAAAATTTGACTTGATTTGATCTTATCATAATGCTGGTCATTTAACAGAAAACATCATAAAACTGTTATTTCCCATTAACTCTATTTTAGGCTGCTGTGTATATTTTTGCTATTTCTGTCATTGCTCCCCTGTATGAGTATGTTTTGGTTTTTTGTTTGTTTTTAATTTACATATATAGAAGTTATATAAACTAGCAGCATTGTACCCGTGGTGCCATTGTACGATAGCGTGAGAGGCTAAAATCACCCAGCATACCCCACAACATTTGAATACGGACATAAAATTGTGCCTAGTAGATAGTCAGGTAATATTTGTATTCATTTGGCGAGTTTGGCGGGAATCAGGCGTGTGAAGTTCTGTGGTGAGCTCGGACTTGGTCTGTGATGAGCTGAGACCCGGTCTGTGGTGAGCTGGGACCCGGTCTGTGGTGAGCTGGGACCCGGTCTGTGGCGAGTTCGGCGGCAATCGGGCCTGTGAAGGCTGAGGAAAACTCGTACAAATGCCCTCCTGTGCTGCAACATCGATCGAACACGGGACGGACGCTGGACAGACATAGAACATGCATAATAGTAGGATGATGATGATGATGACGATGACGACAATGATATAAAATGCTGATAAGGCTGACTGAAAAAAAATATAAAAAGATAATTACAAAAAAAAAAAACCTCATAAAACACAAAAAAACATGAAACTCTCCACAAAGCTTCTTCCATCTACCTCCTAATTCATTCTGAACACCTTCCTTCCAGCATATTTTTGAAGGGAAACAGAGTAGCTGAACATAAAGAGCCCTTATGGTAAGGTAGGGGTATGTAAGGTGAGAGTAATTGGTCACTGCTGAGTGAAGCACAGTCTGTGTCAAAGTGCTGAAAATGAGAGTTAACCAACCACAAGTACCTCATGTCTGTTTCACTATGTCAGCACAGATAAAGTAAAGAATGGCTCAGAATCAGCCTGGTCAACCTTCTACCATGAGAGGCTGTACTGGTAGGTTGTGATAACTGTCAGTTCTTAATACCTCTTATAGCTCCTTTTCATTCAATGGAAACTGTTTTTCAATACGATTTCACTGTAATCTTTGACATTGGTTGACACTTGGAGGGTTTTCTCACATTTATCTGCTGAAAAGAGAACATTTCTCCATTCTGACCAAAAAAGCAGACCTATCAGCGGGATTAGTGACATCACAAAAAATGAGTCTATCATGATTCAGTAGGAAACATTTACAAGTCTGATGTGGAGGAGACATGAGGCCAAGGGCTGTTTTATTATTATGCATTACTCTGTTTCAATGTAATGTTGATGCTCCCAGGTTTTGTCTTTCCCTAAAATGTTGTTCTGCTACATTCCCTTATTGTAAGTACAGTAAAGATAAATCCAGCTTGAAAATATGGGCATTTATACTTGTAATAGCCACAAGGTCAAATCTACCCCTACAGAAATGCATTGATTTTTACACTATTTATGTTTAAGCAGTGTAGGTTTCTCAGCAGCAGCATATTTTGTGTGATCTGAAATTTCTGACAAGTCATTTATACTGGAAAAAAGAATCAAACAGATCTAAACAAATATGCATGTATATATTTTCCTCTAATACTACTTTTCTCCATCATTTCAGACTGATATGTACAGATGTCAGAGCAAAGTGATAAGTGGTCTAAAAGACACTTAAAAGGGATGATTAAATACATTCAGGGTGGGGAAGCAAAATTTACAATATTTTGAGGCAGGGATTGAAAGACAATGTATGACCAATTAGTTTATTGAAAGTCATGAGAATTTATTTGCCACAAGAAAATTTACATAATAGAAAATATTTTTATTCTATGTGTCCTCCTTCTTTCTCAATAACTGCCTTCACACGCTTCCTGAAACTTGCGCAAGTGTTCCTCAAATATTCGGGTAACAACTTCTCCCATTCTTCTTTAATAGTATCTTCCAGACTTTCTCGTAATAGTTTTGCTCATAGTCATTCTCTTCTTTACATTATAAACAGTCTTTATGGACACTCCAACTATTTTTGAAATCTCCTTTGGTGTGACGAGTGCATTCAGCAAATCACACACTCTTTGACGTTTGCTTTCCTGATTACTCATATGGGCAAAAGTTTCTGAAAAGGTATGGATAATAGTGTTAGGTATGATTATGACATCAATATATGTTTGGTTTCAAAACAATTGACGTAGTGCCTGCTGAGAAAAAACAACTAAATGTTCATTGTAAATTTTGCTTCCCCACCCTGTTCATGTTATAACCTCAGACATTCCTTTGTTAAAAAAATGACTTGCTGCCATGACAGTTGATATTTTTCCGGACTAGAAATGGTGTGTGGGTAAATGTGACCTGTTTTGCTATTTAGGTAAAAAGTAACTTCTGGTGTTCAAATGTATCCTGGGTGTTCAGACTGTAGTGAAAAAACACCCAGACGCATTCTGTTCAGACCACTTAAACCACTTACCAAGGTGGTCTGGGACACATTTGACCTCATATGATGCAAATGTATTTGCAGTCCATGATAAAATCTCCTGCAATCCAATTCATGGGTCATTTTTTATTGTATCTACTGTATGTCTTAACATGACCAAAGAACACCTTGAATATTTTACTGAGCATTTAAAGCAGTTTTCAGCCAAGCCATGGTCTGTGTTGCCACAAAATATGAATAATTATGTTTACTCAGCAAGAATTCATTATTTGAACCTATAAACATCCAGCTCTGTTTGGGTGCAGTGAATTGTAAAGTCTTATACAATTTTTTGATGTCAGGTTTAATGCTGCATTTTTTTTAGACTGATAACATGTATGCCACTGTTCACACTGTTAAATGTATGTTTATATTTTTTACAATGTTACATTTGCATATTTTTATACTACTTTTAATACCCTACTCTTCATACAGTATATCTCTTACTTGCACGTATTTAGATTACAAATTACTTTATATCTTATATTTTCTAATATATGTCTGTATCTTATTGTGTTGTTATTTAGATGTAAGTGCACTATTGCGGGCAGAGACCACCTGTAATTTTGTTGCACAGCTGGTGTAATGACAATAAAGTTTATTCTGTTCTATTCTATTCTATTCTATTTTACATATGTACGTTTATATGCATCAAAGTGGCGGTGACTTGCGGAAATTAGATGTCATCTTAACAGCCGAGCAGAACAGCTTATTCCCTGTAAACATGACAAACAACAAAATGCAATAAACATATCCTCGATCCCAGACTATTAAAATTGACAGACTGATTATCATATTCCCCTCGGTGACGGGCAGAAAGAGGAGAAAACAGATAGAAAGATTAAGATATTAAGAAGAAAAGGTAAAGTGTACCTGAATAACAAAAAGTGTGGGTTATAATTTCACCACTTTAATGATACATTTCAACCATCTAAGTCAAAGTTTTGTTCATAAATTGAACCTTGAGCCCATCTCAGTTCTGGGGGAGCCAACAGGGGGTCTATTTCCATCAATATCTCATTAGATTTTAAGCTATGCTATAAAAGGTTACCAAATATATGATTCTACTTCCGACAGTTCCCTGAGCAGCACCTACCCCTCAGATACAGAGAAGATTAAAAAAGCTCCAACCAAAGTTAATTAAAAAAGTAAAATGGATTCCAAATTTCCCAAGCGCACAAATCTTATTTTAAAATCTCAAAGCAAATATTAACGGATTTTCAATTGTATATTTTTAGCTAAATGAGGATGAACAATGTGTAATCAAGAGAGGAAGGAATAAACTAGAAAAGTAAGATTCAACAAACGTCCCAAGTCCGATTAAACTCAGGATTAAGGCAGGTGACAATCTGTAGAGTCTTACTGAGTGGGATCAAGTCAGTAAACTCACCAAATGAAACATTAGGAGTTGGTTTCTTAATAGCCTTATCCAAGATGTATAACTGGAACTGTGGTTACACCATGTAGACAGCTGCTGTCATATCATGATAACCTCCTACAGTTAACACCAAACTATTAATTAAATGTGGGGTTTTTTTGTTTTATATAAATAACCAACACCCACAGTAACATGTTATGTTAGACTTTCTGTTTTGATATTGAAAATCCAAAAACTTCTCTGATAAATTAATTCAGCACAAAAATAACAAAGCAAACAAGCACTGAAAGTTGAATAGATGAGAAATGCACACAAACTGCATGTAAAAGTAAATAAGGAAATATTCTACAAAAGATACTGAATAATTGTTAAAGGTTTATTTCTTGGCTGAAGCCTCTCATGTCAGCCACGTATTTAATGTTTTCACATTTTATCTGACTGCTTTACATCGTTGCCCCTTTGTTATCACTTTTAATCATCACATTGAATACCAGTGTCTGCATTAGTTTTCATCTTTTTGAATTAACTGCTGCATATTCACATCTTTAATCCTTTATCGGGCAAGTGACTATTTTTGGTCATTTCTGCATAAAGTACAAGACAGTGACAGCAACAGTTCCAGTGAGGACAGTGAGTCAGCAATCTCAGGTCCAATGTGGTCTACAGGGTCTGGAAGGTCCACTTCTGGATGAACAGTGTATATGTTGACAGGTGTCTGTATCCGCACTTATATTGGTCTAATGTTATAAAATATATTTTCTTTCACCCTACATGTTTTTTTTTTTTTTTTTATATTTACTTCTTTGATTTTTAATACTTTTTTTTGCCTCTACGGTAGGGAATTAAATCAAATCAAAAAGAAAAGACAAAATCAAATATGGTAACTTCACTGACCTTGATTTTCTACATAACAATAGATCTTTTTTATTTCCCAAAAGTAATAAAGTCTTGTTATGTCCTATGATGAATTTCAGAGTATTTCTATGACTGCCCTATATAGGGTTAACAAAAAAACTCAGTAAATATGATTAGCTGTAATGATAAAAAATAAAAAAAATAAAAAAAAATGCATGTTTGCATATGTGTGCACAATAACACACTATTTTGCCACTGTGCCAGGATCCTGATGTGTTTATGATCACACCTCTGTGTTATTGGCACTGCATCGAAGAGTGCCAAGGTACTGCCACCACGGCTCACACAGCAGGAACCGCAGGTGTAAATAACATCTGGGAGGGAGAATGGCCACAAAGAGAAGCACAGACAAAACGAAAGATAGGGGGGAAAGTCAGAAATAGACTCAAATGGACACACATATTTAGAATCTACTTAGAAATTCAAATATGATGAAATAAAGGTTAATATTAATATTACAACCAAAAAACTGGACTGTAGCCACTGGTTTGTGAATTACTGTTCTGAAACCATGAGTATGGTATTTTGCACTCATGATATTGGTTTTTTGGGCTAAAAATCATATTTAGTAACTATATTTGGACAAGAAAGTTAAAATGTCAGAATTCAATTTCAAATACTTTATAAATGTTAACAGCTATTGTTACCTCCGCCAAGTGTAACAGCGGAGGTTATGTTTTCATCGGGGTTTGTCTGTCTATTTGTCTGTTACCTAGATTTGGATGAAATTTTCAGGAAATGTTGACATTGACACAAGGAACAAATGATAAAATTTTGGTGATCGCAGGGGGGGAGGGGGCTGATCTGCCTTGGCACAGGTCTGCGCTTTTCTAGTTGATCATGGTGATGGCAATTTATTTTTTGTATCACATTCATTACTAAGCTAAATGATGGGTTAGATGATTAAACAAAGCAATGCATCCAATTATTTCAAATGCGACAGAGTATTGTAATTAAGTATTAAGATTTATTTGCATAACAAAACCTTTAAATGGTCTTTACAGTAAAATTACTGAATCACAGCTATCCACTTGTTAAGCCATGATGTCATTTCCTGCAACCATGTCCACCTCGACTCCTTACCCTGTATTAAAGTACAGTACTATGTCTCTGAGTCCATAAAACACATGCAGTTGTCATCGCACGTCTTGACTGCACCTTACAATACATTCACTTTATAGGTTCTTTGTAGTGGAACATTTATAAATCAGTTGTATAACTGCACATAAACCAGCATATATGTGTAATAACACACTATCACATATACTGAAAACATGAGCTAACCAGCATTTTTGACATTTGTTTTCTGATTCATCTTATTAAAGTAAGATTTAGCACATTTAATGTCTGAAGCAGATATTTTCTAAGATATTGTAGAGCAGTGCTGTCACCTACCACTGTTACTCCAGAACAGTCAACATGAATATAAAAACTAGTTATAGAGACTAAAACCATGTTTGTACAAGGCTGAAAACATGTATTAATTAGGGGTGTAAGAAAATATCGGTTCTGGAATATATTGTGATATTTCATTTCACAATACTGTATTAAAAAGTACTATATCGATATTTATAGGTATTTATTCAAATGCAGATATTGTGGAGGTTCATTTTTGTTTTTCTTTTTTGTTTAGATTTGATTTATTATTATTTAACAATCTTTGATGAAATAATGTTAGTTCTTTTTTTGGGGCTGAACTAAAATAATGCTCTGATGTTAGTTCTGAACTAATAGAATATAAACATTTGAACAGGATCTTAAACTGTAATGTCTGTAAAACAGAATTTCAGTTTGAACACAGGAACATTTTGTGATATAGCATTAGATCCTGTTGGGATCAAATAAAAATGTGTTTAGTGTTTGTACATATTTCTGGTGTAATTCCATTCTTCAAGGAAATAATCATTTAAAAAAAAAGAAACAAACAAAAAATGTCCTTTTTAACAGCATCATGATATATCGTGATATATTGTATTGTAATCCTAGTATTGTGATTTGTATCGTATTGCCAGATTATTGCCACTACACATCCCTAGTATTAATGCTGTAAAACTGAGCATTCATGGAGACTGACTGGTTTTGAATCCAGTCTCAGGGGACGGTTTAGTCTTCATTTGTCATCCCTACAGGTTGCCACCTTTTCATGGATTCCTACCAAATACACCAGAGTTCAGACTTTTACACCTTGCAGACAAGGCCCTCAGCCAGATGTTCACAGCTCCTGGACTTCACAGATCTGCACGTTCTCCGACCAGCTGTTCTAAGGGTCGACCAGGTGGTGACCAGCTGATAGCTCCTCCCCTCAACTGATCTTCAGCCCATGGTATTTGGTTTCATCTAATTCATGCACCTGTGGCTTCATTTCTCTTTCTATCTTTCCAGTTCCAGTTCCCATGTTTTACAAACCTCTCAAGTCAGCTCACATCCTGCTACTCCACTTGCCCTCTATTTGTCCCTTTCTCTGTGTGTTCTCCACCCTCGCCAAATACCTCACTAGCCTCCTGCCCACACACACTTTGTGTCTTCGTCATCATACAGCCCAGCCAATATTCACCACTTTGGTAGATAATTATTGACTCTCATCTTTCCAGCTTTGTTTTTTTTCTTTTTTTCCCTATTGTTGCCTTTATGTTTTACACTTGTTTTTGTGACCTGAACCCCTCAGTCTCTTTGATTTTACCTTTAGATTTGTCAACCCTTTTGATCGCACCTGTATTTTTTGATCACTGGCTGACTAAAGACTGTTTTCGCACCACAGCGTCTGCGTATCTATTCTCTTTCATACCAAAGACTCATGTTCAGTCACGGTGTTTACTACGAACAGCATTTTGGCCACGCTCGGTTTCATCAGTCATCATCTCTGAAAGATTATGGTCTGAAAGTTTCAGGCTGGAGAGCTCACTCGTTGTTAGTGTTCACCACTGTGATTGACACAAGCTCATTAAATCGATTCCTGACAGTGAGCCTGGTTGCAAAAACAACAAATTACAGTGCTCCTAAATTGAGCTACTCTCAAATAGTTGGTAGTGTTCATTCCTTTGCATATGTGTGGGTGCCTTAAATAAACAACATATCACAAACAAAATGCAGGGTGAAATGTTTGTGTTCCCTATTAGGAAGACGAAGGGTCGTGACGTGCTCGCTGCTCTCTCTAAATTGGGCTGGGTGAGAAACCAATTAGTGGTGTGTAGAACAGTTAAAAATCTCATCCCCTCCTGTGCCAATCATCATAATGCAATTTCATCTGACAAATTAAGCCCAATTTACTGAGACAATTAAAGTAACTAAAATCAGAAAGTAGGTTTGCCCCCCTTCATCCACTATCATCACTTCAGATTTCAGAGTATGGGTGCTTCTATGAAACTGGTCCCTAAAAATAGGACCAATGGCCCTGTAGCTTACCGGCCAAATTAAAAGCTTTGGGAAATGTATCCAGATGCCATTTATTATCACCCAGTTATGTGTATTTGTTATATTACAGAAATAGCCCATGTTTTGGTCATATTCCAATCAGATCTGTAAAAAATTCAAATTCCAACTTGATATCATTGATACTGATTTATTGTATCAATCCACTTCCTATCTCTTATAATGGGAAAATTTTTCAAAGTCGCACCAAATCCAGAATCAGATCCGGATGGAAATAATTTCACCTTTCACCACAATTTTACCTTGTGTTGACATCATCATACAGAAGCTGTATACCAAGTTTGAAGTCAATCAGAACTGGAGTTTCGGAGAAGAAGACGACTGAAAACTTTTCCCCGTAAGAGCCCATGTTAAATTTTCCGTAAGTTCTCAGATCCAGAAGAAGATCTTTGATCAGCATGTGGCCATTATGTTTTGGTCATCTCCCCATCAGGGCTGGACTGTAGAAATTTACACTGGATATCATTTATATTTACTGAGTTATTGCATTGATTCACTTCCTATCTCTTATAATGGGGAAATTTTTCAAAGTCGCACCAAATCCAGAATTAGATCCAGATCCAAATAATTTCACTAACTTTTGTTGACATCATCATAAAGAAGCTGTATACCAAGTTTGAAGTCAATCGGAATTGTATTTTCGGAGAAGAAGACGATTGAAAGTTTTGTAAAGGACGACAGACGATGACAGATGCCACATGACGTCAATAGCTTACGGCCTATCGGTCTGTAACCTAAAAGCAGGACAGAGGGGCTAAAAATTCAAACCAGAAGTAGATTAATGTTATGAAGCAAGTCTGGAAGCACTTTGGGTCTATTTTAAAAATAAATTTTACTGAGATAAAAGAGAAACTACTTTTCACATAAAACACATTTTTATATTATTTTTACATTATTTTTATACAAAAATCTCCATGTAACATGGTAAAAAGGACACAGAAATTAAGTGTTACTGTTCTTTTGAATATCTTCTTATTCTGTCACAGGTTCATTTTGGGAATTGAAATAAGTTTGCAAGGCAGAGTGTTTCACAAAAATGACTGCTGTTGCAAAATCATTTGCTATTTATATGCATTTAAATTAGCAGATTCCGCATGTAACGCGAGTGGACATGATGGGTTACACACAAAACCTGGAATGACACTGCCAAGTCATGAAAAACATGCATGTCTGGACTAGAAAAACCACTAGGATCATCAAATGTAACACAGTGTCTTTAATTATTGTGGTATATAAGACCATTTCAAGCAATGATTTCAAGATAAAATGCACTGACACCTAGGTAGCTTATTGTGTCCTATTTTTGGTCCAAGTATTTTATTAAAAATTCCTTAATTTTGGGATTGCTCACAGCAAGAGTAAAATTGTTTTGCCTTTATCTGAGGTCATCATTAGGTACATTCTAGGGGGAAATATGTCTAAATTTCTCTTTTATTATTGGGTCTAAAAAGCTGGCAAAGTGCCAGGTACCAAAATGAACCCAGTTTCATAGAAGCACCCATATAAATGTATACTACCTCTTTTTTAAAATATATATTTAGAAAAAGTGTGTATGCTTTTCCTTCAACCACACGCTGTGATATGAGTCTGTTCAATATCTACTAAGTGCTACTTGTCTCCACAGAGGAGCAAAAAGAGTAATGAAGAGGGAGACACACTTGAGGGAATCACAATTGGATCCAGATTGGTTGTTTTGGAAATGTGCGGCCACAGGTCAAAGTAACTGAACAATCTGAGGCTCCCAATAGCAAAGTAACTGTCCGTCTGAAGCTTATTTACACCGCACAAAGGATCCAGATAAGCCGCAGAGTGAAGTGTGTGTGTGCGAGTGTGCCTGTCTGGTGAGTTTGCAAGAAGTGATAAAGGCAGGAAGCAGAGGTAGATCCTATTAGAATGGAAATCTGACAATGAAAGGCTAGTGCTGGGGACAGATTATAAGCGGGATCGATGAAAGGGTGAACGTTCATTTAAAAAGTGGAGTTACACAGTGGACACAACAGCAGTTTCCAGTTCGAAGCTTAGAATCTTTTAAAATGAAATAACGTCTGATGGTCTGGTTTTTGTTTCATAGAAGAATTTCATTAAGTGTATTACAACAGCGTTGCAGGGAGGATGGACTCTTTATCTAGCAGCATTCATACTTATGAAAAATAACATGAAAGGAAAGCCTAAGGGAGGTTTATTGACATTTTTGGAGAATAAATTATTCCATATGTATGAGTCAGACATATTTATAGATGCTGATGTTTTTATTTATTTATTGATTTTCTCAGATTTTCCCTGCTTCTGAAACAATCTTCTTTAAAAGTTAATTCATTTTTTTTTAGGGAAAGTTGGTCTATAAATCCTAATAACACCTAGCATTAGCAGTTAGCATTAACACTTAGCATATCAGGTGCTCGGGGATCAACTCTAGTTTTTCCTTAATACATGGTCAAGGGAACTGGTGGGAGAACTAACCTATTTGCAAACTTAACACAAAAAGGCTCCAAACAAATGAAAATGAACCCCAAACCAACTAACTGATAGGTGAAAGTGCAAACCACTACACCATGTGCCCTTCATATTCCTTCTCATACTCGTTTTTTTCTTTTTGTGTTATGTATATACGCATATTTTTATTTATTTATTTAATTTTATTTTTTTCCCATTATTTATTATCCCCTTATATATACTTTTGATTTTTTTTTTAAAGCTAAAATAACTAAGAGTTTGATCTGAAAGGGTGGGTTGGTAGAATGGCCGTGTGTGCGGTCGATGATGGGTGCCCAAGGGGTGATATGTTATTAAAACAATAAAGATGAAGATCGATAAAAGGTTGAAAAAGCTATCCTCCAACTTACAGTAAAAAATAACCATCAAAGACCAGCCACATTTTGTTCTCTTGCTCATCTTATGAAGTTTGTAATACACCATTGGGATCTCCTAACCCAGAGGTGGTGAATCACTGAATCTAATGTTCCACTATATTTTAACTCTGGAAGTGTTTTTTCTTTGTCATTAGCTAATTTCATGTTTTCTTTCTCAGACGTTAATTGATGACTAAATGAATCCATTCTTGATATGTAAAAGCAAGAGTATAACTACATTAGAAAACCTCTGTTTAATTTTCAATGCCTGTTGCACATCCAGAGGTCAAATGTAAATCCATGTCAGTTTATAATGCTGTCCCTCTTCAGCTTCATGTTCTTTGAAACCAAAAGAGGGGAATTTGCATTTTTTTTCCTCTAACTAAACATTGGTGAAGTCCTCCTTTGCAGAAAAAAATGGAAATGACCAGAATACAAACTTGGCATTCGCCACTCCACCATGTCTTTTCTAATCTACGGAGCCAAAGGGATTAGAGGGGAGCAATGTCCCAGCATTTTAACCTGACATACTCACCGACTGCTACACTCAGTCTATCTGTGTGACACACACACTCTCTCTTTTAACTGTAGGCTAGGCTTAATTCCTCATCTGTCAAGGGGGAGGGGATACAGAGTGACAGACAGACAGACAGACGGACTAAGGGACTGACTGACTGACACACCAAGCTAGCAGCAGTTGCCTGGGAACAATGAGTCCAAAATGATGAACACATTCTTATCATAGCCACAAAATGTTCTCGCAGTTGTATCACATAACGTCCTCGAAAAAAGAGCCAGTGGCAAAAATATTTAAAATCTTCTCTGCCTCTTTCAAAATGTATTAGTACATTGAACCATGGAGTCCTACTCTTCATAACCCTAAATCCTTCCAGAAGAACAAATATTAAAAAAGAGCAGCTTTAGGCATGTTGGTTCAACACCGACATGTCAGAGCAGTGGTACGGTGAATATTTTTAAGTCAAAGGATATCATGTCAATCCATTTTCAATACTTAAAACTGGCAAAAAATAAGTTGTGAAAAAGGAAGATGTTTATGTGCTGTGTATTAGTTTTCTTAAGTCCACAAACTATTTTGATTGTTTTTTTTTAGATTTAAAAGCGTGATATTTTGCTTTTTTTAAATGGAATTATGCATTTTAAAACATTTCCCTGTGGTCTACACAAACTGTAAACGCTATGCTTGGGTCTGAATTCTTCATTAATTCAACTCCACAGGTCCATCTTCAACCCTATTTCTGACTGATGACACTAGAAAGATTGTTTTGAGCGCTGGCCCTTTAAATGCAAATGAGCCACTTCACACCCCACCCCCTCCAGGTTGTTGACTGTGCTGCTCTGTCCCGTTCAGCCACTAGTGTTCATTAATACAACTAACAACTGAACATTTTAGGTAATCAGCTCGAACTTTGGACATATTTTCAGTTTTTACTACAACCGCTCCTGCTGATAAACAATTATGTCGTACTCGGAGAAATGTTCGTCGGAAGTCTTAACCTTATGTGCAAATGTCCTGATGTAACTAGTTATAGAAACAGGTTGTAGAAATCCACTTGATTTTTGCTGGAATGAAAATAAAGATAGTTTTGCAGCACCTGGAGGGTTCAAATTCAAACTTTATGAACTGTTAAATCCCAAATGCACAAACAAATGAACCAAAGACTAATAAAAGTGGGTTCAGCAAAATATGACCAGTTTAAAGACTGCGTATTCCACACATAGAGGCTGATTCAATGATTAGAAATGCATTTGTATGCGGTCATCAATGTGCACTAAAGAAAAGGGGTTCTGTGTAGTATTGATATTTCAAACTCTCACACATTTAGAACTACCAAAACCACCAACAAATCAATACTATGTATCCACAGACTTTGTCAGTCATGGAATAAACTACAAAACTCTTTGTGTATATACATAGTTTCATCAAGTTTTACTCTTCAAATAAAAACTCACACCAGTTTAATTTTAAGTCAGTCAAAAAAACATCATGTCTTACAATCTTCACGTGCTGCCTCAGCTGATAGTTTACATTATAGCTCTGTTAGTTTAGCTCTGGTTATAGACAGAAAACATTAAAACCACAAATCACCTCCATTTTCTGTTTGGTTTTTGTTGTCAATAGTTGCACTAAAGATCTGTTTGGAATCGTCCAAACAAGATCAGAACTGTCACGGTTTTGTCTGAACTACGGATCGACAAATGTGAACATAATATTATCACACAATACTGATGCCTTCATTAGCCTCATAATCCAACTCACCAGTTTATTGTTATTTATTTAACCTTTATTTAACCAGCTAAGTTCCACATGTAGAAGAAACACTTTGATTTCATCATCAAACTTCATTCTTTTCATTTAGAGCTGTGCCCGGTGATGAAAACAACAACAGTGCCTCTAACTTTTATCACTTTGTCACTTTATTTGACTCTAACAGTTGTTTCTTTGTGGTTCTAACATCCCATCTCGACACTTTCTGACGCTTTGGTATAAAAGGCTCTGTGGTGTTAGTTTTCTTCACCATGAGAGACCAGCAGAGTGACTCACTACTCCCTCTAGTGGTCACATAAATCCAACAGATCAGTATGAGTAGGCTCAGTTCATCTACAATCCAATACATTAGCATTTTTGTATTAACGTCATTGCTCTTTATTGTCAACACTAATAGACAAAACAATAATTTTGTCTTTTTTTTAATATTTGAAAGTAGAAATAGCCCATATTGCTCCTTTTTGGAATGAACATGAGGGGGAAAATAGAAGACATAAGAATGTTTGATAGCCTATTCCTGTAGATGAATGGAAGTTCAAGCAATTTTCAGGGGTCATATTTGCATGGAAATTTTGCCGGCTCAGAGAAAATGAACTGATATGCACACGTTTATTAATTGAAGCCTGTGGAGGGGATTTAATTTAATTGCATTGTGGGGAAAATCTCATTGTGTTGAAAATGAGCTGTGCTGCTTTATTCAAAAAACAGAGCGAAGAAATGGTAAATGAACAAATAATCTGACCACTATGAGTAGAGGAGTGGGACTGCAGCAAATCTGAACTTTTTATTAATTAGGCTGATAATTGCACCATGCTAACACCATTTTTAACAAAATATTAAAATGACATAGGCTTTGTGTGTCTCATCATGCAATTTAATTATTTCTGCAGCTTTTTTTAGAAGGATTTTTGTGATTAAAAGTTTTCTACTGGTAAAAATATTCTGATTTAAGTTAAAATACATGTACATTTTGTTTCCATTTGTGCTTTGGCTTTGCGCAGGTAATGGATTTTAATACCAAGAAAGGAGAAGAAAACACATTGACCACTTCATCATGTGGTGCTGTTGAAGCCAGACATTTGGAAATGCAACATAGGGAGGAGAAATTATACTTTTGGTTAAGATTCATGCAGAAAGATGTGTAAATACAAGCCTTTCACCCTATTTGAATCTGCTCAAGAGTGTTTCCTGTAATTTTAATGTGTAGTTAAATAATGTTGCCTCCATAAATGAGACTGTAGTTAACAAAACCAATCAATCCCCAGTCAATAGTTTTCTAACTACCAAAGTTAATGTCTGTTATTATTAAATATGGCACGGGCTCATAGACAGAAGCATGTTATTATCCACACTCATTAGTCTGTGAGCACCTGAGAGACTACAGCAAACTTAAGAGACTAAACTAAAATAAACCACCTGCTCGAAGCACAGAGCTGTCTGTGATAACTGATATCAATCAGTTTTGGCACTGTCTCAGAAGAAGGTAGTTTAATGATCTGAACATAATGACAAAGATAAGCAAGAGGGACAGGCAGCAGCAGCAGACGTTCATCCAAATCACAAGACAAAACAATGAGCTCATATTTATATTCAGAAACCTCCGTAGGCCAGACACACACAGACGCACAGAGCTTAATCAAGAGGCAGATTTGATTGCAGAACTTTTGAGAGAGGGATGTGTGTGAAGAAGTTCAGATCGACCGTGATGATGCCTTATGCTCAGTTCATTGAAGTGATTTGATGATGCTTTTGTGCCGTAGTCAGTGGACATACGTGTTTGGAGTGACTGTGACTCATGAAGCACCATTTTCAGTTTGGGGTCAATCCAGTGCCTTCCAGTTAATCTGCATTCACACTGGGAAAAACAATCCAAATAAACAAAATGAATGCAAATGGTGTAATTACTGCCCCATTATGTGTGAACCACTGATCACTATTAATGATACTGAAGCAGCAAAATGCATGAATCTAATGCACACAGCTCTGGAAAAAATGAAGAGACCACTGCAGTCTCCTCTGAAATCAGCATGTCTGCATGTATGACAGCCATTCCATTCCTGTGTCTGTTGAATTCCAACACAAGCACACCTTATTCTACGTAATAAACACCTGATCCATGTCTTAGTTAAGGACTACTTCTACTACTGTGGCCATCACTATCTTCTTACAATAGGCAAAAATAGTGCTAAAAGTAATTGGAATCTAATAATAACTATTGAAAACTTCTGTTCTGACAATGTTCCCAAACTCTGAGGACTGGTTTTTCTATTAGGACAATGCTCCTGGCCTCAGCTAGGTCCATAAAGGTGTGGATGATGGACCACCAGATGAAGACCCTGTCATATTCAGCCCAATCTCCAGACCTGAACCCACTTTGAAAATTTCTGGAGGAAGATGGATGATCACAAGCTGTCGAATACTGCTGAGCTTCTTGAATTTCTCTGCCAGGAGCTGCATAAAGTCATCCAACAGCAAAGGTGGAGAGACAAGGAAACATGAAAGCTGTCATTGAAAATCAGGGTTATTCCACCAAATATTGATGTCTGAACTTTTCCCAAGTTACAACATTAGTATTATGTTGTTTAGAAATGAATATGAACTGGTTTTCTTTGTGTTATTTGAGGTCGGAAAACACCTGCATCTTTTTTGTTATTCTGACCATGTGTCGTGTTCTGCAAATACATGCATAACAATAACAATATTATATTATTATTATTATAACAATATTTTTATTTGGAATTTGGGAGAAATGTTGTCGGTAGTTTAGAGAATAAAACAAAAATGTTCATTTTACTCAAACACATACCTATGAATGGTAAAATGAGAGAAAGTGATAATTTTGCATTGGTCTTTTATTTTTTTCCAAAGCTGTATATTTGATGGGTTAATAGAAAAAACCCACAAGAGCAGAAACAGTGTTGAAATATGTTGCATTTGTTTCAGGGTCTGATTGGCAACCAGTAGGAAAAGATACCTCAACAATTCAAGGCAACCACCCTGAACTCTGACCCTGAAGGAAATCGTTAGAGATAAATGTCAGCAACAGAATCAGGTCTGCCTGTAGCTGATAATATCTCCATGATAACCTTGAGTCAGGCATTTCTTCTGGCAGGGAAAAGGTCTCTACATGACCTTCATATTTTATTCTCTTCATTTCTTTGTACAACTGCATGCAAGAGACTGTAAGACTGTTGCCCTTCTGATTTACAGCAATCAAGCATGGCAAGTATTCAGAGCCAACGGCTACACGAGGAAAGCGGTCCAATTGGGGAAAATATGCTGGCTTGTATAAGACAATACAGCTTGGTATGTCAGGATAGCATCTTGAGTATTTACTGGTATTGTGAACTGAACTGCCTCAAGTAGAGGTTTGTCATTGCCTTCATTCATGATTGATGCAAACAGACACTAATGGGTGTCGAGAGCCTCTTAAATGACTTAAAGGAGTGATATTTTGCTTTTTAAAATATTTCCCTGTGGTTTACATAAACTGTAAATGCTATGCTTAGGTCTGAATTCTTCATTAATTCAACTCCACAGGTCCATCTTCAACCCTATTTTTGAGTAATAACACCAGAGAGGTCGTTTTGAGCGCTGGCCCTTTAAATGCAAATGAGTCATTTCATGCCCCACCCCCTCCAGGTTGTTGGCTGTGCTGCTCTGTTCTGTTCAACCAACAACTGAACATTTTTAGTTCATCGGCTCGAAGTTTGGACATATTTTCAGTATGGACTACAACCGCTGCTGCTGACAAACAACTATGGCGTACTCAGAGAAATGTTTGTCGGAAGTCTTGACCTTATACACTGTATTGCCAAAAGTATTCGCTCACCTGCCTTGACTCGCATATGCATTTAAGTGACGTCCCATTCCTAGTCTATGGGGTTCAATATGATGTCGGTCGACCCTTTGCGGCTATAACAGCTTCAACTCTTCTGGGAAGGCTGTCCACAAGGTTTAGGAGTGTGTTCATGGGAATTTTGGACCATTCTTCCAGAAGCGCATTTGTGAGGTCACACACTGATGTTGGACAGAAGGCCTGGCTCTCAGTCTCCACTCTAATTCACCCCAAAGGTGTTCTATGGGGTTGAGGTCAGGACTCTGTGCAGGCCAGTCCAGTTCATCCACACCAGACTCTGTCATCCATGTCTTTATGGACCTTGCTTTGTGCACTGGTGCACAGTCATGTTGGAAGAGGAAGGGGCCAGCTCCAAACTGTTCCCACAAAGTTGGGAGCATGGAATTGTCCAAAATGTCTTGGTATGCTGAAGCATTCCCAGTTCCTTTCACTGGAACTAAGGGGCCAAGCCCAGCTCCTGAAAAACAACCCCACACCATAATCCCCCCTCCACCAAACTTTACACTTGGCACAATGCGGTCCGACAAGTATCGTTCTCCTGGCAACCGCCAAACCCAGACCCGTCCATCAGATTGCCAGATGGAGAAACGCGATTCATCACTCCAGAGAACGCGCCTCCACTGCTCTAGAGTCCAGTGGCGGCGTGCTTTACACCACTGCATCTGGCGCTTTGCATTGCACTTGGTGATGTATGGCTTGAATGCAGCTGCTCGGCCATGGAAACCCATTCCATGAAGCTCTCTGCGCACTGTTCTGGAGCTAATCTGAAGGCCACATGAAGTTTGGAGGTCTGTAGCGATTGACTCTGCAGAAAGTTGGCGACCTCTTCGCACTATGCGCCTCGGCATCTGCTGACCCCGCTCCGTCAGTTTTCGTGGCCTACCACTTCATGGCTGAGTTGTTGTCGTTCCCAAACACTTCCACTTTCTTATAATACAGCTGACAGTTGACTGTGGAATATTTAGGAGCGAGGAAATTTCACGACTGGATTTGTTGCACAGGTGGCATCCTATCACAGTTCCATGCTGGAATTCACTGAGGTCCTGAGAGCGACCCATTCTGTCACAAATGTTTGTAAAAGCAGTCTGCATGCCTAGGTGCTTGATTTTATACACCTGTGGCCATGGAAGTGATTGGAACACCTGATTCAGATTATTTGGATGGGTGAGCAAATACTTTTGGCAATATAGTGTATGTGCAAATGTTGTGATGTAACTAGTTATAGACGTAACAAACTGAGCAGGAATTCAAACAGGTTGTAGAAATCCACTCAATTTTTGCCAAAATGAATATAAAAATAGCTTTGCAGCACCTGGAGGATTCAAATTCAAACTTTATAAACTGTTAAAGTCCCCAAATACACAAATAAATGTACCAAAAACTAATAAAAGTGAGTTTAGTAAAATATGACCCCTTTAAATATGACAGAAATCACTTGACTGCAAACTTAATTTTGATCCTGATCTGAATTATCACTGTGTGGGTTTCCTTGTGCAATATTTAGGTCATTTTAATATGCAAAACTCCATTTGCCAGCATGAGGCCATTCAGTGACCACATTTGGACTCATTCAGCTCCTTGCCATCAAAGCCAGCCAAAGCCATCTGCCACCCTGCACCATTCCATGCTCAGGTGTGGCAAATCCAGCTTATCATTTATTCCCAGGCTGTCAGGGACCTTCCGTCTTTAATTTTTCTGCATTTTGTCAAATAAATGAAAACAATATATTTTTGCTACAATGACAGTCTAGCCAAAAGAAAAAAAAAAATGCATTTGTGCAGGAGCGGTAATGGGATGACTTGGGATTCAACCAGGCTTCATCACATTTTTATGCAAAACTGAACCTCTGGACATAATGAACAGGCTGATTTCTGCATCTATGCGAGTTATCAGGCAGAAGCCCCTGTCTTGCATTAAAAAAAAACATTTCACTCACATATTTGCAAGAGGATTTAGTAATGCCCCAGTGTCTCTGCTTGTCCCTGTCTCTCTATTTTTGTTAATCCACTTGAAAAGACACAGACCAGTGACAATCAAATCATCTGCTGGCATCAGCCCTGATAGACCGCACTGATAGACTGGACCATAATACCTTTAAGACATGTCATTTTACCATCAGATACTGTTACTAATGCAAAGGTTTTTCCGTGTGAAAGGAGGGATTTTCTGAAGTACTGCTTTATTGGCCAGATTATTACTTACGTGGTATCAAAATATGGTCTGGAAAGCAGAGGCTTGAAGTGCCAGTGAAGATGGAAACTGATAGTGAATCTCACATCAAGGGCAGCAGTAAATACAGACTTCTATTTTCATTTGGACAACTATACTTGTTTCAGTCAAGTTCTTAAAAAGCATTTATATTATATGATACGTTATATTGCTTATACAATCCAGGTAGATGAGAAAATACTGTACATTTCTGGTAATTGATTATTGATTTTTTTATTTCATACTCTGTCTATTCTAACGTGGTTCATTTTATTGAACTGAAAAACAAAAATTACTTTTTGTAATATTTTGATAAATTTTAATTTCAAATATTAACTATTGTGAAATGGCTAATGCCCAAACTTGTCTGTGTAATGCTAATTTATCTTTGCTTAATGAAATATACAAAGCGGTGCTATACGTCTTAATTTCCTGTTTTTGCACTTCAATGATTATCTTCTGAATTAATAGAAAAAAAAAAAAAAAACACAAAACACACACACACATACATCCGCACTTAAGGAAAGGAAAACAGCTGAACAGGCAGATGTCCAGACAGCTGTGGATACAAAAATATATTTAATGACTCCTTCTTTTAAGCCAAGCCAGCCTCGAGTCTCGGGATTATAGTCTTCAAAAATTGAATACAATGATGATTAAGAATAATATTGATGTTCTTCACTCTTGGCTTCTGGTTTGTGTTCCCTATTTTGTAAAACAATAAAAACCAAATGGATGTGAAATTCCAAATAATCCCTGCCAACAGACGTGTTCCCCAAAGTTGATTTTTTCCAACACACACTCGTAGCTGGAAAATGGGTCATTTCCTCAACTGCTCTAGCTTACCTTTGAGTGAGCCAATTTGCCAGTTTCAATTATTAAAGGCAGCACCTGTCTCTTTTCAAATTTCAGTGGCTCAGATCGCTGTGTGAACAGCCCTGCAGAAGCGAAATCCACTGTCTGCGGTTTTTAAAGCAACAGCCGGTGAAATGAAATAAGCCTGTGTGATGCATGATCCAAGCAGTAGTTGAGGCAAACAGAGCTCATCTGCTGGAATATATTCAGTCTATTCCTTTTTCTTCACTGAAACCTCATTGAGTAATTGGCTTTCTCTTGGCATGGTGTTGTCCAATCTAAATGGTAATTTGGAAGGCCCTCCTCTCCTCACTGGTGGTAATGCTTGTTTACTGGAGGACAGTTACTCTAAAAGAAAATTAGAGTTGTAATAAGGAGGTGAGGGCCTGTCTGACTGGTATGACACAAGTATGTCAAAACTGAGAAGCTGGTCCAGAGGGCTTTTCTTGGCAAGGTTGACATTACATGTGTGTCTGGGAATTAAAATCAGTGTGAACATACTGGAGCATGGAAAAAAACAACTGCCCTAATTTCTTTGCATATTATTTATTGTTTCTGGTTTACAGCCATGGGGATCTGCACTTTATTAAAAATTGCTTTATGTTGACATAGTACTAACTTGAACACTGCTATAAGCCAATCTCCTGTCCAGTCTTTCTCATGTGCAAACTATTTCTCTATTTCCGACGCCATTTATCTTGTGAAAGAGCGGGTTTTTTTTTTTTTTTTTCAGGTGTTATTTTAATAATTAAACACTGCAGTCAAATGGTAGGCAGCCATCTGTGAGAAGAGTCCCAAACCAAAATGGTGAGCTGGGATTGTCCCTGCAGTGTTTCATCAGGCGCTTTCCCTAAAATTCACAGACTTTAACATGAAGAATGTACCTGTCAATGCATAACCAAAACTCAAGTGGTGTCTCTCACTAAGCAGCTCTCATATGCTGCATCTCCTGCAGGCAGGCTTCAAGTGATTTTCTGACAGGTTGGTGGAACTGAGAAAGAATGGAACTGAAAAAGAAAATTACTTTGGAGGAAGTGTCTTAGTATACCTCCAGGAATGAAAAATATACTGTTTAATCTGCATGACCAGTACTGTGGTGTGTTTTATATATACAGTAATGTATATACTGTCTACAGTATATGCGTACTGTATATACATATTGTACACTGTATATCTTATCAGTCCATTGTTAGAGATTTAAGGGGACTGAGGAGGATCTAAATGCTGAAATGGGATATAATATTCCTAATCATGTTTTTATCACTGTGTAATCACTTGAAAGTATAATAATTGTGTTTTCACAACCTTTGAACGAGATATTAAAATCTACAGAGGGAGCTGGTCAACCATGTTGCACTAATGTTTCTACAGTGGCTCAGAAAGAACTTCCTCTACTGCTTCTTTTTTTTTCTTCTTCTTCTTTTTTTTGCAGCAGGAAGCATCAAGACTTCGCATCTATTACCTTTACCTTCTACTGGCTACAACATCTGGGGATCTACATGAAGGAGACAGAAGATCTGGCCTAGGACCAGTGGCAGACTCTGGTGAAGCTGATTGAAACCAGGCCTTCGCCACGCAAGATCAATAACTAACTGAGCTTCACCTTCTATCCTTCTATGTTTGAAGAACTTATCTACCATTTAGAAAAAAGCCTCAAATGGAAAAAAAAACCAGCAATGAATCTGATGTGAGCAACACAGTGTACTAACTGTACATACTGGTTAGCACTTCCACAGATAAAAGGTTCCATCTTCCATTCCCAGATGGACCGCAGCCTTTCGGTTTTTCTGTTTCCTCTGGATTGTCCAGTTTCTTTCACCATCTAAAACCAGTTTACATACACTAATTCACCTGTTAGTGCCTTTGACTCAAGTACTTATAAAAGTTGGTCCCAGGTGCCTTCACTGCTCATAATGTATTAATTGCTAATGCTAATGCTAGGTGCTATGTATGCATTTTAGGATGGGTCAAATGTAGAAACTGAGGGTGTTTTCACACTGGGTATCCGGGTCTGTGCTGTACCTGGATATGTTCACACCTTTCCCGCAGATATTGCATTCACAAGCACGTACTGCGGGTACGAGTGGGTGTTACAGGGCTGAAACAGAGGGTGGTGGTGTGGAGGGAATTCTGTTGCTATCCAACAAACGCAGAAGTCAGAAGAAAACAGACCCTTACATCATCTACCAAGCGACTGTTCTGTTCATTTGTCTACAATGGTGGCAAGACAGGCAAAACTTCTCTGTTAGCCTGTTTGAGGCAAAGTGAAGTAGAGTGACCTTCGTTGTCCCTGATATATCAGGAAGTGGTTCGGTCGATAAGACGAGCCCATGCCACATGGAGACAATAGTAGCACCGTCAATGGTCTCGTGGTGATTAGGTCATTTCCGTTGTCGGAATGGTGATTGGGTCACTTCCGGTCTCGGGTGCGGATTGCTTTCACACGGCAACGTACCGTACTGGAATCCACACAGTCCGTACCCAGGACTACCTTCTCAGCTGGACTTGTGTATGGTACTCACACACAAAACATTTGCATTCACATTGATAAAATTACATGGACTTTGGGGTCCAACGTTCTCGGATAGCCAGTGTGAAAACGCCCTGAATTACCCTATGGGGATAGTAAAATGAGCTAATCTGTTGGCCTGTGTTTTGTGGTCAAGATCAAGATGATGGCAGTGCAGTGCAATCTACAGCTTCACCACTAGATGCCACTGATTAATACACACTGAAATTCTACAGTTTTATTTTGTCCTTAAAAGCATATTACCAGCACTTAAAATTCTAAACTGTTTTACTTTTGTCGATGACACTTCAAGTTCAACATAAGATGTACCAAACAGTCACAGTTTGACAAAGTGAGAAACTTCCAACTGAAATCAGAGGCAGTAACAACAAGGACTCGGTGCTCATATTTAATTCAGGACACTTTGCCTCAGGTATGGGTAAACTCACAGCTGTTCTCTTTTCGTCACCTTCTTTTCTCTTGTCATTTTTATTGATTTATAACTCAGATTACATTTCTGTGACATATCTCGGTGGAGAGGCTATATCCACCGAACAGCGACAAGCATCTGCAGGAAAATTCTAAATGATCCCACCACATGCGCCTGTATGGTAATTGTACAGTGTCCTCTATGCATATCCAGCTGTAGAATGCCAACCTAAAGCCATCTGTGCATGCATAATTCCAAGATTCCTCACTGTGGGCCACATACATCATGTCAAAATATATTTGGATCATGCAAACCTAAATTCTATGGTTGATGGATCTATGTCTTATTGGTTTCCTGTTGAAAATTCTGAAAAAGATGCTTGACCCATTTGGCACAGAATATATTTGAGTATGTGTTGAAGGGTCACATCTGCTTTTATTTTTTCAATGACAGGGCCTCTTACTTTTTGTAATATGTTGAATGACACTGATAGACGTCAATTTTTTTTTAAAGAACTCTGTAGAAAGCAGGTATAATATTCTGCTGTGAGTGCAGTTCAGAAAAGAAAGTGGCACTCAGGTGCTTCAATAAAATAAAAAGATCTAAGCCTGTGAAAGTGTGTTTTGTGTGCAGTTAAACGGAGAAGAGGGGGAAAAAAATCAAGACGTTAACCACTGATAATTGTGGTAACAATGGCACAGTAACCTTGGAAAACAATGTACTGAATGCGAGTATCATGTTTCATATTGTTGCTGTGGTTATACTGCAGTACACAACAACTGTACTTCAAACACTTCCCTTCTTGCTAAGCTTGGATTTTCTGATTTGCACTTTCATGACAGTATCTTACAATATGCCAAGGAGCTGGCTTTTCCCGGTACATGTAATATAAATCACAGAAATGTTTGCACACGTGTTCAGTTTCAGTACATCTGACTAGGAGTTGATGTTGGGATTTTGTGACCACCTGAAGCAGAAGTCAAGTTTATACTTACATTTTCTTCGGGGTTTGAGGTTCACACTTTGATATACTTGAAGATCAAGAGGTTTGCACGTCCTTGTTACTTGTCAGTAGCCATAACTGAAAGAGTCCTGAAATCTGGCTGTGCTGTGAAACAAGATAAAGTGTAGATTTATGTTTTGCTACAAACAGCACAATTTTGATCCATATTTTTGATCCAAATAGTATGATCCTGTTATTGGATCACTGATGATACTTCCACCAAAATGTATAAATTCTGCTACTGATTCATGCTCCAAAACCAAAACTACATCCAGACCTTCTGGCTTCAGTATTTCTAAACCACAAGATGGAAATATCATGAAAACTAGAGCAAGCATTTTGGCGGCCACAAATGAACATCCATCTTATTCACAATACCTCTAATCCTGAGGATGTGGCCACCAGTTAGTATATTTAATTTGGGTTCTTTAGAGGGGAGTACTGTGTCCTGCCTGAAATACATATCATTCTAGAAAGGTTTGCTTTAAATTACTGTAAATAGTGGATGTGTGGTGTGAGAAAATTGCTAAAGGGGGTTGTATGCCTGTGGGTTTGATGTTATGATAGCATGATTGATTTTTAGACACACTAGGAGGGGATTCATTTCCAAATGAAATAGGTTTTGGATGAGAGTCCCCCCCCACCATTCTCCCATCACGAGACAAAGTTTGATACAGCAACTAACTGACTGGGTTTTTTGGTTTCTGGTCATGGCTCATGAGCTTATCACTTCCCTGTGAAAACCTTACTGTGTCAGAATACAGTAATCAGGCTTAAAATATATACCGCATAAAACTAGGTTGATACTTAAACCTACTATGCTCCATTTGCATTTGTATCCTATTTCCCTTCTCATTATTAGACCCCAACAAAATTATATTCAATTAAAAAGTAGTCAAAAAAGAAAACAAACAGCAGATGTAAGTTCCCTAAAGGCAGGAATTTTATTCTTCAGAAAATGTGGGACCACAGAAACACATATAAACACAGTTGAACAATGAGGCATTATAAAGCTATTAAGAGAGTGAGAGATAACTGAGCTACTGTATGTTGACCGGGGTTTTGTAACATCAGACTTTTCGTACTATGATTTTGCATTCACAGAAGAAGTCACCTGAAGCCATGAACAACACTTTACCTTTAATCTGTCAAATTCCTCGTCATATGTTGGTCACTGGTTTTTCAAAAGGCTGATTATATGGTGATGTTACCGATATAGGCCTATTTTACTCTCTTTTCTCCTTGACAACAGGGTAATGATTTTATGAATTGGAATAGAGCTGCTAATGTGTTGTATAATGACACGGTACATTATGTCATTTCTTCACATTCCCTGCAAAGTACTAGGCCTACGTGTATTTTGAGAATAAGACAAGTCAAAGCAGTTCAATGTAAATGATCTCAAGTCACTTCCTGAAGGAGGTAATTTATAGGTTATTCACACTATGTCTTTTGTAAGGGATCTTTTCTTTTCTTGAAGGCAATTAGGAAAGCCAGTATAAGTCAGTTCTTAAAGTCCTTGTTCAGTACTTAGCAAATGTACATGAACCATAGGGCCTTACTTTGAGGAAAAAAAAAGTATTGCAGACAGGTAGTGTTTGGGATCCCATTTGCATTATGTCATGTTTCTCACCTTAGAAGATAATATTAGAAGTCAAGAAAGTCAGAGTTTGTAAAACAACTTGAGTATTAGACTTTAAAATACATAAATGTACAGACTACATGGCGGCACAGTGGTGCAGTGGTTATCACTGTAACCTCACAACAAAAGGTACTGGGCTCGATCGTAATGTGTTGTGGGCTTTTCTGTGTGGAGTTTGCATGTTCTCCCTTTGTCTACTCAGGTTCTCTCTAGGCACTCCAGCTTCCTCCCACCGTCCAAAGACACGCACTTTAATAGGTTACCTGGTCAGTGTAAATCACCCGTAGATGTGAATGAAAGAGTGAATGGTTGTACATTTCTGTATCAGCCCTACGATGAACAGGCAGCATGTCAAGGGTGAATCCAGCTTCACCTGTTGACAACCAGGATAGGCTCCGGCATCCCTACAAACCTCCCACTGACTAAGCAGTTCAGAAAATGAATGAAGGTTTATAGATAATACACGAGAAAGTGCAGAGATAACATCATAACCGCCCCCCTCCATGATCTCCATGATCATCAATAAAGATGTCTCTGTATCTTCAACATGACCAGACTAACTTAACCTTGCTTGAGGTGAAATACAACAAGTAGAGTTGTCAAAATTAACGCGTTAACATGAATTCATCCATCATCAGGATTAATCTGATTAAAAATTTTAACACAATTAACCCATCTGCAACACAGAATGTCTTTGAATATCTCTGGTAACACATTAGGGGCCGTTTATCCAAGTAGCGTTACCGCTGTGTATGAACAAATGGTCAGTTGATCCAGTAGTGACAGGCAGCAGAACCAACCCATAAAGATGGAAGATGCTAAACAGCACGTTGGCCTTCTGGATGGAAATATGAGGACAACAAAAATCCAAGACAGAACAGTTGTTTCAAGTTGAAACTGTTAAAGGCCTTTAATAAACACGTTCAGTGCATATATATTCCCTTCTTTCTTGGGTCTGTTTGCTCATGTGAAATGAAACACGATTCATATAGATTAAAAATGAATGATATTTAATCATGATTAATCTAATTTAATCTACAGCAACCCTGTGATTAATCTGATTAAAAATTTTAATCGTTTGACAGCACTAATAACAAGGTATCGGCCGCTTTGGTCTGTGTGACGTGTATCACATGCAACATCAGATGTGATCCATTCAGCTGTTGGACTAGATGTTTCATTCCCCTCCTTGTTACAGATGATAACTTTCCTAGCTCATAAAATCATCTTATAAACTGACAACCATATGTGTAAATGGTGGCACAATTCAAATGAGATCAAAAATTTGTCTCTTACCACTGACCACAAAACCTAGAAAGAAAAAACCTAGAAAGACCACTCATTACCATTAATCTATTCGTATATCTGGCAAATGCTTTTAGAACAGTTCCAAAACACAAAAATTAGCTGGGTACTACAGTCTTTAGTAAGTGTAAAAAAAGCTAGAATAAAACAGAGCATCTATTCAGAGCAAGGGGAGTATAAATAGAAGGATAATGCATACGAGGCTGACTGAAAAAATAATGAATATTTACAGTGGCGTGTGCATTGTAATTAAAGCTGACCAACCACTGACACTTATCAGTGTTTGAAGAACAACAAAAAGTTTGTATATTATGTTTTGGTTTGACAAACTTCACTTTTTATTGGGATCAGATCATTGTCAGAATGTTGTATGTTATACTCTTCATCAATGTGAAATGTGTTTTTAAAGTGTATTTTTACAGAGAGCACCCTGCAGTGAGATGGGATACTTAGTGAAACAGAAAGTGACTATAAATCACGACTCAAAAATAATAACTGATATCAGTGATGACTTGTGCAGACCTAGCGTTCGACCTTTGCATAATGAGGACAGTATCTGCAGGTGGCACTCCCATGCCCATCACCCTGCTGCTAAGCTGTGTGCGCACACACACACACACACACACACACACACACACACACACACACACACACACACACACACAGTGAGATTTTAACAGTTTAACAAAACTTGCCACGTTCCTGTAGTCAATGAGTCATATCAAAGGATTCCCCAAGGGTTGCTCGTCTGTCTGAGACATCGGTCAATCACATCATTAAACATGAAGATCCATTTCCATCACAATATTTTAACCTTAATACTAAGCAACCTGCTGGCAGGCTACAGAGTGGCTGATAATGAGAAAAGTGCCAAAGAAGAGGGACGAGGAAAGAGCTACAGGAAGGGGAAAAAAAAGATTGAGAAGCAAGGAGAGATGAGCAGACAAGAATGAGAGAGAGGGAGAGCCTGAAGAAACAGGAAAGAAAATGGTAAAAAGAACAAATGCCAGAGGGAGAGTGTTTATCTGGCTGTCACACAGGGGAACAGGATGGGAGGCTGTGATTAGAAAGACAAATCACATCATTCGCCGAGTTCATTCAGAGATTCTACAGGGACAAATCCAGCTTGCAAAGTGCTGTATAGCTGCATTTCTGACATTTCTGAATAACCAGCCTTGACTATTTAAGATAAAGATGCATAAAACGATTAACAGTCAATCATTTTACGTACTTAATACTGTGTGTTTTAAAGTCTGAAAAGCAATGGCATTACTTATTCCTTACTAAAACCCTGAACATTAACACAACACACACAAACTGCTCTCCTTATCCTTTTCATTTGGTTAAAATAATATAAATTAGAATAAATAGCACTGTGCATCAGCATACAATGCAGAAGTCATTTTTGCAGAGGTAACCTTTATGAAAATCCAAAATCTATGTGATGCACACAAACAAGTCAAGGTAATTTAGTAAATCCAACGGCATCAAACAGATGCCTTCTGTGTGATGACATTATCGAGTCCAGCTCTAGGCCTCTCAGATTTCCTTTCATCCCAGTTGATCCTCATATTGCTTACGGAAACAGTCTCCCACAGGAAAGAATTCCCAACAACGCTCCTGGTACATTTTCCAAACATAGGATTCCTGGCAAAGTCAAGAAAATGGTAATGTAACATTTTTACTATGCTTAATGATCAGTGCATTTTGACCTTGAGCTGTTTTTTTGTTTGTTTTTCTCAAAATAAGTATCTGAATGCTGTTAAAATGTGTTAATTATAAATGCAACACAGTGGAAGATTAGAATAATAAATCTCCTCTTATTTATGCTAATTTAAATTAATCTTTGTTGCACTGATCATCTGGATGTGATGTGCAACATTATAAATTTGTTTGCTGCAACAAATCAAAATTGAGGGAAGTTTGACAAATAACAACCCTGAAGAGTTTCCGTGTAAACTTTCTGTCTAGTAATTTTCCAATATTCAAGCTTTTTAAGTATAAGATGGCAATGATTCTGAATTGTCATATTTATTCAATGGGAATAAAACAAACAAGCCCACAGAAACATGAACACGCATGCAGCATGCAAAGGTTAAGTGTTCGTAACCGTGTATTCCCAAATAATTTATAATATTTATGATAAAACGCTCATGCCAGGATTGATAAAGTATTTGATAGACAGTGTGAATGCACATCCTGTCATAGTTGAAAAGGTTATACAACAGCTTTGTCATTCTAATAGCAAATGCTGGTATTAATAAGTAAGTCAGTGTGGCATGGAGGATGATTGTGGAAGAATGTTAATATTTTGACAAGAAATCAGGAGTCTCTCAAAGCAAGCCCTATGACTAACATTTGAATCATGCATTGAAACAGAAGAAACCTTATACCTGCCCCGTGTGTTCAGTTTCATCCTTGTTAATGAGATACATCAGAAAAAATCTGTAAGGACACAGAAGAGGGATTCATGTAGCACATCGCACCTCCTACGCCTTCTCCGGTTTAATATGGTGAGATAAACACTACAAGAAAAGTCCTAGCACTCTAATCCTGTGCAGGAGTCAGAAGATTACACTACATTTGCTTGGTATTTTACTGCAGCGAGAGACAACAGCTGTGTTTTGTCTCACTTGTGACAATCAAGGAAAGTAGTTATTATGAAATTCACATTTATTTTAATGTTTGAAAATATTTATCGTTAAGGAAAAGGAAGGCACACACACAGCCCACTGTCAATCATGTGTACTCAGTTGACTTAATCCTAATGTCGGGTGGTAGAGCCTCATCAGTGAAGCCTTAAATGTCAAGGAGCACTATGTCTATACATAGACATTAGCAGGGGAGAGTCCATCAGTGGGGCCAGGCCGTCTAGCAGCCTCCATACTAATAAGGGCCTATAAGCTCTAGCCGATGGCAATTATTGATGTAGTAGAAGTACCGAATGCAGAAACACTGATAAAATAAGCAATTCAGCCATCATCACACTAGTATACAGGGAATCTAAAAAAACCTGAACATTTATTTTTTTTCTTCCAATAGCAAGAAAACATATGTAACATTGATTTAGAGGTTATGCATCATATCATAGGTGTCTTCTATAAAGGCTCTGCTAAAGAGGGTGAAAATGACCAATCATCAAAATGTTCTTGGCAGGCTGACAAAAAACAAAACAAAACAAAACAAAAAAACTGGCTGAAATAGGGTACTGAGTCAGGTTAGAGCTGCCCAATAAAATAGGGATGTTCCAGTTGAAGACCTGAAATGACCTGGCGACATGTCAGGGTGTACATCAGCTTCACCTGTTGGTAGCTGGGATGGGTTCCAGCATCACCCTGACCCTCTTGTGGATAAAGTGGTTCACAAAATAAATGAAGAAAGAATGGTCCAGTTGGTTTTCTTTTGGATGTCTGACAAGCATTTTCTGTTTATCTACTGGAAAATGACAATGTTATAAAAAACAGCAGTTGCCAAATGCAGAGGGGGGGGGTTGAAGAAATGACTGAAAATTCCTTTATTTTCACAGGACACACCTAAGATGCAGAATCTCTCTACCATGCATATTGCAATATTTCTTACTCTGCAGTTTTCTTGAGATTAAACAAGAAAAGAGTGCTTAATTTTTCTGGTCTTGATTACACTGAAAATGGTGCATTTACACAGATAACAACAAAGGAAAATTAATCATTGACTAATGAGAAATAGTTTATGATTCACCAACTTCCAAATGTTTTAATTATGTAATCTATTTACAACTTTTAACATTTTTTCCCTATTTTATTATTGTCAATATAACATTCCAGTGCAAATCTTCTGTCATTTCTCTGGTATTTGAGCAGCACGTTGGCAGTAATTCCAGTATATTGTGCTGCATGTGTTTGTATAGTTTTCTGTTTACAGACAGAAAATCTGTGATTAAATAAAGGGAAGAGAAGTAATTGGCAAAAATATGGAGTTCTTGGTTTTTCTCAGATTGAGTACAATACAACTAAACCATGCTACAATACAAAAAATAAAAAAATAAAAACTGGTGAGAATTAGATTTGAAGAAGAAAACAGTAAATAATGTGCATTGTTAATGAAAAATTTCAGCTAATGTGACGCATTTGCAAAAGAAACACAAACCATATGACACACGATAATTTAAATAGTTAAATTATCATATTCAATGGAAACCAGCCGAGTAGATCAATGGATAGGAAAGCTTTCTAAAAGGTTTCAAATCTATTTTAACCCTTTCATGCATGAATTATGTGAACCTTAATCAAGATTTTTTTCCTTGAGTGTTTTTATTCCTCTTTAGGCATAAAAAAGAGAAAACATTTTATGAACTTATTTTTCATGGAGTTACAAAAATGTCCACTCAGCTGGACACAATGCGTTTAATTTTAGAAGAAATGAAACATGCATTTAGTCATATACTGAGTGAAAACTAGGAAATAAAAACATGTTTAATGCTGCTAAGCTGATGTTTTCTCACATTTTAACATACCATACTTAAACAAAACAGTTAATTACAATCTATTAACAATTGCCAATTTTTTACACTTAAAAATGTAACTGCAGATCAGGTTTATCTAGAACAGCAAATTTACAGTAATGGTATGAATTACAGTGTATGGGATGATGCATAAGTGTCCACTGTGTTGGCTGATATGGAACTAAAACAACAAAATCCATAAGAGAACACCTTTGAACAGCTGTCCACTGTAGTGACCACAATGCATGAAAGGGTTCAAGACTGTGGAGCATGCAGAATTTCATGTTTTAGTATTTGATTGCCTGAAAGCATGACAGTGGTAGATATGCTCCTACTCACAGATAGTTGGCCAAGTTGTGTTCCTGTAGAGTGTGAGTCTCAAAGCCATGAGGAATTGTATCAAAGTACTCACTTCCTATTCCACAAATAAAACACTTGGTCTGCAGAAGAAAGAAGTACAAGTGATTTACAAAAAACAGAATGTTGTATAGAATTTACTCTATATTTGAGACCAAAGTTGGTTAGTCTTTGTACATAATCCCCATAAAAGAAGAAGAGACAGCAAATAGCAGCAGTTTAATGCTTTCAGGATTAATTATTATTAGATTTTCTAATTGTGTTTGTTGGTATTACCATTCATTGTGCATTTCTGTGGAATTTTAGGGTGTTTGACTGTGAGAGGGATTAAAATGTTGTACAATGGCCACAGTGACAGAGGTCATCTGTCGCATCGGAACTCTGTCAACCAGATAAAACAGGTGGAGAGTTTGCAATCCTAAATTTTAAAAGGTACACAGAAACATAAAGATAATAAATTATCAACATAAGCAAAGTCTTGTTTTTAGACTGTAGATCACAACATCATACTGTTGTAGTGACTGAGGCTATTAATAATTTAACGCCATTGTTCTTCCACTCTAAATCCTTTGAGAATGTGCACATACATGTCCTTTATCAGTAAATAAAAGGCAGACACTGATGTGTCCGCTCATAAGAGAATGGCAGTGGGGGCCTGTTAAGGACAGCCGCTGTGTCACTCTTTATTAACAGAGAGGGAAGTGACCACCCTCTCACCATTGTGTGTCAGATCATCTGTGCTGCCATGAGGCCTGTGTGGTCTGGACTTTGATTACATGCCTGTCTCCGTCACACCTTTGGACTTCTGCCTGTGAGGACCGGAATGCCTGCTGCTGATTCTCAGCCTGATTGACCACTCTGTTCAATCTCTTTCAACCTTACTTGTACTGCCTACAGAGTCTGCTTTGGGTGGTTTTGTTCACATCTGTCCCTGCATTTACATTCCTCAGGAGTATATGCACAAAGCCCATAAAAAAGGGAACACTATCTGAGAGTGCATGACTAAAATGTATGTATTATTCTTTATTTTGTGTTCCTACATTATGTTGCTCAAGTACAAACAGATGGAAAGACAGCAAACAACAATCCTGCCTGTTTATCTAAATTGCAAATTGTAATCATCACTAATCCTCCTTTCACATCAGACAAAAGACTCACTAACATCTCGCTATTGTCTTCACTGTGAAAAGGACCCATTCATTCCCAGGTCAACACATCCTATTGTAGTCAAGGGAATTTATTGACACCAATCAGAGGTAATGAAAACACAACTCACAAATGTATTTTTTTCCAGTCATAAATTCATCCCTCATTGTTCAACAAGATTCAGAAATTATGTGTGAACAAGGAAGAAGGTAAAAATATTAATTTGTAACAACTGTTGTCTGGGGCCTCTGATTATATCTAATGCTTGGGCATATTTGTGATGCTGAAAACAAAAGACAAAAAGGAAACTCATCTGCTTGCAGTATAAATTAACCAAAGCTGCATCTCCTCTAATCAAAAACGATATAATTAAGAATTTCTTTAGCACTTTTTCTCTCCTAACTTGATATAGAATTACTGATTATTCAGGGGGGTGAGATTAAGATATCCTCAACATTAAGCAAACAGTGAGATTCCTCACCAGCTTCCTCTAGAATCACCTTTGACTCTACTTAATCTCTGTAATTACACCTAACCTCAACCTTACTTAGCTACTGACCCGAATCTTATTACTGTGTCTCTACGGTTACATTCCCCATAAATGCGGTGGTAGGATGATCTATGAGAGTTATCACATTTGCATATTTAGCCTTAGATCACTTTTTGGTTTTTCAATAAGACACAGCATGAACATAATACAAAAGCTTAATGACATACTTAAAGTTTATGACACTAATAGCCTGGAGGTTCATTAGAGTAGTTTTTCTTTATGTGGGTGTACGAGGCAGTTTGACATTTACCTCCATGTCCTCTTTCACCTGCTCCTGCTGGTCACGAAGCTCCCCAAAGGCATCAATTATCAAACCTAAAACAACAAGACATATAGGACTGCATGTGAAAAGCTGTGTTTGAATGATAGCGATCCTTAAAGATTTTGTCTTCATCTCACTCCACATAAAAATTTCACCATATCTACTCTGGTCAAACTGAATTAATTGTATGTTTTTGTCTGGTTCACGCATATGTACATGTGCTCAAGCCGAGCGGTGTGACTCACCCTGGATGATGGCAAGAAGAATGACAATGACGAAGAAGAAAAAAGTTATGTCAAAGAGGATGCGTTCGACCTCAAACTCATCCCCAGCAGGGTCTTCGATCTCATCCCCAATCCCCCCACCTGCACGCACTCCCACGTACATGTGGAACATGTAGCACTGAAATAGAACACAGCAGAGGGTCCCGCTGACACTTTCTACCTCAACACTGCAGACTTACAAGAAAACAATTCTCTTTCGCTGTTTCTGCAAAATAAGGAAAAGGAATTCACGATATCCAAAGATGAATAAAATTATGTTCCCGCAAATTACCTGGAAAACTTTTTTACAATTCAAAGCACAAAACAAAATTATTTCATCCCACACATTTTCATTACCACTTCAAAAACTGCTTTTTAGGGAATAGTTCAACTTCTCAAACAGGCAGTTTGTTTTTGTGTAATTTTACAGAACACTTGCCTTTCAAATCAATATTCTTAGCCTAAAATGATAAAAATTCACTTCAGGAGTTAGTGTTAGTGTAAGGAAACTGAAGCCAAAAAGCCAAGAAGGAGTTCTGTGTAGGGCTTTGAAGTCTGAGGGACAACATGTGGTGCCTGAAACCTGAATAAAATGCACAAATAAGTGAATAAACCTTCAAGAAAGTCAAATTTTGCATCCAGAACTAGTTTTAAGTTCAAAATGACTGAACACTGGTGAATGTTTCCTGGTTGTCAAATTCATACTTTTACAGTGTGTTGCAGGGGTGTTAAACATACTACCCATGAGCCAAAACTGGCTCTCCAAAGGGTTTGATCCAACCCACAGGATGAATTTGTAAGGATTACACAAAAGACATTGACAATCAAGTTATTTGATCATGAAGCTAAATTCTGTATTTTTCAGTTCCAGATGCCTGTTACTAAATGTTTTGTGCATTTGTAGATCCATTAATCTGTAAGTTGCAATATACATGTGTAAAAGATAACCTGAGGCCTAATACTGGTAAAACTGCACTTTTTTTCTTAACCTTTTAACCCCTGAGACATTATTTCAGGTAAATAGGCTACTGTGAATTTGCGCCTATAGAAGTGTCGTAAAAGCTGTTGTGAGTATGTGCTTGTGTTCCTTTTCTTCCATAGTTTTGCTTTGTTTTAGGTCAAAACAGGGTGGAATAGCCAAATTTTACAAAATAATGCACTCAGAATGTACATCAATAAGAGATTGTGAACAGCAACACACTGAAGAACAGCAAGTATTTGAATTCTGGCCCAGTAGTTTTTGTTTTGGGGCTCTTATTTATTAAATCAGTCCAGCTGCTTTTTGGCACCCGGTTGAACTCCAAAAAGCAGTTACATGGTCAAAACTCAGTAAAGACACAGTAAAAACATAAAAGAAAGTCACCACAACACTGCAAACAACAGTGAAAACAAAAAACAACAAGGAAAACAGTGTAAAAAAAAAAAAAAAAAAAAAAAAAAGCAAACGTCTATTTTTGTAGTGAGGTGGTTTTGCCCCCTATTACACAAGTGGTGGGGGGTGCACTGAGCATGAAATCTCTGTAAAGAGCAAGGTGTATTCTATCAGTATGTTTTGAAATGTTTCCTATTTAGCAAAGGGTTGAATATTTATAAATATTTAAAATAAATCATACATTCAGAACACTCACTACAGACACGTCAGGGGCTAAAGGGTTACGAAATTTCAGGTCAGTCGTGGAAATTCAGGTTATTCACATTTTTTGTTTAAGAATAGTTTGTAAGTGTAAACAGTCAATTTTACTTTTTTTGTACAAAACAAAGACAAAAATTTGGAGTTGTCATTATTTCTTAGTCATTATACATTATTTTACTGGTCTGGCCCACTTGAGGTGAAATTGGGCTGTATGCGGCCCCTGAAATAAACTTTGACTTCCTTGGTGCGTTAAGATAATGTAGGAATTAATTGTAACACTGCTGCAAAAACAGAAGCCCAAACAATAGCACAACAATGTGAGTAGCTGAAAATTTAATGTAATATCCACTGGCAGCAGGCTTTTATTAAAATGCTATCACTGCCCATCCGCCTGCTTCTGTGAGTGACAGTGAAGTCCATATTATAATAGAGCAGGCAGTGGGGTGTTGATGTTGCGAATGGTCGAACAAAGAGCTATGCTGAAGCTTTCCATCCGCATGTCTATCATTTTATGGAAAACTTCTCTTTGAGTGACTGAGAGCGTCACCAGTAGGGATCACTGTCAAATCTCCACCAACCCTCAGTATCTGACGAGAGTTTAGAATCAGGTGTGTTGCAGCCTTTATGTGAGAAGGACAGACAGGTATATGAGGGGTTGGAGACCGATAAAGGGATATACAGAGACTCAGATTACTGTGTTTTTGTCGGTATGTACTGTATGTTCGACTTACAGTGAGCATATCGTTGCACTTCATGTCCTGGGTGTTGCTGTCATCACTCTTGTTGTAAAACTTCCGAAAGAAATTGAAGGCCACAACAGTGTAAAGATACACAACAACGGCGAGGAGACCCACAGTCAGGACCAGCTGAAAAACACACACACCCATAATTACAAAATGAACAGAAGGAGCCAAACAGATGGGCTTTAATATGATTTTTCATCTAAGAAAAAGTCCCCAATATAACCCTCCAGCATGAGTGCAAACATCACATGCATACACACAGCACTCATGAACACAGACACACACACACACACCACACAGACAGATGGATAAAGAAATAAAGACAGGCAGAGACACACACCTGCTTTCCATTGTGAGTGACAGAGGAAAGGATGGTACGAAGTGTCTTGAAGCCCATGGCGATGTCCAAAAGGTGAGCCGCAAAGAAGAAGTTGTTGTAATGACCCAGAACTGACATGGCCATGTACCAAGCCAAGTACAAGAAGGACTGTGTGTAGACACAAGCACGCATACACAAAAAGACAATGTAAGCAATAAGGATTACCAGAGCAGATAGAAAGACAAATGTGTATTTTAGATAAGGCAGAATCACAGGATATTACCACCCTCACTTCTACATGTGCAACTGTATCTAACAAGATCTTACCAGAGTAGAACAAGAAATTAAACAAAGAGGAATAAGTCATAAAACATTAGATATGTTTTACACACACTGCCAGGTTATAATACATTATCACTTAACATAAATTACAGGAAGTGACAGTCTTATCTGGGTGTTGTAGAGACAAAAGGGCATACACAGTGAAGCTAGAGAGATGTTGAATACTGTCTGAGAAGCAGGTTGTGTGACTGCTGAACTTACACCATCCGCAAATATAACTCCTAGTTTCCAGATTTGGTACTTGATGTCAATGGAGTTCAATCTGAAATAACAGTTACATGATGATGAAAACTTACATGATAAGGTCAAAATGTCCATGTCTAAAATCAGATCACTGTGGCAACAGTGAGTTTTCTAAAAGGGTCTTTCTGTTATGTGGCTTCAACTCAGAATGTCCTGTACTCCATCAAGCACAACGTGATGTACTTGCCTCTGTCTGGCCAGTAACAAATACAAGCTTGCATAGGGTATAATCTAAGTGGCTATTAACAATGACATAGCTTTTTCATAATGGCAGTGATTTAATCTGCTCAAATGTTATTTCATAGTGAAACTAACAAAGATCAAACAACAAATAAGCTCATCTTGTCGATGTTCATGTGTGATTCCTGTTTACCCTCAGAGTAAAATGCATTATGGAGAGAGAAATTGATTTTTCTATTTAACAAATCTCTTTTTATGCCACTATCACATTGTATGTAAACACAGTCTCAGCAACAAAGAAATGCGGAGGTCACTTCAGTATTATCACTGTAAATTGCTTTGTGGATAGTGGTTTGCCAAACTGCTGCTACATTAACTCATGAAGGGTGGTGGCGACCAAAACTGCCAACAGATGAGAACGATGTAAACACAGGTCATGATTTCAATAGATGACTGTGTATGTATAAAAAGTAGCAGATGATCGTCACAAGATTTTGTCCTTCAACTGGCCTCACATCTGGCATCACAAAAGACAACCTATATAAAAGCAGAACTCATGAACAATACTCTTCACTAAAATTTCCCACAACACAAGTAAGAGACACACCATCTGCTGTGCGCAGCATATCAAGGATGTCTTTAGAAGTGCAGAATTGCGAGAATCTGTTCATTTTTACGCATTCTCTACTCACAGAGTCCTCCAGGCAGTGTCTCTCTTGAGCTTCTTTCTCTCTTGTCTCTGACAGCTGAAGTCTAAAGCAGCCTGGTCCAGACCTAGAAGTTCACTGATCTTCTCACAGCCATAAAATTCTCCATACTTATCCATCACCTGGCATTGCAAGAAAAAAACATGTAACTAAATATTCTGCTCTTATGACTAAAGATAATGTCGTCCTAATGAGGGGAACACAGTTTGGCTGGTAAACTGTGATTTTTCTGTAGCTTCTCATTAGGAGAATAGTACAATTTATTTACCAAGAAGTCCAACTGAATGAACACCTTTAACTGTATTTGACTTGTCTGAATTATTATTCATGTTTTGATGGCAGGCAACTGTTACCATCTCATATCCATCCAGATTTTCTTTCCTATATGAATATTCAGTATATGTGCTGTTAACACATTTTTTTTTGCTATGTCTAATAATGGTAAACCTTAGAGCAAAGCTTATCTTCCTAATGCCAATGCAGCTCAGAGAAACTTAATTTATGAATGTGAAACAAGAGCCAACAACAGCCTTGTCGTGTATTACACTGTCTACTTTGCTATTAGTTTAAAACATTAAGACTTTAATGCCTGGTAAGTATTATCTCTCATCTTTGAATGCATAAGTGGATTGCTAGACGCCCTTGAACATATTACACAATCTTTGCTTTACTGCCAGCTCTTAAAATGATGCTATTCAAAGTATTCAGTGCAGGGAAACAGTGCATACAGCATTGCACTACTGCTGCCAAAATTTTTCCCCTTACTGAACTACTATAACATACAGTGACACTTAGTATGGCCTGTAGAATGGATTCTCCCAAGACATATTCTATAGGAATCCACCTAAGCATTTTTCTTGTCACATTGCACAATATGACCCAAAATAATTTACAGTTCATGCTTGATTGCCACTTGCCCCACCAGATCCCCACTGTGGCAAACAGCCCTTTGCCAAGACTACAATAAGCTCTAAACCTTAGTCAGAAGGCACTGATGCAGAAAACACAGTCTATAAATATTAATTTTGGAGCAAAATGGAGAAGTAATCATCAAAGCTGCAACTTCTAAATCAGCTATTTTGCTTTGATAGTGAGATACTGCTTTCAATTCCTTGATAGCAGAACTAAAAGAAAGGAAAATGCTCACATATCTAAGACATTTTTACAATATCATTTACATAAAAGGGTTTCCAGAAAAAAGAGCAGTGTCCTCTTCCTTGACAGAGTGAAATCAGTAGGGTAGCTATCAGTGTCGCAGTTTCTCTGCAGATAATGAAAATGTTTTGGAAGCTGCTGAGGGGGTGATTACACCTGCCATTAAATGGTCCATTAAATTTTAGTTGGTCTTCTAATACTGTGAGATGAAGTGATCAAATACATGCATGCTGCACATTCACAATTAGGAAATGATAATATTGTAGTTCCAGGATACCTACCTTCCTCTTCACAAATTTATCCCAATAGTTACTTGGAAATGATCTGAAAAGTCAGACAATTATATAAATATAGATACTGACATGAAAAATGGTTGTTTATTTGAAGGCTATTTATTTTACAGCTGGGTCAACATACGGTGTGTTAATGACGAGTCGGTCCCATTGGCCTTTAATGTCCTCCTCAGGGGGCTGTACCGTCACATACAACCCATCAAACTCCAACCTACGAGCCACTTCCTTCTCACGTTTGAAGACCGCCAGTGGTACCTGCCAGTTAAATGTCGGCTGTTATCACTAGTCTCCAGTACCTGTGTAAAGCTACCAGCATGTACTGTTTACTTAAAATCTCTGTCCTTCAGTCTCACTGTCAGCATCTTGTTTTTTTAAATTTTGGTACACTTTATTCCCACATGTTCCACCAAAACTAAATACCTTAAGGCAGTAGTAACCGATAATACAACAGAAGGAGATAAGTGTGTGTGCCACAGCCAGGAAATGGAGAGATGGCTCCATGTATCCACTGCTTTCTTCGAGGACAAAATAAACTGTGCCCTCATTGTCGTTTTCAACAGCAGACTCTGGTTCGTCACTGTAAACAGCTGCGACCACTTGTTTGTCCTCATTTGATGCAGGCAGGGATGCAACCTGGAATAAATAATAACAGTATTGAGGAGCTAGAAGAAAAATAAATTCCATGCAGCATGGCCAGGCTTACTGTGTGGTGACAAGTTAATTTATATAATACAAGGAGTGGGACAAAAATAGCTGATGAATATTCTCAGTTTGGAGTTTTATTTATCTGCAGCACTTTGTGTTGTTTATTTGGAGTTAATTTGCTTTTTTTTGTCCATTTCTGTATTTTTGGTCAGAAACCTGCAAATTTGATTCAGATTTAACTGTCAGCTCTGCAAGTCTAAACCAAATGAGGTAGATCTGAAAGTGTCCTTACTGTACACTACTATTAAAATGCACCATGAAAACAACCTTTGCATTGTAATATAAATTAGGTAATTTTTTTTTTTTTTTTGTCACAGAAGATATTTTCATTTCAGTTGGAATGCTCTGACTACAATAAAACTGAGAAAATATAAACTAGAAAAACCTCTTTGCATTCAAAAGTAGATACTCTCACCTTATAGAAGAGTAGGATGAAGTTGATTGCAAAGGCGACAAACAGAGCCAGAAGCCGCATATTGTAAAAATTCCTTGCAAAGTAATTCTGTAAATACAAGAAAAAAAATGAGGGTGATTTCTATATGTATATACTTGTAATGTGCACAGTGAAGTGGAAGTAAGTGTGCCTTGCATCCTTAAGTTAGTCAGTAATCCTAAACTAAGTGCAAATACGGTATATAGGAGTGTACTTGTCCATTACCAGCAGGCTCTTGTTAAGAGTCATTTCCCAGAAGGCAGAGTGTTGGTGCTCTTGTTCCTCTGACATATTGGAGCTACTCTTGGCTCTCAATTTTGCCTCAGCCTTCTCCTTTCCAATTTCCTTTGAGAAGTCCTTCCCTCTATAAACAGTCCAAAAACAAAGCATGAGAACCAGTCTCATGACAAAAAAATACCCCACAAAAATAGGTCTTTAAATTTTAAATAACCACACTGTGCCACAAAATACACTATATTTTTCACACTCTTTAAATGATTCTCTAAAACTTCTCACAAAAATATCTTAAAATTTCATCAATATTTTTTTTTTTTTTAACCAAGGAAACTGAATAATACTGTAATAAAGAACCAAGGGGCTCACTCTGTTTTTTCATATCCCTGCGTTTTTCCATCTTCCATTTGTTCCTCAGTGGTGATATTAACCTGCTATATTAAGAAGGAAAGATTATTAAGAATATATCAGTACAAAATGTAGGCAGAAAATGATGCAAAATCAAACACCCAAAACTTTCTAAAAGTGCAGACAAAAATCTAAGATCAAATCTAAAATGAAAAATCTAACTGCTATAGGACAAAGAAATGAGTGAAATAATACCAAGCCCTGATGCTTCTCAGGAAAATCACTGGGGGAAACTGTCCTGGTGGTTGTGCGGAACAGGTCCGTCAGACTGGCAGTGAGATCTTGTGTTATAAGTTTGTATTGACCTCCTTCCTTCTTCACTTTAAGGCCAAATATGTCTGAAAGTGCGTCCATCTCCCTGGGGGAGGTCATGGTTGCCACCTGCCCAATCTCCCTCAATTCTCTCTGGGAAGAAAAACTGGCTGAAAATTTCTTCTGCCACTGCACACTATTCACCTCCATGACCTCGTCAAGTGTTGGCTCAAAGATACCACCAAGCAAATCTGATACCCTCATCCTTTTGGCTCCCTCTATGAGACCACCGTTAACAAAGGCAATGTACAGCACATATATCAAACTACGAACTACAACACAAATGCACTGGACCACAGTCATGCAAATATATCTGAGAAGGAAAAGGACTGATACTAGGATGTCTCTAGGAGTCATCTTCATCAGTGTCTTCAAGTTTTTGACAGAAAACAAAGAGAGCAGCAGAAACAGCCAATAATAAATGGACATGATTCCATGGTTTTGCTGGATCTCCTCTTCACTTTTTTCATTTTCAATTTTTTCTGCATTCCTTTCTCCAGAGTCAGAGCCAGATATCTTTGCTGCAAGTTGCATTTCAAAGATGGTGTCCTCGCAGAAATTGACAAACATCTCCATTTTCTCCTTATCTCCACCTTCATTGACCACATCAAAAATGAACTGCCTCTTGGATTCTTTGACCTGTGGCTTTTCCCACTGTGTGCGGCTAGATTCACTTATCTCAAAGTAGACACGCTCAATGCGCTTCCCACTGCCCAGGATCTCAATTCTCCCCAAATAGGGCTGGAAGTACCTCAAGACACACTCTGCTAGTTCCAAGAATGTCCCCAGTCTTGAGTCATTAGGCATATGTTCTGACAAATTGGTGAGCAGGACAGCGATGCTGAAGCCAATGTCTTTGGCTGGCTCATGGAAGCGATCCACAAATACATCATAATCCATAATTTCACTTTCATTTGTCTCCATGCAGGAAAGGAGGAATTGAATTTCTGTTTGGGAAAAACGTTTACAGTTTTCCATGGCTCTCTGGAATTCCTTCCTGTGGATGCAGCCTTTACAGTCAGGGTCAAACTCCCTGAAGCCGACTGAGGAGGTGAGGTCTTTAAGTTTGAGAAACATGTCAAAGAACTTGAGGATCATCTCCACGTTGGCTGATGACTCCACCAGCATATCTACCATCTGCTTCCCAATAGTTCCATTAACAACATTGCCTGCAGGGAAAGTAAATAGGTTGATGAACTATACCAGATAAATGGAAAACTATTTAGAAACATAAACAACTATACAGTATGGAGAATCTTACCTTCTAGCATAGAAAGCAGGAATACAACCATGTCCTTTTGCAAATCCATAAGTTCTTTCAAAAGCTCAATTTGCCTGGAATCCTGGTAATAAGAAAACATATGTAAAGTTTACATCAATTTTAAATAACCCTACCATTAATCTCACATTTTACATTCTGTGTTAAGACAAATAATTAATGGTGTTGTGTCATTCATGAATAATTTGCTCAGTAGGACAAATCCTGAGTGAACATAATGAACTGAATCCCTTCCTGAAATGATCTGCTTCTCTGTTCAGTTGAGCTCTCAGTCAGTTGTGAATGAATGTGCAAAGCATTGACCAGGATACACGGTTGTTGTTATTTTCTCCAAGCTAACAGCCTGTGTAGCCAGGAAATACCACAAGAGGATCAATGTCCTGATCAATGGTCTATTCTTCTGACCTTGTACTAGTGTAACAATGTTCACAAAGTGTGGTTATAAACAAGTGCTGAAGACTGTCTCGGATCATTTTATTGCGAAGGAGCGCTGTATGTTGTGTGATTTGTTCAGTGAATAAACTACACAGTGAACGTGAGACCTGAGTGACAGTTAGCTACTCAAAATGTCAGAATCAAACCCAGCCAGTTCAGGAGTAATGCCAAACTGTAGGTCATGAAAAAGACTTAAATGAGATGAAACATCATCATTCAGTTCCAAAATTCAACAAGGAAACTTTTAAATAACAAAGAATTAAAAAATCTGCTTGTCAAAGCTACAGTACATCCAGTTCTGGTAGCCGGGGATCATGGGGTATGTACCCAGTTCAGGCACTGAACTGATTCATTGAACAAATCAAATATCTTTTATTAATTAATTCCAATGGTTTGAGATCCTGAAAATAACTACTTCGCCCATCACTAGTGTAGAAACTATCAGCTGTAATAGTACCAGAATTACGCAGGAATTATGCAAATAAAGTGTGAACAGTTGGAGTCCTCTACCTGCGAGAGCTTCATCTGCATGTGGGCAAAGACATGGAGAAATCCCACAACAGCATCCCACAGGCGACTGTGTGCTAGACTCTCCTGGTTCCCAGTACACGGGCCCTGGATTCAAGCGCAGATAATGTAAACTGCTTTATTCTGAGAAATGCTTCAGCACGGTAACAGAGAGGTAAATGCATAAACACAAAAGACAAAGCCAACTGGTAGTGTCTAGTGGCTGACAGACATACACAAACACACTCACATAGCACTGGAAGATGACGAACCTGTATGTACTCAGTGAGTGTGTTGAAGACCTGCTTGGCCACTTCTATGGCTTTGGAGAAGTTATGCTGGCCATTTTCATCAATCACATCCTTCCCAGAGTAGTACCAGTAAAAGTCACTAATTGACTCCTGCAGTAAGCACAGACAAAATGAAAATGATTTTTTTTTGTGTGTGTGATGAGAAAAAATCCATGTTTGCACAATGAGAAATACATTTTAAGCAAACCTTGAATAGATCAGAACAATAAGACTACTGAATGGGTTAAACATACATTTGTATTCATGTTACAGAGTTTGCAGTATCAAGTATGATATGGATTTCCTCAACAGACCAGCAATGCAGAGGAACATTAATGTGAGCTTACCTGTACTCTCAGTAAATAGTCCACAGTGGATATAATGATGTTGACAGTCATGTTGTTCCCTGTCTGTGTTCTCAAATAGTTCTGAAATTCTGCATCATGAATAAATATTAATGAGCATGTTAAACGGAAAGTCAAAGAAGCGCTGCAATGTAATTTATCTTGTGTGGAAAATGTCTATTACAGCAAATACAATACAGTGTTAATCTCTGCCTGCTTTCATTTCTTGTGTGAAAGTGAGGCAGAAAAAAACAACACACAACTTGCGTTTTATTTGTGGAGATCAGTATTAAAAACTTGTTAAAACATGTGCATATAGTTCCCCTATAAAGGTAATGACCTGAGTTGTGTCCTTCACAGAGGAGCTGTAGGAAGCGGAAAAGGTCACAGGTCAGGTCTTTGTCGGGTATCACCATCTCTCCTGGGAAGAAAAGGCAGGAGGAGGAAATAAATAGACAAACAGAAGTGCAACAACAGCAGGAGAGACTGAACTAAATACTATGCCATGAGATCGATATTGTACAGCCTGTTAACAGAGTCAAAAGGAGGTGCAGAGGTCCCAGGTCCTGAGAAAAGCACTTATATAACAGGATTCTGAAAGGGATTATGGGATATTTACCAAGTGACGCTACAGAGTCTATACAAGAAGTGGACAGAGGTCACTTCTGACTAATATATTAACCACAATGATAAAAAAAAATGTTTTATTCAATGAACAGAAGCTCCAAAGGCCAACATAGCATAGCATAGTCTTCTACACTGTTGCCCATAAAGTTGGAAGAAAATATTTTGACCTCTTCTCATGAAATGATTGTGACAATGTGATTTACACTTAATAAATTATAACTGGGACTCAATATGTAATCACTGCACCTGGTCAAAGGTGATATAAAAATATAAAAAGGATAGAAATAGGAATGAAAAGAAAATGATTGCAACTTTATGGACAACAGTGTATTAGGCCTACATTATTATTAACACAGCAATAAATTAAATATGGACTACACTATATTTTAGACGGACTGCTGTTACATGTAAACTGTCATCTTCCAAAACACTAGTGGGTGTTTTCCCATCTTGTTTGTGTAATTTCTATCACCTATCAATAACCGTTATAACTTTTGCTCTTCTAGCTTTTATACAAGTTCCTAGAATTTATACAGACCTACAAACCTTTATTTTGCTCCTAGATCATGGAATAACCTTCAAAACATATTAGACCTTAATAATTTTGCCTCCTTGGGTGAATTTAAAACTATATTACTATTCTTAAGATGGACTTTTCATATACTTTTCTATCTTTTCATCTTTCTTTTTTCCCTACTGTTGTTTCTCAGTTTGTGTTCAATCCTGTGCGTGTTTGTTAGGATTCATTTTATGAATTTTGCATATGCCCTCTTAGTGAGGTTTTCCCTCAAAATAAATTATTTCTTCCTGGTTAAATAATGGTTTAACAAATAATATAAATGATTGAACTAGAAGGTCCCATTAAAACAAATGAGACCAGACAAAGACTCCAGAAAAAAAAAGTTAATTCTTTTCTTTTAGCAGCCATCAGTGTAGTTAAACTTTGTTACTTCTGCAAATGTTGTATTTTGAAGCCATGATTCTTGCTCATAGAGTGACACTAAAAAAACATCCAATGAAGCTCAAATACACATACACCTGCAGTGGCTGTAACATAACAGTAATACTTCAGATGAGTAATCCTAAACAATTATGTTCCAAAAATTGCAAGGCTAAAGGTTCTCATCTGGGAAATCTGCGATGAATTTGTGAAATGCAAAAACACTGCAGATATTAACAATCAAGGGTGTCAAACTCATTTTAGCCCAGACATTCACAAAATGGAGAAAATAATTGCATTGGTACATCATAGACTAGAACTTTTTTCTTCATATTGGGAAAAATGGGTTCAGTATATATGATAATCCAGAGGCCTGATTTCATTTTATGTAAATGAACAATCACAGCTACATAGTCACTCCCAAATGTTTATTGGTCAAGACCTGTTTTTTGTTTTTGTTTTTTTCAGTGCTCTTTCTATTACTTTATTTCAACTATTCCTTCCACTGACGGTTGAGAAAAGGATAGAGATACAGTCTTGAGAAAATGAGCCTACAGTACACATGTAAATATAAAAAAAATTACAATGTGTATGTGAATATCTGTATGTGCCTAAGATGTATATGTCAATGGAAAATTATAAAAAGCAATAAATAAATAATTATAAAAAACAAACTCATTTTTGCCCAATTTGATCCCAAGTGGGTCTGACCAGTAAAATAATAGCATAATAAACTATGAATAATGACGACTCCAAAATGTAAACAATATTATGCCTGTTACTAAATGTTTTGTGCTTTTATGAATCCACCGAAATCTGTAATGCACACGTATGATAAGTTGAGACGTAATATTGTTAAAATTGCACTTATTTTTCTTAAGAAATTTCAAAAGACAGTTTGTAAATGTAAATTTTTTTCATCATTTAACTTTGCTTTATTGCATTAAAACATAGAGAAATTTTTGGGAGTTTGCATTATTTCTAGGCTATTATGTTATTTTACTCATTCGGCCCATTTGAGATCATATTGGACTGTATGTGGCCCCTGAACTACAATGAGTTTAACATCCCTGTACTAAACTAAAGCATGGGAACATATATTATGCTTCACTGATGTGCCCATTATTGTATGACACAAACCAGGAGTTCTATATTTGGGGGCAAGGCTTTATTTGTTTGCATCAACCATGCCCCAAGCCATTATCATGGACCCAGCTCTTGACTAGCATTTTTTATTCAAAGAAAAATTGTATATGACAGGTGAGAAAAAGACTTCAGATAGAGAGGGGAGACAACAAAGAAATACCTTTCAGAATACCTTTGACTGATGGATATTGATAATATAAATGCCAGAAAAAGAAAAGAAAAAAGGGATTTAGGGTATGAATATAGAGCATGTTTAAGGCCAGGGATCTTACAGCTGTCTCCACAGCTATGACCTGACACTGTTTGCCAGAAATGGATTTTTTATTTCCATATGAATACAGTACCTGAGCGCTCGTCCATGGTCATGCCTAATCCTTCTGCCTTGTTCTGCCTCTCAAACGCATTCAGATCCAGAACGCTGCATAGAGGAAACCGCAACACAAATACAATAAGAAGACACATGTGCGCCGTAAAATGACGTAGTTTGGACAGTTTTCATTAATGGTTAAATCAAACCTGCCAGCCTTTTTAATACTTGATGGGATTCATCAGGAAACATTCCTACATTTACTCACCTGCACGACCGCATGAGTCCAGCCATGCTCTGAAAGAAGCCAACATCTCGCTTTTCTTTCAGATAATCCAGCATTTTCTATTAACAAAAAAACCAAAAAACATCATAGTCAAAGAGTGATATGTGGAGTAGGGTTATAACTAAAACTATATGATTAATTTAAGATTAAACTATGCTGCAGTTTTCTTGAGTCAAGGCAGCTTCTCAAGAAAATCACTTGTGTGAGATGTTCTTAAAAGAAAAACATTCAAAAGCTGGAGAAAAAGTCATTCTCAGTCAAGGTAGCCCTTTAACAAGTAAATAAGAACTTGATATTGAAGTTTCAAACAACATCTGCAAACTTATAGGGATTCATCTGAATAATATCTGAAGTGCAGGTGTGAGTCATACCACACTGTCTGACCATGAGACACATTCATTTGACTTAATTTACCTATTAGTATTCATTATTTGTCGGTAAAGCTTGAAAGCATTAATCAGTTTAATCAAGCATCTGCCATGACCTTTTTTTCCAATTTAAACAATGTACGTCCCTATTTAACCCACCATTGCATGATTTGTTTAACTTCTATAGTTTCTTTTGCGTCACAGTATTTAATGCTGTTTTGATGAGACAAAGGTAGTACTGCACCTTCTGAACAGTTTCATTCCCTCCATTGAGAATTGCAATACCCAGCTTCAGTGTAGGGCCAATCATGGAGCCCATGGATCCTGATGGGGAAAAAAAATACACAATATTGACAAAGACAAATCCACTCTAGACCATCTCAGTAACTTGGTTCTGTTACTTCAGTTCAATATGCAGTAAAAGTTAATTTTCCTGTTGGCGAATTAGCTCATCTGAAGCAACAATAGGTTACTAACAGAAAATGAGCCTGAATCAACAGACTCAACTTCAATTTGGGTTTGTTTCTCAGCATTTAATCTTTCCCACCTTTACTGGCACTGACTGCCTGCAAGACCATTTCAGACACCCCACGATGATGCAGCCTTGCCTGCTGGTACAGTAATTTCTGCTTTTCCATCTCCTTTTCCTGGCCCACAGAGAAGTCAGTTCAATATCACTTAGTTATTTGTTAGTCTATACACATACTCTATGTACTAAATATCTTCATTTAACATTTTGAAGGTATATTTTGCCTTTTAGATATAACAAAATGCCCACAGAACAATTATCAGATGATGAAAATACAGAAAGAGCAAAGACCGTCACATTTTATCAGTGGCCAATGCACAAAAAATATATGAATGTAAAAAACAACCGTCACAGAAAATGTCCCTGTGTAGCTTCGACTGCAGAGTCCCTTTATCAGAGTGCCTCAGACATTCCTTCTGACAGCGTTTTTTTTTACAATTTGTATATTTTTGGAGACACTGACTACTTATAATCTGTGACAGTCTTTTTTCTTGTATTTTTACTTGTATCTTGTATTTTAATTTTTGTTTTGTCCTTGTCCTTGATCAGCACCTGATTCCTTTACACACATCTACAGTTTTTATTCTTGACCACTACTAACGTTTTCCTTCATTTGTTTGGTAATACACTGCATTGTTCGTAAGAAATGATTGTGAACACTTTAGCCATTCATAATTAAATAATGCAGGCGTGTTATTCAACCAGTATCTTTCTATAGTCATTAATGATCTGGTGTCAAAGTAAGAGCTCATTCTTACTTCAAAGCTTTCCACTGGCTGCTCTTCATTATCATCTTGCTCTCTGTGGCAGCTCTGAGAATGCAGAAAGACACATACATAAAACATAAAATGTATAATCCCACCGTTCCAACTAGTGACAGGAATTTTTTCCACCATTTTGCATAATTTTTTGAACTGCGCTGTAAGGTTTTAATAAAGGTCAGTTTTAAAGGTGCGGTGCTTGATTTTTTTGTGTCATTGGGCAAAAATCCATTATTATCTTTGACCATAGTGTAATTGATGTGGTCTGAGAGGACACAAACCTTCTGAATCGCTCTGATTTTATCTAATTACAAGTGTTTTCAGACAGATAGGGGGGGTCAAATACTTGATTGACAGCTGTAATTACTGATCATTGATCAGACACTGGGAAATACAACCTAAAGTTGACCCCCTGATCTACTCTGTGTCTTGGAAGCTCGAAAAAAAAGCTCCACTTTTCCATAACAGCAGTGAAATGATGCCAGGTTATCTGTATTTAATCTATTTATTCGAACAATGAGTAAAAACTTGCAGAAGGATCGTATGCATTTTCAGTTTGGTGGGTTTTTTTAATCCTGATTTCATCTCCTGCAGCTTTAACATCAGTCTCATTAAATCACTATGCGATGTATTTTATTTCCAAATCTCACATATTTCGCCTTTGTGACAGTGTGTGCAAAATTCTGCTTCCATAATGTAACGCTTTTACATTATTACCTTAGCCATAATTGCAACATAAGACGTGTAGAGGTTGTCATCGCCAAGCTTCCTGCGAACAAGAAAGACAGATTTAACGTTTATTGGCGTGTGTCTTAGGGGTGTTTCCTAGAGTGACAAACAATAGTGGCAGGACTCTGCCATATGTTCAAAATGGTCCCATAAATCACGCTTCACAAATAATCTATCAATAACAACCCTGACAGAAAAATTATACTACTCAGGCACATCTATTCTAATAACAAACTGCTTTCTTGAACAGTTGTAAAGACCGACTAGAACATGAATCTGATGAATAACGACTGTCTTGATGATGGGTTTTAAGCAGCGGTGTAAGAACATAATAATGATCTTACAGCATTTGATGAGTTTACTGCATGAAAGAACACACACCTTTCTGTTTGGGCGCTTTGACTGAAAAGTGTGATTAGTTGTAGGAGGGGATCGATTGGTTTGACACCTATTTCCACATCCTTTTCTTCCTCTGTGTCGCCTCCGCACTGCTTCATCATTCCACCCTCCTGCAGTACAAACAGAGAGTTAAGACACTGATGTGTGTTAATAACTAGCCTAATGACTCACACTGGCTGTCCACAAGCCCTCATGGCTGATTAACCTTTAAATCACATCCTAAACACTATCATATATACACTATTGTATTTCTTGATGCCACACAGTGTACGTCCTGTCACACTGATAAATGTTTTGTGTGTAAAATGTTGTTGTTTGACAAGACACAAAGTACAGCCACCAACATAAATCTGATCTCTAGGTACAATTTATATCACACCGTTTGTATGACTATAAATCTATACAGACACTGTAAATATTAGACTACCAATAATGTTTACAGTTTGTTGTGTAAAATTAGCATTATTGCTGAAAATTGGAACTTGTTTACAACTCAGAAGAGGCTGATCTACAAAAAAAAAAAAAAATGCTCAGATGCTGAACATCACCGCTGTTTTAATGATGGTGAAAAGGTGGTTAAATTATTTTTAACAGTTTGCTTTAATTCAGTGATTGTAAACTGATCGTTATATCCTGTGAAAAAAGGCAAAACCTAAAAATGCTGCCTTCAGTGTCACAAAAAATATTCCACTAACACTCACAGTTAAATCTTCCACAAGCTTCTCTTCACAGTTGTAGTCCTCCGTTGATATCCAGGATTTGTTGTAGCCTTGGAGGAATAGGTTAACAGCTCTGTGCCTGGGAAAGGATTGCTTCTATTATTATTGTTCTGTTCTATTACTGAGAGTTTTCCCTATGAGGTGTTTTAACATATCGCACTGACCCTACCTTATCTTTGAAGAGGTATAACAAAAGAGACAATCAAGGATGTGCATTTATATTACTTGCATTGGAGAAAAGTACAAGAAACAAAAAAAACAACACAAAAGCAAACTTTTAAACCATAAAAGACATCTTATTATGCCTATTATTACTCGTGAAATGCAGCCTATTATTGCGATTATGATTGTTACATCCACCAGAGAGCAAATAGGTCTACACGACTGCAATAATTCACAACATCCAAGAAAATATATTAAAAATTCTGTCTCACCCACTAACCACATACAGCCAGAGGGTTTTCATATGCTAATGGTTCTGTTCCCTTTGGACCTGACATGTTTGAGACCGATAGTGTAATTATACATTACCTCTCCATCTCAGTCATGCTGTCAGCACAATGCAGAGCTGGCATTTACACTACTGAAATCTTTTGTCCTTTAAAATATGCTGCATGAGATGTAGGATTTCATACTCAGATTCTTTGTCTGCATAGTTAATATATAAGAGTTGAAGAGTAAATTACCATTGTGGGATGTGAAATTCCTCCACATCACTTTCCTCTATTTCTTCATTGTAGTGAGAGCTCCTTATGAATGGTAAAAACACTAAGCTTCAGTGTGCATGCAAAACATTACATATCCTCTGTTTATACCTTGGTAGGTTGTAAAGTGGAGCCATCCTTAGGCAGGCCACCACCGCACGCTTCCTCTGTTTGGATAAGACCTTTTTCCAGGCTGCTTTTCTGTTTCGCTGTGGGTGCTCCACCTGAACTCAATCCATAAGACAAGCAGTGCAACAAGTCACAGGAAACTTCAACATCAGGAGCATTTTTGAAATCTTCCATTTGCTTCTCATTAACAGTGCGAGCAATCCTCTTTCAAATATACTGTTTGTCCAAAATGAAATAAAACAGCCCTGTGATTCTCATAACAAAAGGTTCCTGAAAATTAATTAAAAGTGTCACACTTTAATGCAGTGACCATGCAAGGCTACAATTATGTGCTTGTAATTACTTTGACAGGGTCTATAAATGATGCAGAGCAAGCTAATTAGGTCAGTGAACTCAAAATCAGCACAGTATTATTTATTGGAAAGGTCTGCATTGAATTTTAGCAAAATGTACACCGTTTCTGTTTTGTTTTTTTTAGCAGCAGGTAAAAGTGCATCAGCCTCACATATATATAAAACAAAATGAGTCTTATTTGACTGCCCAGTTAAAGGACCCTGATGAACCAAAGGAAGAAAAAAAAAACCCAAAAAAACACATTATTCTGTTGGACTGCCTTTAGATTTGATTGTGAGATGCATTTGCCTTAGTACTGTACATGCCACATGATGCCCACTCCTCAATATTCACCACCTTGCATACATTTTTTGCTGATAGAAGAGCTGGACCACAGTGTAAAGTCTTCTACAACACATTCCAAAGATTTTCAATGAGGCTCATATCTGGACTCTGTGGTGGCCAATCCATGTGTGAAAATGGTGTCTCATGCTCCCTGAACCGCTTTTTTTTAATATATATATATATATATATATATATATATATATATATATATTTAAAGCTGATGAATCCTGGTATTCTCTGCTTGGAATATATCTGTGTCAGGGAAGAAAAAGTCGACTGATCCAGCTGAACTCTTTTTGGACACATAGCATTGCTGAACCTAGACCTGACCGACTGAATCTGACCAATTTCTATTGTAGGTCCTTGGCATGATGGGTAATCATTTCATCCACTTCTCTTCCCGCACCAATACATCTCTCATTCTGGAACAGGGTCTTTCTTTCTTTCTTTCAAGGTGGGCTCATCAGACCACATGACCTTTATCCATTGAAACACAGTCCAGTCTTTATGCTGAAACTGATGGTTGATTAAGAAATGTGAAGCTACTCACTCAGTTAGGATTAAAGCAGAAGCAATAATCACTGCAGTAATCATCATTTTCTTAGTTAAATCAAGATAATGGCTTTTTTGGCCGGGCAGTGTATACCTAACCTCTTAGGGAAGATGCATTATAATCAGTGCAGGCTCTTATGTAAACAGTAAACACATTCATAGACAATATCATGACATGACAGAACTTTAACCAAATATTTTTTTTAAAAATGCATCATATGGACACATAAAACAATGACGCCTCTGTATCTTTTTATTCCCACCTGGTCTAGATGATAAAGGACTCGAGCTACTCTCAGAATTCTGTTTACAGTTGTCTGAACATCGAAGGTGAGTTCTTGCCAGGCTGGGTTTTCTGCATAAAGGATGTCCTTCCATGAGCATTCTGAAGCCTGTGAGGACAAAAAAAAGAAGAAAAAAATATCTAATTCCTCAGCCTCAGGGTGTTAGAATAGCTACATGGTTGTGGTGCACTAGAGAAAAACCTTTAAAAAATACTTGTTCTTGTGTTCTTAAATGGACTACAGGTAAATATCCTTAACCATCATCGTAGCAGGTTTTATTTACTTTATTTACTCCTCAACAAAATATGGAGATGGTGATGTGGTTTGTTTAACTTTCGATGAAATATCTGTTTAAAAGAAACTTTCTTTAAAATATGTTTAAAAGAATATTAATGAAAACTGAGAAATTACAGTATTCTTCACCACTGACTTGTAAATAAACATATTTATCAGTGAGTCATAAAGGCAGAAATATTAAAAGACGCATTTTGTACAGAACAGTGTGGGTGTCACTTCCATGTCTCTTGTGCACAATGAGTTTTTGACAGAAATTATTAGAAAAAAGGCTTTGGGTTGTTCAAGCTTTGAGAGCATTCTTCAATTTAATTCATCACACACTTGTTGCCTTCTGCAAATTAAAAGTCATACGTACTCAAGCATGTCAATGAATATGCAGAATATCAGAGGAATGTAAGAATAACACACACTTAATTTGTTCTCCAGGGACCTGAAAGAAGAAAACCAAAATGTCTCCTTTTTCTGTCATTTGCACTTAATTTGTTATAGTGACAAACATATATTAAAATCCGAACACATACCAAACAGAAACAGACAACAATCAATCTAATAGCATTAAATAAATCTGGAAAATCCTCTTGATTGTGTTTACCTGGCTCTGAAGATGTAAAAGGCACTGCAAAACAGTCTCCCGAATCTCATCTTCAGTGTTCTTCTGTTAAAAGTAAATAAGAACCAATATTAAATTTCTACAACAGATACTTCTTGAGACAACGTCTGCCTTATTAAAAGGAAACATATTACACAGAGATTAAAATCATGAGCAGTATTATCATAGGGCCTAAGTTAATGCTAACTCGGTACACATATCCAGCCCACCTGAATGAAACCACTCTTAGCCAAAGCGATAAGGCTCTGGTCGCTTGGAAAACAAACCCCGAGTCCCACTGGGATCAGTCTCTTCACGGAAGCTACAATCAGAGAGGTGTGCGTGGAATAACGATCCCCTTTCCGCTTCATGCCGCTCTTCTCATTGTCAAACTGAGTATTGAAAAGCAATGAAGATAAATTAAGGCTTGAAAGACTACAATGACAGCTGAAAACTTCTTTGTCATTGCTCACCTTGGACATCTTCCTGCTGTTCACCAAAAAAGACAAGTTGTTGATTTCATTTTGGACGACATAGTTCTGTTCCTCCCATTTGAAATTCTGTTGCAAACACAGGTGTAAACTGCATTGTTTACAAGGTGGGAAATTGGATGCTATTGACAAAGGTATTGACAAAAGGTATAAATGACAACACTATTATGTGTCATCCTCACATGAGATTTGGCCCAGAATATAAAGACCTCTGCCACCATGTTGAACAGCTGCTCAGCATCCGGGTGTAATTCTCTCAGCCAGCTGGCTCTAAAACAGGATACGCCAAAAAACATCACATTAACGTCATGAAATTCTCACTCGGAACCTCTACATGAGACTGAAACTCATGAAACACCATGTGTCATTCTTTTTTAATATTACAAAGGAATAGGTTTTGAATACAGATGAATAAACATATCAAACATAAAATACATCAAATACAACATAGTGTTTGTTGTATTTATGTTTGCATTGTAGAACACAAATAAATTCTCATGGGTCTACATAGAAATTTAGGAGTGACATTAATATTCACGACTACTACTACCACTACAACCACTACTACTACTAAATAGTAATAATAATAACGACTCACTTGGCCATAAGTAAAGGACGTCTCAAAAAATTAAATAAAATTATATTACAATAATTATAATAAAAAACAAAAATGTAAGGATATATCTGGAGTCAATGTCCCTCACTGAGATTTCCAGGTGCCAATGAATTGCTTGAATTGTTTATTCTTTTAAACTGTATTTTGTTCTACTGGAAAACATCCTATCAACCAACTAGCATTATACTAATTAAAAGTTAAACCCTAATTTCTGTGCCCCATGAGTTTCAAAACCATTGCCTCATCCTCTCCATGGGAGCATGTCTTACCGATTTAAGTCCACAAATGGGATGAGGAGGGGATAGAAGGCGTAGAGGTCTCGCACAAGCACACTAAATTTCTCCTGGATCTGCAACTCTGCTTCAGCAACAACACACCCTTCTGCCTTCATCTGCTCCTCCTCCAGCAACACACATTCAGCTCTTTTCCTCAACTTCTCCATCAATGGTAGAAAATTACTCTTTAAAAGTTCAGTGTGGGCGTTGCATATGATTGGCTGAGAAAAAACTAATGAGTAGGAACTGTTAGTTGCAAAGAAAGGGGTGTGAAAGGCATAAGTGTAAAAACTATTTATACATCCACATGAGAATCCAGCATTACCTGCTAGTTGTTTCATCCAGCCACCCTGGCTGTCTCCCACATGGTTGTTGATGATGCAGAGGATGTGGCCAAGCAGGTCACTGACATGCTGAGGAGTGACAGAGCTGCAGATTGGGCTGTCTGGCTGGCCCTCAGGGCCCCAGCCCCACCAATGGGACATGTAGCTGCACAACATGGGCAGCGTGACCTCTGTGACATGGATGTAGGGAGCTTGGCGAGCTCCAGCCCCAACACTTGCCAATTCCTCCACTTCTCCAAGAGCCTGTTCCAGAGAGGGCAGAAGGGGACAAGTATCCTCCACCTGATCTGGCAGCCCCAGGTCTGATAGAAACAGAGATAGGGTATCAGGCTGAGAAAGAGAGATTTAGCCTTCGGTGATGTGAAGCCTTCAAGGGCATGAAGAACAAAAGGATGAAGGAGGAATTTTTGAGGTTTCACTGATACCAGTGTTATTATTGATCCTGTTTATTGGTCTGATTCATTAGTGATTCTCTTGTTGGGAAAAAAAAGGCCTACACTCAAGGTTATCTAATGTAATTGAGACATGGATATGCACAGATGGGAAGCAGTGGGAATTGTAAAGAGGGTCCTGTTGGTGGTATTCCTGGAATTTAAGCCAATGTTGCACAAGAAGGCTGAATATATTAAATGATTTTTTAATAGATATTACTGTCAACATCTTTCTTTGTGTAATGAAAACATTCAAACAAACATTATCTTCCTCTCTGCTAATTACATCGAAGTGTTCATCAATGTGCAACAGTAACAAAAATATCTAAAACACAGAAACAACAGCACCAATAAAAAGCAGTGATAAGCTCTGAAATATATGATTTTGATGGACCAGTCAATTTAGAACCAGATCTCTATTTCCACCCCTATAAAAAGAGCAAATAAAACATTAAACTGTGTTTGCAATTGACAAGTACATTTATTATTATCATTACCTTTTCTTTCAATTGCATCCATGGTGTTGAAGATAGAATAAGGGTTGTTTTCATCTAGTGCAGGCTCCAGGAAGCATACAGGAAAAGCTCCGGTAAGTGCTGCCAGGCATGCACCTGCTGCTGGTCTTTGCCTAAATAAAAACACACTGTTATATTGGCACACAAAATGACTAGTGTCCAAATTATCTGAAACCTTGTAGATCCGAAATGCTAACATACATATTAGTCTATTGGCAAGATGCCTTCCTTTCTCTCTAGGGTTCAATTACTTCCTTTGATTTATCCTCAAATAGTTTTGATAAATCAGCAAGAAAGAATGAAAATACAGTTATATTAGTTGACATGATTTTAACTGTATTATTTGCATGTAACCATAAATTCAAAACATTTATATAAGAATGACAAATGTCTAATTAAAAGTTACTGTTAAAATAAATAAAACTACAGATGTTTAATGAAGACTTCTTAATGCTTGCAGGGAAGTACCCTTCCATGTAGATGCTGCTGCTGGTGCCAAGAGAGTAGAGACTGTTGAGAATCCTGTAACAGGAGACCTGGATATTCCCCACTGGAGAGACAAGATGATGTTTAGAGCCACGTCCATGCAGGATTCTTTTCACAACTGAAGACACTGATAAGAAAAGCTCGTACTACTGTATACAATCACAGTAAGATGGAGCAGCTGGATGGCTGCTTATTCAGGTAATGAATGACTCCTAGAAGGTCACAGCATCAGTGAGGGAGACGGTATGCTACTGCTGATCTGTGGCCATGACTGACACAGTAAACGATAATGAGAGCTGTTTCAAATATGGAGAAGGTGGGACGTTGAGGGGAGGTCATCCCTGAGCGATTTCTGGGTTGTGAACAGCAGATGTTCATTCTGCTCCTTAGCATATGGAGGGATGTGAATGAGACTGCTGGAAATATAGTCTGGTTATATTTTCACTACTGTAAATTAGTACAGGGCAGCACGGTGTGTGAAGGAGTAATATTTGCTCATTCATTCGTTCTTTCTGCTCATGAACAAATACAATACATGTGTACACTGCAAATTTATAAACATAACATATAGAATACTGTGTAAAAGTCTTAGGCCAACATTATGTTTGTTGGTTTATTAAAGACATAAATACCACATAATGTATTTTTCAGTTTCTGTATTAACATACATTCTGGATATATGGGAAGTATGTACAGCAATAATAACTAAAATTCTAGCTTCTATAAATCAAAGAGGCTGTATTTAGTGTGACCTCCCTTTGCACTTAACAGATCTTTAACCCTTCCGTTCAAACAATATGAGATTAATGGCATTCATTTTTAAATGTTTTATACTTGGTTTCATTCAACACATTGTCCATTCTACCTGCCCCTTGTCATGGAGTCAGGGGTAACACTAAATAGTCACTTTAACCTTTAGAACCCATTTAGTTCAGTTTTTGGTGTGTTTTTTGAGGCCATCTCCAATATTCCATGTATTTTCTTGTATGTGAAGAATGAGAAATAAATATGTATGCTCATTTCAACCCAGCAAAAACCATAATGTGAAAGGTGTGTACATTATACCAAGTGAAAACATTTATTTATATACAGTGTAAAGTTTGCACATATATGTAAATTGGACATATCCCACAGGTTTTATTACTGACTTTAAGAGAGGGACCATGTTCTGCCACAAAGGTGGAGTTGGAGGAGCACAAGGGGTGATGGGTGAGTTAATGCTAAATGCTACCTTCCAAAAAAGTACACTTCCAACATTAGCATAACAAAATCATTTGACAGTCTCATTACTATAACTTACTGACTACAGGTTTTTTTCTGTCACAAAGAAAAAAAAAAGTTTCCTTCAATGTAGTAAAAAAGCTCGATTGAATAAAGAGGTTCATTTTGGCAGGGATGCAAGCTGTCAATCACACCTGCCAAAAATGCCCAAAAATGTTATTATCAGAAGAATATTAATAATTGGAGGGTCCAAATAAAGCAAAGTACAGAGTTACTCCTCCCTAAAAATACTAAGTTTCTTCTGTAGAAATTCAGTGTAATTCTACGAGGATCTGCATGTAGCAGATGTCAGTGACTATACTTTTTTTTTTTAATTAGTGATAGTTAAGACAATGTGGACAGAAAAACAACAACAACACAAAGGGGAAATCAAACAAATAAACAAACCAAAAACAACAACGACAGAGTACTGACAAACAACAACAACATCATCATATTACAATGAAAAGGATCACAAATGTAAATAGCAACTAAACACTATAGCTTGGTTAGGGGCAATAGGGAAAAGGGGAAGAGGAGGGGTGTGTGTGTGAATGAAAGTGAGAAAGAGAGAGGGGGGAGTGAGGGGGAAAATAATAATTGTTGTAATAATACAAAAATACATAATAATCATACCAGTAGCCTAATTTGCTAGTATTATTGTGGCGGTGGTAGCGGCAGAGGCAGTCACAATACAACAATGAGTTAAATAACTGAATATTTGTAATAATGTATTTGTATCAGTTCCTATCAGTTTTGAGTTGATATGAATTAATTTAAATTAATATGGCTATGGGGGGGGTGGAGCCCAGCACGCAGAGCCCGAGGAGGGGACTATACTTTAACATACTACAGTGTTGGCTTCACTTTCATATTTTGTATGATTATCTACAAATTACAGTACATTTTTAATAAATGTGCATTGAAACATGTTACTAATGGTCCTTTCATTTTTTGTTACAAATTCAGTCTAGCCAGAAGATGCATGTTAGTGTTAAGTAAATTAAGTCAACATCACTTGTGATATAAATGCATATGTCATATTACACTTCCATATGGGGTGTGATATGAGTGTCTTTGCAATTACTGCATATATTAGTGTTATTAGAGGATGATTAAAAGTGCAATATTATTCTTAGTTAAACTGAAAGCATTAAAAATCACAAAAAAATCACAAATACTCCAATTGGATTCAGTGAATTATCAATGCCATAATAACTCACATATTCACATATATGTTCACTTATAATATTAAGTTCATTCAGCCATTCATTCCATGGCTTACATTCTAGGATTTACATAATAGTTTGTGCTACATTTATCTCTGGCAGTGCAGTAGCAGTGAGTTCCCTTGTTTTAATGATTTAGAAATGCAGAATCAATAATTTAAGCCTTTCTTCCTTGACTATTCAATGCCGAGTTTGCCCCTTACCCAAGAGGTCTGCGCCATAGTTTTGGTTGCTAAGATGCTGGAAGAGGGAAGTGAGAGTTGGGAGGAGGACAGAGGTTGTGAAGCTGACAACTTTAGCTACTCCTCTCGCCTGCTGACTCCTACTCTGAGGAAAAGGAGCCAAGGTCACTGGAGGGTTTTCCACTGTCATCTCCAGATCGGCTGCAGCTGCCTCGAAGAACGAGTGGAGAGACGCCTGGATACACTCTTTGGCTGAATTCATCAGCGTCCTGTGGCAAGAAGGTGACACGTTAAGTTAATTTTACTGTGTCGTGATGACTGTGCTACTTCGTAATCTAAAACAACTGAGCGAGTGAGAGTGTAGAAAATGAGCACATAAATGGAGTCACACAATGTCACTTTGCACAAGCAGTTCACATAAAAACCTATTTAGTGGTGATGTGTTCACCCAGAGAAGTTCAAATGAAGACAAAAACCGTCATGCTTCAGAGGCATTCTCTTTAGGGAGTAAAAGTGATATCAACCACAATTAGATAGCATCAGTGTTTCAGTGGCTCAATTACACAAGTCCTCTCCTACTCTGACAGGGTGGTGTGACAGCATAGTGACCGCAGGCAGAGTGGAGACATCGATTTAGACAAAGTGTGACAGTAGTGCCATCTAGCTACCTGGCATCCAAAGCCTGGGCCAAAACCTGAAGGCAGCTTGTAAATGAAGAAGCTTCATTTCCTGACAGAAACGAGTACAATGGAATACAATTAGATGAATGCACAAATAGTAAGAGATTTGACAAGCAGGAAATGTGTGTAATTTTGTGTTTTTTACTTTTTCTACACACCATCCTTACCGAAAAGTGAGACCCCATGTCGTACTAGAGCTGCCAGCTTACAAAACAGGCTGGATTTTGGGAAAAAAGATGAAGAAAAATTATGAAGGGGCAGATCCCTGAATGAATGACAGCATAGAAAGATATTCTAATAATAACAGCCCAGTCATTGCACAAAGCTGAGAGAACTGACCTATAATGGCTGACTTTTAACTACCGCTACTTTAATCAACACCCTACATTTTCACAGGAATCACATATACCTTGCAATTATCTCCTTTTCCTTTATTGAGGCGTAGCTTTTATGAGTATTTGAAGAGAGAGAGGTGGACAGAAAATACTGACAGTGGCTTTTTATGTACTGTTCCAGAAGAGGAAGGACAACCTGTTGAAAAAAATACAATAAAATTCATGCACATTTTGCTTTAATCTCTTGCAATGATTTGATAAGCCTGCCTTTTACAGTCCTTTTACTAAGTACTTACCTGACAAAATATGCTAAATTGACGACTACACTTGAAATACAGATATAAACCCCCATTATTAGACATTGTTATCAGATATTACTTCATAATATGAAAGGTAAGAGCTTGATAATATCATAGATAAAAATAGGGCTTCTTTTCAAAGTGCACTTTCACCTTAGTTACTGACAAAATAACAAGGATTTACCCAGTATTTAAGACCATATATCATAAGAGCAAAGGGAAACAGTTGAAGTATATAAATGAAGCATTAATATAATGTTTATATCAATTCTTTAACATTGATGTAGATGGCCTTTAGTGCTCTAATATGGAAATGACTTTGAGATTTTTCTATCGTTAAATAAAATAAAAAGGTCAAAATGAAAAATATAGGGAAGTGTGACTCCCAGTCTAAGTTAATATCATTTTCTACCGGTAATAACTACACAGTAGATATTTGGGTAGATGAATAACATTGGAAGTCTAGCGTAAAAGGCATGGATTAAAAAAAAAAAAGTGATCACTGCTGGAGCCATCATTAATAATCCATGTTACACAGGCTTTCAAAGATCTGTGAGGGAAAAAACACAAGAAAAATCATAGACACACACAGACATGTTAGTCCAGTTGAGTGTGAGCGGAAGCATGAGGTGTAGAGATCTGAGGCATGAATGTTCACAGCCTTGGCTGACTGGGTTACACTCAGGGGATCCCATAAATGAAAAATAAACCCTTATCATTTGCTGGCTCCATAGAGGCAGAACTGCGTGGGAAGGTTTAATCAATGTCCTGATGACAATCGACACTCCCACATGGATTTACAAAATGGTTAAATAAATTAAAGGGCCACAAAGGATTTTACTTAGAATGGCTGCCCATGGCAACATTCTAACAAAATGAATTAGATGATGTAAATTGAATTAAATAAGAAATAGGCAAAGGAGAACAAAGAAAATGGCACGAGAAACACCGAAAGAGGTCTAAATCAATGTTAATGATTCCCTATACTGTTGATTTTTTTTACTGTGTTTTGATATGGATTAGACGTGAGGCAAACCTTGGGAAAAAAATGAATTGGTTGCTGATGTGCAGCTCTCTCTCCTTTAGCGATATGTCCTCGGGCTTGCAACACTTCTGGAAAGAAAAATGCAATAAAAGTATTTTCAAGACAATACAACAGTTATAACAGTACAATACATGGTAGAAAAGACTAAGAGGAGAAGAGTAAGAAGGATGGAGCTTGAAAAACCTTTCAAATCTACAAGGAGCGTAACAGCTAATTGATTCTAAAACTAAAGACTGAACAGACTGTCACTGAGTAATAGGATCAACTGTATAAATTCAAGTGACATGCTGTATATTTAACTTAATAAGTGCTACATCCTCACATTAATGAGCACTAGAACATTACCCAGCTCCAACATGTGCTCTTGGGCGTCATCTGTGTGATACAGCAGCTGCTGAAGCAGAGTGAAGCCAAAGCAGTTGGCTATGGCTGGAAAGTCCATCTCCCCTGTCTTCTTTTCCCTTTAGAGGAAGAATAATCAACAGGGCCGTGTAACACATCTTATTTTTGACCCGAGCAAGAGCTGTCGGTTTACTATAAACATTTTTCAGAAGCAAAAATTTCAAGATAATATAATCTTATTCCCTCGAGCATTTGTACTGTCATGACCTGGAACCCAAGTAGTAAAATTAGAACCAAACAAGAGGCACAAAACATCTCTTGTGTGGTTCTTTTCAAAGACGTCACTGCAACAACACTATGGAGATGAAAATGAAACTCTTCATTTTCTACTCACTTCATGCAAAACACAATGCCCTTTGAAACATTGATACTATATCCACCTCCACACAGTGTAGCCATTAAGCTGCAGGAACTTGAGGATATCCTGGGCTCTTTCTCTGAATTTGGTCTTCTCCTTGGCTGTCAGAGTATTGTAGGGTGCAAGCATAGAATGACCACCTCCTCCTGAGAAGAAAATGGGTCAGGCTCAATGTAAGAAAAATGGGCGGAGAAAAAATAACAAAAGGAGAGGTGAGAATAATAGGGAAAAGAAAAAAAAGAAGGTCAGTCATTAATAGGTTTCTAGCATCATCTTAAGAAAACTGCTCCCCTACCTTTACTCTCCAGTTCTGTCTTCTTCCTCTTGGCCCAGGCATTGTGGTAGTTTTCAGCCAACTGCTCAGCCATCGCCTTTAAATAAAATAAAACCACAGAATAAATCCTGAGTCTTATTCTCTGGGACAGGAGTTTAATGGATGACAAGATAAAGCTTGGGCACAGATAATGGCAAAATTCATCAGCTATTTCAACATCAACTTTCCATTAAAACCATTAGTGAATATCCGAAAGGGTCCCTTCAAGGAGACTATTTCTGTCAAGGAACTGCATATTCCACAGCTACAAATGTACAGCTCCCACAATATGATTACACAGCACTATGCATAATAGTGGTAAGAGCAGACGTTTTATCATAACTGCACATTTCAGGAGAGACTGAAATCAGCGTAACACTGTTTTTTCATGCAGTAATGCATATTAATGCATTTCGGAATGCAATTATTTTTCACTGCTCAGAGAAAAAAACCTGTTTACCTTCTACATTACAAAACTTGCAGTATGTTAATATGACTCCTCATGTGTCACAAATAGAACACATCTCATTTTGTACCAAATATAATGATGTATACAGGGTTTCTGCAGGTATCAGCAAATCTAATTTAATGCTTTTAATACCCTTTTTAATGCCACTTTAAACAAATTTAATGCCCATGTCCAACTGCAGATACAGTTTTATATATAATTTTAGGACAGTTTACCGTCAACAGGCTTAAACCAGGTTCTGAATAGTACCTCCTCTAATCACTTCCGCTGAAACTTGCATTTTTTCCATTTTTCCGACATTTGCTAATATTCCCTCCACTCTTTCACCACGGCATGAGCACGCTCATAGCACATTGGATTCCAAGCATCCGGTGTTGTGACTTTGTGTATCGGCCATAAACAATAGCCAATTAAAGGGTTCGGCCTGTCAATCATCACACTATACTTCCCATTAAAATTATTAAATGTTTATATAATCAAAATAAATTATGAATAACAATGTTTTTTTTCATCAAGTGTATTTCATTTTTTAATGCCTCTGGACATCAAATTTAATGCTTTTTAACATCATTTAAGGCCCAACATTTCACAAAATCTATTTGATGACTTTTAATGCTTTTTAATGACCTGCAGAAAGCTTGGTATAAAGCAAAAAAATAATAACTTACACACTGGTCCCATGACAAGGTGATACTACTCATATCCATAGGTTTGGGGCTGAAGGTTGATGCACCTTCAAAAGATAACTGAAAAAGACAAAACAGGATTTAACCTTATTTATGTGTATATGAAATTAACGTGTAGAGGAGGTAAATATATATATGAATGTATAGACGTACAACACCATAAAATTGTTATACATGTCACCTATTTGGAAAAGTGATTAGGGTGCAATATAAGTCATATAAATTACATATGTATTAAAAGGAGCTATTAGTAATGGTTCTGTTTTAAAATGTTCAAAAATGCCAAATGTGGTCAAAGTGAGATTTTACCAGTGGTGTTCTCTTTTGGCCTAAAGAATCAGAATCACTGTCCCACATTTACACCCTACAATTTTTTGTTCAATGAAAATCCATTAAATTATTCACATCAATCTAATCACTTTATCTCATACCTTTTCTATTTTTTCCCCCTTGCATTACTTCCAGTAGTGCATGTTAGTGTGCTTGTCCAGTCATATTTCAGTCATCATGTGTTGCCAGGTAAAAGACGTTTGCCTTGAGGTTTTCACAATGAACAAAATAGCCTCTGTAACTTCAAATAAATGACAATGAACCAGTTGCTTTAACCAATCAGATTTCATGTCAGCCACACAGGGGTGAGCAGGTGAATAATAATGTTGAAATATTTATGTTATTTGGTTGGATGGTCAAAGAGCAACCTCAGCTAGCGAACCGCATCTGTAGCAACTTGCTTAAGCAAAAATATATTGGTTGAGATTTAATAGTTGTTTTCCAAACCCGCAATTGCTGACTGAGGAGAAAAAATGGATTTGGCCACCGACATAATACAAACTAATCATCAGTCTAATGCATTCTATAAACATTTTATGTATTCGTCATTTTATTAAGTAAGTATTGATGATTCTGCTTGACATGATGGACATGGTGCAGCTGTGGCTGTAGTAAAAGGAGGCCTGCTGAGTTGTGTTTGTTTAGTAATGACATTCAATCTGACTACTTGAGACACTTGTCTGTGATGCAACGCCCTGTTACAATGTTGTTGTTTTTTTTAAATATATATAGAATTGATGGTACAGTATTGATATTACAAGGTGAATTAAATCAGCAAAAGCACCACTGAAGGCCTCATTGCAAAACACACCGACTGATTGTTACCATCCTGATTGTGATGTAACACACCCTCAACTGGCTAAAGATCAACTTTACAAGCAACAAATGTGGGTTGGAAAATACACTTTGCATTTATACGCCACTAAAGTAATATGTCAATTAGGTAAACAGTTGCACACAACAGTACAAATTAGATAATTTAGCCCCAGTAAAATGTTCTGGAATAGTAAACAGTAGATTAATCATTTAGGGATTAGAACATTAAACTTTTTTTTTAAATTTCTGAGATTCAAAAGTACCATTATCTTTAGAGGCAAGTTATTATCCTGCTCTTTCACTGTCTGCGACAAAGTAATGACCTGAGGACACTGCCTCCAGCTGCTTTATAATTATACATTTTTTGGACATTTTTTTTAATTTACCTCTGTAATTCCTAACTGTGTCCTTAATGCTATTTGTAAAAAAAACAAAAAGAGGAGCTAAAGGACAACAAATCAGCGTGATTAAAACATTTCTTCCAGAAAAACTGGAGGACACTTATTCTGGCCACAGGAGAAAACCGTTTTCACTGAAAAATCCCTACTATCACCACATGTTTCACCAGTGTACCAACAGTTTACAATATTTTATTAGTGTAAGGTGTTTTATTGAGTTACCTTGTGAAATGTCATGAGTAAATTCAACTTTAGTTGCAGTGTGCGTCTATAGTGAAGGGGAAAACAGAGGATGAACTCACGACCTCTGTTGCAGGTGACAACAGTGAGTCAATAAAACGTGCCACCATGGCTCAGTCTACAGAGCCTCCCTGTTATTGTTTTTGAGCTCTCATAAGTACAAGTGGACTTCATAACCTCCTATGTTGTTAGCTAATGAGACCCTGGAGAGTTTGAGACAGAATTGAGAGTGTTCATTAAGATACAGCGCCACTCTCAAATACTCAGCAGTATTGCACTTAGTGTGTGACAGAAATACTGAGTTCAATGCTTGTTATGAAATAGCATTTTACATGAAGTGCACAGTATTTCTTATGCAAGTTCTGTAAGAGCTGAAGGTGGCATGAGATTTAGCAGAGGCGCCATCTCAAATTTTTATGTCTTCCTGAGACCCAGGAAAATACAAGTTTTTTTTTTTTTTATTGTCCATTAAATAACTGTCTTGATTGGACAGACTAATGCATCAGTTTTTTTTTTTTTTTACAGATTTCTTTTTTAAGTAAATCTGTGAAACTCTTGTCCCCTATAGAGAGGGAAAAAAAGGCTTTGCTGAATCTCGAGAGGATGTACAGGGCAAACTCTGATTTGCTGTAATACCATTTTGTATCACTAGAGTGAGTAGTGAGCTACTGGGGCCTTGAATCTGCCAAATACAAAACATTAAATTCTGAGTAGCTCACCTCAGCTCAGTAATTCTAACCTCTTGTCATTCATTTAGAAGGAAATCAGCATCACCACCCACTCTTGTAAGAAACAACATTCACAGAAATTCACACAAAAGAAGTGATTGAAAAAAAGATGCAAACTCATCTCTCAGTGTGTGAAATAATAAAGTCTGATGCTGAACTTATATTTCTTCTACGCTAGTATGTTAACACCAGCAACAGTAACTTTATGTTTGCAAAGTTTGTCATTTGTTAATGTGGAATACAATCTAAACTGTGACAGATCTTGTGTTGAATATTAAAAATGACTTTAGTGCATCCCATCAATAACTACAAAAATAATTTTAACTAAATCTTTCTGTACATCAGTGCTTACCACATGTAGACTACACATACCTGTCCAGACTGGGAAACTCTCCGTGTACATGTATGCATTCCAAATACATCTCCTTCTTTTGTTCTTTCTATCGACCACCCAAAAGCCAGCATGCTCTTTATTGTTTCTTTAATAGACCAGCGATAGACTTCTTTGTCCTGGAAACTCAAAAATACGCAGTAGACACACAGATGAGAGTGTAACATAACAAGAAAACACACTACAGACTGAATTTTTAATACAAATTAATAATAAAACATGGTGCTGATGAAATTGAAAACAGCTACTCATTCTCAACATCACATTCCGCAAGAAAGGCAGTATGTAATATTTCCAAGGCCATGAACAAAACAATTTTAATCTTTTATACGTATTGCATAGACCATTTTTCCCAATACACAGCCGCTTGGACTGAAACACACACACATACACACTCACTATAAAAATGGACTTTTCATTGTACCTTCTCAGCGAGAGCCCTGTATGGCTTGAGGAGTGGGTGAACCTTTGAGTTCTCGCATAGCTGCTCTCCATGAACCCAGCCATTGGCAAACTGACACAGACAACACACATATTCATTAAAAAAAACACACATTGAAAAATATGTAGACATCAACACAATGCAGACGACTTTAACACTGCATAATGGAAAAAATGAGAGGCACTTTTTAAAGAGAAGAAGAATTCCCATGGTACCTTCTGCAGTGACCACTTTTCATGAGTATGTTCAGCAAATTTGTTCACAACAAACTCCAGTCGCTCAGGCACTGACACACTAGTTCAGAAACACACACATTGAAAATCAGTTCACCGGCTTTGCTGCATAGACTAACAATATGAATACATTTATAAAGAATAAGAAAATACACTTCCCAATCCACATCCCAGTAAATATTACATACTTTTTAGATCTCTCTACCAAACGTTATCATCTAGAACAGGGGTGTCAAACTCATTTTAGTTCAGGGGACACATTCAGCCCAATATAATGTCAAGAGGGCCAGACCACTAAAATAATAACAGTGAAAAAGTAAAATTACATTATGAAAATGTTTCCAAAATTTCCTTATAAATGTGAACACGAACCACCTCTTATATCTTAAGTAAAATAAGTGCAATTTTAACATTATTACGTCCCACGTGTTATTTTGCTTTTTTAAATGGAATTATGCATTTTAAAACATTTCCCTGTGGTCTACATAAACTTTAAATGCTATGCTTGGGTCTGAATTACTCATTAATTCAACTCCACAGGTCCATCTTCAGCCCTATTTCTGAGTATTGACACCAGAAAGGTCGTTTTGAACGTTGGCCCTTTAAATGCACATGACACCACCCCCTCCAGGTTGTTGACCATGCTTTCTGTCCTGTTCAGCCACTTGTATTCATTAATACAACCAACAACTGAACATTTTAGGTAATCGGCTCGAACTTTGGACATATTTTCAGTATGGATTACAACCGCTGCTGCTGACAAAAAATTATGGCATACTCTGAGAAATGTTTATCAGAAGTCTTGGCCTTATATGTGCAAATGTTGTGATGTAACTAGTTATAGACGTAACAAATTAAGCAGGAATTAAAACAGGTAGTAGAAATCCACTCAATTTTTGCCAAAATGAATATAAAGATAGCTTTGCAGCACCTGGAGGGTTCAAATTCAAACTTTATGAACTATTGGGGTCCAAATACACAAATAAATGTACCCAAGACTAATAAAATTGGGTTTAGCAAAATATGACCCCTTTAAAGGATAGTTTGTAAATGTAAACAATTTTATATATTTTTACACTGAAACAAAAAGAAAAATTTGGAGTTGTTATTATTTACTGGTCATTATGGTAGTATTTTACTGTGCTGATCCACTGGAAATTGAATTGGTCTGAATGTGAAACCTGAACTAAAATGATTCTGATCCATTAATATTTTCAGTTTAATATTTGTGTTTCACAAATTCATCCCACGGGCCGGATTGGACCCTTTGGTGGGCCAGTTTTGGCCCGTGGGCAGCATGTTTGACACCTATGATCTAAAATCACCATTTGCTAATAAATATCTTTGGTAGATGTCTTACTTGGAGGTATCGACAGGCTGGGGGTCAAAGTCTTCGTCTGTGTCCATTGAGGCTTTCTTTTCTGTCAGGGACACTGAGCTTGGATTCATGTGATCAGGAGGCAAAGCTTTAGCCACGGCAGCGAGGCACTGGACACACAGTCGAAATAACTGTGGCTCATATGGCTGTAGAATGGGAAAAGAAAGAGGAATAATTAATACTGAATGGAGAGTGAAGATAGAAGGTAGCAACAAAAGACATTATGGAGTACTGTTACAGGGTCAGAGGAAGCTGAAAAACAATTAACAAAATGAAAAACAAGTACATATGGGTTAATTTTCATGTCAGTGCCCTTGACCACAGTGCTGATGAAGATCTGGAAGGCTAATGTTAAGTGCTGTGTGTGTTAGGATGAGTAAAATGCAGAGATCAAATTTTCCTACGAGGATAAAAGAGCAAGTTAATCTTTAACCCAAAGGACTAAAATATCAACAGAACAAAGACTGGAAGCACTGAGAAATGTTAAATAATATTTGTCCACCTAGTCTAGCATTCAAGAACTTGAAAAAATACTATGGTTTATCATTTTCAAGACACACACAAAAACACACACAAAAAAGTAAAAAATTGTACACTTCATTTTCTCCCAAAAAATCCTCACAGGCAGAGTGCATTTTAGCACTGCAATTTTTCTTACAATACACTGAAGCAGAAAGATAAGCTTATTTTCTGATTGTTTCCCAGTGGTTATGTTCTACGCTCACACAATAACACAACTCAATGATACTGTCCTAGGGCATATAACATGTGTATGAGCTTACCCCTGTCTCTGCGTGCTTTGCCCAGAGTTGTGTCTCCAATGCATAACAGATTTAAATAATGACCTGCTCTACCAGGACCATCACAAATTAGCAGAAACAGAGTGTAAATGAGCAAAACTTATGAGGGTGCAGCAAACACAAATCATTAGCCTCATAGCATATTTTTTTCCAGATATAGCCAATGATGCAAAATGAAGCATCGGTGTTGGGACAGTAAAGTCATGCAGGTATCACAAATTGGCCAAAAATATAAATTTGGCAATTGTGCTATGAGGCTAATGACATGTAGGTTTTATGCATGTCTTTCTCTCTGCAGAACAGCAAAATTTGAGTGATAGATACAGTTATTCTACATGGTAATATGAGTAATACAGAGGAAACGTGGTGCGCTGTCTGTATCCGCTTCATAGCCCGTAAAACACATGGCAATTATTGAGCTGTAGTTCTCTTGTTTGTCATGTTTTTTTTTTTTACATGAAGCCTCACGACTTTATGTGAAAGTCAAACCTGAGCTGGATTTCTTGTTGAACCTGGTAAAGTTATATCAGCGCACTTCGATATTGATCTCATGAACAACACAGGTGAAAATGTGGACTGTTTTGATAACGCCTTGTGCTACCATTCAAATAAATGAACACAAATGGACAAAAATCTCTCTCTTCTACCACTTGCTCTCTCTCTTCTCAGCAGCACCTCCTCCATAAGAAACTGTCACAGTCCTGACAGGCGCAACTGGGTTAGAGGCATGTTTTTCATCAGCATTACATAATGGTGCAATTAGCAGTAAACTGACAGTCACAAACTTTTGTAAACGGTGGTGTTGGACTCACTTAAATACTCTCTCCCTAAAATTTGCACTTTGAAATGCAAACTCCTACAAATACATATGTAAGTAGTTCAGATGCAAAAGTAAGTGTATTCATGCCCTTCTAGCAGTAGCTACATGCTGTGCAGTTCAATCATGACAGTAGCTTTTTTACTGTCAAGCTTGGGTTTGTGGTGGTACAATATGTAAATCTGCAGTAGTGCCATAAGAGAGAGGAGCAGAATCAAGGAGTCACTTTCAGTTTACTATCGTTCCATCCATGTACACTGCACAGTGCTGAAGGTACTGCACTAACTTTATGGGCACAGAAAAACAAGAGGTAAGTAGGAAAATACATACACAGGTAAATACACCACCACATATTGACAAAGGTCATAAGTCATTGTTTGAATGCATGCATTTATTTGAAAATAACTGCATATGTAATTTTAAAATGTGCTTGGGAAATTAAGTTTTTGTGGGATGTTAACAATATTAATAGATGTTACAGTGATGCCATTGATCTAACTCTGAAACGTGGGATTCAAGAGACCCCAAATACCTGCTTGTGGCTCAACAGGGAGTTTTTTTATAGCTGCGTCTTAATAGTTTTAATTTCCCTGACAAAAACTTCTGTCATCTGTGCTAACACATAAATCTTTTCAGAGTCTGATGATCTTGCCTCAGAGTAAAAAAATAAATAAATAAATAAAAAATCAGGCATTTTCACGCCTTTGGCAAGACGTTGGACTATCTCGGGCTTTTTATCTTCAGAAAGATCTTTCTTCCTTCACATACTGAATGAGAACTGTGATGTGCTTAATAATGTGGAGGAACCTTTCGAAGTTAGTTTCTGTTTAATTAAAGTCACTTATACTCACAAAAACATACCTGTCTGGGATTGATACCAGTGATGTAAAAGGATAAATGATGGAAACGACTGAAATGGATCCTTCAGATCAGTCACTTGCATAATAATTTGGAACACTGTGCACAGGGGGACGCTTTTGAGAGGAGCCAGTGCAGACAGCTAACAATAACCTGTCTGATCACATGGGATAACAAATTTACCTGGCATGAAATGTACCTTCCATAGCCACGTTTCCTTGTTACAGAAATTCTCCCACATGACTGTCAATATGCAGTCATGAACCTAGCCGTTTGATGTTTTCACGTTCTGAATCAATCAGGCCAGAGTCTGTCAGAAATATGCTGTTGCAAGCTTACTGTCAGTTATTGATTACGTCTTTCATGTTTTATAATCTGCTTAATGGTGGGCTTTTTCATAGTAGATGAAAAATCAACAGTTTTCTCTTGAATGGGTCGAGATAAAAGTGGGGAATGGGAACTCTCTTCCACTTCCAAAATACATGAAATATTAATCTTGCTGTTACCTCTAAAATAGTTTGAAGACGATGAAATAAGAAAGGAGAGAATGAATCAGTGATAGGCTTGTGCTCCCATCAACTTGTCAAAAACAAAATGCGCATAGGTGTTTTTGTGTGTGTGTGTGTGTGTGTGTGTGTGCTAAAATTATTAATAAAAATCTTTTGATTAAATCTGGTATGCGAATGATTTACCTTTTTCTTCAAGGCATTGAACACGCTCCAAAACAACTTTCTGGACAAATGTTGCTCCTCTTCAGAGCACAAATCTGCCTTCCCTCCAATGACTGAGTAGTACTTCCACCTCTGCTCATAGTGACTGGTCAGCAACTGGTGCAAAAAACATACAATCAGTCAACAAAACTGATCCTTTCAACCTGGTGCTCTATATAACTTCATGCATAAAACAAGCAGCCACCTTTAGCTCCATCTCACTGGTGTCTACCAAATGGGGAATGTCAAAGATGAGTCGTCGAAGAAGAGGCTGCATCATAGATGGTTGGAGTTTACTGAGGACACGGATGAGAATTTATCATAGAATGAGTCATATGGGCAGAACTGCGTGACTGAACAACAAACATGCACATTAAATGATGCTATTGGTGATAAGCATGTCTCGGAAGACTGACTCAGATAAATAATGCCAAAGCCACGGTTTGAAATTAAATTTCTCACATTTTTTTATTAAATTTGGGGGATGATATCTGAATTTGGGAACAGACGTATTTAACACTAATTAAGTGAATTTAATGAGAGGCGTTATGAGCTCTGACATGTCTGTATCTGTATTAAATCTATGTGTAATTTGCTATTGCTAATTCAATGATCTATGACATGACACTGAGGCCTGTAACATATGAATATTTAGTTCTAATCGTCTGATAGTAATACAAAAACTCAGCGACAAAAACACGGAAATAGGACAGCAACTCGTTAATAAATCAATAAATATAAATGCAGAAGACACCATATATTCCTTTAACATACTAAACTAAAACTGACCTGCATAGAGCCAACAAACAATCTTCAATAGTGTCTCTCTGTGCTTTAGTCAAACTGAAAGCCCTTGAAAGGCAGTAGATTGCTTGGATTAGGGAATCCACCAGCAGGGCATGGTCCTCCAAACCGCAGAAGAGGGCTGAACATTTGGTGAGCAGGGGAAGCACAGCTGTACACAAGTATCTGTTAAGGGCCAGAGCCATGTCAGTTGATCCCAGATCAGCCTGCAATAAACAGTAGAGTATACTTATATAAATTAGAATGAAGAGCGACTAATTAAAGAGACCAAAACAACAACAACAACATACTACACAGATGGATGCCCACAACAAGTATCTATTAGAAAACAGGTTGGATCAGTAGTAAGTTACAGGTCACTTATAAATTGTTGATTTCCTCAGAACGTGACCAGGGCAATAATATATAGTTGTTTCTGCTCACAGTGTCAAGAGAAACGGCTGTTTGAAGGTCAGGCAGGAATCCAACTTCTAATAAATGGAGGAGGAAGTTCTGGTTCTCTATGCCGTAAACCCGATCCAGAAAAAGAACTGTAGCTGCCTTGTGGTCTGGACAGAACAATGTCGATAGATCAGGCTCATCTACAACCCCATCTGTATAGAGAGGTTAAAAGGACAGTGTGTCAGTGTTAACTAGGATGTTTAACTGCATGAAAAGTCATCACAAGATAACCTTTGTATGTTGATATAGAGCTTCAAAGTTTAATTTCAGACTGGCCACAGATGGCAGTTCATGTTTCTATGTAGTGACATGCTGAAATTATTACAGTGACAACTAGTAAAGCTGCAGGCTGATGTGACCTTTAGATACTGAAGGGATTTGAAAGGGTATGCTGATGACGCCCTCAAGGTCCTGAATAGGGATGAGTGACCTCAGAATGGCCCGGATACGGATGGCTTCACCTTTGCCGGCTTGAATTAACTGAAGAACAGACACAAAATTTCTAATATGTGTTTATTTTAACTTTTTAAAAATTTTTATTTTATATCTATTTTACTTTGGGGAAAACACTCACGTGCATCTCTGGGGCACAGCGGCCCAGTAGGTCGATAAGGGCTGAGTAGAAGGTCATGATGGCGTGTCCCATGTGAATGAGGTCATCATCACTGTCCTGGACAGCATCTCTGTATCAGGTAACAGTCATTAGAGTCACAAGCGTGTGCTGAACAAGAAAACACTGGTATGAAATTTTAACTGAAGTAGATGAGCACTATTACTACCAGTGTGCAACTAGAATTTTGATGTATAAATGGCTCCTGATTGACAACACTTAACAAAAAAAGTAGCACAAAAAAATCAGGAATCACATTAAAAAGTAGTAATTTAATTGAAAAACAATGTATTTTATCAGTGTGTATCAGTGTATATAAGTCACAAGCCATTAGAGGCATCTTGATTAGTTTACATCACATACCAAGTTATCTTATTTCAAGATTTGATCACATTTTTCCATTTATTTTAGGTTGAATTACCTTAAATTAGATGTGTTCATGCCAGTCTGCTAGCTTGTTTTTCTTTTTATGGAAATTTGTAATACAGTTTGAAATTGTAGAGGAATTGCAGATTTTGCAAAGACTGCAGGTTTTATGGTCGTATGTTTTTATGGTTTTTCAGTGCAATAATATTGATGCAATAGTGACCTAACAGTTGTGCAATATGTAGCCTGTGCAGTAAGTGTCCATACAGTTGTTCTCCACCTATCAGGCACTGCTTATGATCTGTACTTATTATAGTGTATTTTAATTTGTATATTATTGGTTGGAGCATACACTATGCCCAAGGAAAATTATATTTAGTATAACGTGTCATATCGTATCCTGTGTGGAAAAATAAGAATATTATGTTACAGCACTGTATTCAAGTTTTTAAAAAAAAAAGAATTAGGTTATTGCACAACACCAACATGTTTCCAAACTCCATTAATTAACATGTGACATCTGAATCTTGGACTTAACCTACACACATGTACAAAAACACTTCCCAGTACCCATCTTTAGACTGACAGTGTTTTGTTGCTGTGGTATGCGGTGTGGGGTCCATCCATGGAGTCGTCCTCTGATATCCTGATGGCTTCCTCCATGGCAGCCAGGAGACCGTTTCCCCCATCACCTCGCAAAGCAGGGCCAAAACATTCAGGCCGACGAATGAGCAGCCATAAAACCACATATGCATTCTCCTCTACACTCTCACCTGTGGTTTAGAGAATACACACAACATGAAGACAAAACACTGAGGGACCTCTGTGATTGAAAATGTGGACTTGGTGTAAGAGAACCTTAAAGTCATACTACTGTTTACTTGTCTCACTTAAGAAAATGACTTGTAGATGAACAATTATGTCAAAATTGCAGAAATATTAAAAAATGTAGCAATAAAACTCAATAAATTAATAACAGGGTAACTATATGAGTGGTTGAAATCACTGAGAGGCATGTGCGAAGCCAAGCCAGTACCGTTGTGCTACCTCTCACCACTCTCAAGGACAATTTGAATGATGCCTTCTGGGCACTGCTTCAGAGAAGGAAAATCAATAATAGACAAACTAGAGAGTAAATTACTTCTACTGCAAATGGCTTATTTAATTGGAAGCTTGAAATGATGCTGCCTCCTGTTGCTTTTTAACTTTATATTACACTCTTGCTATTTTTTCACTGTGGAAAATATAGTACCGGACCTACGGTGAGTAGACACAAGTTACTTCATAAGAGAAAAGTTATATTTATGAATACGATGTACATTTGCGACCTTATTTTAATTCTAAAATGCAAGACTAGTGCTACCACCTCAAAAATCAGGGCAAACATTTTCAGGAATCAACAGATTAATTTGTATTTCAGCAAAATGACAGCGTTTTAGTGCAAACAGGTGATAAATGGAAAGCAGAATTGTAATGTTCAGTCCTTCAAACTGGAATACTATTTGTGGTTTGGTAAGTAAATGCTTACCGTTGCAGAAGACAGCAAAACGCAGGAAATCCAAATACCGTTCACCCTCCACTGGGTTCCATCCGATATCAGGATAGCCTTTACTAAGAAGTATTGGGCAGCTCTGGATGCCACAGCTGGCGAGGTATTGAACCACCTAGATGGTAAATTTAAGTCATCCATATATATTTTATTGGACTACCAGCTCTGATCAGATAACATGAGTCATTGGGTACAAAAATGAAAATTATTTCAGTAAGTGAAGGGTTAATGCATTTTTTCTCTGTTAACATACTTATTAGATTTAAGATTAGACAAAGGCAGTGAAAGTTAATCAATTTACCAGTCTATCTACATATATGAATACAAATTACCTTCTGTAGGTCAGACTCCTGTAACGCTAAGGCCAGTTCATTATTGTCCATCACAGAAGCAGCTGCCACGTCCAGAGGAGTAGCCCCACGCATGGATGGTGAAGCTAAAGGACAGAGACATGAATATTAAATAAATAAATAAATAAATAAGAGCTCTAGCAACACAAAAAAAATCTGATCATTTCATTTCTGTCAGCAAGTTTTTGGCAGAATATTGTAAACTGCAAAACCAGTTCAGAATGACAATACCGTTGGTCCATCCAAGTAGTGTCATTATAATCCATGACCTGAAAAGTGGCCATTTTGTACAGTTCTTTTATTCGTACATGGACAAGCAGACACACAGAAGTGACATTTACCTAATCCAACGCTGCTGTTTTCAAGCAGATAGCTGAGGTGGTCAAACAGGGCTCCCTGATTATGACGACTGATACGACAAAAATAGCACAGGAAACGACAACAGCTGGCCACCATCTTGGGAAACATAATCTCCTGGTGGAAAAAAAAGCTTAATATGAATAGGAAACATTTTTTGTTCTGAGTATTTGCTAAATTATGTTACTATTTCTCTCACCTTTGACTGTCCTTCACCCAGAACATTGACCATCACCTCCATAACTGTCTCATGCATCCCCAATGCCCTCATGAGATTAGGATGTTGGTAAAAAACTTTGTTGTTCATGATGTCTCTATTAGTAAAAAATAAATATATATAAAAAAATCCTCCTTGGATCCAGGAAAGTAAAAGTTTTGGCTTTTTACATTATATGATTGTCTGGATTGGATTGAATGCAAGAGTATTTTCAAACATACAGTATATATATTGTTTTTTATGGAATGTTCAGTATTTTTTTTTTTTTTAATTTTTATTTTGTAAAGCTGTGAAACTCACTGTCATTGTTGGATTTCAAGAGAATATCCAGAGGATAAGATATGACAAAACAAGAGAACAGATATAAAACAGAGGACTTTTAAAGGTATACTGTGTAGACTCCATCCTACCCTAGTATTCTGATCATCAGTTTCTCCTCTTCTTTACCCATGCGGACACTGAGGAGGGAACGAATTTGACACAGAGAAGAGAGGAGAGCTGAGGTGTCCTCCACCGAGGCTTGACTGATGGTATACGCTCTGGACAGAGGTTCTCCCATTTGGCCACACAGGCCCTGATACTGGCGGTGCAGCAACGAGAAAATGGCTCTAACCAGCTCTGCATCCTCTATCTTTGCCTCTTGAGCCCAGTGAACCATTGTCTCTGAGATCAGCTTCATAAGAGACACTAAAAAGAATGAGTAAAATTTAGTAAAAGGAAGTGATTAAAGTAATGTACAATCCCTGTATAAAGGGCCGACTAAAATTCATTTGTAATCAGTAATGAAGGACAGCACCAACCAGTACTTGGAACCAATAATTAGCAGTAAAAATTAAAACATTTAGAATAATTTAGAATAGCACACATTTCAACACAAAACTCTGCTCAAATACCCTGAAGCACCTGTTTAATTCAAAAAGAATGTTTCAGCATTGTCCAAAAACAAGTGCAGACAGCTTCTATCAGTACATCTTAAGAACTTACAGGTGCAGTGCTTATTTTTTTCACTTCTTTGGACAAAAAACTCCACAATTACCTTCTCCTGCATCAAGTCTTGGCCTGTGTTTTCAAGCTGTAGAAAACCTACAATGTGACACAGATGTTTGTCTCATCTCAGGAGTTTTCAACTGGGTAGAGGAGTCAACGCTCAAAGGCCTTAACAGTCACGTACATCGAAAATTATTTATTATACAATGTTCAATAACTTTGGAACCACTAATGCTATCATTACACTTGCATAATTCAATTAAAAATACAGTTTCTGCGCTTTTCAGAGATTCTGTTCAGTTCAGAGACTCTGTAATGAACTTGGAAACACCAACATGTTCTGCAATCTTGAATCATTGATAAAACTCATGTAGATGCTGGTTTTTAGAATTCAGTTAATAACTTTTACTTCTGTTTTCTCTGTTTTGGTAAAATAACATTTAGTTTTATTAACATCTACATGCTCAGTTAATTAAATATAGCAAAATGCCTGTTTATATAGAAAAAAATTAAAGAAAACTATTATTATAAAGGGGTATAAAATCACTTAGGAAGGGTAAGATGTAGAGAAGAACTAATTTGGTGGTTTTATTTTGTATATTTAAAAAAAAAATAAATTTGAAACTGACAGCAGAGTGGATTCTCTTGGATCACAAGGTTTAACACTGATGCTGACTGAAAAAAAAACAGGTTTGAGATACAAAAAGTTTTTGGTCTTTAAGGGTTAAATATGTGTTTGACAGCTGTAATAACCAATTGCTGCTCAGATTCTGTGATATGCAAAAGATTCTACTATTTTACTCTCTACTTTTATTTTGGGCTGCATTATGAGCTGCCATGGTCAAATATGTATTTTCAAACTCTGGCTTTTTACCCCCTGATTTGAGCTCCTGCAGCTTTAATTGAACATTTTAATTAATAGATGCAGGAAACAGTCATTTTAAATCAGTAGGACCAGGTTGTGGTGCAGAAAAAAGGGTTAATCCTCATCCCACAGAGTGGTGACAACAGAAAGAGCTGCATCTGAGCCTAATTAGCTCATTTTAAAATCATATTATTGGACATTGGATAAAAAAAAAGTACTGACTGCTGTTGAAGTGCTAAATATTGAATCTGATAATCAGAAAGTGTAGGGAAGAAATTATGAGATGATTTTAATGGACCAGCCACAATTGGCAGAGCAAGACTTACTAGGGCTCTGGGCTTCACACTGCTCTATTTGCACGGCTGTTTTCCTCAGTTCAGTGAATTTAACCACCAAACTGGCGAGTCGATTTTTTATAGATATCTTAACATCCTCTTCATCCTCTGCTTCACTGTCCAACTCGATGCCTGCAAATAAATAAATAAATAAACAAACACAGTTTTCAATAGTAATCATATTAAATGTTTTTATGGCTTTTTAAATAGTTTTACAATAAGATAAATCAATAAAAAATTGAGCTTTAGCATGTGTTCACACCACAGTGAGTGCTGAGCAGGTGATGAAAGTCTTGCAAGAGCTGTCTGATCTCCACTGGACAGGGACAATTCTCCTGTTGCACATATTCTTTGAAGCTCAGCAGCATGTTGACCTGAAGACATGTTACAGATGACAGTCTAACAGCCATTGACTAAGCACTGAAGATTAAAAGAACCAATAAATAGTGCTACGAATCCAGCCATATGCTGAATAAATATATGTTTAATAATCTATCTAATAATGGCATAGGATTCAGCATTTAAGCATTTGTGCTCCCTGCTGGTATCCTCATTAACCTGCTCTTGTGGAGGTGAGCGGAACTCCTTGGTCTTTCGGGCTGTGAGGGCAGCAGACATGTTGAGCGCCTCCATGACCTGGTTGTAGCGAAATCTTTGGTTCTCTTGCAGCTGTCCCACAAAACTGTCAGAAAAGGCCACAACAGCTTCTACCCTGTGGCGAACTTGGCAATCGCACAGGTAAGACAGCAGATGACAGAGCTGGAAAGGGAAACTGTGTTATTCATCCAGTAGAAAGTGAACAGCTCAACATCTGAAAAGAAGCACCATTTCACAAATTGGACTGCAAAGAAAAAAGTCAGTCGGTTTACCTCAAGTTTGACAGCTTCTGGGAGCTTCATTTGGAGTAGTCCTGGATTAGGAACACAGTCTTTTTTCCCATCTAAGATTTTGCAGTCGTTCCCATTATGGCTATCCTCCTCTTCCTCTTTCTCATCAGGGGTTTGAGTGTCGTGAGAAAAGACTTGAGGCTCTAACAGCCTTAGAACTATCCTCAGGTCCTCATCCTCAAATATCCCCATCACGAGCAGGGTATAAAACAGTCTAATTAGTGGAACCAGCAGTAGCTCAATGCTGCCCCCTACAGGGTCCCTCACACCCTGACCCAAAGCCCACACTCCCGCAGTCAGCATCTCCACAGTCAGGTTCATCAATTCACCCAGAGGGATTTCAGGGCTGTCAGTACAGGCTATTTCAACTCCATTTTCTCCTGCCGTCTCATCACTTCTCACAAAACAAGGAGTGGAGAAATGCATCTGTGGTTTAAGAGATGTGCTAAGACCAGTGCTAGGGATACTTTTACCATTGACAGGACCGAGGTAGAGGGAGATTTTTTTAGTCTGCTCCGTCATAGGTACAATATATTCATGGTTCATCATGAAACATGCTGTGGTGTGACTACTGAGATGAACCTGCAGAATAAAAACAGTAACAACATTAGGTTTATATCTACTATTTGAACTTTTTCTGACACTATTGCGTTTCAGTTGTAACGTAACTCAAACAAGCAATACCTGAATGAGCAGCTGGTAAAAAGCAGAACGGAGTGGGCCAGGGAGGTGGGGATTCTGAATAGCATGAAAGAGCTGGGACTGGTCCACATGGCTGCAAAGTACATGGCAAACCCTGGTGTTGCCAAGGGCGCACAGAGAGCAGTAGAGGAGGAGGGTGTGGTGTTGAAAGGTCAAGAGGTCATTCAGCTCTGACAGCTCCAAAATGTCAACAGACCTAGACATGTCATTAAAAGGTGAACTGGTGGTTAATTGAGGTATTACCAGATGAAAGGTGACTAGGAACGGCATATGGCACTCTATGTGGACGTCAAAAATACAGTGAAACACAAGATGAGCTAAATTTGACATAAATTCAGCAAAAAAAAAAAAAAATCTGAATTAGAAAGTGTAGTGATAATCAAGGTTTCTGCAGGTTTCAACAAGGAATGCAACTTAAGACATTTTTCATATCTGTACTGGTAAAAGTAAAGTACAATGTGAAGGAAAATTTGTCCCAGAATTATTTGTGGGTACGTGTAATGGGTTTATATGACCTTTCCTTAGGCTATATTGCCTTAATCCTCAACATTTCTATTTGATCATTTTCTTGCACAACATCCAGCAGGCTTCATTTTCAAACAAGCACTATTATCCCTCTCCTTGAGACCAATCTCAATGACATTCCCATATAAGATAAAGTAACTTTTAAAGAAGAAAAACTTTATAGGGAAATATTTTGAGAAACTGACTGCAGTTAATGAAACTTTGTAAAAGTAATGTTTAATATTTAAGACCCAATACATTTTTAAGAGATGCTAAAATCATTTGATATTTTAACACACTGAAATGACTGGATAATTTAAGGACTAACAGAAACCTTGAAAATGTTAAACAGAGAAGATTTCTGTTCCGCTCATATTGGTGGGACACATACAGTAGAATGCTAACAGTGTTTAACTTCAATTCTGTACAAACATTGCACTTCCTAGAACACATGTTTATTGCTGCTCTCTGACCTGTTTTCATCTGGGATGTGAAGCGACATAACTTGTAAGGGCTCTGAGCACTGAACCCTCCATCCATGACGGTCATCTGGCCGGTCTACCGACACCTTTAATGCACACTCTGGTACACGGGTCCATGAAACTGGACATAGTTGTTGAACCTGAATCCTTGGTGGGCATTGAGGTGTGGTATTCCTCCTCTGGCTACGAAGTAAGCCTGCACATAATGGCATTACATTCTGAAATGAGAAGACAAATACAGGTTTTAATGAAAGACAGAGCAAATATTCAGAAAGTGCAGAGCAGATCTAAAAAGTGTGCGTTAAAGAAAGACTTTAACACATTGAATTATACATTATTCATCATTTAATCCTGCGGCCCAATCAATCATTTAATCTGATCTCTCTAAAACCTTCTTCAGTAGTCGGTGGCAGGGTTAATATGAAGTTACGTTACCCTAATACGTCCCAGTTCAAACTGGAACATGTTGCTTGTAGTGGGCTTGACAAATACAGCAGGAAACAGCTTTGTACTGGCCTCTACCTGAATGGTGGTGAAAAAGTAGCATCTCAGAATACAACAGAATAGAACAGAACAGAATAGGTAAAAAAGATTATATTTAAAAAACTATCACATGAAATTTTTGTGAAAATATATAGTCAAAAATACTCAAAATATGCCCATACACAAGGCCAAATCTGTACCACAAAGTAAAAGAAATATTTGTAAAATATAAAGGATATGTAAAAGATAAAAAATTAAAACAAGGTGCATAATTCAATAATTATTGCATTGTTTGTAAGATGCTGTAATTACACTGTTGTCCATAAAGTTGGAATAATTTTATTTTCAGACACATTCCTCTTTTCATTCCTGTTTATACACATCTTTATTTTTTTAACACATCTTTGACCAGGTGTCATGGTTACATACTGAGTCATAATTACACTTCATCTATCAAGAATAAATCACATTGACACAATCCTTTCATGAGTAGACGTAAAACATTGTATTCCAACTTTAAGGGCAATGGTGCAGATAAATAAGTCTATATTCAGATAATTTCAGATGAGTTTTATTTATGTAGAAACAGTCAAAATATTATCACAAGACACTTCACACACAAAAATACTACACGGGAGGATATATTGAACTCTGATAAAAATTTTCTACAATTTGCAGAAAACAACAAACAAACAAAAAAAATACTAAGTACTGTGAAAATGTGAACTACCTGGTAGAGTGTTGCCATATCTACTCCATTGGAGGTAAATGTGAGCAGTCCTGTTCCTGTGTCTATTAAACACCCAATTTCCAGCCCTGCACTTCTACGGCTCTGAGACAGACCTGTGGCCTCTCCAGCACACACCATGTAACAGTTACTCCGTTTCACACTGCCGACAAAAAACACAAAAACATGCAAGGCTATGCTTATGGAACAATGATTTAACTTGATTTACCTTGAATTCATTAAGAACGCTGTACTGTAAAAATGGTTTCAAGGGGTGACTTTAACAAAGGCATTAACATTTGGACTCATCACACATCTGTGCCATCACATACTGACCTCTCCTGAACTTTGCCACTGTCATCTCCCAGAGTCACCGTCACAGTGTGCACCTTGTCCATGTCAAACGTTGTGTCATGCTGATGGAAAGCAGACGTCACCCAGCCGACCCACACATTGAACGGCTCCTGGCCTGGCAGTACCCGCACTGAGAAGTAATACTGAAAAAAAGCAGTCATTTGGTTTCACTGCTCTGAATTTTTATTTAACCTTGAATAGAGATCTGAAGCACATTGTGCTGGCAAAACTTTAAAAAAAAAAGGGAAAAAAAGCTATCCAAAGTACTCAGTTTTCTTATTACTGTACAGCTAAAAACACACCATATGGACAAAAGTATTCATACACATTAATTGAGGTGTTTCTTTTCTAACAGGAGTCTGGCCAACAAAAAAGTAATGACAAATGTCATAATGTAGTTTTATACTGTGATGACTATCATTACATGGGTTAGTTTTGTTTAAATTGTTATCTTTGCTTCCAAAATGGCTCAGAGATGGAGATTTTTACTTCGTTTCTCTCAACATTTAGTTTTCGTTTTGTTTTTTTTTAAATCCATGACTGAGTTAAAATATTCTACCTCTAAATTTCTGAAATATTTTTCATGCACTGACTGTAAATAATTATTTCCTACTACAACTAACCATCTACTTTCTTTGTATCTCACTTAGGAAGTACAATCTCCTATTAAACTTAAAGGAAATATTGATATTTATAAACTATATTGACAAAAATATTGGTACACATCATGGCTACAGCTCATAAGATGCCCTGTTCATGCTGATTTCAGATATAAACATCAATATATAGTGTACATGAATAGAAAGCTTAATGTTCAAAACGTAACTTAAGTTGATAAAATATCAGGTAGAATTTTTTTTATTTATAATTTTTAAATAAACTGCAGTACCCTGCTTTTCATGACTAGGTGTACTGAAACTTTTTAACTGCATTCTGCACGCAGAGTGTCAAAGTATGAATAAATACTTACTTTAGTGCTCTGGACAAGATGATCAGGGTTGTCTTTGTCAACTACTACATCCTCTAGAAGCCGGGTAGATGAATTGCTGCTGACCAAACCTGGTTTAGTCCTCTTCAACATGAATCTAACAGAACATAATCACAAATAGACAAACATATATTTATAATAAAAATGCCTTCAACTGAATATATTCTTTATTTAGTGTTCACTGATACTAGTTTATTTACTACTTACATACTACTATGTTATTTACAACCGTCTTATGCATCTACAACCTACCGCTGTTTCAGTTTAGATGTTTTGTCATGGCTGTGGTCTTTATGGTCGAGGTCATCTCTTGGACCACTGAAGCCATGGGCTGACTTCATCAGCACTTCAAAGTCAGAGTCCATCTCCTCCTGTTCTTTCCTTCCTAAAAGGACAACAGGCATTAATTATATCAAGACCCCTGGGACACTCAAGCCTTACAATTTATCAAGGTCGTGGCACTAGAAGATGACTAATCTGGAATAATCTGGAGAATAGCTACACAAATCTCACACACTAATTGCTTCTACTTTTTAATCTTCATATAGCTCTGTGGTTTGAACATCTTGCATCATCGAGACAAAGCTAATACCACTTCAGCTAAAGGTGAACAAGAAAACCCTTGTGAAGCTTTAAAAATCTGAATGATATTTATTGATAAAGTGTGATCAAACATTGCTCAGACCTGGAGAGAATGTGTTGGAGGCGACTGGAAGTATTGCTCCCATCGGGGTTGTGAGGAAAGACGCACATTCAACAAACATGCTGAGGCGGTAAAACCCCATCTCACTGCTTCCACCCTGGTGTGCAAAAGACTGCTGGGAGACCCTCAGGCTGGATAAAGAATCCACTGAACTACTGACTCGAGTCACCTTGAATAAGATTATCACAATTAGTGATTCACTTGGTGTCAAAATTATCCTGCTCAAAAAGTTGCTCTGAGTTCTCAAAAAGCTTTAATCTAAATACATATTCACAAAAGGGCTGTCATTTTGTCAATTTTGAAAGAATCTCATTTTCTTATCACAGCTGAAGCTTGATTGAATGAATGATTGAATCCCAAAGTAATGTAGAATCACCTCTCAGGAAGTGTAATTCAATCTAAATTGTTTAAACACATTTTTTTCAACCAAACACAAATTCTCTACAGACTTCCAATGAATCCATAAAGACCTGTATGTGTTATATATTACTGGATGGTTCAATGAATGGTTTCATTGCACACAGAAGGACACAGTGATAGCTTCTCAAATGTGAAGCCAGAAGATGTTTATCTCCCCCTGGTGGCCAGTTGCAGTATAGGTTAAAGATGGGCTTGTTTCTCCTGGAAATTTCAGCCAAACTGAAAATTCAAGGTACACATCCAAAACAACCATTTCCAAAGGTGATTTCAGTCTTATTAGGAATATTTCAAGAGACTTATTAGCTTTCAATAGGTTACATGATGTTATAAAAGCAAGGGATTGACACAGATATAAAATATGACATTAAATTTAAAAAATTGAAGACAATCAAGGTTCAGAATCTGTCATATGTGGCTGCTCCTGTGACAAAGGGATTTTTGTTTCATTTCTACACAGTGGGAGCAATCAGTGCCTCTATCCAAACCCATCAGAAATAATGGTTTAAAAGCACTACTTGTAAAATAACTAAGTAGCAACAATAACTAATAATTATACGGTGTTCCATATACACATGTCAATGGAATTTTAAAAAGGCCCACAATAGCTGAGAAAATATGAAAAAAGAAAAGAACAAGGAAAGATTGTGCTCAGAGTTCAGATTGATGAATATTTTTCATTCTGTAGAAACAGTTCTCCTTTACATACATCCAGTTACTGAGAGAGACCAGTCTGCTCGTAATATTACACAAAAAACAACCGGTGTGTCATGTTACTATAATACAGAACTTTGTATATTCTGCAACAACCACATATAAGTCCATATATGGCAGCAGTGTCATGTAAGTTACTCATAATTTGTGTTAAATACAGCTAATGGTCTGCAGCAGAAAGCTTTGCTGTGCTCACGCAGAAACAGACAGTGAATTTAATGGCATTAGTTAGAACAAAGGAATCAATCTGAGAAATAAAATACAATTTTCCTGATTGTTTCACAGTAGTTACTATTCTGAAACATAAATAACCACACTCACTGCTTAACACAAGCAAAAACAAACTCTGTCCAGATCCAGTCATAGGTCAATGAGTAAAACTGCATTAATCTTGTTAATATTTTTTTTTAAATATTTAAATATAGTTTAAATTTGGCAAAAAATGAACCAGGGACTATTTCACACTAACCAGTATGTTATGATCATCAGGCTTTACGGAGGCAAACTGTGGCTGCCTCCAACTCATCCACAGGGTCGGGTCTCTGGCCATGTTAATAGCAAAAGGCTTGTAGCCCTCCTGTAATCCACACACGGAAAAATACTGCAGAGAGTCAACATGACGACCAAGGTTTAATCTCCCCCTCTGGTTCACCCCAAGAGCGATAACAGGCAGCAACCCTAAGATACATGAAAAAGACAGACAGTGGAAAAAACACAGAAAAGTACATTTTCAGTGTTTTAAAATTCAGATAAAACAGATGAATTTAACACCAAAAGAATGTATTTGGTTTATATTTAATGTACATGCGAAACACTGATACAAAGACAAAAACTTATTCAGACCATCTTTGATCTCAAAGTCCTTGGCAGCCAGTTCTGAACCTCTGTCATTAAACAGAAGCTCTCCATTGAGCGTGACCATCATAGTGCATTCATCCATGTCCACCAAGCAACCCACCACATCGCCTTTCTGCCATGATCGCCCCAGAGGTTCACCACCCTGATGATACCACTGAGCCTGAAACAAACACAAAAAGATGACCAAGTTGAAACAAAGAGCAAAGAAAAACACAGATGTACTTTTACAGGCCATACACATATTCTATTTAATGACCACTGTTATCAGTTACACTTCATCGGGTAATTAAATTAATCCATAAAATGATGAAACAGGCAGTAGTTTGTTGATATCTCTCACCCATTTATTTTGCAACTTCAAGGATTGTACAGTTTCCAGAATCAGAATATTTTATTAATCCCTGGGAGAAATTATTGGGTGTTACAGTCACTCCATTCAAGTATAATAAAAAGTAGCAGGAAAGAAATGATCAATACATCAGAAAAACAACTATATATATATTTGTCTATTTATTTATTTATTAGAAAAGCAATCTGTACAATATATTATCAATATGATTATTATAGAAATTTACATAGTAAATGTGCAGAAATATAGTTGTGTGTGATTATAACTATGTGGTTATAAGGTGGAGTTAAACAAGGCTGTGGGCTGTATGTGTTTTTACAAAAAAACACTATCCGTAAATCCCAAAATTACACAAGTTTGCGAATTAAAGTAGTTACACCGTACACCACCTTGATAATCATGCAAATTTAGCACTTAGGCATTGTAACATGTTTCTTTCCACTTAAGGGTTTTAAAACATCACAGTGTGTTATTTAGGTTTCATTCTGTTTTAACCACATCGCTAGCCCCTGTGAAATGCAACTAACTCACCTCAGATCCATCGAAGACATACGCCTGGTCATCTGAGCCTAACTCTCTGTCTGGAGTACAGCAGGGCCGAGCCCAGCCCACTCTCATTTTGCCGGCTGTCACTATTTCACATTCAAAGTACCACTTGCCCACGGTCACAGCGTACGACTTATCTGGTCTGAACACCCGGCATCGCTCAGCAGAAAAGAGACATGGCTTTGATAATGGGGCTGCACATCCAGGAAAAGGCAGAAAAGATAAATAAAATCTGGTTAGCATTCAATTTCCCATTGGACGATGAACACTGTTGTAATATATTCTTGCAAAATTCACTGTAGTCATCTGTGCAAAAGGTGCAACTAATACACTACCTACAATAACCTTATGTGGACTTACATGCACTGAGCTATGCTTCACACTATAAAACCTAATGAAATAAGGTATGGCTGATAAGAGTAATAGCCGTTTTTTCGGACATACTCCATTCCTGGTTGAAGGGCTCTAGGCTGTAGCCGTAGGTCAGCAAGGTACACACAGCATCCCTGACGCCCGCTCTGCCCGCTCTCCGACTCCTTTCATCGAGAAGGCTGTAGGGCACAAGGTGTGGGCTACGCTTGGCTTTCACATCCTGAAAATTTAGATGCACAGAGTTAAGAACTGGCAAGTGTCAAAGAAAGTCAAGAAAGTAAACTTTATTTATTTATACTTTTCACAACAGCAATTCCAAAGTGCTTCACAGTTCTTAACAATAATAACAGAGGAAAGCTCAACAATAAAATCAATAAAGCAAACAACAATGCAATTACTAGTGTTGTCCACATGCACGCCTCTTCTTATTCTCATTTCTCTTTAATGAGTCCCTATTTCATCTAAAAGTACCTCTTGATGTGCCACTAGTTTGAAATTAATACAGTAACTAAAAACTAAGGGTGCACAGATATATCAGCCAAACGTTTTCCAAGAGCAGTCATCGTTATTCCATAAATTCTATATTTATCATCTATGTCGCGTCAGTGTTTCACCAATAGTAGCAACCAATGTTTGTCTTGTGTTACATTATATTAACACCACAGTGTTTAATAGTTTTTTAGCATCACTGGGCAAAACTTATCTTTCAGCATACTGTAATTCAGGGGATCTGGGAGGACATGAGAATTCTACATCTACTCCTTGCCTATGTTTTTAAAAAAATTTGGTAAAATTGAAAAAATCCACCCAGTGATACCATAGTTTTGACTGATTACAGGTGTTTCCAGATAGGTAAGAGGGTTAAATAAATGACTGACAGCTGTAATTACCATTGATCAGATTCTGTCAGATGTGGCATGGATGTGAGTCAATCTTTATATTATCTATCTTTATATTTATCTTTATATTTAGTTTTCTGATTTGGACTAAGGTCAGAGAGGTGCAGAAAGAAGGTGATGACTAACATTCTTGCACCCCACCCCCACCCCCATCATCTCAGCACCTGCAGCTTTAATAGGTTGTTTCATAAATTCTGATGATTGAACTTTTTGCTCATCCCAACATATGGGGAGGAACGCATAGAAAGATTATTGCTAACTTTTTATAATGAAGATTCATTTGTTCCCTAGCGCAAACTGGGAAATAAATAACAGCATAAACCAAATAAAGAAAGAGAACTAACATCACTATAAGCTTCAGCTATTGCCAAATTGCCACATTAGCATTGTTAATGGCCGATATAGAAAAATGAGTGCATCTCTTACTAAAAACAAATTCAAGCATTAGAATACATGCTACAACCTGCTGGGCTCCATAGGTCCATCCCTGCTTGATACGCTCTCTGGCCCAAACGTTGTGATCATTCTCTGCCAGCAAGTTGACCACCTCCTCCAATGCCGAGCTCAGTAAAACATGGCTCAAGTCAAGCGGAGCAGGCCTGTAACCACTAGGCAGCTCAAACCTGAAGAAGAGAATAATTGGTTTTGATGCAGAGGTTTTTGGCTTTTAGAGTATTTGTGAAAAACACCATCAGTCATAAGCTGCCCTGAGACATTTTTTGATGTGATTTTTTATATGTGACAACTCATAAGTTGTGACAATAGAAATGTCATTTTGCAATGCGTACAACATAGAAATATGACATACTTAGTGGAAAGCCTCATGTATTTGACTCTTTCCTCAGCACGATCATCAGTCAAAGCAATGTGGAAACCAAGGGAAAGAAGAGTCCTCCAGTGAAAAAACACCGACAGAAGCATTTATTGAACAAGAAAAAAAAAAAAAAACGGAAAACACATATTCCTTACTAGTGAAATAGTGATTATTACTTGCAAAAATAATGACATGGAGGTTAGTTTTTACATCTGTTTTTGTCTGGTGTTGTGCTTTCACTTCAAAGTAAAGTTCACTGAGATGTTTTGGATCAAACAAAACTAACCTAAGAGTGTCCTCAGCGATCTGAAGGTTCTGGTTCCTCTCGTGTTCTGGCAGCTTGCAGAAGTCAACCAGACAGGGATCATGCTTTTTAATTTCATCTCTCACCTGTGCAACAAAAGCTTATATTTTTCATACTGCAAACAAACTAACTGAAGTTCCATAAACTGATATACGCACTCAGATGAAAAGCTTTTAAAAGGTCATAATATGAGTGATATGGAGTGGTAAAGTGTTTCTCTTACAGGTCCATGCGTCCATCCAACATCTATCTTCTCCATTACCCAGAGTTCATGGATATTTTCAGCCATTTTTTCTCGAATATTCTCAAGCTGCAGGGGCAGTACTACCTATAACAACAGTAAAGTAAGAAAGCTAAACTTCGCAACATATTTCTCTCCTATTATCAATTTATTTTTTATAGAACTGTATCTAGTTTTCACCTTGCTGATGTCGACTGGTGAAGGAGTGAAGGTAACGGGTATGAGTGGTACCAGGGGTCCGATGAGGTCTTGTTTCTCATCTCCACAATCCAAGATGCATCTCTGACATGGCTCCACCTTCAACTTGACTCGAGGGAGCAGAGCTTCAGAACATGGTGCAAATCCGGGTGGAGGCAGGAACCGAAATTCTCCATGCCTTCCCCCAAACAGAAAACGAACCCTAGTTTCCAAAAAGAAAGCGTTTTTTATTGTTGTTTATAGCAGTATTCAGTCAAAAGAGGTAATGTTTTGCTTTAATTTGGTTAATAGGCATTGTGTAAAGAAGCAACTAAGAATAATCTCTATATTATACAGTGTCTTGAATCAGTTTAAATGCCAAAAGAGCATGAGCACATCACCACTGACTTGATTCCAGCAGAGAAGCTGACCACAGGATACAGGAGCCCATCAGTATTAAAGTTCTCCAACATGCCCTGCACAGGTAGACCGTTGAGCCGGAAGGAAATACAGGAAGCACTGACGTCGAGGCAGCAGCTGACAACATCATCATCTCTTAGCAAGTGAGGAAAAGGGGAGCTCACTCTGCGTCCGACAGAACCTGAGATCCAAACGCAATTTGATTTTAAAGTCATCCATGTTTAGATTCTTGTTCTATAGATGGAAAGTTTCAGTCGATGACTGAAAATGAGTGATTTGCTGTATATAAAATTGGACGTGTCTGTAAATGAGAGGCCCAATCCAAATGTGTTGTTTGCATTCACAAAGAATCCTCATTACAACGAAAAATGCTCAATTCAGAAAATCGCCTAATTCATAGTTTCCAAATTGAACACACAATATGGACAAAAATACTGGAACACATCACTCCTACAGCTTGAGGGGCTTCCCATTCATCTCGACTTGAAAAATCATGATAAAAAACATTCAAATGTGTAGGTAAAGTTGAAGAGACCAGACAGTTACTTATGTTTAAAAATAATTACTTGGTGTGAAAATGGGACAAATACTTCAGAAAGCTAGAGTTACACCGTTTAAAATCATTACTCATTAAATCAGTGATCCCTAAGTGATTTAAGAAATTGAATGTAGATTAATTTGTGTTAATGTTTTATTTATTGCAATTTCAGGTAATTCAAAAGATGGGAGTAGGAGAAGTGCAAATAAGTCTCTGGCTTCAGCTTCTTCCTTTTTCAGTTACTTATTGTATGTTCTTTATATGTATGTGTTTGTTACCCCCCCCCCCCAAAAAAAACATTAATTCATTCATTCATTTATTACTAAGCAAAACTCTGATGCATTTTGTAAGCATAAATGACAATCTGAAACAACATTAACCCTAATCCTAAAACCCTAAAAACAAAATTAAAACATTTACTACAATGATGTTCATCACAATAAAATTATATTAAGACATTCGTCATTATCGTTGAGTTTCCCAGCCACCTGTCAGAAATGAAACACATGAATTTAATGTGTCTCAACACTTTTGTCCATATACGGTATATGGTTTATGACACCTGCCAAATTAAGAATATCATAATATTGGAAATAACAGGGTAATGTTTGCATATTAACAAAAATCCCTTTTTGTGAGATATTTCAGAAGCACTTGTTGCATTGAGATTGCTGATTTAAGCAGTTTTTCATTCACTTTAAGATGTCTCTTTGTTTCATGGCCAGGCTGTTAATGCTGCTGCTGCTGCACTCATTACAACCTCTCTCATCAATATTCTTCATGTCCTTTGTGCAGCACTAAAGAGCAAACAGATTTACCTCAGTGACTCTTTGCACAACCACAGCATAAAATATTGGCAAACACTGTCAAGTGCTCACCCTCAGCTACTGTGTTTCACTCATTAAATTATACTTCTGTACCAGTGAGTAGCTGAATGAAACAGCATAATAGCACTGTAGAACAGTTCATCACACATTTTGTGCTTTTATATTTGCCTTGACTTGATTTTAATAGTGATACTAAGGATCATACAGGTACAGATTTAATGACATGATATTTTTTAGATTTAGTGCTAGTTCAAAGATAAATTATGACTCAGTGACTGCATATATTTGTGCAAAACGATCATTAAACATGTTTTATCTTCACCTGACCAGAGGTGAAGTCCATCAAAGCCATAGGAGCAGAGGTCATCTCCCACCCCGTTGCAACCCCAGCCCTCCCCCCCGGTGGGCCTGGGCTGGTAGCTGTCAGCATAAGCCCAGCCGATGCGCAGGTGGGTGGGTTCAGAAGTAAGAAAGGGGTCAACGTGATCCACAGCTAGCTCGTAGTACCACTTTCGATGCTGTGCTGATTCTTCACCCATAGATAGGAAGATGTTGGGCCTCATGCTACAGTGGAGGGACAGGAAAGAACACAGACAAAAACAGTTTATTTAAGGCCAGTTTACCTGGAAGCACTGACCCCATGACAGCGGAGAAGAGAGGAAATGAAGCAAGAGAATAAAAGAGGCCACAGATAAAAAAAGATTAACTGGGCGAAGATGATGAATGAGATAAAAAACATTATTGAGAATGGACACAAAAAACAAAAAGACAAAGCATCTAAAAGAAAAAAAACAAAAAACAGTGGTTGCTGATGAGGACAAGATGGAAAAGAAACTTGCATTGATTAAGAAAATTAAAATTAAAGCAAATAAAACATTTAGCAGAACAAATAGTACAAGCTGTACACTGCAAAATGATTTAGAAGAAACCGAAAACAGATGAAAAATAGATTGAAGAGGTGTGAGGAATATGGAATTGAATAAGTTATAAAGCCTGAGGAATAAAAGGAACTGCTGATAGAGGAAAGGATTAAAAGGACTATGTGTGCTAAGGAGACAGCTGCTGAAAAATACAAGGCAGATGGAATGAAAAAAATAAAATGAAAATGAAAAATGAAAGAGTGACATGGTGGACACAAATGTTAAAATACAGTAAATTAATGGGATCAAAGTGTGTATGGGATTCCCATGGATTATCCTATCACAGAGGAAACAAATAATTTATCAGTCAACTAAAGAAAGAGATGTCAAGTATTTCTTGTGTGAAGGAAGAAAGAAAATTCATGGACACTAAAAGCTCCCAGTGTGCAAGAATATGACCAAAATAGGACTATTTCCATCCAGCAGTTCTCCAAGAGGAAATGAAAGCAGTGATGTGAGAATATTAGAGGATACATATCAAGCAAAACACACAATTAAAAAAGTCTTGTTCTGTTATCCAATAATAAGTCACAGTTCACATTTTAATTTACTTTTACAAACATGTATTTATTTAATTTTACATTCCGTTATAAATGTGTGTGTAGATAGAAATTAACAAGTACAAACATTTGAAAAAAGGCTGGTTTAGAAAAACAGAACAAGACAGAACAGAGGAGTTTCAGTTTGAGGGAAAACTCTCAATTGTACCTGATAACCTGATTAACCAGACGTGTTTGAAGCAGCCAGTCTCTATTTGGCAGAAGGTTGTCACAGATGAGGTTTTGATTGGACCGCACCACCACACCATGGCACACACACAGAGAACTCAGAACCTCCAGCACCTGGGACACAAGCAGTCAATGTATCAGCCAGCAAAAACTCAACAAGCACATCACCCTGACTGGCCACACATGCCTTCAATTAAGCTTAATGTCTGTCTGCTACTTATATAATCTACAATTTAGCTTTTCCAGATTTAACTATTAAAATCTGTTCATACAGTATATCCAGCAAAGGGAGCCCTCTGGTGGACAAAATTAGTTGCAATAGCATACGTTTTGTACTTTCGGTGTTCCCGTAGTCAGTTCTACAGGAGAGGATTAGGGCCACTGGGGAAAAAAATCAAGATTATTTGACAGTGGAAACTATATTTTCTGAAATATTGAATTTTGAATAGCACGTGTATGTGAAAACTTTTGCTGGTGGACAGACGTGACAGTGGACAGACATGACATTACCCATGATGATCTGGTCAGTACCAGTAATTTATTAGTAATAAACTTATATACTTATTATTGCTAATTATCCTTTTATTCATAAATGTCAGTACTGTGGATCTAAAACAATAACAGCTGACACAAAAACATAAAATGTGGCAGTGGACGGATGTGAAATGGTTGTTACAGATCCCATCATACTGATGCTCAGCAGCCATGTCACCATTTCCACAAATGATCGCTGTGCAAAAACTAGTATCACAATTATTTATTGTATAGTTTATCATCATACTAAAGAGTAAATAACAATATAGAATTGTTATTTCTTTATAAAATGCCTATTATTAGAAAACTGTTGATTTAAAAAGTGACATGTGACATTCTTAATGTATGTATTGGTGTAACATAAACAGGATGGATCAGCACTATACTCCATATTGCAACCTGTAAAAATAAAACATGTGATATGTAGTATATAATCTTGTAAGAAAAACTGGGGAATCTAAAAGAACAGAATATTTGTTTTTCAGGTAAATTCAGTTCAAATATAACTTGGCCATTTGTGACATGAAAATATAGCATTAATTGTGATGAAATTGGACATTTTTGAGCTGAAAACATAGTTCATATAACCATCAACATGTTGCAACAGAACTGAAATCCTGTAAATTTGCGTAACTTGCATTTGCCAACACAAAGTTCCTTTGGGGATTCACTTATGTTGATTTCTTATGCACAAAGACATAAACAAGACCTCTAAGCAAATTTTAGCCGATTTAAATCTCAGAATTCTGACTTTTTCCCTAAGAATATATATTGGACCTTATTATTAATTTTTTCCAGTACAGTTCAGACTTAAAAACAAACTAAATAGACACATTTCTCTCTCTCTGTTTATATGGCCAGGAAAATGTTTGGCTGTGAGGAGTTTTACAGTCAGTTGTTGTACAATGTATACCAAAGTTATTTTTTGCTGTAAACCTTTGTTGTTGGGTCAGGACGTTGTAAATCTCAAGCTAATTTGAAAGTGCTAATCGTTAGCATGTATATGAAATTACCTATTCAAGTTAGCCTCGAGCTAGCGATTTAGTTTCTATTTATTTAGTGCATAATGCCATGTAAATGTACTAAAGCAACGAACATAACTGAGATATACTGTGTGTATGTTTTGCAGTTTTGCAGTGAGTCTTACGTAAAGCTTTGAAGAGAATTTCGACGTCCGGCTTTTCCTGGGAAACTGTTTATCTGCCGAGCTACTCAAGACACACGCAGGGGCACAATATAGTTACTGTTGTAATTTCTCCATAACTTTACCCCCCTTCAGATTCTAAGTGCAGCCACTGCAGGATTCTGAAAACAGCTGCGATGAAGGTGATTGTGGGTGAATATCCAGGTGTGGGGATTTTTTATTTATTTTTTTTTTTTTATTAACAACGTTTGAGTATATAGTACAAAAATTTAAACAAACAACAAGATGTCAAAAGGAAAAAAGCATTTCAGCATATAAGTTTAAGAAAATAATGCATAGATTTAAAAATACAAAGCATAATATACAAATAATAGTAAAAAAAATAAATAAATAAATAAAAAATAATAAATTTGACAAATATAGATAAATAAATGCATCCAGGTGTGCGGATATTCAGACACTAATCACTTCACGTGACGTGAGGGAAGAGTAGTTCAGGGACATCCGTATAACAGACAATCACAAGACACTTATCCAGAACTACATGATGCTCTGAAAGGATTACTCTGCATTTCTTTTCTGGTTTTAATCACCATCATGCTTGCCTAAAATAAAGTAATATCCATTTACATGTATGACATATTTGCAATATCTTTTTTGCTGCTTTTTCTTTTCCTACAGGGAACTAAAGCAGGTTCAGTGACAAAAACAGCAATTCCATATCCTCTTGTGTCATTTTAGTGTTTTAATTGGTTGTTTCAGATTCAGACCAACAAACATGTTAACCCACAGGTCAAACATGCGGCCCGAGGGCCAAATCCGGCCCACCAAAGGGTCCAATCTGGCCTCTGGGATGAATTTGTGAAATACAAAAATTACACTGAAGATATCAATAATCAAGGAAGTTAAAAATCATTTTAGGTCAGTTCAATCTAAAGTGGATCAGACTAGTAAAATATTATCATAATAACCTATAAATAATGAAAACTGCACATTTTCCTCTTTGTTTTAGTATTTAAAAAAAAGTAAAATTAAAAAAAAAAAGTTGTATTCACAGACTATCCTTTTAGAAAAAAATATGAATATCCTGAACAAATATGAATAATCTGAAATGTCTTGAGAGAAGTATGTGGAATTTTATGCAATATTCTGCCTGTTACTAAATCTTTAAGTTGTGATGCACATGTATAAATGATCACCTTAGGATAATATTATTAACATTGCACTTTTTTTCTAAAATATTTTCAGGTTGGTCATATTTATTCATGTTATGTTCAAGTACAGTTTGTAGGTATAAACATTTTCCTAATGGAATTTTACTTTTTTTCACTCAAAAACATAGAGAAAACTTTGGAGTTGACATTATTTATCATTTCTTATCCTATTATTTATATCATTTTAATGGTACCATTACCGGACCGGTCCGGCCCACTTTAGGTCACTTTAGGCTGAATGTGGCGCCTGAACTGAAATGAGTTTGACACCCCTGTGTTAACCGATCAGGTTTTACAAGAATTAAAATGCAGTCCCTGTCTGAGTCTGATTAGAGATATATGAGGTTTGGCAGAATCTGACTGAAGGACAGGTGGACTAGGCACTTCTGATTAGGAGTGATAACATGACATACAGCCATGGCCAAAGGTTTAAACAGTGATCCAAACTGACTGCAGTTTTTGCAAGCAGCCACTGTTCCTTACAAGTGTTGCTATGGTAATGCTACATGAGGCTTCTAGTATTATACACATCTTATACATCCATATAACCTGAAGAACATCAGCTAAAAGCTCAATAAAAGCAATTTTCAGATAACACCACAACTCAAACAAAAAAACATTAAATGGGTCAGAAAGCAGTGTATGTCATGAATAATTTCATACAACAAAAGACCAAAGTGATAAAATTTGCACTGCTAAGATAACACTATGCGGATCCAACAGCACATCTATTATTTCTCTACAGCTAAAAGTCACTGAATGAGCCGAAGAGCAAAAACAAAAGCTGTATTATGAAGTGATGATTATGAATTTTTTTCTTACCTTATTTTTTTCTTATCTTATCTTATCTTATCTTATCTTATCTTATCTTATCTTATCTTATCTTATCTTATCTTGTCTTATCTTATCAGGCTTAAGAGGACCTGTAAAATGCTTCCAGTTGTTCTTCAGTGTATCTCAGAAACACATGGGGGGGAAACATTGAAGCAGCAAAGCCTATGGAAACAATATTTGTCTAACCTCTGCCAAAACTATTGGTCATGGTTAATGCTAAAATGGTACCAAAAGTCTGACTCTTTCATGAAATGGATGCAAACAGGAGCTGGGTTATAATCACTTCTACATATTTGTGGATTTTTATATTACCACAGTGATTCATAGATCTGTTTCCAAAAAAAAAAAAAAAAAAGCATATTTAAGTGTTTAATATGACTTTATATATTTATTCTATTAAGCCTTTGTGTGTGTGATTGTCCATCTTTCTTCTTACATTCTTCACACATTATTTACTTTTTTTACAGTTTATAGTCCATATGTCTATTGTATTTCCCCTGCCTTTTTTGTTGGTTATCTTTCTTTCCTACTATATTCATTTATTTGTTTTTTGATTGACCTACAGCTGTAATAAATCTGCTATAATCACTATTTTTCCCTTTGTATGTTTTTTCCACATATTTCCCCTCTCAGTTTACATTGTATGTGACTTGGCTTTCAACAACCTTGGCAACCTAAAGGTAATTCTACTGCTAACGGGAATGTCTCACGTTCAGGGTTTGAAATATTCATACCAATAACCCAATCACTCACCTATTCACACACAGCCACATAATCATGCAATATGCAAACCTGCATCTCCACTGAGAAAGGAAGACTTGGGGACATGATTGTTAATTTCCTTGCATTCATTACCTTGTGGTTGCATCCATGCTTGTCTAAAAATGAAATGATAGAATGTATGTGCCCTTCTTTGATGACATTAAGTGCTTCAGGACTTTCCACAAGAACACAGTGCAGAACCTCCAGGACTCCTGCAGATGATACATAACTGAAATTATTTAATGATGCACAATATGTGGTTATTGTTTGAAGACACCTGTTAAAATGAAGCATCTTACAATTGAAGATAGAAATACTGTGCAAAAGTCTTAGTCCAACATTAGATTTCTGTGTTTAACATTGTTATAATGACCACATATATTTGTTAGTTTCTGTATTAACCCATAAAGTCCCAGTGCTACTTTTGTGGCTCTTCCTAAATTATTTTTTCTCTATATTTAACCTTTCTGAAGTGATTTATCACCATTTATTATAATATCATCCTCTGTATTTTATGTGTGTGTGTGTGGGGGGGGGTTTCAGTAAAAATCAGACATTTTTTTTATATTTAATTTACTGATTATGTAGATATTCATAAAAGCTCAGTTTAAAGTTGTGGGTTGTTGTATTAGAAACAGAGAAAACTGAAGAAAATATGACTTTTTCAGTAAAGATATCAATAACACAATGTAAAAACAAGTGTCTCCATTCACTGTCATTGATCAAACTCCATGGCTTTACTGGTGAATCAATGTTGTAGAAGATGACAGTGTTTCCACGTTCACTATGGAGCCTCTGAACGTCCAAATGGGTCATATCTGATGACCATGAAAAGACAACAAACTGCATACACCAATTATTTCAACGTATTAATAGCTTTAATTGTTCAGAAGTTACATTTTACATCAGTAGATGATTTTGGTTGCCAGTGGCTGTTTGGGTCTTCATGGGTTAAAATAAAATCTTCATATATGGGAAGTATGTACAGCAGTAGAAACAAACTTTTCAGAGAAAAAAAAAACTGCTTCTATAACCAAAGAGGTAATATTTAGTGTAACCACTTAACATGTCTTTAATTTATTGCACTCATTTTCTGATGTTTTATGCCAGGTTTCATTTCACACATGTCACATGGGGACAGAGGTCACCCTAAATACTGACTTTAACCTTTAGAACCAATTTAGTTCAATTTTTGTGTGTATTTTAAGGCTGTACACATGTTTCTTGAATTTTCTTTTTGAAGAGAAGAGAATGATAAAAAAAAAATACATATCCTCATTTCAACCCAGTAAATACAACAAACCTACAGGAGACTTTTGCACAGTATTGTATATGTACAATATTTTACCAACTCATGTGAACTAAAAATTAAATTTTTAGAAAATAGCAAATCGCTCTTATTAATCATGATCATTAATCCATAAGTCCAACCAACCAGAGGAGGCTTCCAGTCGGTCTAGTTTACCAATGAGCCAGTCTAGAGAGGCTGAGAAATGTGCACAGTTGTCACGGTTTCCAATGATCAGTGCAGCTAAAAGGAAAAGAAAACGTGATGAAGTGATAGAGCTTAAAAATATTTAAGGACTGTGGCAAACATAATACAAAAATAATATAATATTGCAGAATAATGTTTTAAAAAGTTGTGAGTGAGAGTACTGTAAATGTCGTGATACCCCCGATGGGCCTGGCCAAGCGAAAGTGAACATCAGGGTCAATTTCTTTTTTCTCTAAAACAATATTTTTGATTACTCAGCATGAAAGACATATATCTCTAGTTTCTAAACCTGTGTTTATTTAATTTGTACCTGAATTACAACTGGATATATAAGAAAATATATGAGAACAGTGTAAATTAAGAAAAGTAAAGGTTATAAACGAATGTATACAGCAGCAATTCAAAATGTAAATAGCAATGAGTAAATAAATATATTCAAATTATATGCCTGTGTCTAATCTTATATTTCATAATAATCAAATACTATAATGATTTTGAATGTTATTTATTATTAAAAAAAAAAACAGCTGACAGATGTGTATTAAATATAATAATAAAAGATATGTGACCAAAGACTGATAATTTATCAGTATCTTAATAAAATCTTTGATTAATTTTCTGGTGCATCAAACTGAACAAACACCTCACTCCATTACTTTTTTGGATTCTCACTCTATTACCATGAATTAATGTCTTTTAAACTAAAATGAAAATGATGTCAGTTTCATTTTTGGATATAATGTACTGTCATTTATTAAGAAAAGTGTGGTATGCTGAATATTTGTACTTTCCTTGAGGAACAGTACTTTTTGCCATTTTTTCCAAACCTTGAATAGCTGCTGTATATTTTTCCTCACTCTGTTACTTTGTCAATGATGATAAATTCATGTTTTTATTAAATATTTGGTTATTATTCCTTAATGGCATATTAAAGTACTTGCTTAGACCTGCAATTTGAGCTATTATAGTTGCTGCTAAATTATTTTTTAAAGACAGATATGAAATGATTAGTTATGCTGCACAGTGCTTTCTCACTCCATTACTCGCTTGGCCAGGTCCTGATGTTAAAATCACTATAATGAGATTTTTAGTGTAAAGATGTATGTTAATTCTAACCGAGTAGCTCATAGAAAGAGCGGAGGATTGTTTGCCAGCCTTCTCCCGTCTCAGTCTGAGGAGCCTCGGTAATGTGAGACGCATCACTGTGCTGATGCAGACGGTCAATACATTCAACCACCAAGTCTATCACCCCCTGAGAAGAAAGGGTGCTTATTTAAAGGTGACTAATATCTGAAATGTGAGGTAGCTTAGCAGTGTTTCATTACCTCTTGATTTGCACACTTCGATTTACCTCTTCTTTAAACATATTTTGCCGATTCTTTAAGGCTGTCAGGCTGTTCTGTTTCGCTTCATGACCCAGTTCCTCCGGGGGAGACCGGAAATAAAGAATTAGATCCTGCAGACTACACATCACTGTCTCCATTGGCAGAAGGGCAGAGGGTAGATTTCTCTGTTGACTCAAACCATCCAGTTTCCTAAAGTAAAGGTGGATTAAGAAAGGAGCAATACATCGTCAGTGCCATCAGACTTGAATGATTCGTTTATCCACAGTGGTGACCTGCACATAAACTGACTTTTGGCCGTTAGCAAAACTCTACTGAGGTATTACATCAATCAAAATGTCTTGGCCAGAGTGTCTCAGGAGCTTCTGCGGTAAAAACAAAAAAAACAAAAATAAAAAAAATGAAGGTCTGAGAAAGTATCTAAGCAACACGGCCATCCATCTTCCAGACAAATGTGGTGGTATAGACTTTAGAAACTTGCTCATGCAACTTCAGCTGTGTTTTCAGTAAACACTGTGTAATTCCCCGTGGTATTTCACACTGTTTTGAATGTATTGTTAAGGCAAACCACAAGAAACTGCAAAGCAAACAAAGTGAATGGTTGTGTATAGTAAGTATGACAGCCTTTTATTGCAGTTGCTCACTGATGCTTAAAATGAGGCATATACTGCTAACACAATTGTGATTTTCATTGTAATATTAACTTCAACCAGAATTATCAAATTATGTCCAAAATGGAACAGGTTTATCCTCGACCTGTGCCATTCCATTCTGCCAAGTTTTAAATCAGTGCCACGGTTTTTGTGTGATCCTGACAGACAGACAGACGAAACAACAGATGCAGGTGAAAACATAGCCTCCATGCCAGAGCTAATTAAATTACCCAAAGTACCTGATAAAGCGAGATAAAAGAAGAACAGCATTGCGGATGAGTCTGGCAGTGTGAGATTCTTCCCTCTGGGACCGAGACAGTGTCAGCCCATCGTCCATATGGCCCTCACTGTGCAAAATAGCCTGAAAAGAGTTATTTTATATTTAATTTTATAGGGTAATGAGTGCAAAACAAGTCATGCAGTTTCTAGCACCGGTAATAATTCTGTTATGTTAAGACTTTATGAGTAGATCTACCTTCCGTTGACCCCCTGTCATGCGGGTGGACTTGGCATCAGTGGTTTGGTAGGTTACCCATAGCCCGGAGTGCACATGCTGAAGAAAACAAATAGAGTCTCCATACTTGATCTCTGCAGTCCCCATCCCATTTATATTAGTCTTTGTGTGAGAGTCAAGCTTCTCCTGCAGACCATAAAAACAAATATTACAGGAAGAGCTGTCAGATACAATCATACAACTATTGTGTGTACTGCACTTAAATAATCAAATATTGAACAACCGCACAGAAACACACAACATGTGGCAAAATTACGTCAAAATCCGATAAAAGAGTTCAGACTGCAGTGTTACTGGTATGACTCATGACCTTTGTTGACTGGAAGCAGAAGGAGGTTGTGTTGATATCAGCTTTATCACGATTAACCAGGTGTAGGCCTTTCTCTTCTGTGAGGCCCAGGTACCTTCCAGTCGTCACATGACAGAGTCGGAAAGGTTGCCCCCAACGTGTGTGGCTACCGCTCCATCTAAAATACAGGATATTAACACCAGGAATTTTTGTTGTTTATATTTTATTTGGAGGGAAACCGTCTACTTCATTTTTTTTCTTTACTGTTCTGCTGCTGAATAGCTGCATATTTAATAGGGAACACAGAGGAAACAAAGAAAAAGTCACTACCAGCAGTGTTAGTGATGCTGACCCAGCTCTCTGGTTCTAACAATCACCTTATGTGTGAGTCAGACTCTTTTTTTTTCTATTTCTGCAGCCCAATGTAACATCAGAGACCATACAAATCTATTTAAGCTTTGATAGGGGGTTATAATAATAACAGAGCGTATATTAAATTCCAAGTCTACTTACACTACTCGTAGAATCTCCAGCCTCCAGAGGGAGCGGGCATGGCTGCAGACTGATCCAATCTCATAATGCATTATCCTACATTAAGAGAGAAATCATGACCACAGAGAAAAAGGAAGTTTTTTTCTCTTGCTGACATGAAAGGATTCAGTCTGTAAAACTGACCTCTGTAGATCCTCTCCCTGCACTGTGGAGGGAATTGTAAGACACGCATCGCTGTGGCTGTGAAGTAGCCTTAACGTGTCGCCTCCGTTCAGGTATCCTAGAATAGAAGTACATTGTCTCAGCTTTCATTGGATATTGTAATTTGCAGACTGAAACTTGCATGAAGGCCTTCTGAGTAAGATAACAGTCATGAAAGATAAAGCAATAAAAATTAACATGATTATAACTCTTTGAATAATGAACCTCCAATGTCCACCTGGTCTTTTTTGCTTATTGTGTCTGTAAAAAACAGTCAGATAATGTCTTGTGATTAATTACCTTTGCCCAATTTTCCAAAATACTTGGAACTTTCAGCATCTGGTAGTTACTTACAATTTGCTGCATGATATAACAGTCTAGTTACAGTTTACAATGAAGAAAAAACACAACAATGGGATTAGATTTTACAGTTATATTGGAGAAAAAAAGGAGTGAAATTGTGCATGAATGTGTATGTATTCACTGGTAACTAATGGGCTGCTCCCCAGGCTTCAGGTAGAGGCATGAGTGAAATTACTGTAACGACTCCATATTAGCTGTATAGCTCAACGTCTCAGCTTTAACCCTTTCATACATAGTAGTCACTACAGTGGACAGTTATTCTACAGCTGTTCCCTTGTATATTCATATTTTTTGTGGTTTTAGTTCCATATCAGCCAACACAGTGGATGCTTATGCACCATCCCATAAACTGCAATTCATACCATTACTGTAACTTTGCTGTTCTCAATAAACCTGATCTGCAGTAACATGTTTTAGTGTAAATCAATTGTTATTTGTAAGACAAAAAGGTTTTTTTTTGCATATTATATCCATGAGGTGAGTAATAACTAGCATTAGAATTTGTTAAAATGTGAGAAAACATCAGATTAGCAGCATTAAAATGTTTTTTATTTCATTGTTTTTATCTCACTTTCTGATATTGGGTTTTAAACACGTTTCTTTACTTCAAAAGAACATCTTTGTAACTCCATGGAAAAAAAAAAACAAAACTCAATCGCAATTTTTTTTCATGCCTAAGGAGGAATAAAAACGAGAAGAAAGAAAAACAAAATCTTGACTAAGGTTGTCATAACTCATGAATGAAAGGGTTAAACCGTTGCAATTTTTCCGACAGCACAAACCGTGATAGAATTGAACTAAAGAGTTTTTGCTCAACACCAACTTAAACGCAACAAATCTATGAGTTTATACAGGTTCAGGCACTCACATTTTTTTCAGCATTATAACAAAGCAACAAAAGACTTGCCTTGAGCAACTCCACCTCCAGAGCAGATGGGAGCAACACACCAGAGAGTCTGCTGGAAAGCTGCATTAACAACCAAACTGTCACTCAGGCCTTTGTTGTCAAACACTGTGCCGAAGGATAGGTGCTAAAAAGACATTTAAAAAAAAGGATAAGTGCATCAGCATCAGCAGTGCACACAACTTCTAGAATAGTTTTTATCATTCACTCAAACAACTTAAGGAGAACAAAAGCACAAGTTTCTGATCCAACTACTAAGCCAAAGAAAATGAGACCAAATATTTTTTTACTTTCATAAATGAAGGTTAACAAGTGAAAGATGCATGAAATCAGGGTATAAAGAATGGAATCCTCTATTCACTCACCAAATATCTTTCAGAGGAGACATTGACCAATATGAGATCATCTCCAACACGAACCTTCTCTCCCTCTGACCTTTGCCTCGACGCTGGGTGGACCGTCCACCAACATGCCTCATCTCAAATATCAAAACAAACACAAACATATGCCTATTTGTTCATCAATTGCTTAATAATAGCTAAGTCATAGTTAAAATCAAATCACCTGTTTCATCCTCTCTTAGGCCGACGTCAAAGGCCAGTTTATCACTCGAAGACTGAGATGAAGCCAAACAGCTCAGATACTGGGATCAAGGGGCAGGAACATATTTGAGTAAACACATATACATACATACATATATATATTTATACATATATAAATAAAGCCACTAAGAACAATTCCTTTTCCAGGCATCCTGCCTGGAGAGTAAAACTGCAGTCCTTCGTTTATATCTGCATTATGTTGAGATGACTCACCATGCCACTGTATGAGTGTAGAAACAACACTGCCTGACCATAAAGAAGAGTGCGATGGCTCCCACAAGCTCCACTTCCTGCCTGTAAAACACAATCATTTACTAGACTGTGGGGAAAACAGACAGCAGAAAAAAGAACATGAACACTACAAAAAAAATCTTCTCAATTCTAAACTGAATAATAATGAGTATCAATAAAGCAGAACTACACAAATGAATGTAACAGGAATCATGATGAAATGTGTTCCTTGTGTCAGTTTCTTTGCTTGTTAGTCTTTGTAATTGCCAGCTGTTCAAGTCTTCAGGTGGTTTATTCCCCAGTAAAAAAAAAAGATGGCGTTGACAGAGTTTCTCCAGATGAAAACAAACCAGATCCCCCATGAAAAGTATCATACAAGTACAACTCTGATGTTGGGAAATTGTGAAAAATAGGTAGAGAAAATTAAATGATTAGCAAGTGTCTTAAACCCATAATTCATTCACAATAGAACACAGAAAATATATTGCATATGTTTACATTCAGAAAATGTATAATTTTAAGAACTAAATAAGGTAATTTTGAATTTGATGGCAGCAATGCATGTTTGAAAATTAAATGTTAGCTGTCAATGTGTGGGAAATAAGGAAACTATTGGTTAGAGTTTTGGGGGATGAATGTTGTCCTATTGTTGTCTAACATGGGATTCCAGCTACTAAACATTAATGGGTCATCTACTACAAACCAATGCTCTTGTAATAGATGCCGTATGCAGTTTAACATCGTCTTGCTGAAATATGCAAGGCCTTCATTGAAAAAGATGCTGTCTGGATGGGAGCATACGTTTCTTTAAACCTTTCAGCGTTGATGATTCAAAATGTGCAAGGTGCCCATTCCATAGACACTAACGCAGCCCCATTCCATCACAGATGTAGGCTTTTTGAGGTGAGTGCAAATAACAGGCTGGATGGTCCCTCCTGGATGACATAGCATCCATGGTTTCCAAGAAGAATGCCAAATTTGGATTCATCTGACCACAGAACAGTTTTCCACTTTGCGTCAGTCCATCTCTAAATGAGCTTTGGCCCATTTCTGGATCATGCTCATGTAATGCTTCATTGCAGGAAGGCTCAGCAAACTATGTTTACAGATAATGATTTTTGGATGTGAGCCCCTGCAGTGACTTCCATTACAGATTCATGCCTGGTCTTAATGCAGTGCTGCCTGAGGCCCCGAAGATAATGATCATCCAGTTGTAATGGGTAATGTAGAGTGGACCCGAGAACAGACACTCAGACAAGTAACAGTTCCAAAAATCTTTATTAGATGATCCACAGAAGATAACCAAGTAGTGGGAGAGCTCTGGTGAGCAGGTGCATGTACCTGACTCAAACTCATGTCTCCCACACAGCAGGCAAGACCACCGCAGTTGAGCCAATGATGCAGGCTGACTGAGGCCTCAGTCTTAGAGAAAAGGCAGAAGCAATAAACAGGCAGGACTGGATTGGGGAATTAGAATGAGGACACAAGCTTGTAGCACTCTCACTGAGAGTATGTCAAAGTAACAAGAGGCTCAAACGGCAGTGGATGGAACAGAGCTTGATCTCAGAGAAGGACGACAGAGGCAAGGAGACGTGGTCAGGAACAGGCCATAGCAATGTGTCGAGGAAACTGAGGGGCAAAGGAAGCAGGTAGCACAATCACTGAGGGGGCTGTCAATGTAGTAGGTGGCTCGAACGACAGCAGATGATACGGAACTTGCTTTCAGGGAAGCCAAGAATAGAACACACCAAATGAGAACCAGGGAGAAAATGGGCACATCTCATAGTCAGGAACAGAAGGCAGAGATGAGAAAATGTAGGCCCCTTTTACACAGCACTTCTGTTACAGGAATATTTCGTCTTTATTCCAGAACGACATCTGTGTAAATGAAATGGTGGGATCATTTGGTCCCACCTTTATCGCGGTTTTGTAAAGCCTGTGGAGGTAGTAACAGAGCTGTGATAAAGGTGGAATCATGATTCCGAAATGCAATGTAAAAGGAACACCTCTCATTCCACAAGTAAGGTGTAACGTTTTGATGATGTATTGCATGTCCAACCCCCGCGCCAGGAGGATTTAAAAATGAGCGTGGGCTGTGTTCAGTAGAGAAACATATCAACACGACCAGAAAGATGTCGAACTGGGGAGATGCCGAGATCCGTGAGCTGTTGTCACTTCAGGTGGAGGACTCTATCCATGCTGACATTTGTGAAACGGTGAAAGATGGGGCTTTCAACAACACAATCCTTGGGGTATTTCCAAGACACAAGCTGTACGTTACACTGTACACTGCACTGCGTCACCGCCCCTTTGATTCTGGAATGCAGGTCCACTGTGTAGAAGTCCAGCCTGTCTCACCTCTCTTACTCCTTTGGCTTGGCTGTGTAAATTAGTCGGTGGTGGAAAAAAGGTGGGATCACCATCTTGTCATTTTTCCAGGATCTCTGTGTAGAAGTGGCTGTAGTCAGGAACAGGCCGTGTCAAAACCAGGAAATCAAATGGAGGATAAATTCAGTAAAAACAATCTGCCAATGAGTGAGTGGACCAGAGCTGCTGATATACTGGCCAGATGATTAGGCACAGCTGGAAGCAACAGGTGGATCTGCTTGTGGCTGATGAGATGTGGCAACCAAGGTTATCATAGTTTTGGATTTTTCATGATAGTTTAGTTTTATTGAGTTTTGACTTTTTTTTCTCTAATTCAGTTAGTTTTAATTTGTTTTTAGAGCAGGTTTCTTAGTTTTTATTAGTCTTTATTTTCTTCTAGATGCTTAGTTTCAGTTAAGTTTTAATTTTTTTCATATCTTTTCTCTTCTTCGCCGTTGTATTTGTGGCACTATGTGAGTAAAACATGCATTAAAATAGTTGTCCCCCATTTAATTTGTTGAAGATGTTGAAGATGTGAAGCTACTGTTCTTGACTGTTTTGTTAGTGAAATGTGTGTTGTGAAAGGTATATTTAATTTCACTAGCAGAGGGCGGATGGAGTCTTGTGCAGCAGTAGCTGACATTAGTACATGATTATACAGAGCGAGTTTAGTCAGTACGTGATGAGCTGTGAACGTGTCACCAAGTCCGCTCTGGTTAATAACTACATTCTGTGTTTTGCAGGTAAGCTGGTTGAATTTAACACACATAAAACAGTGGTCATGCTTCTTAAGCACCAGGTACCTTTTGAGGATAACAGTCGTTAAGTTAAAGTAGAGTTTTATTAGCGTGTGAACTAATGTGGCGGACGCAGGTTAATGGCGCGGTCCGTACTTTAAAAACTAGCATGCTAGGTGTGTCAGATATAAGCTAAAACGGTCTAAAATAAGTGTCACAAATGCACAAGAGTTATATGAGACTGAGACTGAAGAAGACATGTAAAATAGTCTTGAATGTTAATAGTTAAGTGTTGCTACATGTGTGCACCGATACCCATGCTAATTTAGTTGCTAAGCTAATGTGATAGTTTGTGTCCTTTGCATGTGGTATATTGGTTAAAACTGTATGAAGGAACGGTGTTAGTGAATAAATATCAGATCAAAGTGTACATGATGTGTCATAAATACATTAAAACACATTGGTTTAAGGTAACAGTTCATAGTTAATTAGAGATTAAAAATGGTAATTAAAACAGGTAAAAGACTGGTTAACAGCAATAGTAAATGATTTATTAAGTTCATTAAACATTTGTGTCAGAGTAAAATGCAGAAAGTGAATTTTGTCGATCAGTGAATCTTATGTTTTGTGTAGAAACTGTAGTTCACCCTGTTTAAGTGTCTGTTCAGAAGTTATGTTTCATGTGTATTTGCCGGTACTAATAGTGTGTTGTGATGATAGTACATGATTATACAGAGCGAGTTTAGTCAGTACGTGATGAGCTGTGAACGTGTCACCAAGTCCACTCCGGTTAATAACTATATTCTGTGTTTTGCAGCCTTTGCAAACAGAAAAAATATGTTGCGCGCAGAATGAGTTGGCCCATCATTCCTGCATGTGTTACATATTCATATAAATCCCAGACAGGACTCTGCTGCTTTCTCCCAACTCTGGTCTCCATGTTTCCAGGTAGAGGCGGGACGAGAAGACGACTCTAAACCACAAGTGATAACAAGTGACGGACCGTGAAGTGTCATATGGTGCCGCTAGCTAAAATTGCTAGAGCGAAGTAAATCGATTTCGAATCAATCCGACATTGACAAAGACGAAAACAAAGGGAATTTTATCCATAATTTTTATCCGTTTTAGTTAGTTTTGTAAGAACACAATACAGTTTCAGTCAGTTATTGTTATAATGTATAATAATGTATATGTTATATTGTTATGTTTCTTTTAATTATAGTTTTGATTCATTTCAGTTAACTAAAGTGTTTTTTCAATTCTAGTTTTCGTCATTTCATTAGTTTTCGTTAACGATAATAACCTTGGTGGCAACGTGAGGGAGGAGACATCAGTGACGCAAACTTGTTCATCCTTGCCCATTTTGCACAAATATTAACCTATATTCTCTGAGCTTTTGATGATATCATGTACTACCAGTGATGGGAAAAGTGAAGCTTTCTGAAAAAATTAACCTTTCCAACAGAGTTGTATTGAAAAAGGCTTACTGCTTGAAGCTTGTTTCGATCATGTGACCCATGATGTCAGAAGCTTCATTTGACACCTTCACCACATGACTGGTTCAAACGCCGATTTAGTGGTAGCGGTTCATGCTTCACTGCTCATAAATCTGTATGGATGATTTGATGAGAACTTGAACAAAACAAATAAATAAATACATTAATCAATGAATCAATGCAGGATTTATCCACATCACTAAAACCCAATGAAGTAAACAGATGTGACATGGAGCTTTAAAGCTTTGGTGTCACAGGTAACATCACTACATGCTATTATTATTACAGTTTCGGCAGATTCTGGAACACTTTTTACACTCAGTCATGTTACTGCCCTAATGCTAGTTCACCTAATTAGGAAGAAAGTGTTTTTCCAATAATTTATCTTAGTACCACTTATATTTTTCCAGCATTTTATTATCCCAGTCCAAACATTTTAGTGATGTGTTGCTGCCATAGCATTCAAAATGGCCTTATTTCTTCCATAAAATGGTACATTTTCTCCGTTTAACCTTCATCTTGTGTTAGGGTCAGCACCAACCCATTTTAAGTTTTAAATACATAAATGAACCACATAAAAATATATGTATTACATCAAGGCTTTTTGACTTTGTCAGGAACCTCTATTTCAACAAAATAATACTTTTTTTTTTTTTTTTTTTTCACTAAACTATGAAATGTTCTGGTTGAAATTATGACCAATTTGTTTTTAGGGTTGGTTTCGACCCAGTTATAAAAATAAGATTATAAAGCAACAAAAAAAGCCAAAACTGCAATCATAAATGTACTGTCACACTAACAGTCAGCTCCTCTCCCAAACATGAGAGCATTTGGGGATTCTCATTTTGCCTTGTTATCCAGTTTACCTGCACAAAAACAAAACAGGCAAAGACAGGCATGGCCACACATGTGAGGTCAATTCAGTAGAGAGTAGGTGACTTGCAGAGTGCACATTGAGGAGTATACTGACAAAAAAAGGCCCAGAGGCTCACACCAAAAATATTAAAACTAATATTTTCATGGATAAGGAAGCCTAACAAGGTAACCAAGAGATGAAAAACAAATTGGATGATAGATAATTGTTTTTAGTGTATTTTACAGCTGATTTAAGACATGGGTCAAAACCGACCCATTAACATAAGAGATGGTAACAGAAAGCTAACACAAGAGGAAGGTTAAAAGTGATGTTTTCTGTGCTCTATTGTGAACATAATATGGGTATTTTTTTTTTGTAATCTTTGCATTTTGTTTTAATTTACCTTTTACAAAACATCCCAACTCTTTTGGCATTGGGGTCTGTAAACAGTAGCGTAGTACGTTAAAAGAGATGAATACATGAATACAACCTGCACAGTTATCTACAAGTCATTCATGACTATTGGGGATGAATGAGGTACTTAGCAGAATCCAAGGAAGAAGCTCACTTTTGTTGCCAGTTTCTCTCTGTGGGCCAGCATTTCCTGCAGTGCTCGGACAGAGAGACACTGGGCCAGAACAAAGCCACATACTGACAAGTCTGGTGGAACATTCTGTAAAAAAAAATAGAGAGTGCAGAATGACTTAAGTGCCCTGAGGTAGCTCAAAGTCTCTCTATTGTCTTTCTGGGCCAACAAGAGTTACGACAAACACATAAATTATAAAAACAGGCTGAATAAATAAGTTAGGAAACGTTTAAATGCTGAATTAAACATCACCGGTGATAAGTTATTCATTTAGGGGGTGAATAAGCATTAGGAAAGCATAATCAAAGTTTGGGTAAAATACTGACCAGGCGCAGTCATTAAAGGTTTATACACAGTGAGATTCAGGGATTGTCTTAAAGTTTAACAGGCCATAGAAATGTTTTTGCCTAAAGTTTCACCCATGAAGACCCAGCACTACTTTTGTGTCAGTTCCCAAATTAATTTTTGCCTTTTGTCTCTATTTAACCTTTCTTAAGAGATGTATCAGCATTTATTATACATATTATCCTCTGTATTTTGCATTTTTTCAGTCAAAATCAGGTATTTTCCATTATTTAATTGGGTGATCATAAAGATGTTCATAAAACCTCAGATTAAAGTTGAGAGTTATATCAAAAACAGAGAAAACTGAAGAATAAGTGACTTTTTCAGTAACATAAAACAAGTGTCTCCATCCACTGCCACTGATCCAGCTCCATGGGTTTTACTGGTGAATCAATGTTGCAGAAGATGACAGTGTTTCCATGGTAACTACAGAGCCTCTGAACATCCAAATGGGTCATTTCTGATGACCATGAAAAGCAAACAGCATTTTACACCAATTATTTACATGTATTGATCGGATTAATGGATCAACAGGTATTAAACATTTTAGATCAGTAGATGGTTTTGGTCGCTGGTGGCTGTTTGGGTCTTTATGGGTTAAAATGTGTCTTGTGGCACCTAACGGTGAAATTGAAGAAAGGTTGTGTTTGGTTTGTCTGTTATTTGGTTACAGGGATCACAATCCAACCTATTACATAAGGGTAATATATCTTAACATTCAACAACGCTGCTGTAAAATAGAGAAAATAAGTAGTAGGATCTTCTGAGCTAATGTAGAAACACTGTGGATCAGTGTAAGGATGCAGCTCACTCTGCAGACATAAATGTCTCATTATCATATTACAGAAATACATGAAAACACATTCATTTCTTCAGAGCAGGGGTGACAAACATACGGCCCGTGGGCCAAAACCAGACCGCCAAATGGTCCAATCCGGAATGAATTTTTTAAATGCAGAAATTACATTGAAGATATCAAGAATGTCACAACTGATTTTACTTCAGGGACCAAATACAGCAAAACTCAATCTCGAGTAAAATAATAGTATAATAACCCTTAAATCAGTGGTTCCCAATCTTTTTTGGCTCGTGACCCCATTTTAACATCCCAAATTTCTGGTGACCCCAGGCATTCAAAACAGAGACTTGTTTTTTTTTTTTTTTTTTTTTTTGCTAAAATTAAGTTGTTTTGATCATGTAATAGTTTGCCATACTATGTTGCAAATAAACGTTAATTTTAGATGACATTTAGTTTATATAATGTATATTATTATGGACGGAGGCAGAAAAGCCAGGTGTAGATTACTGCACAAAGTGAGAATTTTATTTTCCTTGGTCAGGATATGTACAGTCAGTCCAGGTTGGATTCACAAGGCTGACAATTAATACTGAACAAACAATAACTCAAACTATGAATTATGAAAGAGCTGCAGCATCTGAAACTGACCACAATGAACATTTGACAGATAAACAGTACCACAGTGCTTCAGTTTCAGCTTCACAGTTTGTCATGCCTTTTATGGATTGGTATTGTCTCTCTCAACTCACCATATATTTTTTATTAGTAAGTTGTTGGGTTTTTTGGGGTTTTTTTTTTTTTTTTTTAAATCAATTACTAGAAATTTCAGGCGACCCCATTTGAATTCCAGGTGACCCCACGTGGGGTTCCGACCCCAAGGTTGAAAAACACTACCTTAAATGATAATTCCAATTTTGTCTTTTTGTTTTCATGCGATAAAAGTAAAATGACATGATGAAAACATACAATTAGAAACTATACTTTCATACAAAATGTGAATAATCTAAACCACTATGAACAACCTAAAATTTCTTGAGAAAACTAAGTGGAATTTTTAATAATATTATGCCTGTTACTAAACGTTTTGTGCCTTTGTAGATTCACTGTGATCTGCAGGTTGTAAATGAGAAGCTGAGACATTATATTGTTGAAATTGCACTTCTACTTTTTTACACTGAAATAAACAAACATGTTGAGTTATTATTTATAATTAATTACTGTTATTTTACTTGTCCAATCCACTCAAGATTAAATTGGCTTGTGTGTGACCCCTGAATTTAAATGACTTGGACACCCCTGCACTAGACATTTAACCCTTTAACACCTGAGATACCATTTTAATTAAATATCTGACACTGAATGCAGTACATAATAGAGTTGTACTTCTTTGAGGTGGAGTTCTTTACCTTAGAGTTAGAGGTGGGCTCAAGTGAGCAAAGTCTGCTACCAAAGCCTTCAGCGGCAAGACACAGCTTCACATGTTCATCCTTGGAAGTAAACGTACTCTGCAAAACCACCTCATCTTCCTGACCACGGGAAACAAAACATAAAACATAAGAGTTACCAGATGACAGATTATACAAGAGAGCATAAACTGAGATTCAAGTAAGATGCAAGTGAAGGCCAGAATTAATACAGATCCATGAGATTCATCAAACAAAACCTGAGGGCAGGGGTGTTAAACTCATTTTAGTTCAGGGGTCACATTCAAACCAATATGATCTCAAGTGGGCCAGACCAGTAAAATAATAATCATATTAACCAATAAATAATAAATGTAAAGTGAAAAACAAGTAAAATGACATTTTGAAAATGTGAGTAACCTGACCTACCATGTACAACCTGAAAAATAAGTGCAATTTCAACAATATTATGTCTCAGCTTATTATTAACACAGCTGAGAGATTATAGTGGATCTACAAATGAACAAAACATTTAGTAACAGGCAGAAAATTGTTAAAATTACCCTTTTTTTCTCTTTAGAAATTTCAGGTTGTATTTGTTCAGGTTATTCACATTTTATTATGATTTTAATTGTGATAATGTAATTTTCCTTTTTTTTTTCCACATTAAAACCAAAGAGAAAATTTGGTGTTGTCATTTTTTACCCCTCGGCCAAAGGGTATTGTAATCATTTTGTCGTCTGTCTGTCCGTCTGTCCATTCAATGACATAATCACATTATCCGAATAACGCATTAACACCAAATTTATAATGTGGATGCATCTTGGCGTGGAGCAGAAGCCTATTGAAAATCAGTGACCTTGACCTATTTTTTCAAGATCAAATAGCGACATGTCTTTTCAAGAAGATAATCACATTATCTGAAGAACACGTTGACATATCCACACCAGATTTATACTGTGGATGCATCTTGGCATGGAGCAGAAGCTGATTGAAAATAGATGACCTTGACCTACTTTTTCAAGGTTGAATGGTGTTGTGCAGTTATAATATCTGAGTACTTTCAAATATAAATATGAATGTAATAAGTTTTACACAAAGGCAGTCTAATCTAAATTATAGGGCAGTAACTTTCAACAGAATCTTAAACTGTATTTGGGGTATTAAAAGTGCGTATTACGTTATGTTTTTATGTTATTATGCTATTATTTTACTTGAGATCACATCGAGCCCCTGAACTAAAACAAATTTTGACACCCTTCATCTTTAATGTCGTCGTGTCAAATTCATCTTGCGGGCAGAATTGGACCCTTCAGGGGTGAGGTTTTGGTCCACGGGCCGTATGTTTGACACCCTAGCCACATCAATTTGACTTTATCAAATTTTTCCAGTTTGTTCTGACTGACAACAAAATTAAAACTGCAAATCCCCTTAACTAACATGCTGTGGTGTGTGTTTGTTGTCTGTCCTCATACTGTAAATGCGACTGTAGATGTCCGATAAGTAAAATCTTATCTTTACATGAATGAATTAGTCTTTCCACGTCTATTTAAGGAACAGCAGAGCAATGACAACAGACGACACCAACACTTCTCTGTACCCGCACTGTGCACTTCCATATTGGGAAGACACTTCACTGTGTGACCCCTGATTCACCCTTTTATCCACTCCTCATATCAGCGGCACTTTGCAATCAGTCAAACACACTGCCCGACACTGGACAATGCCCGGTATTCAGACGACTACGGCACTCAACAGAAAGGCTACTAAACATGTACTAGACTCCAAAGCTAAATCCATACATCACAAACTCTCACAGATTAAATGCATGTTCATTTAGCAGCCACAGGCCTTCACAAGTCTTTATTTAGACTTCAGTTTGACATTGGTCCATCTATTCTACTCCATATATTTAATTCTATAATGTAAAAGAGGTATCTCCGGCATCAATCGGCGTATCGATTGTACAAAATGAGATTGTCTCAAAGTGGGCATGTGGGTTCAGCGATGATCTCCATCTTCATCACCACACACTCTTCTGTGTGACATACCCTTATCAGAAGGCAAAGATAACAGGCTGTGAGAGGAGGACTTACAGCCAGGCAACACTGATACAATCTTCTATTGACGATGAAGACAGTTATTTGTAGTGTTACCAGATAAAAACACTAAAAATGCTGCTGAGGTAGAGAAATGTAACCTGGATTTATAACCATGTTTTTAATGTATACGACTTCATGAAGAACATATTAGGAAGGTGGATTAGACTAACAATGAAAAGTAATGACATTTGAACAATAAAGTCATCAAATTCTACGAAAAAAGTCACGATATTATGGGAATAAAGTCCTTATTTCTCAGTAAAAAAGTCAGGATATTATGTGACAATAATTGAAATATTTTAAGAAAGAAAATTCATAATTTAAGAGAGTTAAGTCATAATAGTTTGAGAGGAAAAGTGGTAATTCTACTAGAATAATTTCATAAAGAAGGAGAAATTTTCAATATTTATGAATTCACAGGGTCAAAACTCCAGGATTTGGGTGCAAATTTTGACTGCCAGATTTTTTTTCTCTTTAAAATATGATTTTTTTTTAAAGTCTGACTTCATTTTATACCATTATGACCTTTTTTCTTGAAAATGGTTAGGAAATTATTTTCAGAATATTTTGATATTTTTTAAGACTTCTTTTTAACGTGCAGCCAGGGACAACAGACAAAAATTCGCCCTGTTTGCTAACTCTGCCACATTTACTGTGAGTTATGTTTCTGTTGATTGATGAACAGAATCCCTGTCAAATGATGCAGTAAAAACAAATACCAATCTGACTTCTGTCTCAATATATGATGACTGTATTCTTGAAAAGTCTTATCCTCCTCCTCCTCCTATCACTTAACTCTCAAAGACCTGAACAGCCTCAGGCAAACAAAAGCATCTTCTGATCTAAAATGTTTAGTAACTTTTAAGCCACTAATCCTATCAATACATGTAAATAATTCAGATAAAATGCACTTTTCATTGTCATCAGATATGACCCATTCGGATGTTCAAAGGCTTTGTCGTGAACATGGAAACACTGTCATCTGCAACATTCACTCACCAGAAAAACCCATGAAGTTTGACAAATGATAATTGTAGACACATGTTTTTATGTAAATGTTAATGATATATTTTGCTGAAAAACTATTTTTTTCTTCAGTTTTCTCTGTTTTGATATATTACCTTTTGAATTCACTGAGAGCTTTTATGAACATCTACATGATAAGTAAATTACCAGATTTTCCCTGAAAAATGGAAAATATAGAGGATAACATTATAGTAAATGGTTATTTATCATTTAGGAAAGGTTATATGTGTAGAAAAATTGATTTGGAAATCACCACAAAAATACTTCTTGACCTTGATCCACAACTTGAAAAGTACTCAGTAGAGTTTTGTTCACAATGTTAAAATATCCAACTTCTGCTCCCAAAGATTAGAAATTGTCCCATGGATTATGCTTCACCCTTAGTGTTAAATGCTGCAGTGGTTTTGCATAATTCTACAAACAAAGAGAATAATTTGCATATGTGCTTGTTGTATAATGATAATATAAATAGGAAGAAAAAAAGTTATGTTGAGTAAAAGTCAGAAGAAAAGAAATAATAAAAAATGAAATTAATATCATGAAAGAAGTAGAAAAACACACACTTCAAAAGTTCCTAAAACTCAAGGTGATACTTCAAACATGTTTTTTCTGTTTTTTTGGAAGATATTTGACTTGAATCTTGTGTTCGTTTCAGTTTTTTTTTTTTTTTTCAGTGCAAGACACTAAAGTTGAGTTTGTCCACTTGACTATATGAGCTGAGAAAGTGACTCACTTGTCCTGCTGTTAATATCTAGGGTTAGAGAGCGCTGACACTTCTGGAGCGAAAAACTTTTGTTACCTACTCTAATTTGTGTCCTGACTATTGATAGAGTTAACAAGAAGCTGACTCACCATTCGGAGGAACTGGAATTCATCTTCAGCTTCTCCAGCTTCTGTCATTTTCTCAGCCTCACAGGCCACATGAAGCAACTTAGACTGGGATAATGTTGGTGGGAGTGTGGGAGGACTGGTTCAGGACTGGAGCTGGAGCTGGAGCTGTGAGGACAAGGTGAACGGCCATTAAAAACGGGGCGGAGTTTGCACTTAAATAAGATATCTACAGGTCATGTGACTCGACTCCTTGGCCTTTTCATCAGGAAGACTGGTGGGAAATACAGCATGTCAGGCTGATGTCAGGTGAAGAAGAGTTAAAACTGGAGACAATTAATTTCAGTACATGATTCCATATACAGCTCAAATTTGATGTCTGCAGAGGACCCAAATTTAGACAAATTCATTATGAACTGCCCTCATAGTTTGTCCCCGACTCTACCACTGTCAAAACCAGTGGAAGCAAAAATGAACTGTCTTCTATGTCAATTAGGCACAGGGGGAAACTTTACTCAAGTAAAAGTATAAATATCATAGTGTAGACTTCCTATAGTATGACTCCTGCATTTAACCCTTTCATGCATGAATTATGAGAACCTTAATTAATTTTTTTTTTTTTTTTCCTGAGTGTTTTTATTCCTCTTAAAGCAGGGGCGTCAAACTCAGTTTAGTTCAGGGGCCACATTCAGCTAAATTTGATATGAAGTGGGCCGGACCAGTAAAATAATATAACAACAATATAACATAATAATATATAAATAATGTCAACTCTAAACTTTCCTCGATGTGTTAGTGTGAAAAAAGTAACATTACATTATGAAAATGTTTACATCTACAAACTACCCTTCAAAACCATGTGAATAACATGAACAAACTGAATAAATATGTGCAATTTTAACAATATTATGCTTCAGTTTACTATTTACAGACATAATATTATTAAAATGATACTTATTTCTCTTACGACATTTCAGGTTGTTCATATTTGTTCAAGTTATTCACAGTTTTTGCAAAATTATACTTTGTTTTAGTGTAAATACATGAAAATATTTACATTTACAAAGAGAAAAATTTGGAGTTATGAGTATTTATAGGTTATTACCGTAGTATTTTAGTGCTCCAACCCACTTTAGATTATATTGGTCTGAAGGTGGAACCTGAACTAAAAGGACTGTTAATATCTTAGTGTAATTTTTGCATTTCACACAAAGGGTCGAACTGGACCCTTGGCGGGCTGGATTTGGCCCCCGGGCCGGAAGTTTGACACCTGTGTCTTAAAGCATGAAAAAAAATGCAATTGTTTTTTTATGAACCTATTTTTCATGGAGTTACAAAAATGTTCTCTCAGCTGGACACCATGCATTTGATTTTAGAAGCAAAGAAACATGCATTTACTGATGTACTGAGAAAACTATGAAATAAAAACTTTTTTTTTTCTCACATTTTAACATACCTGCAAGAAGATAATATGCAAAAAACATTATTTAAAAAAACAAATAAGCAAAAAAAAAACTTGATTACAGTCTAATAACAGTTAATTTTTTACACTTAACCATGTTAGTGCAGATCAGGTTTGTCTAGAGCAGCAAAGTTACAGTATTGGTATGAATTGCAGTGTATGGGATGATGCATAAGTGTCCACTGTGTTGGCTGATTTGCAACTAAAACAACAAAATGCATAAATATAGAAGAGAACAGATGTAGAATAGCTGTTCACTGTAGTGACTACTATGCATGAAAGGGTTAAAATGAGTATACTTATATATCAGTATTTCCAGCAAAATATACTGAAAGTGTTCTATCTGCAATCTTCTCTTTTCCTGTTTTATTGATTATGTTTTAATTGTGTTTTTTTAACTTGTCTCTTTTCCATTTTTGTAAAGCACTGTGAATTGCCCTGCGTATGAATTGTGCTATACAGATAAATGTTCCTTGCCATAAAGCAGTGGTTCTCAACTGGTCTGTCTTCAGGACCCACTATCACCCCTCAATAACAAGCTGCGACCTAAATTGATAACAGTTACATTTCTCAAATGTATTTAATAAAAAGATGGTGTATTTTGAACCTGAGAAAATACAGTATGAAAACACAGAAGACAAGTTTAATGATAAAACCAAAGTGACCAGCAGGTGGTGATGCTATATATGGAAATATTCCCTTTAACACTAAATTAGATACAGTTTAACCGAAAATAAAAATGCACACACTGTTAAAAATTAAGTGTATTCAGTCATTTATGCAAACATTAGACACACTGAGGTTTTTGTCCTCAATGTAGGTAAAACCATATCTGATGTAGTCATTGTCATACCTGAGTTTTGCCATGATATTAGTGACGTGCAGATCGATACTGATATCGATATCTCCAATTCTAGATCTTTACACTCTAGAATTGATTCACAAATCAAAATATCGATACTTTTAATACTTTGATCATTTGAGGTAAAGTATATCAGGAACACAGTGGGAAGTCGCTAAAGTATTGGGATGTTGTCTAAATACTATGCAGTTGGTGGGAACTACTTCTTCTTCCACCTGGGTAAGTGTGTACTGCGTCACACTTCTCAGTCAGTCCTTCCCAGCCCTGAGCAAACTAGCAGTGACATACCTGGGAGTGACTGCCACTTCTGGAACAGCAGAGAGTCTTTCCAAAGGCAGGAGAGGTTCTGAGAAAAAAAAAAAAAAAACAGAACAGACTAAAGGGGAAAACAGTAAATATGTTATTGTTCCTTAACAAAAACTTGTGAATGAGGGAAAGTGTCGATGTTGGATGCTTTTGTTGAAGTGTTACGTGTTTAATATTTTCAGATTTCATGTTAACGTTCATGTATTGCAAATTAATATGCAAGTTTTCCTTTTTATGATAGTTCTTAAACAATAATTATTGTCATGTCTTGTATTCTTTATGAAATTATGATTTGAAATACACTTTTTTTTTTTAGATTTTCCAGACATTAAGTGTATTTGTTCAAAGTGTCGGCATCGGATCACTATCGCTGATACCAGGCTGAATTTTACTCTGTATCGGGTAATTGTAAAGTGGTTTGGTGGATTTCGTCATTCTTTGATGTCTCTTTAAGAAATGTTTAACCCTTTCATGCATGAATTATGAGAACTTTAATCATGATTTTTTCCCGCGTTTTGATTCCTCTTTAGGCATAAAAAAAAACAAAACACAATGCGATTGACAGCTTTTTATGAACTTATTTTTCATGGAGTTGCAAAAAAGTCCACTCAAATGGATATGATGCATTTAATTTTTGAAGCCAAGAAATGTGTATTTACTGGTATACTGTGAAAACTATGAAATAAAGACACTTTTCATGCTGCTAATCTGATGTTTTCTCATATTTAAACATACTCTAATACTAGTTACTACTCACTTCATGGGGATAATATGCAAAAATACCCATTTTGTTAAAGAAAAAAGGATAATTACAGTCTAATAACAATTGATTTACACTCAAACGTGTTACTGCAGATCAGGTTTATCAAGAACAGCAAAGTTGCATGATGCATATGTGTCCACTGTGTTGGCTGATCTGGAACTAAAACAGCAAAACCCATGAATATACAAGAGAAGAGCTGGAGAAGAACTGTCCACTGGAGTGACCTATGCATGAAAGGGTTAAATATTATAAATCATAGAATCATCTATCATAGAGTTTCTATTTCATGGGTAGATAATGAGTGCAGTTCATTTTTACCCCCGCCAAGGAGGTTATGTTTTTGCCAGGGTTTGTTTGTTTGTTTGTCTGTCTGTTTGTTTGTTTGTCTGTCTGTTAGTGTGCAACATAACTCAAAAAGTTATGGACAGATTTGGATGAAATTTTTAGGGTTTGTTGGAAATGGGATAAGGAAGAAATGATTAAATTTTGGTGGTGATCGGGGGTGGGGGGGCCCACGGGGGGGGGGGGGGGGGGGGGGGGGGGGGGCACTGATCAGCCTTGGCGGAGGTCTGCGCTCTCCAAGTGCTTCTAGTTTTGCATGCAACGCGAGTAACATTTAAAGTATTTTTGATTGTTAAACTAGTTATCGTGTTTTATTTATATCAGAAAATTCTTTTTTTAGAAGGTACTTTCCATGTAGTGCCTATATGCAAGCTGAATTGTGCTGAATTAAATTGAAAATTGGTTTTAAAAAAAAAAACAAAAAAACCTAGCTCTCATTCAGAACCAATACCACTTGACCCACGTATCGAAGACTGGGTCTCAGTGGTACAGACAGATTAATTCACATGCTGTGGATAAATGAGAATGACTTCTAATCTTTCTGGTGTCCCCCTAATGATTACTGCCAAACCCATGATTGTTTCATACATCACCACCTGTCACTCATTCCACTTGTACTCAAAAACAATACATTCCATGGACTAAATGCATTAACATGTAGGCTGTTGAATGCTTTATGCCCCTACGGGATCACTTACTGATTAAATTTAGCAGTCTTTGCTGCCCATGAATCAAAAATCCAGTTTCATAGAGTGTATTGCATAACACAACATCAACAACATCAACAACTAAAAAGACTTTTCATCTGTTACTGGTGAAAAAACATCTGTTCTTGACTGAATGAGGTATGCCTCTGAAAATCTGAAATCAGATTCTTCCAGCAGGTAAGAATTTAGAGATATGGGAACATGTTAAAAAATACAATCTTGTGGAAATAATGCAGCTTTGGAAAAAATGAAGAAACCACTGCAATTTCCGCTGAAATCAGCATGTCTGCATGTATGACAGCCATTCCATTTATGTGTCTGTTGAATTCCAACACAAGCATATCTTATTCTATGTAATAAACACCTGATCCATGTCTTATTTAAGAAGGAGAAGTATAAACACCACTACTGTGACCTATACTATCTTCTTGCAATAGGCAAAAACAGTGCTATTAGTACCACAAAAATGACTGGAATCCAAAAATAACTCTTGAAAACTACTGGACTTCTGCTCTGATGATGTTCCCAAACTCTGAGGACTGGTTTTTCTATCAGGACAATGCTCCTGGCCTCAGCTAGGTCAATAAAGGTGTGGATGATGGACCACCAGATGAAGACCCAGTCATGTTCAGCCCAATCTGTAGACCTGAACCCACTTTGAAAACTTCTGGAGAAAGATGGATGGGCACAAGCCATGGAACATGTCTGAGCTTGTTGAATTTCTATGCAAAGAACTGCATAAAGTCATCCAACAGCAAAGGTGGAGAGCCAAGACACATGAAAGCTGTCATTGAAAGTCAGGGTTATTCCACCAAATACTGATGTCTGAACTTTTCCCAAGTTACAACATTAGTATTGTGTTGTTTAGAAATGAATATAAACTGGTTTTCTTTGCATTATTTTAGGTCTGAAAACACTGCATCTTTTTGGTTTTTTTGACCCTGTGTCGTGTTCTGCAAATACATGCTCTAAATAACAAATTTGGGAGAAATGTTGTCGGTAGTTTAGAGAATGAAACAAAAATGTTCATTCTACTCAAACACATACCTGTGAATGGGAAAATCAGAGAAAACTAGAAGTATTTGGAGAGCACAGACCTCCGCCAAGGCAGATCAGTGCCCTGGATGTGGATGAAAATTTCAGGAAATGTTGATACTGGCACAAGGAACAAATGATTAAATTTTGGTGGTGATTGGGGGTGGGGGGGGCACTGATCTGCCCTGGCGGAGGTCTGTGCTGTCTCTTCTAGTGTTATGGAAAAATATTACTCTACTCATTCGTCTTCAATAAAGAAGGATAAGTTCAAGCGTTCAGTGTCAAAGAAATCACTTTATTTGGAGCTCCATAGAAAGAGATATCACTCAGACAAGAGACTGAGACGGTCTGAACCCAAAAATACAAATCACAATGTAGTCTTCTGTCTCCCATGAGAAAAATATGATGTGTCGAAAGCGTTTTGGTTAGTGTCAGGAACTTAGAGATAAGACCCCTGTGAGAAATGTTGGTTTGGCCTTTTACTCTGGACACAACACAAAAGAGGTCAAAACTGTTCTATAATACACAGTGACATGAACATGTCTGAAATAGAGTTAGAAGCCCATATGATATATGAAATATATGAAAATATATATGAATATATATGGATATAAGTAATTTTGCCATTACACTAGAAAAGCACTCATAGAGCACAGACATCCTTCAAGGCAGATCAGTGCCCCCCCCACCCCCAATCACCACCAAAATTTAATCATTTGTTCCTTGTGCCAGTATCAACATTTCCTGGAATTTTCATCCAAATCCATCCATAACTTTTTGAGTTATCTTGCACACAGACAGACAAACATAACCTCCTTGGCAGAGGTAATGAAATTTTGCAGTGGTCTGTCATTTTTTTCCAGAGCTGTATTTATTATGCATTCACAATCTGAAAGTAACATGTTCTAAAACTGTCCTATTTATTTATTTATTTTTTAATAAATATGAACATCAACCCCAAGAATAAACCAAAGTATCTGAGCCCATCAGTTTAGCTCACAATTGTTCAAAATGTTAATGATATTTGTTCTTGTGTATGTGGATGGTGAGAGTCATTGTCATCACGTCTCAGTCGATGCATCGTTGATGCCTGGTTTCAGAATTATTTCGACTAGCGGCATTGTACCTGTGGTGCCATTGTATGATAGCATGATAAGTAGAACTTGTCTGCCACCACTATCCATTTGTAAACCACCATTTAATCATGCATTGTATAGGTAATAATTTGAGCCAAAATGTGAGGCATGAAGGAAGAGCATGTATTTGTTTGGCCTGTCAAGCATGATTACATTCATCCAGCAGTAGTGAACTGCAGCCTTCACATTGTAGCATCGTCTGCTAGCAGTAAAAATTTCATGAACGGCAGCATAACCACTTCCGAAAATGGAGTAAGGCAGCAGGGATGAAGAATTCAGAGTAGAGAGAGGCTAAAATTGCCCAGCATACCTCACAACATTTGAATATGGACATAAAATTGGGCCTAGTAGATAGTCAGGTAATGTTTCTGTTCATTTGGCGAGTTTGGCGGCGATCGGGCCTGTGAAGGCTGAAGAAAACCCGTACAAACGCCCTCCTGTGCTGCAACATTGATGGGACACAGAACGTGTATTACATAGTAGGATGAAACTGTTCACCATGTTTTTCACCGACATCACTGAAACTGAATGAGAAAAAAATTAAGGTGCAACGGAAGGAAATGCTTTTTGTGCAACATTCTGCAGCCCATGATCATGTTCTCAACTAGATAATAAACAGAAAATTTTGCATTACTTGCACAAATGAATCCCAAGATGAGATTTTAGGGGAGTACAGGATCAGTGAGTTCTCTACCAAGGTTATTATGGTAACGAAATGACAAAAACTAGAAATGAAAAAACATTTTCATTAACTGAAATAAATAAAAACTACAATAAAAAGAAAAAAAATAATAACTAACCAAAACTATTGTGTGCTTACAAAACTAACTAAAACATATAAAAAATTATGGATAAAATTCCCTTCGTTTTCGTCTTTGTCAATGTCGGATTGATACAAATCGATTTATTTCGCTCAAGCAGTTTTAGCTGCTGACACCATATGGTACTTCACGGTCCGTCATTTCTCATCACTTGTGTTTTAGAGTCGTCTTCTCGTCCCCACTCTACCTGGAAACATGGAGACTAATGTTGGGAGAAAGCAGCAGAGTCCTGGGATTTATTTGAATACGACGGCAAAGAAGATAAAAGATACAACAAAACTAAAATTAATACGAAAACTAAACTAAAACTAAGCATTTACAAAAAAAATTAAAACTAATAAAAACTTGCGAACTTGCTCTAAAAACGAATTAAAACGAACTGAATTAGAGAAAAAAAAGTCAAATCTAAATAAAACTAAACTATAATGAAAAATCCAAAACTATCGTAACCTTGTCCTATACAGGGTTCAATGAAAATTCCAGCTATTGGTTTTGCATCACTTTAGAGTGCACAATGTTTCCTTTTCAGGCATTGAAAACTACATGAATTTCAATGAGTTAGATTTTCTAAAACTAAAATACTAGTGTTATGTGCAGCTAAGGCCTGTATATTCACTTGTGCATAATCCAACAAACCTTTCACACCATCAATAACATTTTCTTACATTAAAGTCAGTTAGCATTTCCAGCTGTTGATTTGTGGGTAAGGGCAGTGTGTAATTTTGTGACTTTTTCCACACAGGACCATTTTAAGTGTGGAATATTAATGCAAACTACAAACAGATGAAAGGCATAGACAATGGTACAACAGGGTCCAATGAATGAATTAAGTCACAAACACTTTATTGAATTGATCCATTACCTTCAAGTACAAAGTTAAACCCACTGAATCAATCAATAACATAACCAGCAATTTTCTTCAAAGCGTCGGTACTCTCTGGATATCTGTCTTTAACAACCAAAAGACAACATAGAGAAGCGATCATCAAAAATTAGAAAATGAAGCTCTGAGCTATAGAGATCAGTGGTATCTTGAGGTTATTTGATGTAGCAAAGAGTCTTTGATTTTAAAGGGATTTCTTCCATTTAAATAGTATTAAATTAATCCTGTGCTCCAGTGCTTGTGAAGCAGCCCGTGACCCTCCTCGTGTAAAGATCGACGGCTTTATTTTAGCTTTGCTGCATAATTCTTATTCTGTAGTTTTGGCCTGTGTAGTTCTTTGCAGAGTTAGTCCATGAACTCATATGTCACCAGTACAATTTGGGGAACTCGTGATTACTACATGTGTCAGTTGACTCAAGGTGAAAACATACACACACACACAAAAGATGACATTATGTGAATTAATTTTCCCTTTTCAGAAATAACTCCTTAAACCAACCAAGAGTTTGCATGTTCTTCGAAGATATTTTAACTGTAAAATACCGTCGAAGATATCTCCTTTCATTGACATTTTAAGCATGTATGAGAACTAACTGATACTGTCTGCAAAACAGTTTAAGATTAGAACATATTCTTCTCACTTCTAGGTATTTAAAGCACCAACATATTTTAAATATTTACTTTTGCATTTATGTGGTTTCCCGCTTTTCCTCTGTTGGTGTTATATATATTTTTGGCCTTCTGGGAACCCATTTCCTACTCTGTTTATTGTTGGATTGCAGCAAGCCTGAAATTATTCGTGCCAACTCTCTTTAATTCCCTTATTGAGACAATTTATTCTCCAAACAAGAGCACCGGTGGAAAACGTAGAGGCAATACATGACAGTGGCAGACTTAACTCGATTATAACAGATGATCTAATCCAATTCTATTTCTCTGTCTACTTAGCAATCATTGTTTTGATGGTGTACATTTTGCTTTACTTTATGTTTAACTTCATTTTCAGTTTCCTTATGTGAGAATAACAATCTAAAATGTACAATGCATTGCATCTCAGAACAGCAATTTGAACATGGAAATTTTCTCTTATTTTTCTCTCATTTTTTATTTTCTTATTTTATATATGAGAACAATAGGAGAGGACCAAGGCATATGACAAAGTAGAGCATGAATGGATAAACAAATGCAACAGAAGACGGATCAACAAAAACATTCTATTATCACAACCACATTTCATTCTGTAAATTTGAACCTTTTTGCTTCATAGATTTTTTAAATTCATCAGGAGATGGGCTGGGGGATGGTCAGTGGGTCAGTGGATGAATGGTTATGTAGGGTTAAAGGTCACTCTCTCCATAGAGGGCAGTGGAGAAGGCGGTGTAGTCTAGCGCCCCTGGTGGTGCTTCGTGGCCCTTGTAACCTGGCATCCGTGAGATGCAGTACTCTGCCTGTTCAGGAGGAAGCTCTCTCCTCAGTTCTTCCACAAGTATGTAGGGCTGTGATGAGGGAAAAAATGAAATTTGGTACAAAATTCTTTCCTGCTAATACCCTTTTTTTTTCATTTTAAGCCATGGACAAAATTGAAGATCATAAATCAGCTTGGCATTGTAAATACTTGGATAAAAAGACTGGAATAGAACAGATTAGTATTGGCTATGAGTATCTATCCATATGCCAGTAAGCCACACTATAACAAACACGCACAAATACCTTGTCAGCTGCCAGGATCCGGAAGGATGCCACAACCTGCTCGGCAGTGTCTGTATCTGCAGTTTCTCTGGTCATAAAGTCGATGAAAGATTGGAAGGAAACGATTCCTGTAGCACTAGGGTCCACCAGCATCATTATGCGGGCAAACTCCACCTCTCCCTGTGGAAGGCAAGAGTACGTAAAAAAACATGTTTTTTCTCTCTCTTATAAAGCAGACGTGTACATTCTTCATCATTTTAGGCACGTACCAAATCATAACCCATAGAGATCAGACAGGCTCGGAAGTCATCGGTTTCCATCGCTCCATTTTTCTTCTACAGTTGGAAACCAAGTTTCAAGTTCACCACGCAGGACGTCATCAGATATATGGAGGAAGGAAGTACAGGTAAAAGACAGTATTAAAAATGAGCAAAGGCAAAAAAATGTTACTTATATGGCTTTGTGAGCGTTTCTCAGTGGGATTGTGTTTCATTGTAAGCTGTGCAATTCATGAAGGCTTGTACAAGAAATAACACCAAAGCGAGAAAATCAAGTGCTGCATCTTTGCTTATCAGTGTTGTGAGTTACAGGGTTTGACCTTCATGAAGCCCAAGCAAGAAATGTTTTACTTTCGTTTATTCTCACTAACAAGGGTTACTGTTGGTCAAATGCAACAACTGACTATTGTCCCTGGAATTAGTATGTTTCTGCATCTTGCTTCACAATGAAAACATATTTGGGTCATGGAAAATCTCACGATTACTGAATCATTTTTAAATTATGGACTACCATCAGGATGGCTTCAAAATGACAAGTTATATAGCCCCATATGCCTGGTTTCCCCTGGTACCGGAGGCAGCTGCAGTTCCATCTGTGTTGCCATGGTAATGCTATGCAACACTTGTAGCATTATCTACATGCTATACATCCAAATGACCAGAAGAACTTTAGCTAAAATGTCACCAAAACTAATTGTTGCACAACAGAACACAAGCCAAGAGCACTTAAATGGGCAAACATAGAAAACAAGCTAACAGTCCAAGACAAGCGCATGTTATGACTAATTTCCGAAAATATTTGCACCGATAAGCTAACGCCAAGCAGATCCAACAGTACAAGTATTATTTCTCTACCGCTAAAACTCACCTAGCAAGCTGAAGAACTGAAAACAAAGATTGCAATATGAAGCAATGATATTTATGTTGCCTTTGGTGTTTTCTGATCATGACTTGTTTTTATATAAATGAAGCTTCTGCTAATCCATCATTTTGTTTTACATTGAAATGATTCCAACAACAAACAAATGGCCCTGTGTTTACAGGGTTATTAAGTGAAACAAAACACAGTGAAATAATGGACTGTATAATATGGAGAGCTATACCCGGTCAAAGTGGTTGAAAGATGATCTAAACTCATTCATCTGCTGCTGGCTGATGCCTTTTGCATCACGAGTCAGGATTTGGGTCTCAATCTCATTGATGGTACGAGCAATCGTTGTGAGGAGCAGCTCCCACCCAACACGGATGTGCTGTTGATACAATAACAAAGCAAGCATGTTAACATAGACAAGACAAAACTTTATGGTTTTACAGTATTTAAAAGTATTAAACCTTTTGTTGCCTCCATGATCCTGTACCTCCATAGTGTAGTTGGTGTGTTTGTTATCAAACACTAGCGACTCTTGGATTAGCTGGTGGTCTCCCTCCAGTTTGTCAATGTTTGGCTTGTATGCGACTATGACGTGCTCACATTGCTTCAATTGGGTCATCTGGTCCTCGAGGGTTCCTCCTATCTCCAGGGAGCAGCGCCCGATCTCCTGTTATGACAGTACGTGCAGTAGAGTCTGCTTATTTTTGGACCATTTTTTGGATCTGATGGTTTGTTTACTGACACTGGGAACATTAACCTGTAGCTACGAGTAAACTATGTCACAAAATGTAGCATTTAATGAAGAAAAATTATACATAAATTCTCCCATTATCGTCGTAATCATCAGAAAAAGCCATAATAATCGTATCTTGATGATCAAATATAATTATAATGTTGTGTTATTAGGTTAGATGGAGATAATTGTGAAATTGCTTGTGTATCCTCTATGTCTAACCTCCATCCTGGCCTGTATCCAGGGTCCAATGAGATTAGCCTGGGCAGCAAACTGACGTCTCAACCTTTCATGGGCATGCTGGCGTGCCATCTCCTCCTGGAGGGCGCCGTCTCTCTGAGGAACCAACTTCTTCACCTAGAAAAAAAACCATGGGCTTATGCTGTAATTGAACTACTCACTTTAAACTGTAAGAAGGCACTCAGTCATGCAAGTGAATTGATTTTACAGTAAAGCAGCTCCTCATTCTCACATTATCAAATCAATGTAGAAACTGCTCTCTACATAGCTTTTTTTGACGATAGAATATATTATTTGACCAGGCAGCCAATATCTGACTAATGGATTCTGTCTTTTATATATGATTATGTAAGTGAATTTTAAAGCTGTATCAACCTTATCCCACTTGTTGAGAAGCTCTTCGGTTGTGATAGTGCTGTAAGGGTTGATGATGTTGGCCTTGATCCCGTAGCTCTGGGAAATTTTCTGCACTTCATTGTGGATTCCCAAGATGGCCTGTCTCTCTGCATCTGCCTCAGGTAGAGTCGCTTTGAACTGCTCATGGGCTGCAATTAGACTCTGAAAATGGAAATTAAAAGCATTACACAGTTTCTGACTCATGTACTGATATTTTTTGTAACTATATTGAAATTCACTGTGAAAAGCAAGAGTATATGGTTGTCTTAGTTGAACCTTTAGGAATTCCATAATAATTTGCATGTTCTCACATTATATTTATTCTTCACAATATCAATCAGCCAGTATTTCACATGTCTGTCTCCTACATTTCTCAGTCAAGTTCATTTTCCCACTAGAATTTTAATCCTACTACTGACCAGAGTTCCTTTACAATTTGCGACAATTCTCCTACTTCTTACAGTAAATAAATTCTTTAAAAACTCAATGGAAAATGAAAACTGGAAAATTCAGTCATTGTCAAAAAGCTGAAAACGTTCATAGAAGTTCATAAAGGGTTGAGTTTTATAGAAATAATTCTTACAGGACAGCAATTCTTCAAACCTATAACAAATATGGCACACTGTTATAAACTAAACTATTGATAGTACTATATGAAGTATTTAAAACAAGCTAAACATTAAACACCTGCAGCTCTAAAACATGAATAATACAAAAACATCATGTATAATAGTGAACCATGAACAGTGACCTTTTTTTTTTGCTGATGGAAACTTTTCATTATTGTTTTGAATGCAATTTTTTACAGCATGGTGTTATTGTTTGTTACTTTGAGTAATGAAATTTTCACCTTTAGCAATATGAAAAATATGAGCACTATTAAAGCAAAGCCTAAATCTTTAAGTGTGCAGACTGAAGTGTGCAGTCCCTTACCTGTACTTCCTCTATAGTATGCACTATGAACATATCCTGCAGATCTTCCATAGCTCCTTCCATCCAGTTGTTGAACGGGGCAGACCTCTTGGCAAACTCCAGGAATAACTGATCAATTGTCTCCAGCAGCTTCTCTGTTCGCTAAGAAGTGCAAAATCAATATATCACACATGAATTGCTTTCAACTCTTGAACTTATAACACCTTCCTTGTCTAACAACTACTCACAATCCTCATATCTCACATTCAAATCCAAAAACAAACACGCCCTCACCTGTTTTGGTGGCTAATCCTGTGTTGCATACCGTTGTTATGGACTTGTTAACCCCCGACTTTGGCTTGGTGGTCTGTGACAGGGTGCAGGCCCCTCACCTCAGCAGGGGACATTGGGAGTAGGACAGAAAACAGACCTCTGTCCCTGTCATTCAGACTAATCCTTGGCCCTTTTCCCAGGCCCTCACACATTTACAGATCTGAAATGGCCAGCATGGATCAGAGGAAGTGGCTCATGGGCTTTGAGCCAGTCACTTCCAGGACAGGAATCCTACATCTATTTCTCCTTTATCCTTCACCCTCCCAATTTACCCTTTTATCTGGGTCAGGGTTTTTCGAGGGGATCCAAATATCTACCTCATTAATCATTTGTGTCTTCACCGCGCAGATGTCAGACATGCCAAAATATGCTTACACTGATAGTTTAATTCAACTGGTAATAGAAACAACTTAATTCTGTACCCACTGAGGTCAATGTGGAACATCAGCACACCCTTGTGGGGAGAAACCATCCTACCATGTGATTGGATCTTACTGATTGCAAAGACATCAGTTAAAGCAACAAAAGGCTAGACTTTGAATCACTGGACTTAAATTGAAATGTGTATGCAAGTACTTCATAGTAGTAGTCTTCAATGTTGCCTCACCTCAAGTGCCTCTCTCCTCTTCTGAGTCAGGGTTCCCAACCTGTCCCACAAGTCACAGATGCTCTGGCAGCGTTGATTCACAGCAGCCACATCATGATAGTCAAGCTCACTGATGAAAAAGAACAAAAAAAAAAAAAAACTTTTGAGAAAACTTGTAAGTTTTGTCACTCAGATAAGAATATGACCTTTTAAAGAGCCATTGGTAGCCTGACAAGTAAAAAGCATTGTTTTCCCTAAGCGTTTCTTTAGTTACCTCAAGTTTGACCAAATTAAAAAGTCTATGCAACCATTTTACCATCTATGGTAACATTTAAAGAAGTTAAAAGGCTTTAAACTATCAGTTTAGGTTATGCTAATCCTTCTAGTTTACCTTTCCTGCATCAGATAGAGATTTTAATCAACATCCACAATGTAAAATGAAAGATACTTAGACTCAGCAATTTTAACATTCTTTAAACTCCAAATATTTTATTCAAGCCATATTTTGAAGGCTCTGTGTTTTAGGTCTTGGTCCCACCAAAAAAAAAAAAACACCCACACACCAAATAAGGGGAGCAGTCATCAGACTTTTATTTCAAAATGTCAAAGACAGGTTGTTCACCAATTTTCCTATTTGTTTAAAGTAAGACTAGTCGTTGTAAAGCTTCAGCTGTGTTTACTGGAGTACTAGGGTCGATGCCAGAATAGCAAATCACTGGAAATCTCATTGGTCTACTGGGGGACGTCCTGGGAGAGCTCCTGTCCTGTAGCAGGATAGAGGAATCTCTTGTAGCGGACTTCCTGCCAGTGGTTTCCACCATGCTCATAGTCCTTGTTGGAGAATGTAACTGTGCCAGGAGGATGCCGTCCACTCATGAAGTGGTAATATAGTGAATATAGGTTTGGATAAGGGAAGTAGTGTCCTGGTCCCAGCAGACTTGTGTCAGCTGGTTGACTGCCTAAAGGTGAGGGAGTGGCCCTGAACTCACCCGTCTCCACAGGTGCTCCATAAGGATACCATGGTGGTAAACCTTGTTCTTCAGTTTCCCTCTCATTACTTCCATGCTCAAAGGTGACCTCGTAACGATTCAACTCACCAGCCTTATAGTCAGGTTCTGGAAAAGGAGGAAGGGGTGGTGGCAGCACACGGCTTAAATCCACTGTTTCTCTTTCTAAATGGCCATGTTCAGAGTTTCCTTCATACTGCAGATATTCACCACCCTGAAATGGAGGCATTTGTTGAGGCATTTTGGACACAATGTAGGTAGAGGGATGAGCAGGAGCCACACCGGGAGCATTCAATGACCCCATACTATGCTCTGAGATGAGAGAGGGGAAATGGTTTTCATGACCAGGCAATTCACGCCGGTGCTCAGACGGGTAAGTGACAGCAGGGCTATCCACAACATGTTGAGGAGCAGAAAAACCTTGGGATAGACTGTACACTTGCTTCAAACCTAGAGGAAAATGATTGTAGAATAGTTTATGATCAGAGACCATGAGGGATATTTGAACAATAGTTACATTAGTATAATCAGACTACAAAAAAAAAAAGTTTACCCTTAGGAGGATAGCAAAGGACATCCCAGTTCAGCAGTGCAACAATGAACAACTGGCTGTAGAAGAAAAAATGCAAAATTAAAACTCCAGTAAAATAGCCAGGTCATAAATTGCAAACAAACAGTTATAGTTTGTTGACTAACATACCTTACAGGAAACCACAAGGGCATCTTGCTGGTTTGCTGAAATGCAGTCTTCACTTCTAAGAGCAGCTATTAAATATACCAGTAAAAGGTGTGGTACTCTTCAGCCAATCCCTGACTGATGAGGTAATGATCAACAGGAGTTTGGTATTGACAGCTGATTGGAAATGTGAGCACATTAGGAATACTGTAGATCACGCCCCCTGCTGTTACTCTCTTAAAACACAAAACACTGAACTTGGAAGGGAAAGGTTTAAGTCATAAGGTAAACCATGAATCTAGTCTTCAAAGTGGTAAAAAAAAAAAAAAAAAAAAAAAAAAATATATATATATATATATATATATATATATATATATATATATATATATATTGCATGTAAATTACACATGTGTGCCCTCACTTGGCTTTATTTGGTTCAGAATTATTTTACCTAAACATACTAAATTAGAGTTCTACAACACCCGACAACAATTGTTTGCCATACGGACTGCATACTTTAGTTCCTGTGCAATGGCAGCAATCTGCTCCACTCTGTCCTGGTGGGCTGCCAAGTCGCTTTCAAATGCCTCATGTTTTCGAAGCAAGGCTCTGACTTCTGTCAGCGTGGTTGTTTCATAGTCCTTCTGGGAAAGGGTCAGCTCTTTACCTGAACATCACACATATGAGGAGAGAGAGAGAGAGAGAGAGAAAGAAAAAGAATGAAAAGAAAAAAAACAAGGGAATTAGTCAGTCAGATCTTTACACAGGCCTTATTTGGTCATTGTAAATGGAGAAAATGACCTGTGGCAGTCTACTACAAACTGATTGCATTGGACAGACTATTAAACCTTCAATCAAATCTCATTAGCAACAAGTCAAAGCAAAAGACGGGCTTAAAGTAAACGCCTGAAGAAGTGAATTTAAGATTGAGTAAGCAGATAGTTAGAAATACACATACTGGAAATAAACAGGAGCTAATAGAAGATAAACAGATTAGCATTCAGACCAATGGACAGAAGAGACAGATGTGAGACAAACAAATAACAGACTGAATTTATGTCTGTGTCTGTGACTGACCGCTGGCCCAGTTCTCATGGTTTGTGGCTTTTTGGCGAAACTTTTCAGCCAGGTGATCCAGCCTCTCCAACCTGCGGATCTCTGTCAGGAGCCACTCCTCATAACCCTTCTCTGCCTGCTCCAGACCCTGCCATGCACTGGCTATATCCTGTACATACACAGAAAAGAACAGAAAAGCAGAAACTGTAACAAATCTTATGATATATCCATTCACTCTTTTGTTTTCATTTTATACATCAAAATAAGTTTCTCCACCAGAGCATGTTACTCCTCATTACTAGACATAAACACAACCAGGGTTTTAATCATTGAATTACATATTGATGTGCGCTTATGACTTACAGACACCATCTTCCCCTCAGAGGGCATGAAGGCAGGCCGATTGCTGATACGCAACTTGGTCTGCAGGGTGTTGAAGTTAATTTCCAGCTGGCACTTCTCTTGCACCTTAGGGGGCTTGTGCTTACGCCTGTAATCTCTGAAGTCCTCCAGCTTCCTCTGCATCTCAGCCATGGTCTTCTCTGGGGTTCGGTTCTCCAGCCAGGGAGTGGTGCGGCGGATCCACTCCAACAGCTGATGAGGGAAACAACACGGGAAGAAGGGAAGAAGCAGAGAAATCACTGTTGAGAGCAGCTTGTCAGAATTAATACATGTTATCATTTTCTCATGCAGAACCAACTGCTCTGCTGTTACATTGATGTAACATTATCTGGGAAGGTTCAACAGTTAAATTTCTCTTTGAAAGTTTTATTTCACAATGTGTCATCATCATATCAGAATTTTTTTTTTTTTTCTGTTACTGTACCTCACTAGCCAGTCTTTCATACTCCTCCATCAGTTTCTCATTCTCTTGGTTTACACCCAGCACTTTACAGATCCTGTTAGCAGCTGTCTCTGCCTGAAAGCAGAAGGCAAAGAAAAAATAGAATTACAAAGTCAAACTAACATAGTGGGCCACGCTCCCATTGATCTACTATCGTCATAATACACTTCACATTTTAAAATCAATCTATCTTCTCAAAATACATAGGCCAAGGACGAATATAGAGGACAGCCTTATCTGAAAACACTCTGTACCTGCTCGGCTCCAGCAAAAGCGTGGTAAAAGCAGGATACATAGGTCATGATTGCTCTCTCATCAGGCTTGGGGGTGTTGATGATATCTGGGATAAAAACAGGAACAAAAAGTTAAGGCAGCAGGCCAGAAAGAACCTTTGTGTGACAGGACAGCTACAGTAACCGTATAAGGTCAACATCTACAACAGTTTTGATATAAAGTGCACAAAATAAAATACAATTTATAGCACATAAGTATGTCACTGCGAATGATTTCTTCCATATTGTTTGCGACTCAAAACTCACACTAAGTTCCTCTGTTTCATAAAACAATACCTTCTGCATCCAGCATTTTGGGAATGTCCAGGTGTTTCTCTGCTATGTCAAAAGCCAGGTTCAGGTTCCCCAGAGGATCATCCTAAATAAAGAGCACAATTCGACATCACTGAGCAGTAATGTAAGACTTAAAATGCCACTGTGCTGACCTCTATGCTATGGTGGACATGCTATACTCACTGTCACATCATGCATATTAATTTTGAGTGGATTCATTTCATGTTTTTTTTTCTTGATGAATTACTTAGCAAAAAATTTATTGTGACAAGTTTTGCGAGAATTAATGAATAAATTCAATACCTGGCAAATGGATTACTAAATTTAAACCCTATGGTATACATAATAACTGTATTTATTAGACAAATTTAGCCAAAGTGTTTGAACAGACTGGGTGGGGTGCATTAGGACGACAGCTGATAGCGACGCTTTCCCTGCTAATGGGACAGCCAGTGAGAGTGGGTGGGGGTACAGGGATCATGCTGCTGCTATTGTCCCTATCTGTAGTACTGTTTCATGAAGCTGGGGGGGTTTGTACAGTGGGGGCCAAAAGAATACATGACAGGGCCAGCTGCGCACAGATCCAGAGCGGGACAGATAGATGGATGGATTGAGTGGTAGACTGATGACTGGATCGAGGCGAGGGTGGGTAGTAGGATACCCCAAAGCCTATGAGTGCATGTAAATATATACAGTATTCATGTGTTTATGTGTGCACTTTTTTCCCTCCCTGACCAGAGCTGTCTCAGCAGGCTGTAACTCTGAAGGCTTTCGACCGCACTCATCTGGAGCCAGACTCAACAGCTGCCAGGTACACAATGCAACTGTCTCCTGGCAGCATAAGCAGAACTGAAAAGTCAAGGTGTGACTGAGCGTTTGTCATAGAGTAGACAGAAAAAGCGAGGAAAAGACTCAAGAGATTGTGTGTGCTTTGTCACTAGTATCTGACTTAGAGTTGATATATTGTCCTTTCTCTAGCTTTAAAAGCCATGTAATGCTTTAAATGTATCAAATGAGATATCACATTAGCTGATTTACAGATCCCCTCTTCACCTTCAGCAGTTTCTCACCATTTCACACAACATGAAATTATGGACAATAGCAGGGGTAAAGCTAAGCCTGAGCTCTGCAGGGACTAGGCTCATGTTTCTGTGACTATTCAGGATCAACACCAAGACAGGCCAGTGAGTTGTGTGCTGAAAGTGAGTGCTTCTCTTTCCAAAACAAATGAAAATGTCACTCTCATAGACAGCTAGGGTGTTCCCCTAACAGATTTTTATCAGACCAAACAGACCAAAGTAAACTGTTGATTCAAATGTATGTAGTTCAGATTATCATCCAAGGTGATTCATTGTATTTGTGTTGTATATTTAATTCACATTCATAAAAACGAAACAAAATGCATGATAATAAAACCAAATAACATAAATAATATTTTCATTACATATTAAATAATCCTAATAAAATGTTCTATATAAAAACCCAAATAATAAAATACAAGACCTTACATATTCCCACAGCAGCCTCAGCCATGCTGTTTTTCTCAGAAAACCCCCTATTTTGGAATAGAAAGCATGTACTATTTGTGCATGAGTGTTCCCTGACAAACACAGGAGGCCTGTCAGTTGTGCTATCTACCTCTGCAAATAGGCTGCACAGCTTGCTACTGAGACCATGTCTGTTTATGCACAAACACTGCGAGTCCTGGGCATTTATTAAACCCAGAACATTTAAATGAGGTATGGATTTTCTGTGCCAAAAATCCACTTAAAACTTCAATATATGCACATTTTACACCATAAAGCCAATACACTAGACATGTTCTAAATGGATGAGGAAGGTCAGCGTTTTTATCCATTCGTCATCCTTTTCTACCATGCAAGAACTCACCTAATGCCCACAATTAAATGTTTTTGCTGCACAGCAGGGTGCAAAAAACCCTGAATTAAACACTACAGTGCACACCTCAAGAACTCAAGCAAAAAGCCTTATTCCTCCTGATTATGCTCAAAGGCAAAGTGTTTACCACTGCTTTAAAATCAAAATTAATGATGCACAAGGTGAATATCAATAAATGCACTTAGGATCAAAACAGCTTGCTGTGCAGCCAGGCAGCATGCTGTATATATGCACCAGCCAAATACCATGCTCTTCAGCTTAAACACACATCATTGCACATTTAAATACTGCTTTTTTTTTTTAATCAGTTTTTGCCTTTTAAACCCAAGCAGACATCACTTCCTTTACAATATGATGCCAATCTCAAGAGTAAATATACAGGGTGGGGAAGCAAAATTTTACAATGAACATTTAGTTGTTTTTTCTCAGCAGGCACTACGTCAATTGTTTTGAAACCAAACATATATTGATGTCATAATCATACCTAACACTATTATCCATACCTTTTCAAAAACTTTTGCCCATATGAGTAATCAGGAAAGCAACTGTCAAAGAGTGTGTGATTTGCTGAATGCACTCGTCACACCAAAGGAGATTTCAAAAATAGCTGGAGTGTCCATAAAGACTGTTTATAATGTAAAGAAGAGAATGACTATGAGCAAAACTATTACGAGAAAGTCTGGAAGATACTATTAAAGAAGAATGGGAGAAGTTGTCACCCGAATATTTGAGGAACACTTACGCAAGTTTCAGGAAGCGTGTGAAGGCAGTTATTGAGAAAGAAGGTGGACACATAGAATAAAAACATTTTCTATTATGTCAATTTTCTTGTGGCAAATAAATTCTCATGACTTTCAATAAACTAATTGGTCATACACTGTCTTTCAATCCCTGCCTCAAAATATTGTAAATTTTGCTTCCCCACCCTGTAAGTTTAGGACAGGCCTATATGTAAATACCGATTCTGTCCCTGCATTACACGACATCCACAACTATTTTACAAAACCACAGAAAAAACACTTTCTCGTCCTGACATATTTTCAACCCGCAAACCTTCATCAGCCCACTGCAAGGCTTTTTGCTGAAATGCGTCATCCTAGAAAACTAGGATCGGAGTATAGATTTTCTCCTTCCCACTTCTGTAGTTTGTTGTCACTTCAGGAGAGTAGCCTCGGGTCAGCATTGCAAATAAGTTATTAGCAGACGGTCAAAAAGATGACACACCTCCAGGGATGTTGTTGCAAACAGTGTGTAATGCTTGTTGACTATTTTCAGTGTGTGATTGCTTACTATTAGGCACACGGTGAATTGTTAATTTTGTGGACATCAGTCTGTTAGTGCTCGGGGCTGACACACACAGCATCCTGGTTACAAGTGTGGTCACACAACACCTTGTTGAGCTTAGAGTAGTCGATGAGGTCGGGTCTGTGTCTATGAATCAGGGCGCAGAAGGCCAGGCCATCCTTCCAGCTTCACCAGCCGACAAGCAGAAAGAAACAGTTCAATGAACACACTACGGAGACTTAAAGGTCACGTTGCTGAAAACCAGTTCCACCATTATGCAAATACTCAGCTTAGGTCCTTCTAAAATGTAACACTCAGAAAATTTGAAAAGGAATATCACTAAATAACCACTAGCAGATATCAGTATATGTGTCACCGATGTTGATGAGACAAAAACCCACCGATGATGACTAATCTTGCCTAAAAATGAAGCGCTAATGTATAATATGTGGCAGCATAGTGCAAACCACCCCTATCATTTTTACATACCATGAATTTTTAACAATCAGTTTAATCTCTCATTACAACCTAACACCACTGAAGGGTAATGACAAAGTATATAAATATGTAAAGCAGTTACCTGACATGGAAGTTTTGGACATTGACATTCCTGTAGGGGGCAGTCTTCCTCTGACACCACAAGAGTAGACCCTCCTTAGCAGATGTTTCTGAGGAGGAAAAGCCATACATATACAAATATTTACTTTACTATCAGACATAAAAATCCTGATCCACTGTTATTTCCTGCCATATCCTTATACATTTTCTGGTCACATTTTCAAATACTTGGAATTGTATAATCTCACCTTCCACAGATATGTCCTGAATGGCGAAGCGGAGAATGATAGTCCAGATCATACCAAGTGTCATCTTCACATTTCCATCCACAATCTCTGAAAAACAAGCAGTCTGTTAGTTCAATCTATTGGCGCTCAACCTAACCCACTACATCCATTATTACAAATTTATGTACTGTATGGGGTCCATATTGTGCAAACAATGCACTTAAGTATTCATTACATACAGAAAAGCTACAGATACCTTCAGCTCCAATGGAAACCAGTTTGACCCCTTTGCTTGAGATGAAGTCCAGTGCTTTGTTAACATTAGCAATCTTATGAAACCGCATCTTCCCTCTGTCTGGCTTGGGTAACCTTTCCCCTGCAGGCAGACCATTACGAGTGAAGCAGATATATACAATATATTTCCTCATGTACTTAATAGCAAAGGCCTATAGGAGCAGTGAGCTTTATGGTGATATAAGTGTTCCTTGTAGGAAATAAAGCACATTAATTACAAAAAGATTTAGCATCACCAAAAATAAAAGACTACACAAAACATTTTTTTTTGTGTATTCTTGGAAAAACTATATTCAGGATTTTGGCACATACAGTATACGTTGTTAAGTGCAACATGTATAGTACATTAGAGGTGTAGAAGTATTTGGCTTGTACTGAAGAATAAAAAAATATAAACAAAAATTAACCTGAAATAACCTCCAGTAGCAGCATGAGCTTTAGCCCATTCCTGAAGTCCTCCTCAATGTTTTCAATTTGAGTACCGGCTTTCCTGAGGTGGGAGTTACACCAGGCTGTAAAGGTCTACAAGGAAAGAAGAAAAGAAGTTCAGGTTAATTTAAATGATGTTTTAACTTGTGTGATATCTGATCAAATAAAACATGATTTACTCCAATTTAAGGGCTGTTGTTGATTTAATGACCCAAACAAATTGTGAGCAGCTGCTGGGAACATCCTCAGTCCGAGAGATGTTCAGTGCCTGCATATAAAAGTAACTGCACACAGAGTTGATACTGTAAGGTTGTTGGTGCCTGTCATAGCGTCAACACCAGTAGTTAAGGGTGCCATCAAGATTAAAACATCCTGCAGAGCTTGGTTGTGTTGTGGGAACCCAGGGCATGAGTTTGGGTGAAGCCAAGCACCACAACTTTTGATCATTTTCAAAAAGGTTGTAGCAAAATGTGCAGCAACACAGAAAGGGAAAGTGGCACTTCATCCACCCAGTTTACTACAGGAGTGGAAAGACTGGTCCTCAATCCCACCATCACGTCTTACATAGTGGAAGCAGAGCCAGGGGCCTGAGGAGAGGACCTGCTGATCACTGGGGCTCGGGTCCCTAGGTGGTTAATAATCCTCAGGTTGTTTGGGCCCTTTGGGTGGATTCGACCCAACTTCCTTTTGGCTTTGAATGTTATAGGGCTGTCCTGGAGAGGAATGTCCTGCCAATAGTTGAACCTCACATTCCAAAAGAACAATGCTGTTTTTGTCCTGTTCACTGAACACCAAACCAGCTCTGGAAGAGCTGTAGGAAGTGGCTTGGACGTGGGAGATCTGAGCATCCCTGTTTAGGCTGTTGCTCTCACCACCCGAATAAGTGGCAGAAAATGGATGTGTGGATAGAAATGATTGGAGGAAAAGAAGCACTGCAAAGTAATTTTTTCCCAAAATGCAGCAGCACTACTGGTCTCAGGGCCAAACATCCACTTTCATACGGTCTCTACTGCTGAAAAACAGGATGAGCTGTGGCCTGACTGTAGAAATTGTGGACTGACAACAAAATGTTATTAACTAACAGTCCATCCATTTGTTTTTTCCATCTTTTTTTACGCAAGGTGGAGGATGACAGCAAATCTATATTAATGTTCAAGAAAGACAAAGCCCTAATGGCAATTTGTGCTTTAAATGAACAAAGTATCTTCTCTCACCCAGTAAGTAAACATTCCTCTCTTACCAAAAACCTAAACAAACTGAAACAGCTAAAACATTCACAAGTCTGCACTGTAAAATCAAATACCAAATCAGTGTTAACCTCTTTGACCAGTGTCACAGTTCGAGATTAACCTTAAGTCCCTTGCCAGCGTCCAATTTCAAGTTTTTTTCTTACGACAGCAGTGGTCCCACAAACAATCATGTGGTACAGCAATGCACTGTAAATCAAGTTAGGACTAGATCATTGTCCTGCTCCTCCTATTTTTATAGTCTCTCAATAGCGGGCAGCAGAGTTCACAGCACTCATTACTGCACGGATAAAAGCTGAAAGCTGACCACAAAGCGCATTCCGACTGATATAAGGTGTTAAATTTAGACTGCTCTGGTGTGCCTCATGATAAGAGACAGGGAGGAAAACGTCAAAACGTCAACATGACAAGAAATGTCACGTGGATAGAGAGAGCGTTTTACCCTCACGTCACTCTCCATCACAATTTTGCCACTTAAAATATGACTGGTTACAGCATCAGAGAGATAGCTTTATCGCATATAAGTATGGTGTTCTTCCAGGTCACACCTCTTACAATGATCGACATGGAAACACTCCAAAATCCAAATGTATAGTCAAGTTGTACTGCTATGTAAGCTAACTAATTCTTTTTCTCCCTATATTTAATTTATTTTTTTTCCTTAGAGGTATTTTTAAGTGATCCTCACTAAGGAAGCAAAAATCCTGTAAAGTCATTTCTCTTTATAAGAAATTTTACATTGCGGAAATATATGTTATTTATAACTTTGTGTATTTTTCCACCCTTGGTTCTCTCATTGTGCAAGTCAATTTATGACCCTGCCAGCCAGCCACATGGGCTTCCCCTTTAGGTGCCTGTGCAAAAACGGAATATTAGAGGCTTTAGAGTAAAGGCCATCACATTCCACTCTGAGAAAGACCCCAGGGTGTATATGACATTGAACTGCCGCCTGCCTTGTTAAAATGTGGCTGGCCGGCTTGTTGGCCCTCCAAATTTGACTCACAGTCGCAGAACCCTGCTGCCCACTTTCCAAACCCCTCGCCTCCCTTTCCAGCACTACTGACCACTGACGATTATAGCTAAAAATATTTATGAATCACATCCAGCGAGGACCAACCCTGTCACTGAACTGACCGGTGGGGTTTTGGCTAGGTCAGAGAGTAGCAGTGTCCAAGAGAGATGGAAAGTTAATGAAAAGAGAACATTTAACTATTATTTAAAGAAGACTTATGTGTCTTCATTACTTACTCATTACAAATCTTAATCTCAAATGTTACCCTGCAAAAAGAACCATCCTTCACAAGTAATTATAACTCAGTTAAATTGTTTTATTATTAGTTAGTTAGTTAGTTCAAGTTACATAATGCATTTGGGTCACAGCCTCTATAGCACAACAGAGTAGAGGTAGGCAATATGGGCCAGATGTACCATAGTAAAACAATTATATCAGGTGATATTTAGAGTTCTCAGAATAATTATTTAAGTTTGCAAGCTGATCTGGGCTCTGGATTAAATGAAATTAAAATAAATAAATAAATTATGGAACAATGTAGCTTGTTGCCTTTTCCAAACTAAAAGCTGCACTGACCACCGAGCTGCAACAAGCACTGAAATTATGTTGAACCATTATCAAACATTTATTTTATTTATATTGAGGAAAATTATTTCAAGTTCATTATAAAGAGCAGAGGATGGGTAGCCTATACCTGGTTCTACGTTTAGACTCCATTAAGTGACCACTACACTCAAGAGGATATAAAGTAAGCCCTCTGTAGTGTGTTTTGTTATCTTCAATTCCCTATGTTACTGGGAAAAGCTAGTAAAAGTGGCTCCAAGTCCATGTGGTGTCATTACTATTGACTGTAAAATGTCAAGCTGTGATGTGTTTAATAACACAGTAATAATATCAGCTCCCTCAGTGCTAAAATTGCAAGTATTACTGTATCCACACACCAGAAGTTGGTTATCAATCAATTCAGATCATTTTCAACAGCTGCTCACAGAGCCCTGCGACTCCTCTCTCCAGTTTACACTTGTCAACTCCAGGATATTAGCAGCAAAAGCATAAACACTGGAAAACAGCAGTGTAGTGCAGATGGACCAGAACTATCACGTTGCTGCCTTGTGTTACCCAAAATATACAGTTTTGTCATCACCATAGGGGCCACAGTAGGTAATGGGCTCTCCAGTTGTGCTAAGAGCTGTAGTTTAAGGCCCAGGCCAACTTTTAAAGCCCTAAAACCAACTGACAGTATGGTAGACCGGGGCTATATTGAGTTGAGCTGTTGCTGGTACAATATTTCTGCACGGTTTCTATAAACAAAAGAATTCCACACCAAGGACACTGGATTAACCCTACTATAATGCCTTTTGGTTCTGAGGTTAAAATTAGATGTAGCGTCCATTCTAATCCCAAGAGCGTCATCATGTGTTAGGAGCATCTGTTGACAGCTTGCATTCCACACGTATCAGTGGAGAGGCAGTGGTCTGCAGAGCCGCTGGAAGGCACAGCTATTGTTAGATGGTACCCACCGCATCCGTCCATCAAGCCGCCCTCCTCCCTGCACTCAAAGCCAGCCATATTCAGATCAAACCAAGCCGGAAGTACTGCGATTTCCACCTCAAAACAAGAAACTCAGATGGCACTAATGATATACAGTACATGCATCTTTGCTCTATTCCTCACCCTTTCTAAATGGATATTGTTAAGTATTACAAAAGTCCTATAAAAATCGTGTTAGAGTGGAAGTATGAACCATGCAAAAGCTCATCATGAAACATAATAGAGTTTCTTAATCTACTTTATGGTAATAAAATGTCAGTGACTGAAACTTCTCTAGGTTTGTTTTTGTTATGATGCACATTTGCAGTTAAATGAATTTTAGTTATAATACCCGTTCTATTTAAAGAATATTACTACAATTGAGTACAATTACAATTTCACAAATAACAATTGTAAAGTTTTAATTTTCAGAAACAACACTACACTGTCTGCTTAGGCCAATATGCCATCGTGTCTCCAGAAAAATAGAAAAATATGTTTGTTCAGATTCTGAGCTTGTAATAGGGAAAACCTTAGAATCAATTCACAGATGGGAAAAAAGTCCTTAAAATATCTACAGTTGTATTCAAAAAATCATATTCTTATACATGTGCTGGACCTGTGATTTTTACAGAAACATTGTCTTTTATTCATTATTTATTGTAATTTTATTCAGCCTAGTTGATTATTTAGAATACATTTGTAACATTCTTTTGTTGAAAGAAATTTCGAGTCTATTAACACCAATCACGTTGTTAATAAGAATCAAAACCGTATGCTTTCAGCGAGGTAATGAGACTTTTATTTTGAAAGTGCTAAAAGGAAATTCGGCTCTTTATTATTGTGTATTTGGCGTTGAACTTTATTGCAAGACATTTTAATTCATACTGCGTGATAATAAAGTGGATAAAGACATAAATAAAAGTTTTGCGATGTAGCTAAACATTTGTAGCTAATTAGCATAAATTTACAGCTAGCTAGCTCACGCGCTGATGTTAAAATGCGATTATTATTATTACTAGTATTATTATCTGAACCTTTTTTTTCCTCGTCAACTCTGACTTACTTTTCTCTGCTGTTGCTCCCAGGCCGGGTCCAGGAGCATGTCCCGGTCCCACTCATCCTCCTGCATCATATATTCATCCTCGTAGCCGTTCCCGTAGTGCACCGTGGTCTCCACCTGGGTCATCATCATGACTTTCAGTTGTCCCCGAAACTCAACCGCGCGTAACAGCTATCCTAAAGAACTTTGAAGTTGAGGACGGGTTATGGTTTCCTGACTTTCTCCTCGTTTTCTCTCACGCTTGCCCTTGTCCTCCCGACCTGACAGACGTCTGGCCCCGGTTGCCTCAGATGAACAAGGGACGGTAACGTTTAGTACTGTAGAGTCACGTGACGGCCCCATACCTTCCCCTGAAACTCCCCATCCCACACACACACACACACACACACACACACACACACACACACACACACACACACACACACACACAGCAATACAACAATGCATCACTTTTACTTTGAAAAAGACTTTAATGTAGAAAAAACTCCACTCCAGACTCTCAAAAATGACAAAATACAACAAAACAAGTGAATGGGACATATAAATAAAATCATTCTTCCTTGGAAACCCATATATTCAAACATCTAAAATATATATCCAGTCCATTTTTGTTGCCATCTTTTACTCTTGCATTGTTCCTGTGTTGAACTGCTGTTGATTTGCTTAAAACTAAGAAGCAGACTATCACTGGGTCTAACATGTGAGTGTAAATGTGTCTGTGTCCAGTCAGTGAAGTTACAAAAGCCCGGTGGCTTTGAGGCTGACCAAAGATATGTGTGATATGTGCACATGATAAGTATTGCATGGATGAAGACTTAGCCTTAGCTAAGATGAAATGTTACCAGGTATAAAGTGAGTTTTCCCCACAACATAACCTTGACTGTCAACAACTTTCCCAGCTCTCAAGACCATTTTAGTCCCTGTTTAATGTTGAGTTAGTTTGTAAAGTTGACTAAATGACAGTTTTTAATAAATTTATTGCATGTCAGTTATTTCTTAAAATGTAGGAATGTTTCCATCAGTACACAGTAACTTGCAGGTAATTTCACACAAAATCAGTTTACAGCCTTTGTGAGTTTCTTCTAACAGTGGAGTGAAAGCAGTACACTGAAAAAGAAATTAAACTGCCTCTTGAATATTCAGACTGGTCCCTGCATTCACAGCTGCAGGATAACCTCACCACAGAGTTTAGAGTTTATACAGAGTGCAAAGAAAGACACATGTGAGATGAGCAATGGGGAGTGTTTCTCAAAACCATCCAACAACTCCAACATTATTTGTCACAGAAATGCTAATACTGTCCAGGAGCTCAGCGTTAACCCAAACAATCTCTGAGCTTTGACCCCAACAGTGTAAAACAGAGGAGTGTTTGAAGAAAAGGGAGGAGCGATTTGGACCCCGTGTGGATGGTCTGTGATCTGCAGTGGGGCTCTTTTGGTCCTGGGTGGTTCACAAGGTAGCAACAGAGGGGAAATCGGGGAAAATTAGGGAACTTTCCATATCAATCATTCACTTTCACTCAGGCCACAGGGTCGCCGCCACTCCTGACCTCTTTCATGGATCCATTTGTTTGATACTGAAGTGACAAATAAAAAAATATAACAATTAGAAACCAAAATATGTTGTCTGGCTTTACAATAAGTTTCAGAGAACAAACAGACAGAGAGGAACTCACCCCACTTGTTGCCCACCAGCACCGGGCAGGCTGCATGTCGAGTGCTGTAGTCTCCTTCCCCGCTGGCAAACAGGTTGTACCAAAACACTGCAGTACCCTTCAGTAAACACGAAGAAGGAACTAGTTATTGACTAGCCAAGATAATACGAAATCAACTTCAGTATCCTAAATACACTACCAGAGACACCAGACACCTCTGTCAAATACAAGTGTAATAGGAAAAAAACAGATTTATATTTGATGTAAGCTAAGTGTGCACTTACCATGACTTAAAGCGAATAAAAAATAATGAATTTACAAAGTAATGGTTTAAATGGTTGAAGAGTCAATAAAGATTTATAACTGACACCATACATAGAAGACTAGTTTCCTAAAAAATCTATTTCAGATAGCTGCAGGTTGGTTCAATCAGGATTTAGTCAAGTTGTTTTATTAATTTGATTCAATTTTTCTGAACCACGTGGTCCTCCAGAGGGTTGCAGGGGTGAAATGCAGAATGTCACAAAAGCATCCACTGTTAGATTAATAATAGATACATGTGTGGTTTAGAATGAGCAAATACCTTTTTAGGCCAAACTGCTGCACCAACATCTGGGAATACAGTGGCTCCACCTGCTGCAACATCACTCATCTGAAGTATTGATGAAGGCACAGAGAAAAGAGAGTGTCAGTCCTTGGAATCAAATAGAATCAAAGTCCAAGATATTGCAAAATGTATTCAAAGACTAATATTAGAGGAGTAGATTGCACTTCAACAGTATGTCTTCAGTAGAGTGCTAAAGAGTGCTAAAAATAAAAAGGTACCAGATCTCAAATTTCTGACGTCAAATCACATTGGGCTTTTTTATTTAGCTCAAATCTCACAAAAACTATGGTGACACATTTCAGCCCAGGGCTGTCATCAGAGCATTTTGGGGTCTCTGTCTGCATAGTAATTTTAGTCTCTGATTTGCTTTTAAGTTCATGGAAAATGTCCTTTGCGGCTGTCAGTTCAAAAGCACATCATAGACACAACATTTTGGGTGATAATGTCAGGGTGTCATCATACTCAAAACCAAACCAAAATATTTGCAGTACATTTTGTAATATTGTGAGATGCTCACAGCTGCAACAGATTTTCCGACTGCAGGAACATAAATCACTTACAGGGTGAAAGTGCTGCTGGTGAAGGACTAATCTGTTGCCAAGTTGAAACCTACAGGTATTCTTTCATTTTGAGTAACTACCTGCTTTTTGGCAGCGACATGTTAGCTTTTAAACAGAGCACATGCTGTGTATATGGCTGGCCTTCACAATTAAAAGACAAGAGCACTACCATTCAAAACTGACCAATAGTTACAGGCAATTTTATGAACACTTTCCCTCCTGTTTACGGACATTTTCAGGTTTTTTTCAAGAACACATCTCTTGCCTTGAATCATTAATGCAGTTATGCAAGTTGTCAAAACAATATAAATTCTTAATGACTTAGCCACCACTAGGTGCGACACATTGCTGTGGCTGATTGTATGTTCTACTCACATAGAAGAGCCATGTTGCTATGCGGTTTCCAGTACCCAGCTCCTTGAAAGCATCTGGCTCATCTTTCTGTGAAGAGACTTATCATCAGGTCTGAGAACAAGCTACAACAATACAGCTATGGATTTTAAAATTAACTCTAACGTCCTACCCTTCCAAAGTCAAAGTGAGGCTCGTATTGACCACCAACTCCATAATTTGCAACCTGCAAATTAAGAGGCAAATTTTACACTCGGTCAGATTGAAAATCAATGAAAACACGGATAAGATTTTATTTGTCTGGGTTCAGTTCATTCCTGCAACTGGTTTAGACAGCTTACCTGCAGCTCTTCTGCAGTGTCCATTTCCAGCCCTGTGAGGTCCTCGATTCTCTGGTTGATCATGTCAATCATTGGATCGTCATAGCCTGTGAGCCAAGCACTGGAATAGAGGAGGGAGGCAGGTTGAGAAAGGGGAGGAATATGGTCATGGTCAATGAGAAATTTGTCCACTAGGTGGCACAAAAGATTTCTTCTGAAACAGGCAAATAAGAGACTTACAGAGAAAACTTGCAATGAAACATGCAGCTTTGCATAATAAAAGGCAGAGTGGAAAAGGGAATGGAATGTTAGAGGAAAATAGTAAAATAGAAACTAGCAATTCAGAATCTCCAATCAGCTCAGGGTACAGAGGTTTTCCAGAATATGTGCACCTCTCAAAGTATTTCACTGTGATGCAGTACATTTTTATACAGCTGAAAACTAAATAAAAATATGTTAATGACGTTTACAGCTCATTTTCATCACGGAAAAGTAGAGTGCAATAAAGTCTTTGTTGTTTAGTTTTACAGCCCGAGTCATAAAATTCAAAGGGGCAAATATTTTAGCTACAGCAACAAAATATTTAAATAAAAACACTGTTAAACCACATAAAATATTGTAAAACATTATTATCATTAGGTACCTGTTGTGGCTAGACTGACATCTTTATCTGATGTACGATCAATTTCAGCATTTGCCCCCTAAACATTTGTTTTCGGTGTCTTCTCTGAAGAGATTTACACCACTGCACAGTCAGTGGGACGTTTCCATCCCCCACTTCCACCTAAAAGTATTTGAGATTTTCTGCAGATGTACTTTGAGATAGGAATGTGTTTGTGTAAGAGTGAGACAGAGAGATGAGTCATCATCATTTAGTTTCTGCAGGGGCATGAACTTTAATAAATTATATATAATGAGAAGTAGGAATAAATGTGTCAGCATTTTTTATTGCCAGTTTCAAAGTTAAGCCAGTTCCTAAGTTCATCTGTGCATCTATTTCCGGACTTTGTAGATAATCATGAAACTTGGAGATGTATAATATTTATCAGATACACACCACCTAATAGCCATCAAATACCAAAAAAAACCACCACACCCCTGCTGAAATAATTACAAAAAACAATAAAATCAAATAAATGTGTCTGCTTTTAGAGACAGATTAGTTCATCTGACTAAGTTTTAATTACTGTTGGAGAAAGGTTATTTAAATGACTGATCAAATCAAAGAGAAGCAAATGTCAAACACTAATTGCGTGTTTTCTATTTGTATCAACAGTATTTGTGACTGTGTTGCTTTAATCTCTTTGGCTGATATGGAAGTTGAAGAAGCATAGCAAAACTGCAGCAGCTGTAATGAGCTCATATGCCTCATATGAGAACAGGATTCATATTTCCTGGAAAGCAAAAGGACCTCAAATAACATGTAAGTAATACATATATATATATAGAAACAGGAGAAAATGGTTCGTCTGGACTGAGAAGTTGTCTGAAAATGTCAAAAATGGGTAAACTTAAGCAAGAATATTTTTGCTACACATGAGCAACTACATCGGAGGATTGTTCACTATTATCAGTAATGTCTTAACAATGTACACATAATATATGTTTTCATTTAAGCCAAAATGTAACATCCTCTAATGTTAGTTTTCCATGTGTGCCAAAGTATTGCTCTTTTTCTGTGGTGTCTGCTGGTAGTCGTGCTGAATGAGTGTTTCAGCCAGAGCACAGAGACCAAGGTAAGGAGATGATGAAGAGCTGAAGGCACTGCAGCCATATCAGTAACCTTTACCCCTTACCTCTTGGAGACTCTGTACTGGGCTGTGGTAAGCTTCCCAGTTTGAGGGTCATGCACCGTGGCTCGCCTTAACTACAGTAGTTCCCGCAGCGCAAGGATGCAGAGGTGGAGGAGAAGCAGATAAAAAAAAGGAGAAAAAAAAGGGGTGGTGGAATGTGATAGTCACAAAACAGGTGGAAAGGAAAGGGAAAAGGAAAGAGGGAGAGAAAAGAAAGCATCCAGTCACTAGTTGTCAATGTTACTTCTTAAAAAGGGCCAAGAGAGTGTTCCACGAGGCAACAATGGATACCAGATTTTCATTTGAAAAACTACTAAAATCATTTGTGCTTCTACTGAATTATGTGACTGCCTCTGATACACCTTCTGGCTTGCCAAAAGCAACTATGTTAATATCAACTAGTACAAAAAGTAACACGTTTTCCTCCTCCCTTTTTGCTTGTGTTACCTTTGAGACTCCTGAACAGAAACTAATCCATTAAAGCTGTGCTGCTAAAAACTCTGTGATCCTCAAAAACATTCAACAATTCAGTTTTAGTTTCCAAACAGTAAACGCCAATAAACTGCTATCTTTATCTTATTTTCTATTAAATTTATGCGTCTTTCATGAGAGCATGTTGCTTTATAAGCCAATAAACACGTCTATAAATGCTTTGGTAAATTTTATAAAGTTTAGTCCTCAGCTGGATCCTTGAGCTCAGGAGTCTTCGAGCTACTGGAAGCATGGAGAAACAGGCGGACAGGAATACAGTGGAGAAATGAGATGAGTCAGTGAGAGAAAAAAAGGAGACACTCGTTCTCTCCCACTTCTTTCCTCTCAGCTCTCTGCTGTATCCTCTATTCTTGGCGGTTCCTGTCTTTGCCTTACCTTTTGCTGATCCGGTATGAAGCAGTCTCCAGAACTCCTGTGATGGGGTTGGAGATGGTGGCTCTGCGCAGCTGAGAAGCCAGGAACATGGTTTACCCACACACACAGACACACACACATATGTATTGTGTGCCTGTGTGTTCATCGATCTAACAGTATTATGTTCCCCCAAATTAACAGCCTGGAATGTACACCAGAAACTAATCCGGTTGAAGGATTTTGTAAACTTTGATGTGATGTCAGATTTCTACTTTATTCATGCATCCAAAGGCACCCTGGAAATGTATCTAAAAACAAACACTTACTCTTGGCTTTGCCAGTTGTTTCACTCTTTCAATTTCTTTGTCAGAGATGATGTCAAGGTAGCGAACAATGTAGGGGCGGTCCCACTCATCTTGCTGTTTGACAGGTGCCAGCAAATATTTGGGGTTTCGATTGTTGTCATAGTAACGACAGAACAGTCTGCTCTGCCTGCGGGGGGTCTGATTGAGGAAAAAGAAAGAAAAAAGTTCAACCTCAGGTGTCTTTTGCAGAAATTACATTTCTCTTATCTCAATGTGCTCCTCACCATTTTAATGCCCTCTCCACGACAAAGCATCTCATACTTCTTCCTCTCTGGAATCAGCTGAAAGGCAGTCTGTGCTTTAGACTTCTTCTTCTCCTTTTTTGTTTCAGTTGTTTCTCTTTTGCCTCGCTCCTTCTGCTTTTGAGCTTTTTCTTCCTCAACTTTCCTCTGCTTCTCCAACTGAAACTCAAAGTACTTTAGGTTGCCTTTGGCACGCTGGTGTTCTGGGTCTGAAATGGAAAATGTGGGACCACCAGAAATAACAGATGAGACTGAGAATCTCCCAAACCAAAAAGAGACACATAGAACTACATTCATGAGCATTATTTTGGAGCAAAGTGCTACACAGTGATAAGTTATACCCAAGTATTATTCTTCAGCTCTGACATACATATATTGTGTACTGTCCATTATAGAGACAAGAGCATTAATTTTGCACAAATGTTACTGTTGTACAAAACTGACCCTGGAATGTGTGTGTTTAGACTCTAAGTAACACATCACAATAAATGTATTTTTAAAAATCAAACTCAACAAAACCCTTACTAACTTGTAAGGCTATTATTACTAGTATATTTTGCTTAATCAGTTTCATTCCCACACTCCTATATCCAAGAGGACCTCTTCATGAAGTCTACATGGTGATTATACTTTACTACAAACTATAAATCATTGAGACATTTAAGTGCAATCATATGAAGATATAATCTGTGATGATTTAGCTAAAAGCAGAAAGAACTGTGGTGCACATTACTCCTTTTTCCAATTAGCACAATCCACTTCCAATTAGCTACAGTTAATCAGTTTTGATTATGATTATAATTATGGTTGAACTACTTGCAAAAAACTACCTGAGGCAGCACAGATTTCTTTACACAGCTGTTACTATCCATTGTTTTAATCTTCTACACCTAATTAAGTGGGGCTGTAATACCAAGTAAAGCACATGGCAGTGGTGTCCAGTAAACAGTAAAAAGCAGTGTCTCCTGTAAATATCACCTGCTGTCTTTCCTGAAGGATGCTAACAAAATGAAATGTTCAGCTGACAAAGTCTTAACATTTGACATTTAAAATAACATGTGTGATAGACACAATAAAAAGCTGACCTTAAACAAAGAAGTCCTTGTATGTGTTATTTCAGCTTAACTGCTTAGACTACTGAGTCCACCTGACCCACAGGCTTCTATTACAGAAGGACTTAAAGCAGTGTATGATTTTCATCACATTTTTTTTCAAATTTGTAAAACCTGAGTGATAGCCTAATTATCACTAATCCACTAGTCTTTCCATGCTTACACACCTGAATCCCTTCCCTTGTGGTGAACAGCTTCAAAGATGACACCATCATAAACACAGTCAGCTTGGTTACATAACAAACCGAAATGTCACTCGGGCCTTTTCGGAAATTTTGTCGTGAAGTGCATTGTAGGAATGGGAATTCCATACAGCAGCAATTTTGCTGTCTCTTTGTGAGTGCTGAACCCAAATGTTGCCTTTACCTCCATCCAACGACTAATACTCATTCTTTAAAACAACCCTGGTGGACTGTATAATTTTACGTTGTAGCTATCTGGCTCGTTGCTGAATCTGTGAGAAACTGCTTTCGCTTTGTCGCCATTTCCACAATGCACTTTGCGACAAAAATTTCCGAAAAAGCCGGAGCTTCTCTTTTTTTGCTTCGTTTTCTAAACGACCAAAACAGAAACAAAGTGAATCTTGTTGAAATAGATTAAACATGTTTACAGCCACACAGTGGTTATAGTGGGTGAATGTAAATGTGGAACGCTGCAAATGCCACCTATCAGCATTCTTTAGCCAGCAGCCCCACCCCCAAGAATTCTGAGGACTCTGAAAACTCATATCCCACTACCAGGAACTTTTTCCAAGGAAAGTTTTGTATCCAGGTAATTTTGGTGGAAACACATGAAGGTTTTTCAAAGTTCCTGGTTTAGTAAAAGTTCCTGTGGTGGCAAAGGGGCCATAGTGTGGAAGTACTCACCCAGTGAAAGAAGTTTTCTGGTGTACTCCAGGGCTCGCTCTATCTCCCCCTGCTGGTAGATGGCATAACTGAGGTAGTCCAGTACCAACACCTTGTCCAAAGGGGACTCCTCTCCTTCATCGAGCTGCTTCAGGGCCTGGGCCATCCACAGCTCTGTGTGGTAGTAGTCTACATCAGAGTAGGCAATCTTCCCCAACTCAAAGCAGTCCTCTACTGTCATGTGACTCTTATGTGTCACTCCTGAAATGTAGAGCATATGTAACATTAGAAAATATGTGTCTGTTAAAACTGTTAATGTTTCCTCAAAAAGTCTAGAGGATTACACCTTTACAGCCAGAAGAGAAGATATGGTACGGACTGATTTCAACTACTTACCAGGTAAGTCTCCTGTGGAGATGGTGTTGGCGTCCAGTCTGTAAGTGTCTTGTAGCCGAAGAAGGGCTTTGGCAGCCCCAGTCTGGTCCTCTTCTGTAGGGAAGTGCTGTCGCTGGATGGTCAGGTTGGAAATAAAACCTGACAGAGGACAGGAGAACACAGACACACTGAAATATAGTAGATGAAAATAATGAAATTACAACATAATATTACAGCATAAACAATGACCCAACACTGATATAAAACATATAACACATGTAACCTTTTGAAACAATCACAATCAGTAGATAATGTGTGTTTTTTAAGATCTTGTCAGTGATCATAATATGAGAATTTAGGCAAAGACAAATTTAGAAAATCACAGCATTACATTAATTCAAAAGATTATGTGATTTATTTATTTATTTTTTTACATTTTTGCCATGTTATACATCAACCCTGGTCAATAAAATACACCCAACATGCTGAGCTGGATATTTTAGGTTAGGTATTTGATTCTGGACTGCTTTGTGTTTACCATCAGTGGTGTCACTGAGCACAAGGCTCTCCAGGTCGCCCCACTCTGTATTTAGCCTTTTCATCAGCTTAAAGGCATTCACAGGGTGTCCCAGGAAGCCTTCAGGGTCCTGTGTAGCTGTGGCTGTCAGTGAATCCATCTTATCAGCCCACCTAACACAAGCCAAGAAATACACAATTATGTGCATTTTTTATGAGTTAATGCATGACTAGGCAGTAAATATGTAACAGGTGTAGCTTTAAGAGTTCATTTTTATTGAACTCCATGACTTTTACGTTCACACACACACCTTTTGACCCGCTCTAGCTTGTTCTCTTCTGCTCTGATATAGTCCTTTAGAGAGGTAACAAGGTCCTTTTCTGTGTATAACAAATCTGTCATCTGGCCTGTTGGATGCAAAGCAGAAAAACAGAAAAAAACAATACACTGTTAATACTGGAGAAATGAATCACACACACGAAACAAAGCAGAGCTAGAATGCAAGATATGATAATATTAGCCCCCTTACAACTATCATTTGAGTAAAAGTGACAGTTTACAACTCAATACAGAATTCCTTGATGACAATGTTTGATTTACCTATGGAGGTGAAGAAGTCATTGTGAGCTGAGAGTGACTGCACACAGCTCAGCAACAGGAGACACCAGCATGGTAGCTCCATCCTGAAACAGAGGCATATTTACTTAGTATAACATATAATACAATAGATTATAAGTGCATTATAAATAGTCTCATTAAGCTGTTTATGATCCACACAATGACTTCATATCATTCTACCATGTGTGGGTTCTGCATGTGTCTTTCCAGTTTTCTGGAATCACCTCACAGATCCCCATGACTGGTGCCAAAATGCTGTGTGACAGCTGACTATTCTGTCAAACTCACAGTGAAACCGCATCTTATAACATGCGGTCATCTACAACCTTGGTAAAAAGAGGGACCGATTCCACCCAGACCTGAACTGCTTGGAAAACTTCTGGATTCTGGAATGTAATGAAGACACTAAATAGGAACAAGTGATCGAACAGAGCAGAGCTGGTTGCATGTTTTTTTTTTTTGGCAAGGAGCATAAAGCAGCAATGAGAAAGATTTGTGAAGGCCAAGGTGCTTTAAGGCAGGGGTGTCCAAACTTTTTTTAAAGAGGGCCAGATCTGATAATGTGGAGATTGCCAGGGGCCAGTGGTCCCTTCGGATGTTTTTTAAACAGTAAAAATTACATATAAAAGCACTGTTCTACAACAATTTTATTTTCATTGTCACAATATCATTTTTTTTAAAATGGCAATGTAACCAAATCTAAGCCACTCAGGTGTGAACAAGTTAAAAAAAAAAAAAAAAGACATTTCTGCCTTCCTTTCACACTGGAGTCAGATAACATAGAACAAACTGTGTGGAGTATCTTAAAAGTCCAAGAAGTTGATAAAAATCTGAACCCCACATTCATTTTAAACATGACTTATATGAGTAATCATTACTCATATATTACTCAGTAATGCAAAGTCTGTTAACATTTAAGATGAAAACCTATGACTCTTACTCTTGTCTTTCACAAAATCATTCAGAAAGTAATATTTTGTGTCACATCTACAAGTACATAACACCAGCAGTTATAGGCAACTAACCTGGCAACTTGGTAGCTTGCCTTGGTGGTGAATTCATTTAACTCCCAGGTTCACATGAAGAGTCACTGTTGTGAGTTTAAAGCAGCTTCAATTTGCTTCACTTTTTCGGAACGCTCACTCCCTGCTAGCTTGTCGTATGCGTTAGCATGTTTTGTCTGCTAGTGTCTCTTTACATTGAATTCCTTAAACAAGGCAACAGTCTCTTGACAAATTAGGCAAACACAATCGCCTCGATTTTCAGGGAAAAAAAATTGTAATTCTAATCTCTCTTGGAAGTGGCAGCCCTCACTGCCAACTTTCATTTTTTTATTTACAGGCGCCATGGTTACAAATTATCGAAAAGGGTTCACGGTAAGGTCACAGAGCCAGATAGAGTTAGAGTGGTGCTGCCACCATGAGGTGAAAGGAGAAACTGCATTTTGAACCTTTTACGATTCATGGACTCGGTTTAACAGTCCAAGCGGGCCATAAATAATACATTATAAAACCGAAGCTGTGGGCCGTATAAAATCTGACCGCGGGCCGTAATTGGCCCCCGGGCCGGACTTTGGACATGCCTGCTTTAAGGTGTGACTGAATATCAGGGTTACTTCACCAAATATTTCCCAACTTTTCCCAAGTTAAAAATATCAAAACTGCATTCCATTATTAGCAGTCTGACTGTATTATCCATACCTGTAAATAGTAAAACCAGTAGAACCTTAATTCTTTCCAGAGCAGATCAGGAAGATGTTTTAGTCATTCACTGCCCAGATTCACTCCTACTGAGCCACACAACACATTCCAGTGTAAAAACTGGTCCTATCATTGCACTGTGTGATGTTTCCTTCCTCTACTCTCACCAGACCTATTCAGCATACTGAATGAACCTAAATGAACCTGGTTGTTTATTCCATTTAAGTCTGGATACTCAACAGACCTGACTGTAGACAGTTTAACAATTTACCTATACTTAGCACTACCAGAAAACTCTGAAAATGCAACACTATTTCTAGAAAATTATGCCGCTGTTATGCATTTCAAAACACATCTAACCAAACTTGTCTGTGTAGTTAAATATTCCTAAACCTAATTAAAAATCAGACATTTGGATGATGCTTCAGAAACGCACACGTAAAAATGAACAGCCTAACTTGGAGGATCTCCTTGATCCTTTTAGAACAGCAGTCTCCCACCCACCACATGAAGCCAAATATAAGCCTGTGGTTTCAGTCACTGTGTCCGCAGAGCCTGCACAACGTGACTACTGCAGGACTTCTATTCAGTAAGGAGTGGCACTGGGATTTCTTTACCCATACACAAATAATTAGAAGAGAGTTGATGGAAACAGTAGGCAACATTTACAAATCCCTTTCATGAACATTAGAATGTGAATCCATACCAAAAACTAATCAGCTGTTGCACGATGCCCCGAGCTGAGATATTAAACAAACAAAGAACATACACAGTGCTGAGACACCAGAACTGAAAATACACCTTCCCTCTACAACTGTTTCATCTCAGTCCAAATCAAAGACTAAATGTAAGTAAAGATGAAATGATGTCATTTCATGCCATTAAGGAAAAGTGAAGCCACTTCTCTAAACGTCTGTGAGACATGGAGTACAGCAGTACAGTCATGTCCCAGTATCACCTGACAGAATATGATCAGCTACAAGTATTCACAGCTGTCAATCACATATTGACCCTCCCTGCCTGTCTGAAAACACCTGCAATTGGACAAAAACCTGTGTGTCGGAGTAGATTTTCTACAACCTGAAAACACAGAAAAATAATAGATACAGAAGTCTTGAACCCATTCAAACTACTTAAATTACAAAATACTGAAAGGTAATTATGGAATTTGTACCCACTGATGCTTAAAAGCGATCAAGTACTGAAACTTTACAGGTTCAAAGTATCTTTAGCGGCCTCCAGCGGTGAAGTTGCAGATTACAAGGAACTGAATATCCCTCTCACCCTACACACTAGGGGCTGCAAAAAATTCTAAGGGAACTTAATGGAGCCAGAGTTTGGTTTTAGTTGAGAAGATAGAGGTGGTGATGGTAATTCAACTTAAAACTGAACACCAGCTACCATTACACATAAAAACAGAAATAATAGAAGTGCAGGAAGACTGTTCTGAGCTAATGTAGAAAAATGGCAGTGCAACATGGTTGAATCAATGGAAGGTGACCCCCTCTCTCTGGAGATAGCTATAAATTTTTGCATGATTACACAGTCAAGAAAACATAATTATAACCCTCCTAAATCTTGCAATGCAGTTTTAATCCTTTGTGCTCCACTTTCAAAAAGAAAGTTTATCGAAGAAGCATCAGATCAGAGTTTCATCAAATCAGTTTGTTACAGACATGGCGAGTCTGGGATAATTTTAGTTTATACATAAAAGAAGCTGCTGTAAACATAGGCTAATCTCTTTTACACAGGATCTTAAAAACATTTTTAAATGAAAAAGAAGTGTTACAAAAGAAGGACAAAAGGCAAATCTGATGAAGTACTCAGACGAGTCCTCATACTGCTCCACTGCTTTGGAATTTGTGATTTAATTAAAGTACAAAGGAGACGGGCAACTGCGGACATTTTTACACAACAATGATGTAATGTTCATAGAAACAGTCAAGCAAACACTTAACCCCAGCTGAGTTTTTTATAACCCCACGCACGCCAAGTGTGATATCCAAACATTCACATGTGCCAGGTATAATTAATAATAACAATACCCCTGGAGGCACATTCTATAAGCACACACGGGATGACATGCAAACACAAGAGACTGTGTTTGCTTGGTTTACAAATACTCATGTGGCAAAGGACACATCATATGTGACATTTGCATTCAGCAGCTCCCTAATGCATTTTCCTGAAGGTAATCAACAGGCTCAAACAGGTTCTGACTTTGCCACAAGGACAAGCTTTCAGCATTCAAGAAAAAAGTTCAAGTTAGTTCACTAGCAGGAAAGAAGAGAAAAATTAAAAATGGAGTATCACTTGCAAACTATTCTATTTAACATCAAATTATTCATTAGTTATATTTATCAAACTCATGCATTTGTACGAAACTGCAAGGTAAGATGCAAGTTATCATTATCTTTGTTACAATTTTCTTAATTTGTAGTTTCACTAAGCTCAGAATGCTATAAATATGAATCTATCTGTAGATAATTGTCAGAAAAACTCAGTAGAATGCAATTACGGTAATAACAGAATGACAGATACTGCAAGTATCCTATAATAATGTTGTCGAAGTATAACATCACAATTAAAGCTGTATATTTAAGTTACTTAATCGATGAATACCACAAGTGAGAGTGAAAGCAGTGTAGTACATGTGAAGAACACATTCCTGTGACCCCATAAACTATTTATTTCTTAAAGTACTGGACAAAGTATTTTGTTGACAACAAATGTGTCTGGGCATATCACAGAAAACATATTTTACAGTTAACCCAAGGCAGTTTTTAAGAAAAATACTGATCTTAAAAGAGAATCTAAGATAACCTTCAGTTTATTACAAAAAGTAAAAACCACCATATGTGGAGACCTGTGGTTTTCATAGGACAGAGAGATGACAAATTTCATCTGAAAGTAACAAGTACAGTAGTCAGACAAATGGAGGAAAAAGTATAGCATTTGAAATAAAGTACTTCAGATTAAGCACAGTACTGGAATAAAGGTGGCTCTATCTCAAAGCTTTACTAAATGCCAGCCTTATAATTATTGTACTGTAACTTAAACAAGATGTCAGGTTGCTACTAAGAATATGCAAAATATTTCAGTTCCTATTTCACTAAAAAAACTGTCTTGATCTGAGCTACGGGATCTCCAAGTTTAACTGGAAATGAGAGGATTCAGATAACACAGGATGTGGATGGAAGAGGACTGCCACGTCTTAACCCCTCCCCGCCGGGTAAACTCATGTGAGGACTGCACAGTGCTCAATGGAGTCTGACTTTACCTGCACCAACCCGTCTGTAACAGCCTGCAAACTGAGTGACAGCAGGAATGATCTTTTTTGTAATTTTCCAGAAGTCAGTTTGTGTGAAATCATGCAAACAGAGAAATTAGCTAGCAAAAAGTAGCTAGCTCAACTGCGTTTTCAAATAATCTCATATTATAAAGCCGTGTTATTTAAGTAACAAGTTGTTTATCTTAGTAACTGTAACTTTCCCAGTACATGCTAGGCTCCTGTGCATGACTGTTAATGCACAATTTGTTTGGCTCCGGTGAATTAAATGCATATAAAGTGATAATATATATAGTGTAGCTGGGTAGTAGGCTGGTAGCATCCCACGCTACATTGCACTGGAATGCCGTAACATAACTTAGCATTAGCCGCGCATAGAAAAATAAACATTTTTTGCTTAATTTCCACATTTGTCAACTGGAATTACTTTTTCCGTGTCGTTATAAGATAAGCAGCATTTTTTTCTCTGTTGTCCTGTAACTTTATGCTAGCTAACTTTTAACTCAGCTAGCAATAGCTTGCTAACTTAACAGTTTCGTTTACATTAAAGGTACAATGTTAATATTACAGCTAACTGTCAGAGCTAATATATGTGGAAATGCTTCCCAAAGCTTAAAAAGTATCATTACAACCACATGGAAACTCTGCAAAAAATTTTTAAAGTCTTCTATACATTGCCGCTTATCTAATCCAGAAGTTAATATTTACCTAAAAGAGAGCATCTGGGTGCAGATAAGTATCCTCCAGCGGTTGCTCCTCGGCTCCTTTGTGGACTCCTGTCAGCTAACGGTGTTCAGATACAGATGAGGCTGGAGCTTCGTCCTATCTGTGATGTTTAAGGGTACTGTTGGCCATCTGATGCTCAGGGCTGGATTTGTTAAAGTCTGGGTCTGAATGCTACGTGCAGATTCTCACATACAAATCTGGTGCTCCTAGATTTAGGGGCAGTCGTTTGTCAGATCCAGGGGAGGTGTCTACTAGTTCTGACCCGGACTGCAACACATACTGAGGCTGGGAGAAGATCTGTGGGGTTTAATGTAGAAAATGTACGTTTAACTCTGCCACGTGTTAAAGATGGAACAGGTATTACAATGTTTTGGCTCAAGTTGGAACTTTGAGAAAGTTATGTAACTGTGTTTTTCATTGACATCAACAGTGATGAATGGATATAACAGGCTAATTTCTATTGATACTTATTCTTGTTATGTATAATTTTAAGCTTTTTAATTTGGGCAAACAAAGGCAACGTCACCGGTTTCAAATACAGACTTCCCATTTCTCCCACATTCCGGAATATTCCTTCTGGAGGGAGGGAGGGAATTCTGGCTGCATGCTGAATTCAATAGGGTGGAGCTAAGTGTGTGTGTGTGTGTGTGTGTGTGCGTGTGTGTGTGTGTATCAGCAGCAACAAATCTCAGCCATCAGGTCATCACAGTTTCTTTGCAGACTTGAGCACATGGCTGAAACTGGTATACAAGCATGATTGAAGGGTGTCAAACATATGGTCCGTGGGCCAAAACCTTCCCACAGAAGGTTCCAATCAGGCCAGGATGAATTTGTGAAAAATTACACTGAAGATATTATCAATTAAGGGTGTCGAACTCATTTTAATCCCAAATGATAATCTCCAAAATTAGAACAATATTATGCCTGTTACTAAATGTTTTATGCAGTTGTAGATCCACTGTGATCTCTAATTATTGGCACGTAATTTAATTTTACTTTTTTGCACTAAAACAAAGAGCAAGTTAACTTGGAGTTCTTATTATATATAGGCTATTATTCTATTGATTTGCTGTTATTTTATAACTTGCTTGAGATCAAATTGGGCTGTATGTGGCCCCTGAACTAAAATGAGTTTGACACCCCTGTCTTAATAAATCAAAAATAAGGTAAAGAAACCATTTTCATGTAAACCTTGATAAATACACTTTATTTTGTACATTTTCTATGATCTATTTATCAAGCAAGATGCCTTGTCAGGGTTTATGTGCCTGTGCAGAAGTCACACTTTAATTACAACTGTATGTGTGTGTCTTAATGTGTTATTGAGGCATTGCAACACACACAATCACTGGGGCGTAAGAATACTCTCAACACATGGAGAAAATACTGCTTTCCAGTCTCAAAAAGCCCTCCTTGCAGAACAGCATTCTGTTGATTCAGTCCTGTTGTATTTTACAAAAAAAAGCTTCTGTCCATCTTTTTTTGCATTCATCGGCGGATGTCATCCAGGGAGGTGAGTCTGCTTCCAAACAGCTGCTCCTCATAGGTCAGTAGCTGACGCAGGAAGTTCACATTAGGTGCTGTGCATGCCCTCCTCTCCTTCAGCCATCGCAGGGCATGAAGCAGCGACCAGTGCCGATGCTCCATAAGGAAAGCCAGTGTTAGCGCTGAGCTGCGGCTTCTGCCCATACTGCAGTGGACCAGAACACGGCCAGCTGGCTCAGTTTTCAGCACCGTGTTGATGAACCTGGACGCCAGTGGCAGTGCCTCCACCAGGTCCTGCTGGGCATCATCACTCAGACGCAGCCTCAGATAACTCAGTATATTGGGGAAAGCATCAGGGCAGTTGGTAGTGGCATTGACTACATGGGTTATATGTAGATTCTTAATGATGCGATAATCTGCAGCCTGGGCAGCAGAGCCCTGGTAGAGAGCTTCCTCCAGGATCTCTGAGGGGTATATAGTGAGGGTGTGGCGTTCAGGTTCCAACAGGACCATACGTTGAGTACAAAGAAAAGGGTAAAGGGCATAAAAGGCTGAGAAACCCCCCAGCAGGATTACAGGGTCCATTCCCAAGGCACTGAGCTGAAAAAAGCAGCGCTGAAGATCAGGGGAGTCATCCCTGGCCTTCTTACTGCCCACTGAAAAACACACACATACAGACATTAACCTAACACTTGACGTATCTCAGTAGTGTTGCATATATAATACGTCATTTGTGTATACATTGCTTACCTGGGCTGCAGCCTTCCTCTGCATACAGCAGTATTATGGAGTACTTCTGCAGCTCTATACAGCTGATAAGACAGCCCAGTTCAGGGTGGATCACTGTCACACTGGCTCTTGCTGTTACCACGTGGCTGTCGTTGTACCTAACACATACATTCACTCAAGATTTTCACACATAAATTGTATAAAGGGCCATATCCTCATATATCAGAGCTTCACTGTCCAAAATTGATTAAAATTCCATAAGTGAGTACTGACTCAATCCCACAATTCTGACATTAGTGAATACCCATGAGAGCATTAAATATGTATTGATCCACAGCGGGAAATGTACTCTTTATGAAAAATACAGTGGCTGTGTTAGGAGGTTATTTAACCCATAAAGACCCAAACATTTATCACCGGCCAAAACCATCTACTGATCTAAACTCTTTAATACCTGTTGATCCACTAATTTTATAAATACATGTAAATAATTGGTGTAAAACACAGTGACGTGTTTTCATCGTCATCAGATATGACCCTTTTGGATGTTCAGAGACTCCATAGTGAATGTGGAAACACCATCATCTTCAGCAACGTTGATTCACCAGTAAAACCCATGGAGGTTGATCGATGACAGTGGATGGAGACACTTGGTTTTTGTTCAGTTAATTATATATTTGACTGAAAAAGTCCCTTTTTCTGCAGTTTTCTCTGTTTTGATATAATAACCCTCAACATTAATCTGAGCTTTTATAAACTTCTACATGATCAGTGAATTAAATACGGGAAAATCCATGAGTCATACTGATAAAATGCTTAATACAATGGATAATATGATAATAAATGGTGATAAATCACTTAAGAAAGGTTAGATATAGAGAAAATTTCTTTTGGGAACTGACACTAAAGTAGCACTGGGTCTTTATGGGTTAAGGAAAATATGTTTAGACTTACTATGTGATTTACATAATTTATATAATGTTGGTTCACCTTAACAAAAATTCATTCTGAGAGCCTCTACACAGCATTCCTGAAGTCTCTTGTAATGGATTATTTTTGCTTGGTTTTGGATTATTAGGTGCACAATTGAGAAACACCCATGTACTTAAGTAGCACCCACCTTTCTGCACTGCGACAGTCTAATATGAGGATATAATAGGGATCATACAGGGCGGGCTGGCCTTCCTCTGCATTCAGAAGGTTGTACGCCTGCTGTGGGGTGATATAGCCTTTTTCCACATAAACTGCCTCCGGAAGAGAAGGAACACGCACTTCTTCTGGCTCATATACTGTTTGCAGGTAAAGAAAGGTACAAAGAGCTCAATGTATGTAGTGTCCTAGGCATGCATCTGTATGTGTAAAGGGCAGAAGGTGCAAAAATAACACACTTTACCTTTGGTCTGGTTAGGTATGATGGAGGAATGGTCACTATCTGGGCTATTGGCCTCTCTGTCAGAGATACTGTTCACTATCTGGAATGTATTGACAGGTTCTCTGGAGGCCACTCTACAACTGTTATTTACTCTGACACATACACAGAGACAGACAAATGCAATGTCAACACTGTAACACAGCAGCAATAAAGATCAAAACACAACACATTCATCTTCTGACACATCTGTGCACTATGGTGGCACTTAAAAAAAAATGAGGAAAAACAGTCTTTTACCTGGACAGTACTACGCCCATCTCGTTGAAGTCATCTGGCAGATGCATCAGCTGTTTCCACCAGCCCGTCATTAGAGGAACATGCTGTTCAAAGGAAACACAACTATAAAAATGGTCTAAACTATTAACCTGAAAGCCTCACAGAAAATGTTTTGAAAGAGTTGAAAATCCACCAGGCAGAATTTGTTGAGCTGTGTTTTCTACTTGGCAGTGTCTCAGCCCTGCCCTAATTTTAGCTGGTGGTCTTGGAAACCCAGTAACGGTGAAGTGCTCTAGAGGACCACATGGTAGCTGGCTGTGACAGGTGATGAAGAAGAGACCTGGACAGGAGTCACTCTGCACACAAATAAACTCCCACATGTTGAAGGTAATGCTAGAATTTTGTGAGGAAAGGGATTCATCAAATTCATCTTGAAATAAATATGAGTGGAAGTATAATAAAAGAATAAAGGGGAGAAACATGAGGCTGTGAGAAGTTTATTTGACTATTTAAGTTGTCATTAATGTCTGTCTTTAGAGTTAAATACAGCTATGTATGAAGTAAACACAATCCCCTAAAATCACAAATATATTCGCCTTAGGTTGCTTTTGTTATTTTAGCTAAAATTTATGCAAATTAATAGAATAATATCTCATTTAAATCATAACAAGCTGGCCATACATCAGAATAACTTAATACTGTCTCAGAAACATAATCTTTAATAACATTTAGATTCTTTATTGTCAGTATACATGCACCACACGCTGAAATTTAACTTCTGCTTTTAGCCCATCACTAGAAGACACTACACACTGCAGAGTATGAGCAGCAGGCTTGCCATATTAGGTGCCCAGGGAGCAAATGGGGGTTTAGTGCCATATTTCAAGGCTATATCAGCCAACAACTTTTCCTGCCAGTCCATGGAATCAAACCGGCAACCCATCGGTCACAAACCAGGTCACAAGCCAACTCTCCAACCCTCTAGGTCAGGGATGTCAAACTCATTTTGGTTCAGGGGCCACACAAAGACTAATATGATATAAAGTGGGCCGGACCAGTGAAATAATATAAACAATAGTATAAGAACTTAGTCAGCTCTAAATGTCAACTCTAAAGTTTTCTCCACGTTTTTGAGTGAAAAGAGTCAAATTCCATAATGAAAATGTTTACATCTATGAACCGTAACATGAACAAATATGAACAACCTGAAAATCATTTTTAAAAATATATGCAATTTTAACAATGTTGCACCTAGTTTATCATTTATACATCACAACTTACAGATCACAGTGGATCTCCAAATACACAAAAGATTTAATAACAGGCAGAATATTGGTAAAATTAGACATACTACTCTTAACACCTTCCAGGATGTTAATATTTGTTCAGGTGATTCACATTTTTTCTAAAAGGCTAGTCTGCAAATGTAAACATTTTTGTGTAATTTTACTTTTTTAAAACTAAAACAAAGACAAAAACTTGCAGTTTTCATTATTTATAGGTTGTTATGATAATATTTTACTGGTCTGACACACTTTAGATTAAATTGACCTAAAATGATTTTAACATCCTTGATCATTAATATCTTCTGTGTAATTTTTGCATTTCACAAATTCATCCCACGGGCCGGATTGGACACTTTGGCAGGCTGGTTTTGGTCGCATGTTTGACACCTGTGCTCTAGGCCTTGGCTTCCCAGAGAACAAGCAATCACCTCCAGCTTTGCCTCGTGTTCAAATGACCATAGAATAAACAGTGGATCCTGTTAAAATGATGAATTTCCTTTGTCCTCATCATCTTCCTCTCTGGACTCTTTATGATGCTCTGTGGTCAGTACTTGGTACTAATCATAGCCCCCACCCATATTATCCCAACCCCCCTTATCTTGACCCCACCCTGTCAGTAAACAGTGATTTATGTTCACCTGAAACAAACCTAATTCTACCCTTGTACCTTCTACATTGCCACTCACCTGATAATGTCTTTTTCATGTTAGATAATGCTGCTTACGGTAGCTCCTACTGTTGTACAGTTTCCTTTGGCACAAATATGAGATTACTTTGTTGTGTTTTATTTTTACAGGAAATCTACTGCCGTTTCATTGTCACTTGTACTACTAACACAGCAACTGGTATAAACTGAGGGTTTCTACACTTTTTCAGCAAAAGAGAAATTTAATGTCTCTTCTGAGTCCAAATGTACAAAAATTCAATACAAAGTGCCATTAATTGTATATTTTTCACTTACTGTTTCACGGTCAAAACACTTCACACATCATCATAGACGAACAGATCTGTGAAGCAAAAAAGACCCCTCTAGTATTACTTGAGTTAGAGAAAAGTACGATCAGATAAAAAAATTAATTCAGATCCTTTACCTAAATAACACTTTGAAATAATACAGTACTAATAATAATACTTCATTACTGTCAATTATTACCTTGTTTGGTAACATAATCTGCATCAAATCATATATGTATGTTTATTTATTTAAAAGGTATGTAAAATATAACTATAATGGTGAAATAAATGCAGTGAATTAAATGTCTCCATCTAAAATATAATGGAATGTAGTTTTTATAAAGCGGAAAACAATAAATATGTCAAATTTGTACTTGAGTAAAGTCTTGAGTACAACAGTCTATGGAAATTAATTTACATGTTGTAGCTTTGTTTCTTTTTTTTTTTTTTATCATTGTCTTCAAAACATTTTTATCAATCAGTTGGAAATCCAGTGAAAAAAGGTTCCACAATCCATTTTTGGTCCTGACTCCAAGTTTGAGGAAAGTAAGACTCTTTATCTGGTTTGTATGTTTAAGGATTCAGGAAAACTCATGCTCAGTATTCATATATGGGTATTTTAGAGAAGGTTTAACCTGCAAAACACTTTATTTTTGAATGGCCTTACATGTGTCCAAAAGTCAGAGTTAGAAAATTGTAATATGGTGACCAATATTAACCCATAAAGACCCGGTACTACTTTTGTGTCAGTTCCCGAATGAATTTTTCTCTCTATTTATCATTTCTTAAGAGATTTATCACCATTTAGTATAATATTATCCTCTGTATTTTGCATTTTTTTCAGTGAACATCAGGTAATTTCCTATATTTAATTTTCTGATCATGTCGATGTTCATAAAAGCTCAGATTAATATTGAGGGTTATTATATCAAAAACAGAGAAAACTGAACCAAAAATGACTTTTCAGCAAAATTTATTATTAACTGAACATAAACTCAATGTCTCCATCCACTGTCATTGCTCCAACTCATGGGTTTTACTGGTAAATCAATGTTGTAGAAGAAGATGGTGTTTCCATGCTCACTACGGAGCCGCTGAACGTCTAAATGGGTCATATCTGATGAGCATGAAAAGATGACAAACTGTATTTTACACCAATTATTTACATGAATTGAAAGGATTAGTGGATCAGAAGATATTCAACATTTTATACCAGTAGATGATTTTGGTCGTCTGTAGATATTTGGGTCTTTATGGGTTAAGACAGGGTGTGACTGGCCCCTTGTGCTCCTGAGTTTGTCTATATTTCAGTAAGTGATCACTGACGAATGTAAGTGCACATGTGCATGTCAGAGCACACCTTATTAGCTTCCATTTTCTGTGAATGCTCAGTCACCCTAATGGCAAAATGACCATAAGATCAGAGCCGGTAAACAGAGCCCTCTGCAGGTTTTAGGTGGGTTACCATAGCAGTCTGAGTACTTGGATCAATTAGAGCCCCTCACTCTGCTACTGTGTTTGTCTGGGCTCCAGAGCGCACAGACCCCCATCCTCTCAGTCAAACCAATCTGTTTACTTTACAGATTCATGCAGCCTTGTGATGATGGACTCCATGCAGCTGTGAGGGGCTGTGTGACTAAACAGACGCGGACAGTGGAAGGGGGTGGGGGGATATAATGCTGGGGGAGGGACTGTCAGGAATGTCACAAACAGGTGTTAAAGCCAGACGGAAAGTGAGCCAGGGGGTTTACTCTATTACACTGTGTATATCAATAAAGTTATGCAGACACTGCCAGTCAGAATATAAAATATATTAGACAGACAACATAGCAACAAGAAAACACAATGGCTCATGTTCCTTTCATTCACAAATGAGGCTGCTTTATCTCAGTATCAGGTATGATGTGTATACAAAGTGACATGTGTTTATCCTATTGGCAAAAAGCCAAAAGACTGCCTGTTTTTTTTTTTCACTGTGTAACAAGACAAACTTTTATTGTCACCAACTGTCCACCAAATTGGTTTTCTCGTTTGGGAAGTCAAACAAATTGAGAGCAAAGTCCATCTGGACTGGAAAGCAAATGAGGTGAATGCCCGCAGCACACAGAGTGCTGTTTCACACAATGACCTTTGGCAGAGACGTGGAGATAGAGAAGGATGGTAGTTGAAAAGGTAACTGCTAACTGATAATACTACTACTGACAGGAGTCGACGTGTTTTCGAGCTGACGGCCACGGTTCTTGAAGGCATAATGAAGGAGTCTGGAGATGAAATGTGACGTTATGCTGGTGAGTTATTGATTTTTCTAGTTTGTTGGTTGAAAGTGTAGTAGCCTGTGAATCCAGAGTGTTATTTATTGTCTGTAATGTTCTTGTACCTGCTCTAATTGTCTTTATCCAATCAATAAGCACTTACTTTTAACTTTTAATATCGAATCTAAAAAATGTTCCTCTTGCAAATCAAAGCTAAAAAAAAAAAAAAAAAAAAAGAGGCTAGTCTGCGCACTAATAGCCGTAATTCAACCATTTTGTGTTTGTTGTATAATTCCCAGCAGTAAATGTCATGTGAAATGCTCTTTTCTGCTCTGTGAATGCAGAGAATTGATCCTTGGGAAAAGGGACCAGCTCTTGCACAGAATGAAAGACTCATAGGTAAAAGGTAATCACCCTGGATTTGACCATTTTTGCTTTATTCTGTGCACCCATTAAGTATAATGTATGATAGTCTGCTTAGCTTATTTTACCTTTACATGCTACAGTTTATTTCCATTACATTACAGGGATCATGTTGTGACTGATATTCAGATGTGTTCACCTTATGATGTACAAACTGAATAAATAAATGTATGTATCAAAAATTAACTAAATGGTTAAAGGAGTATTAATAGAAACATTAATCTCCTGTTTTGGATGTACTTTCACCTGTTGAACGGTGTGATGCATGTATTTTGTCTCCTTTTGTTTACAGTGCATTCAGTCCAACAGGGTGTTGTGCCTCAGCTGTGAAGGGTCTTTCCTCTAATCATGCCCTGAAACCCCTGGTGCCCACCCTCTGTCTGGTGGTGGTGGTGATATATGGCCTTGGTGATAAACTCCGCAACTTTGTGGCTGGTATTTTCATCCCTCAGTACCATTATCCCTATGCAGTCGCCCTGTGTTTTGCCCAGGTTGGTACTGCACGGACAACTCACACTAATTCACAAAAAAAATGAAATGTTGCTTCACATTAATTATAGAGCCTGTACTTATTTTTGGATTTAACAGATGCTGCATGTAAATACTATTATTTTATATTTATCCTCTTTTTTTTCCTTTTTTTTTTTTATTGAAAAAGGTGACAAAATATCGCCAACATTACCATTCATACAGATGTTATCTATTAGAGCCCTTTTTGTATTTCCTATTTTGTACAGACAAAAGTGTAAAAAGAGAACAAAAAAAAGGAACTTGATGAACTGGGCGCTTACAGTTACTTCTCACTTAAAAACAATCATAGCATTAGAATACCTCTGGATTCTTTATGCAGAAAAACATAAAACAAAAAAATAAATACAAGGAGATTATAAAAAAGAAGACATTTTTAGAGGAGTGATACAAATTCTGGGCAGCTAGAGGATACAAACTTGATCCATTTGTCCCAAATAGGATAAAATGTATCCCTCTGGATTCTGATGGAGTAAGTCAGTTTTCCCATTTTGAATATTTGTAAGATGATCTCGTACCAGTCTTCTATTGTTGGTGGAGTTGGGTTTAACCACCTTCTTGTAATAGAATTCTTGCTGGCTGCTAAAATTTTGTATCCTCCCTCCATTCTACTACAGCAAGACTAATATAGATTTACAAAGTGATAGGTAATATGAACCTTAAACACAGATATCAAAGTCACGTGGATACCACTCCCTTATTGGTGAATCTTGGGGCAGTCCCAGAACACATGTGAATCATATTTTTCTAATGCAGTTTTTCATTAAAAGTTCTTTGCGGCTGAACTTTCGTCAATCATTGCTACAGTTCACCTGTGTTACAAGTTAACCTATTATAATGCCGTCAGCTGGCCTATTTGCTCTGGGTGAATGTGAAGGACAGGACATATGGTAGGGGAAGTGGTTGCAGCCAGGACAGGTCCAGCGCTGATAAACTGCAACAAGTATATAATAGACCTTTTGCACAGCAGACATTTAGAACAGTAAAAGCAAGCAAAGAACAGGTGTCACTGGTATTATTAACCCTCCGGTATCCCGTCCAGCAAGGCCCTTACTAAGCACCAAGTGTGCCTTTTTCACACACTTGTGGAATAATGTCAAAAAAAATTCCATACAGTTGGTTTTTAATTTTTTTTTTTACACTTTTTTCTATTTCATCAACTTGAGCCGTAAATAAAAATACCAAATACTCAATAATTGTCATATTTTTTTAACACTTTAAATGCTGTATTTGTAATGTAAACAAACCTTTTTTGTTTTTTGGATGCAAAAAACACAAAAAATATTTTCTTTTCAATATACTACATAAAAAGTGGATCACATATTATTTGATTTTTGCAGCCTGGCATATGTCAGTGATTAACTCCAACATTGGTTAATTTGCATTATTATTTTTAGCGCTAGGTCAAATATTCAAAAATACTAGCATCTGTCACCAAGTGTGCATAGAATGCACACCTATAAATCAAACTATCAAATATTATATATTGATTTATTTTTCTGCTCTAATTTGATTTTAGTTTTGTAAATCAAGGTCAGCCCTAATCACACATACCAAATAATCATTCATTTTACTTTTTTTTTTTACCCTTTAAACAATCTCTTCTCATCACGGTGTCACTACATTTTTTGATGCAAAAAACCACAAAATATGTTTGGTTTTTTTTTTCAAAACACTACAAAAAAATTGGACCACATATTATTTGATTTTTGCAGCCTGGCATATGTCAATGATTAACAGCAACATTAACAACGTTAATAAAGTAATTTAGACCCTGACCTCTCAACTGAAGCCCAGATATCAGTAAAAGCAGGATTTATGGCTTAATGGCTTTCAGGTCAAAAACAGTGTTTATAATAGAAGAAATAGTGCATTTTAGGCACACTTGGGAGACAGATGCTAGTCTTGTAATTTTCTTTTGTTTACAATGTGCAAATTTTAGTTGGTGGCCAGAATTTAAAAGATCATGCAAAAATGAACAATTTTTGAATTCTAACCTTATTTAAATTGTGAAAAATAATATGAAGTTTTTAACATGAAGTGCAAAGTGTGTCTAAAAAGCACACCCAGATACTGGAGGGTTAATGGTGGCTCTGCTCCATTTAAATGGTCTAGAAGAGAAGCAGAACAAAGATTTCCAAAGACCAGTTTCACTTCTGCATTTGCTGCTGTAACATGTCAGAATAACTCCAGTGACAAAGGTTTATAGATGTGACCCCATTAAAGAGCTGAAACAAGCATGAATAACTGAGTTTATGGAATGTCATATATATGTACAACTTTTATTGAGGATGCAAAGGTTTAAAAACACTCTTGCATGTTTTATTTGGTATTATACAAAAAATAGACATGAAACATTATGAAAAACTATAGGTACAAAGGGATCATTTTCAGTGAAGGCATGCAAGTGCTTTCACTGTAAAAGGAACCACATCTCTTTGATTTATGAGTTTAATATAGGTGACACTGAGAGCAGCTGGAAATACAATGACAGTCCACATTAGCAACTAGAAAAGCACTCAGAGAGCACAGACCTCCGCCAAGGCAGATCACCACCAAAATTTAATCATTTGCTCCTTGTGCCAGTATCAACATCTCCTGAAATTTTCATCCAAATCCGTCCATAACTTTTTGAGTTATCTTGCACATGGACAGACAGACAGACAGACAGACAGACAGACAGACAGACCAACGCCGGCAAAAACATAACCTCCTTGGCGGAGGTAATTATCCACAGAGCATTTTGCACATACTGATATGTGTGAACATTAGGAATGGGATATTCCACTTCAGATGATGATTGTCTTTTTCTGTGTTCTGTTACAAACACAATGTAAAGCACAAAAAAATCACTTTGTCTTTAACCCATAAAGACCCAGTGCTGCTTTTATGTCAGCTCCCAAATGAAACTTTTTCTATATCTAACCTTTCTTAAATGATTTATCACCATTTATTTATAATTTTATCCTCTGCATTTTGTATTTTATCAGTATAGATCATGTATTTCCTATATTTTATTCACTAATCATGTAGATGTTCATAAAAGCTCAGATTATATTTGAGGTTTATTATATCAAAAACAGAGAAAACTGCAAAAACATGACTTTTTCAGTCAAATATTATCATTAACTGAACATAAAAATAAAGAGATAAGTTCATGCCTTGTTAGCTTCTTCCAGCAGAGGGAGAAAATAATATTTGATCAATAAATTCTCAGGCTGCCGGTAATATGCAAATTAACCAGATCTGTCATTGAAGTGCTGTTAATAGAATAGAAGAATAGAATAGAACTTTATTGTCATTGTACATTTGTACAACGAAATTAAAAAGTGCAATCCTAAAAGGTACAATCCCTTGTTTCATAAATTGTAATCATATTATTATTTAGTTGCATAACGTAGTTTTAAATTATAGCTTCTTAATTATAACTAGCGTGCTGAGCTTTGGGGATCCACGGGTTCTAGATGTGGTTGTTGTTATGCTGTTGTGTATTTGTGCATGCCGTACTGCATTTGTCCAGCAGTCACCGCCAAAGCATTCTGGGTATAGCAACGTGATTGTAAGGCTATTGTATTCCAAAATTACTAATATCTCCCAAAATATTGGTCCTATCAACTTACCGTTTTTTGCTAATCTGTTCCTTTACCAAAAATACGTAAGTATGCCAAACTGCAGCAGTCAGCTCTTTCCTGAATCCCAAGACACATACACGCACACACACACACACACATGCAGAGATCACTGGGCTTTTATAATATAGATTTGCAGGTCACTGTCATTGTGGCATTAGTGAATGGATATTATCATCATGCATAGGGTATGTGATGACTGGTATAACGTGTCAAACTCATGTATTCTACACTCACAGTCAGTGAAAAACTTTGAGACCATATTTTTTGACATAATTTTTATTTTGAAACCCTAAACTGGAATTTTTTCATATGAATCATTTGTTTAGGATATTGGCATAGAGAAACAAAAATCTAAAGTTTCAAGAATAATTTCAAAACAAAAAATTTAACAAAAGAAAATGGCACCTGCCAAACAGAAAGTCACAACAGTAGCGGTTCTGGTCGGGAGTTGTCACTCTCTCTCGCCCTGGACGCAGTCTATTGTCAACAGAGCCTGTGGTGTTGTGGCGTTCAACCAGGTTTCTGATTGTGAGTTGAGAACAACCCATACATAGGCCTGGCTATATCACTGGAGCTCAAACCGACCTCCACCATACCCAGTACCCGGAGACATTGTTCACGTGATAGACGTGGCATGATGCCGTTCACTGGACTAACAATGGTGGCCTTTTTTGGGCCTTTATATAGGCCTTCAAAACCAATCCTCAAACTGTGCAGATACCCACTGAGTATTGCTCAATGTGTATTTGGTCCACCTTTGCAAAGAGACCAACCCATGTGCAATGAAAAGTGACAACATGACAACTCATCATTATCTCAACTACCTGAGCACTGAGTCATCAATAAATCCACAATGAATAATTACAACCCCCCTACAAGTAGAAATATGCGTACATTTCCACCTCAAAGTTTCTATTGACTGTCAGTATATAAGTGATGGTTGAGTGATGAACCCTTTGGTGTGATGATAAAAACCCATTTCCAGTCTATCTGACTCTTTCAGTGTATTTTCTCACTAATGATCTTCCCTTCCAGGTTGTCATCTCTCTGCTGGTCTTAAATCTCCTCCATGTCCTGGATCTGGTTCCTCTGAAGCCTTACTCCAGGCCCCTTGGTGAGAAGGTCCTGGTGCCTTCAATCAGCTGCAGCATCCAGTCAGTGCTGACCATGTGGGCCAAGGACAGCAGCTCCTGTACCGGCCTCTTCCCCCTCCTCATGCCTCTGCTGCCCCTGCTTACTGCAGCCTTGAGTTACAGCCTGAAGCTAGCACCACCACCATCTATTCATATCTCTGTTTTAGTTTCCTTCCTGAGCGGGATATGTGTTGTCATCACAGGTAATTCTGCACTTTTCAATGGTAGCTGAAGGTGAAGAAGACTGCAGAATCAACTGACACGTAGATATAAACATTATATAGCTTATATCTCTGATTTCTATTTTGATTGTACATTTTAATCTTTTATGCATGCACTCTAGAAAACTTCTGCTCAATAATTCCTATGAACCTGAATGTGTTCACACCTGTATCTGTATAATGTATATTTACTTACATTTCCTGTAGATTTCTACATATGCAAATCCTGTATTTTTTGATTTGCTTTATTAGTGTGTTCTATTTATATTATTTATTGCTTTTATCTCTTCACACTTACTTCCCTTTTTTTTTTACTGTGTTTTTTCAAGAGTGTTTTTGTATGCAACTGAGCTACTGTGGCTTGTGGATCAATAAAGTTTGTCTAAGTCTAAGTGCACAAATGATAAATAAAACTACATTTTTGTCTCTCTTTTTGCAGCTTCTCGGGGTCTGTCAGATATGGAGCCTCTGGAGTACATATATGCACCTGCGGCTTTAATCCTGCACAGTCTGTCACTGACTTGGTTGGCAAAAGTGTCTGAGGCTGAGCGCCACCACTCCCCTGACTCCAAAGCCTCCATTTTTGACATCTACTACACAGGTCTGGTTAACCAGAGCTGGGTGCTGGGCCTCCTGTGGCTGCTGCACCCACACAGTCCCTGGCAGGTGTTGAGTCGGGGCAGCTGGCACAGCCTGCTGTTCCACGGGTACCTGTTGGCCATTCTCCTGCTGGGAATGGTGCTCGACTTCCTCGTTGGTATAGTGGCTTTGTCCTTCTCACCAGTCGCTGCTGCAACTCTCCACTCAGCAAGGGAACTCGTCCAACCATTCTTCCATCTTGTGTAGTTTCCGTCAGGGGCTGTTTATTTTACTTTTGCACAGTATAGATGCATATACACAAGTTATTCCAATACTGACAGCAACCTGTAACACACTATGCATGCTAGAAGAAGCAACATTAACTATGCAAAGTTTTACAGTTGGGCTCCAAAGTTTATGTTACAATACTCTAACCAGAAATCAGTATTCATTCCTAACACTAAAACATACTATTTCCTTGTAATGCTGTTACTAATGCAACTTGTTTGAGGCCAAAAATGAAGCCATCAAGCACCAAAAACTCCTTCAACACAATCTAATGTGACCACAAACAACTGTTCTATAGTGTACGCACACTACCATCACAAACCTTTTAAAGAATAATACACGATCCGCACATTTTAATGGAAAAGGAAGTTTCTATATAATATTTACAACACATTATTTAATAATATACACATACACATTCAATTTATAGAGTATAATATGTGAGTGAATTTCAATGGAATTTTTTAAAATCTAATTTCTATTCATTTAAATTCACCAAAGAAGATGTTTGTGGTGCTAGATATAGACTTTTGGGCCCAGTCTGTATTCACTGTATAGTTTTAACAATATTTAAGAGATTTAAAACTTGAAGTAATTTGTAAAAGTTGTATTAGGATGTTTCTGAAAGGCAACAACGAAACAGGCAGTGGACTCCCTCCATTTCTATCATGTTTAACAGTGTTTAATATATTTCAGCTCCGGATTACTTTCATTTATTTTTAAACAGACGTTTGTGGATGTTTCCCTTCTATGACTCTGATCGGTTAATGCTTGTTGGATGAGTAAGGACAATGATGAGACAGACGTCAGTGGTGCTAAGAGCTGATATGTGAGTGGAGTCCACTTGAATATGTGGATATTAACAGTAGGTTATGATGCATATTGGCACGTATGTTAAATTAAGGTGGTATAATGCGATATGCTTAAAATAAACTCTGAATGTCAAATAAAGTCTGACCGTTTACTCCAGTAACACAGAGGATATGTCTGGGCAAATTCATAAATACATGACAAAAAATGTTATTTCCAAAATCTTTATTGTTTACCAACTAGGCTTAGGTGCTACCATCAGTGCAGATGTTCATCAGTGTTGTCAATACAAAGATAACGGACATAAAAACTATGGCAGGACTAAATCACAAGGTATAACAGCTCACTAACAAACTATACATGATTCCACACAAATCAAACAGAGTGGGGTGGGACAGAATGCCCATGTGCTTGGCATTTAGTCCTGCCTTAGGCTTTAAAGGATCACTGATAAATGATTTATCAAACATATTTGTATTTTAATTCTCCCTTCAAAATTACAAAACAAGTCCAGGTTTCTTTAACTGAGAAAACTAGAAAACATTTCACAAAATATTATGGCACACAAACATTATTTCATTACACGGAAATACAAATAGTCTTTCCTTTTTGGTATTTAATGTCTAATTCTTGGAAGCAGCGAATGCAATAAATTCTATTCCTTAAGTAAAAACTGACGAAGGTATTTGTTGAAAAATGTCATATCCAGCTTCACATCCGAGTGTGTCAATACAACAATCCAACACCTTTATCTGGATATAAAAGCAGGTTTGAAGCTGTAAGTCATAGTACCTTGTGGGCTTCACCACTGTTGTAGCTCCTTTCATTCATCAGAGACACCAGTAAATTGTTTCATTCATTAGATGAGCCTCAGTCGTCCATCTTACGCAGGGTCAGAGTTGGGGGGTAGGTGTATTCCCAGACTCTGCAGCAGGTTTGAAGCTGGTCCAGCGAGTCCTGCCTGTGAGCTGAGGGACTCCAGGAGGTTGGTGACCAAGTTAAGGTCCAGGTCTAGGGGCTGGATCTCCTCCTCGGTCTCTGCTGGACTTTCCTGCCTCAGGGGACTGTCGGTGGCAGAGGGATGAGAGGAGCCACCGCCAGGGCCTGCTTTGTTGGAATTCTGCAAAAATTAGAAAAAAAAAAAAGATACTCAGTGGTGGTAAGATAGGATATATTTTCATTCAAAATCTCTCAAGGTGAAAAAATAGCAAAATTCAGTCTTACCGATTGTTTAAAGCTTTGGCCTATGTGAGTGCCCATGAGCTCCTGATCCATTTGATCCATGTATTTTCGTAGATTGTCCAGAGTCTCTGCCCCCTTCATCTCGGCTGAATCAAACTCCTCATCTTTCTCTTCCTCCTCATCCTCATCATCATCAAGATCATCTGAATCGAGGTCTTCTTCCTTGCTCCCTGAAACATTTAACACAATCTGACTTAGAAACTCAATCATGTCATGAGCTCTTCTTTTCCTTCTAAATATGTCCATACCCAATAGTCTGTCTAGTGTGTTGGCCATGGAGTCTGGGTCAAAACTGAAAGGTTGACTGGAGCTGGTCCTGGAATGACAAAAAAAGAGCAGACTAGGATTTCAAGGGAACAACAGATGTGAATCCCACTGAATTAAAAAAAACAAAACAAAACATAACAATCAAAATATAAAATCAAGAGACAGCGCAATAAAGCTAGTGGTTTTTATAACTTTTTTATTTTGTGAAAAGGAGACTGCACTGTGATTCTGCCAAAATTACAAAACAAACCTAAAAATGTGTTTCACAGAACAAATTAGACATGAAGAATACCATTAAGAGAAACTATGTGAGCACTACCTTATATGCAAACTGAAATTCCAGAGTACATGTTTCATCTTGTGAGATTTGAACTCAAACATCGGTTATTGCTTCTGTTGGTTTTAGTGGCTGTGTAACGTGTTCACTCTCACCATGGCAGTTCTGCACCTTCGTGTGACGACATGGCGTTGAGGAACTTCTTCATCCCTTGACTCACTGCTACAAGACTGTAACCAGCATCCTCTTCTTGGTGCTTGTCCTCAGTCTCCTTTCTCTTCTCCTCTGCACTTTTACTGCACTCTGTATGTTTAGTAGAGCTGGTGTTCCGGCTGCCAATATCAGCTCTCCCCCCGTTCCTCTCTTGTAACATTCGCTCCAAATCCTGTGCTGAAATGTCCAGCCAACTGTCACCTGGAGACAGACACAAAGACAAACTAATTATAGGAGAAGGCTTAAAAGAGAAAAGAGCAGAGAATGGAGGATGCATACCAAGAGGACAAAAATTGATATTGGCAGGAAGTAAAGAATCTGAGTTGGCAGACACATGCAAGGAGAGTTTTATTTTCCAGCAAGGTCATAAAAACATCACTGAATACTTCATGTTGTACTAAAGTTGTGTTGTGCTAAAGTCGTACATAGACATGTTGCTCAGGACATACTGATAAAAATACAGTACATTTGAGTAAATTACTTTTTACCTAAATAATATGAATTTGCTCTTCGTACTACTTGTGGCAGGTATCTACATATTGCATATTTAAAATGTCAAATATCTTCTTTATACATTAACCGTAAACATACAAACATATTTTGTATTTATATGTATCTTTTCATGGTTTCCATCTGTTGTGAACCGTACTTTTTAATCCACTGTTATGAGAAAAGATTTAATTCTTCTGGGATCTTTCAAGGACAAAATGACAAACTTTTCACAGTCACTCTCCAAACCTTTGAGGAGTGCTGCCTTCCATACTTGCAGTTTAAGATTTGCTTGAAAATAAGTTATTATTTCACTCACTGTCCTCTTGGGGGAGCTGTGACTCTTGTTTTTTCAGCTCTTCCAAGCTCAAAGGGCTGCAGCTGTGCAGCAGCTGGAGAACCTCCTCACCCGGGGATACAGTACTAAAAAAAAAAAAACACACAGATATGCAATATTCACACATGTGCACCTGGGTGTTTTTAACCAGGTATGTTCATGAACTATTCACAGCCACTTTCACAATTAAAGCCCGCACCTTGATTCATAGGAGACATACTGTTTGAAGAAGTTTTCTGCAGTTCTCATGAGCTCTCTGTGAAGGGCTGAGCCTTCAAGTTCTCCCTGTATTAAACATCAAATTCACAACTTTCAACTTGTAAAAAAACATGTAGCACATTCAGTTTGTGGTAATGTTTGACAACACTTTGTACAGTTGGTCACACATACAAGCAAATGGCTATTACTATTTAGCTTTACCAAAAGTGGCACTAACCCGAAAGTAGCCATTTGTTTTGAGACTGTTTATGAAACCTTTCCACTGAGGGTTACAACTGATTGGAGCATCTGGCTCTGAGGATGGTAGCCTGGACTTAGAACACAGGATTTCAAAACCATGGGCCTGAGAAAACAGAAACACACAGATTAACATAGTATCAACAACAATAAATACTTGCCACCAAATAAATAAATACCACCAAAACACAGCCGGTACTGACTCACCAGTTTCATGCCCAGCTCATAAGCTTTGTACTTGGGATGAGAGCGAGGAGGCAGGGTGAAACCACTTCTTCGGTCTGGAGTGAACTGTTGCTGCTGCAGCTGAGCGTACAGGCAACGAGTGAATGTCACCTGAAAGACCAAAAAACATTCAAGATTTAAGCAGGCTGAAGCTTCTAAAGACATTTAACAACAGAACTCACTAAAAACTGTAACTGCATCAATATATAATTATATGATAGAAAACAAAAAAAGTAATATTTTGGAATAAGATAAAAAGTCTTGGTGTATCTGTACCATGGTGAGGACCCTTGTATCAGGTGGAAAAGTCTTAAAGGTCCGACATGCCTGGAGATCCACTGGGTCCCGTAGATAAAATGCTGACACAGCTGCAGCTACAAGGTTTGGCCGCTGGGTCAACACATGGGCAATGCCTGCAGGTATGAAGCAGTGGGCACGGTGCAAGCCAGTCTGAATCTTCTCTGGGTACCTGAGTTAAAAGTAGAGAAAATTGGATAAACTTTTCGATTTTCTATGTTAAGTCTGTGGATCATTGCTTCAATTATAAACCACTCTACATTATGAAGTAGATCAGGCTGATGGCCAACATTCCTGTAGACCTCCTCCTGCTATTGTTACAAAGTCATGCATTTCCAGCAAAGTAAAGATTTAGAAATCTCCTCACCCCTCTAAACGCTTCCTCAGGGCTGAGGAAATCTTAGTGCTTGCTCTACAAGCTTCTGGATGAGTGGAGAGCAGCATTAAAGCCTGTGCCACACTGGGTACCACATTCTTTGGGAAGCCCACTGAACTTGAATTGGAGGGGCAGGGCAGGATATGTAACTGTCCCCTATAGAGGAAGACCTGAAAGAAAATGAGAATGGGGAGAGAGTGCTGTGAAATATGTTCATCCAAAATCCCCAATTAAACTGAGCTGACATCTGTTGACTGTTGGGGCCAAACCACATGATTTACATTCTTTTAATACTCAAACCATTTAATTCCTTCTCTTAAGTACAGATGCACAGATACATCAGTCAAACACCGTTATCACTGGATATCAGCACTGACATACTGTGAGAGGTCGTTTCACCAACAGCAGCGGTTGATATTTATCTGTTGTGCTTTATGCAAGATTTCTTTAAAAATCTATATGAATTTCAATATGTGCCAATTCTGAGATCAGGGCTGAATGACTTAAAAAGTTAATCTATTTTCATATTCAGTAGAATGGAGATTTCCCTAGCACAAAGGGGGAAATAATTAACAACATATATTAAATAAATAGAAAATATCGACATCAGGCATCATCTTTATTAGCCCACAATGTTCCTACTGGTGAATCGCTACTCTATGGATGCCCTATGGACAGAGGCACTGTCATTAATGATCTGAATCACTAAGTAATGCATGATACAATAATATCACAGTAAGTTGTCTACATCTTCTATCATCACAAAACAGTAATTCTTTGATACTTAACACATTGCATTACAATCATGTGTGACATCATGCTGTCTGTGCAAATGACGCAAAATTTAATCAATTAATAAAATAATTTACAAAAAGGGGCATAGACTCATAGCTTAGTGTCTCATTGACACACACAAAATAGTGACTCCTGTAAGTCACAGAGAAAAAGGAACTGGTATGGAGCATCTATAACAGGGGTCACCAACCCTGGTCCTCGAGGGCTACTATCCTGCATGTTTTAGATGTATCCCTCTTCCAACACACCTGATTCAAATGATCAGCCTATCATCAAGCTCTGCAAAAGACTGATAATGACCGTCAGGTGTGCTGGAAGAGGGAAACATCTAAAACATGCCGGATAGTAGCCCTCGCGGACCAAGATTGGTGACCCCTGGTCTATAGGTTTTCATAAAAGTGCTGATATTTGTTGCAAGAGAAGGGAAATATTTTGAATCAATATTTTGACACACTCCACTGTCATCTTGGAAGACACCACATCTACCAAGTTTATCCTTTTGAGCCATCATCCACTTGTATCTAATACAGGCTTAAAACCATGATGATCTATCTCATCTCACCCTATTTTCACTGGTGTCTGGGTTTATCCATTTCGGGAGATAATCTGCTGCTTCAATCAGAATAAACTCTCCATCATTGTCCTCAATGCTGCATACAAAAGAAAAAAAATAGAAGCTGTTAACCCAAGTGATTGATACAAGCCAATGAAACTGATTCACATTCATGCACAGTCTTAAGTCTAACACACAAAACGCTCACCTGGCTGCAAGCTCTGGGAAAGCCTCTGTTATTCGTTGCAGGAGAAAAACTATAAACCACTCATCTTCCACATTGTCTAGAAATTGAGTGCTCCCCCCAATGTGAGCTGGAACATCTATCAAAGCAAACAAAAAAATCATTAGAGCCTTATAACCCCTGTAACAGTAACTCCCTAATGAGGCGACAACACTATACCTTTCTCAGGATGATACTTAAGGTTGAATGGCTGATGCTGCCAGATATACTCTGTCAGGAAGGTTGCAACCTTTGCCAGAATCTCCTCTATTAGATGAGTGAGTCGTTCCTCAGCTTGTGCAGTTGAACCAACGGGCTGAATGAGGAAGAGTCTGTACTGGACTGTATCCTCCTGAACTACTCTTCTCTGTATCCCGTCTAAAATACCATTGTTTGAGGAGAGCTGATAAACAGAGAAGAAGTCACTGTGATTAAAATACATATATATCCTAAATGACCACAGCGTATATCTTTATAACTTATTATGCAAAATGAGAGCAAATTGTTCTTAATCTGTCGTGGCTTGCTCACCCAGGTTTTTGCTAGCAGCACTTGGTTTATAAGGATATCCTTCCCTACTATACAGTTTTATCAACACATATTCACTTACCTTGCTTTCTTTAACGTGAGAAGTCATGTCAGTATGTCCTTTGTATCTGTAGAAGCGACAAAAAACGCGAAACTTTTCTTAATTATCAGTACGTTTCCATCACGCCATCGATCAATGTTTAGGTCCGACGTTTAATTCTGCTCGACTGCCCAAGTTAATAGAAAAATAGTTCCACTAAAAACGATTTATTGTATTTTATCGCAACTTTGGTGGAATAAAATACATCACTTATATAAAATAAAACTCATAAATATAACTTAAACCAAAATAATAATTATACAATTAGTTTTCAATGGGGAGCATACGCCATAAGAACGCACCTAGAACAAGCGGAAATATTTCAGAAAAGCGCTTAGCTTGTTGCAATGCATGATGGGACTTGTCGTTTAAAAGCTGTAAACGAATATGCTTTTCTGGGTAATGCGAAATACATTTCCCGAAACACTATGGGACTACAAACCTGTGTCTCCATGACAGCCGTATTATTGTTGTTGGTTATGCTAGCAAGGGAGATCTAGCGGTCGCTGGCTTCAGTTCACACTCATGTACTTTAATATATACACCATGCTGAGAGAAAACATTCAAGACACCAGTTTAGTGCGGTAAAAATGTGACATCAGGGAATATATTTTGAGGAAATTCATAATGCTACCCGTGCCTGTTTGTGTTTTTATCTTTTCGTTCCCCCTTTTCTGTAGCTAGCTTATGCCAGTCGTAGCCTCCTCCTAACATTAGCACAAAACAGGTAAACACAGCGTTAGCATCTGTAGCCGAAGAACTGGCCGGCTGTGTCCTACACCGGTGGCTGAGGTGCGGACTGTCGGAGATGTTATACCTCTGTTTTAATTGTTCAAAGAGGGTCCAGGGCGTGGAGCTTAAAATGAGAGACGGGGATTTTAACGTATAAAACAGAAACCAGGGAGGATGATTTCACGATACAACCGGAGACCTGTATCGCACAAACTTGAAATGTGAGTACCGCACATCAAAGTCCAGGCTTTGAGGACACAAAATTTGCTACTGCAGCAGATTTTTTTCATATTATGCTGTAGTATCACAAGGAAGCAAATGACAGTGTAAAGTTATTATCTTTATGGCCCAGTTTTCATACCTCCCTCTGCTTTGCTGATACTCTAGACTTCCTACACATTCTGACTTGCAAACAAGAAATATTAAATAGACCATTGTAAATCGGGAAAAATATTCTTCAGTAACATAATACCATGCTTTCATTACGTCATGTCATGCTCTTTTAACTGTGAAGCTGTCAGTAACATTAGGCAAGATAGCCATGTGTGTTTAACTTATTTCATACACTGGTGTGCAGAAGAAAAAATACAGTGAAGGTAAAGGTTTCACAAATAATTTATAATGAAGGATATTTAAAAGTCAAGTTAAGGGGTATCTTTGTCATGAGTACAGGATTTGTGTAAGCACTGTATAATAATAAAAGAGGAAGTTTTTAGTTTTGCCTTAATGTGGTCAAAGGCAGAGCCTAGCTGTTTTGATTCTAACCTTTGGGACCATTAGGCCCTCTTCAGGTATCTAAAGGGTCCTGGCACAAGCAGCACAGTACTGATGTCTCATCTGAAACATGATGACAATCCAACAGTTTTTGTCTGCTTGTTAAAATAGTGTTTTCTTTTTTGGCAGTCGTGGATTATCTCGAAGTAGCCTGGACCACCACCCTCTCCCAGAGGAAGCAGATGATAACCAAACTCCTCAGCGTTACCTCCATGACCTCCAGGAAGCTGTTTCCACTCACAACAGGTAACTGAGTACTAATCTGTTTATGGATAGATAGAGGCAGATAGATTTGAAACATGCATACAGGCAGACTTTTATTGAGATGTGACACTGAAATTAATAGACACACTTGCTTTTGTGATTGTGTTTTGTAATATTACACCTTATTGAGTGGCCAAGTGATTCTCAAGGACCTTGATATGGGAAACAAGACACCAGACACAGCTGATAAATTGATATCACATAACCTCCTTTAGATGCAGGTAAAAGAATAAATAATGAGTTAGCCTGTTAGAATATTCAATTACTTTGACATTTGGCCTTTATTTTCCACTTTGAAACCTTGCCTACGATTATGTCAGCAACCACTGCTTGAAAGATTTCTTACAAACAGCCACAAAAGAGTGGGTTGTTTGATCAGCTTGTGTATGGAAAAAGTAACAGGCAGCATATAATAAAGAAGTTAGGAAAATACTGATGTCACTTCTCAAAGCTTTACAAATTACTGCCTTGTATAGTTTTAATGTGTCCAATACAAAACATTTCTCAGCTCTATTAAGACAAATTTTAAATGGGTAGGTAGGTTATTACAATTGAGATGCTGCTGCTGCAAAGATAGCATATACATTGTTGAACTTATGGTTCTTGTGTTTTTACAATGTAGCTCAGAAACGTCTGGTGCCTCAGGCCACTCAGACTGCACCACCATCGTCACAGTAGACTTCAACCAGTCCTGGTCAGGTATCCACAGTTCCACGGGCACCGGCATCTCCACAGAGAGGAGCTCTGTTTTCTCCTGGGGCTATGATGTAAGGCAGGAAGCATCTTAATATCATCTGCCAGTCTGTCAAATTTTCATCAATTCTCTATGTCATTTGAATGGAAACAATCAAAACAAAAGCATTAGTCACAAACATGTCAAATAAGCTTTCTAGTAATGTTTAATATTATATTGTCATAGATGCCTCATTTGTCTACCTTTTCTCTTTCTTCAGAAAGTCTTATTCTTCTGGGTGTTGATTTGATATCTCACTGTCTTTCTAGTCTTTTCTGCTGTAAACTTTTTTCTGGACTGAATGATTTATTCAGTTCTGTGTCCTCAAGCTGCTCCTAAAACAGAATAAAAACTCAAGTTACGTAAACAGTCATAAGTCACCCCTCTCACTCTTCTTTTGTTAAAGTATATTCCGATATCCAGCAATCCAGCACAATCACAAACCACGTACACACACCTCTCTTGTAGAGCTAATTATCATGCATGCTGAGGCTTGCTGTGAGATAAACAAAGAACAGTGATGTACTGCCAATTCCGAATGAACAGTCTGTGACACAACAGCGTTCAGTCATAGAGCTGCTGTATGAGAGCTGGGAATAACTATCTGTCATGCATTCCTCTATCTGTCTCTGTTTTTTGTTTTTTTTGTCTCATAGGAATTTGATAAGGCAGCATCTCGGCAGGTTCAGCAAATGTTTGAGGAAATCGACAAAGAGCTTTATGAGGGGAGAGGCAGTGGGGGTGGGATACTCCCAGGGCTGCAGGATGAATGTCAGCAGTGGGCCTTACGATTTCCACATCTCCGGTATGCTGTCGCACCAACCTCATGACCTTCAAGTTCAGAGCGAAAAAATATCTTGTTTTTCTGTGACAACATACGGTATAAATGTGGCAGATTCTCAGAATTCACCGATGTGCATATACTTGTCCCCACATTGATTGATTCGATTTTTTTTTTTTCAACTTCTCCCTGGTCAGCTGATTTTTATGTGTGTGTCAATCAGGATCCTCGGGGCTCAGCTGGTGTGTCCCACCGATGATGGCTTCCAGTGGTACGCTACTTCAGGGAAGAGCAGTTCTTCCAGCAGCCCATCAACAGGCAAAGAGAGCAGCATCAAGTCCCAGGAGAAAGACAAAGGCGGCGCAGAGTACGTCTTATCTGCACTCACTCACTGGTTGACTGACTCATTCTTCATTTTGAATATACAGTATTTATGAGATCATTCACGCTGAGAAACGCAACAAGTCTTCCCTGAGTGGAACTGTAACTTTCTGAAATGGCAAAGGTCAAGTTTTTTTCCTAACACTGAACAAAATTGGTGAAAATCTGACTGAATGTTCAAATAAAAATGGTTGAAAAATTATAACAAAATACAATGTTTCAAGGCACAGCAGACTTATTCTATCAAACCTGCACAGTCAAATAATGCCAGCATCTTATGTATGTAAACATAGCCTAGAAAGAAACACCAGGGTGGAGTAAAGGAACACCAGGATACTGCAGCAGCTCTTTGGCATCCAGACAAATTAAGGTCAATGATCTCTTGTAAATAATTATCCACAGGCTTGTACTGAGCTCTTCTGTTTGGAAAAACAAGAAGAGCACATTTAGAAATGTAACAAACAAACAAACAGTCTAAGGTAATTTTGTGCAAATGGTTTAATTACTACAACCTAAATGGAGTTAGTGCATTTAATAGAACGCAGAATTAAACTGTTAAAGGATGGATTACATTTAAAAGTATAACAAACAAAACATTGTCATTAAAAAGATCATATTTTTCATTTAACATTGTACTGGTAAAAATATCCAATTCAGATAGCTTTGTTTGGATTTACTTTTAACTATGACTTTAATTAGTACAGGTCAAAAACTGAAAAAGGACATGGTTGAAACTGTTGTGGCCTGTTATGCTGATTTATTCATCAGAAAATTTGCTGAATTTTTATTATAAGTAGTTGAATGTCCATATGAGTGCAACCAGGGTGTCAATTATGCAGGAGCCATGGCTCTGTGGGCTTGTGACCTAGAATCTGTGACTTGTTGATAAAGTTTGTCAAGAGGTGAGTAGATGGGTGAACACTGTGACCAGTTATACTTAAAACAGATTTGACTTTATGCAGTGGTATTTACTTATGCTAGGATTTTCACTCTTTTCACTTTTTGAGTAGGAATTGCCAGTATCATATTAATAGAAAACACAGTATGTGAGAGCTTGTGAAACATGTGAGTACAGTTGCACTCAGTGGATGTTTTCATTTTGGGTGAAGGCTGAACGTGCAGGGCAGACGAGCGGTTCTGTCGAAGCCCTCCGCCTCTGAGTTGGAAGGACTTCAAGGCATTTCCTCTGGTTCCGGCAACTACGACCGACAGAAAGTGATAGAAGTGGAGGGTCTGATGGAGGAGTACCTGGCTTTTGATAGCAGGGACTTGTGAGTAAAATAACTATATCATTGTCATTTTGCACTAGATTGGCCTCAGCTCCTATATAAATGTGGTCTATTTATCTAAGTTAATATGATTTACTACAGCAGTGTCAAACTCACTTCAGTTCACATCCCCCCAATATGATCTGAAGTGGGCCAGACCAGTGAAATTATAACATAATAATATATAAATAATGGCAACTCCAAACTTGTCTCTATATTTTAGAGTGAAAAAAGTAAAATTACACAATGACAATGTTTACATTTACAAACTACTCTTTAAAAAAGTGTGAATAAAATGAACAACCATAAAGTCCTGAGTTCAATTCCAACCAGGGATCTTTGTATGTAGAGTTTGCATGTTCTCCCCATGTTTGCGTGGGTTCTCTCTGGGTACTCTGGCTTCCTCCTACCATCAAAAGACATGCACTGATAGATTAATTGGTCAACCTAAAATTGCCCATAGGTGTGGATGTGAGAGTGATTGGTTGTTTGTCTCTGTATGTCTGCCCTGTGATGAAAGGGGGCGGGAGATTATAAATTAAACTTCATCCCGCTCCTTTTCGAATGTTTTCCTTTCTTTTTTTATATAAATCTTTTTGCTGTTTGGTTTTAATGTTGTATTCAAAATAAATAAATGAACAAAGCAAAACAACTGGTGACTCATCCAGGGTGTACCCCGCCTTTTGCCCATAGGTAGCTGGGATAGGCTCCAGCACCCCCCATGACCCTAGTGAGGGTAAAGTAGGTTCAGAAGATGAATAAATGAATGAACAACCATGTAAAAAACACATTTATTAAGAAAAATAAGTGCAACTTTAACAATATTATGCCTCGGGTTCTCATTTACATGTGTACATTACAACTTACAGATCACAGTGGATCTACAAATACATAAAACATTTAGTAACAGGCCGAATATTGTTAAAATGACACTTAATTCTCTAAGACATTTCAGGTTGTTCATATTTGCTCAGGGTATTCACATTTTTTATGAAAGGATAGTTTGTAAATGTAAACCTTTTCATGCAATTTTACTTTTTTTTTTTACACTAAAACAAAGAGTTGTCATTATTTATAGGTTATTATGGTTGTATTTTACTGGTCTGATCCACTTGAGATCGAATTGGGCTGAATGTGGAACCTGAACTAAAATGACTGTTAATGTTTTCAGTGTAATTTTTGCATTTCACAAATTCATCCCATGGGCTGGATTGGACTTTTTAAGCAGGCCGATTTTGGCCCGCGGGCCTTATGTTCGACACCTGTGATTTAGTATATATGTCTCTGCAGGGATGATGACCTGGATCTGGATTGTTCCGAGTCAGGTCGGTGGTATCGGAGCTTGCCGCCTGTGTCCCCGTACCGCTGCCGTCGCCAGGCTGTTCTCGACCTGCTGTTCGATGATGTGTGGCGGCAGCTGGTTGGCTGGATGAAAGAGCTGGTCCAACGACACTGGGAAGGCTATGCCACAAGTAAGGCTGCAGTTTGGTCCTGTGAGCGTTTAAATCATATTTGTATTATATGATGTCCATCCTTATGCACAGACTGGATGTTACATGTGTTCAGCAGATGATGAAAAACTCTGTGGGAACTTGAGCCCTGTGCAGCAGGACTCCAACAATCCATTCATGCTGCTCTCCTCGCTGCCCACAATGCTGCCCAAACTGGGCCAAAGCAGGGTTCCCCCGCTTGCAGCTGGACTGCAGCTCCAGGTCAGTGGTCCGAGGGGCTGAGGGGCATCACTGCGTACTTAAGGCAACTAGGGTAGATTTGTAGACTCATTCTCTTTCTTAAAGTTGCACTTTGGGAGATTTGTGTTTGTTTGTGTTCACATTTGAGATTCATGTAGGAGTGTGAGGAGCTGGTCATTTGTTCATATTAGTTTACTCTATTCCTGACGCAGAAACAGTCTTGGTTACCTACTTCCATGATAACAGCCACAATACACTGATTTAGTCAAAACAAAACACACCATGTCCATCTTTGCATCCACACCCATAGTTAGTTTGGAGGTCTGACCCATTTTCAAGCAATTATCCATTATTCATTTACTTATTTATTTATTACTCAAACACACTTTTTTTTTTTTTTATCTTTCTAGGTTTCTAGTTATTCTTACCTGTGACATTTTAAAGCATTTCTCTTAAAATGTACATGTGTGTATGTACAATTGTTTGTGAAGGTTGTGTGTTTGTGGGTGTACTTATGTTTTTTCTTAACAGATAAATTAAGTTCTCTGAATGTGAAGCGAATTAAATTTTTAATTTATATGTAGAAGTCAGTGCTTTCCTTTGAGTTTATTTTGTTATCAGCTAAAACCCTCAAAATGATCTTACATTTTTTTTTGTCTGATCATTATTGTTCTGGCTTAAGCAAACGTCAACAGATATCCAGCTCTTAGTATAACAGCCTCGCACTTAAACTTAACATAGGCACAAACACACACAAATATTACCTACACAGAGAAGCTTTATTATGTTAGTAGAACAAGGTGGAGCCAACACTGACCAACACATCTGCTCATGTTAGCTGAGGTTATATCAGGGTTTCCGCAGGTCCTTAAAAAGTCTTAAAACTAAAAAATCCAATCGTGAATTTTAGACCTTAAAAGTCTCATAAATAGGAATGCGACGGGCCTTAAAAACTGGTTGGTTTGTGCAGTTTGCATTATTAGTTTTTACATGCTGTAACAAAACCAACATGAGACCAATATGCATCGATGCAAACTGTGCAACCTGGTCAGAATTCATCCCATCACACCCAGCAGTCTCATCAGAAACACAATTACTACAAGTACAAAGTTACAATTGTCAACTCTTTGTGTTACTTCTATCATATTAAGATTACTTTCAGGTTCAGTGAGACCTGTCACGAGAGGAGCACACACCAGTTTGTCCAAAAAGGAACCCAAGGCATTATTTACATTTATTATGTTGCATGAGAAGTCATAGTACATTTTATATGATAGAGGAGTTGTTTTTTTTTTACCAGTAGAGATGTGACATTTGTCCTAAATTGGATTCATAAAGCCTAAGCCTGGAGAAACCCTGTTATATGCTCCAGATGTGTGTATTAAAAGAAAAACTAGTGCATGTGACAGTATGTTCCCACTATCTGCCCTGACTTTGAAAACTGTACAGTCACACGTCTCTGTCCTGTAATCCATACTTAATGTCACCTGTTTTTCACTCCTGCTTGTTGCTCTTTCACTCTTTCAATGCTGCCAATTCATTAACTTATATTACTGTTTTCTTTCCTCCCTCTTTTTCCTCTTCCCTTCCCCTTACCGTTATGTTTTGTCTATCACGGTTTTCTTTGGTCTACCTTATATTTGATTTCCATTTTTCATTCCTATTTCTTTTGATTATGTTGTTTTTCTTTATTTCTTACCCTTTTATGTCTCTTTCCTTTTCCAATATCCACTCTGTTCCTTTGGTCGTACTTTTTTTTCCCCTCAAAGAACTCAAAGTCAAGGGGCTCAAAGCACAAGTCCAGACGGAAATCCAAAAAGCAGAAAAGGCCTTCCGCTGTATGTAACTCCCTCACTTAGAGCCAAAATGGTGGTGTGTTTGTGCGCACTGTCCATAGAGGCTCATTTTATTTTTTATCTTTAGAATACATGTGCTTGTGCCTGTTGATTAACATGAACGCATCACACTGTTACGGTTTTATTAACTGCAACTTTTCAACATCAGATACTCTGACTTTTAGAGATTACTTTTTTCTCACAGAATATAGGAATGCTTTTTTTTTTTTTGCTTTTATTGTCTTTTATGTAATACGGTTATTTGTGTGGTAGGTGGCACATACAGGGCATATACAGGGCCCTCCTGACATCACTGCATGATGATTAGCTGTTTATTTGACTGTATCACATGACAATAACTAACCAACAGGCTGTTCCCTAAAATGAGTCGATCTAAATTGCCTTTCACCTCTTTTCTCCCATTGCTTTCTCCCCTCCTCATTCAGACAGCAAGAGTCCCTGTGGGAGCAGCAGCGACTCAGCACAACCTGAATGACCTCATCGTGATCCACAGCATCCCTTTACAGCAGAGGAATCTGGGGGTGCTGGACAGAGCTCAGTATGGACATTGCACATTGCCTCATTCGTGCCATGTTTTTGTCCACGGTTTGCCCACCTTGTCTGGCAGTGTTCTCATCCAGACTGCAGCAGGTGGACATGCAGCAGCACTGATTGTATTCTGCTCTTCTTTCTACACAGGGAGCCAGAAGAAAGGGTGTACCACAGACCTGGCTCCAGTGTCGTTCCATCCAACAAACCTCGCCCTCGCCGAACCCTGGAGCAGAGCACTTCTTCATTAACCCGCCCAGCCCAGTCAGCCCGACGCAGAAACCCACCTCCCCGAACTCTCCTACCACTGGTTCCCAGTCTGAGTCAGTCTAGCACCGCGGGATCCATGGATGAGGTCATTCGTGGGACACGTCTGTGAGTGTAACGACCCCACTGCATCTTCCATTTCGCCTTTTCTCCTTCATTCTCCCCCACACTCACTGAAGTCAAGCAGAGCCGCTGTGAGATTACTTTCAAAGCCTTTCAACTCGTGCCTCATGGCTCCGTGCATTAGAATAATGTGGGTGGTGATAGAAGTTTCATGTGTGCAACCCACTTAACAGATGAACTTGTCATGAACCATGAGTCAAAGAGTAAAGGAGTTAATGTGCTGTTGTTTCCCTTCATATGAAACATGAATTTTTCTGCAAAATTCAGGTACACTCTTGATATCTAAATTGACTCTTAAAGCACATGTGCTGCATGTAAAGAGCGGCAATATTTTATCAGCAGAATCTGTCAGAAGTTGAAGTCTTACTTTAATAGCTCTCCTGAAATGATTTGTCTATGAAAACATTATCTACACAATACATCTGCTCTTATTTATACAAGGTATGAAGTCCAAGACTTAGACTTTCTTTGTTACACCTAAGCTGTGAATTTTCACACAACTCCCTCAGTCATCTGTCCACACAAATACTGTATGTAGCTGCCAGAGATGCCACACTGAACAATAGATCTGCTGTATATTTTATGTCTTTGCTGAAGTGTTTTTTGTCTTCTTCCACAGACCCACAGCCAGTGACCGCCTGACCTCTCCACTGTTGCCTCTGAGTAGAAACACACTTCTTCCCCCCATCAGTGCTGGAGAATCAGAGCTGACCCCCACAGCGCAGCCCAAACCTGCACAGGTACGACAATACTGAAGCTGCACCTGCCTTGATGCAAAAAAAAAAAAGGGATAAGATAAAAGAGGGATAAACAGGAAGGTGAATAGACAAAGGAAAGGAAAAAAGGATGAGATGACTTAAGTACTACAGGTCATTTTACAAAAATGACCTCACTCTGTACGAGTCTACACCTCAGTCTGATGACTCATGGACTGATCATTGCCCGTTCATTAATTCTGTTTTTTCTGTTTGGTTTTCTTTCTTTTTATTGAGCTGATGAAGAGAATGAATTTCCTCCCTGGGAATCAATAAAGTTTATCTGTTCAGTTTACAAAATTTTAATCCGTCCAACAGATCACATAAAAAATACATGTGTTTATGTCTTTTATTTGATTAGCGTCAGAAAGGCCCGTCCAGCCGAGCTCACAGTGCTATAAATGATGAAGTTGGCAGCTCAATACCCAGAGATCGTCATCATCTACTGGATGGCTTCTCTCGGCCCAACACCACTCATACGTACAGGGTAAGATTCTCTTTATCATCCCAGCATCATGAATGTTCACACAGCATAATGGCACGTGATAATTTGGTTTGTGGAGGAGCAAACATGTTAATTCATGTGGTAATGTGGCAGAATCAGGCTTTAGCTTTAATAGAAAGACCCGAAAGTGAAAGTGATTACTTGGCTCAGTATGTTTCACTGATGTTAATGTTTTGGGGTTTTTTTGTTGGGTTTTTTTTTTTCAGTCAGACACTCCATATCGTCGATCTTTCACAGTATTGGACAATATTGGGCAGGGGCGGCCGGGCAGGGCCTCTGTGGGCACAGGTCAGAACTGTTATAAAGCATTAAATAAACACCAATGTTGATAAAAATCCCCCACTTGTGTGTTTGTTTACACTCGTACTGTAAATACTGTCAGTGGGTTTTACAGTGTACCAGCTAATCAGTTATGCATGCATTTATGCGATGATTTCAGCAGACTCTCTTGGTATTGGCGTGACCGGCATCAGTCTTGGCATCAGCAGCTCCTCTTTTTTGGACTCGTTTTCCCACCACCCCTTGGGCCACTTGCCTATTAAAGATGAAGAGGAGCCAGACCCACAAGCCCCCGTCCCAGGTCAGTAGATTAAAGAGGCTGATGAAACTCTCTAAATAAACTATGAAGGCAGCAAGGGGCTTAGGTAATTTAAGTATGCACAAATCTGCATATTTGGCAAACATAATTAGTCTGAAGTTTAGGCGTCTATTAACATTTCTCCTTTTTTCTTTTTTTTGCATCTTTCTTCCTGTAGCTCCACTGGTGCCTGTGTCCGTCCCACCTCGGTCTTACACTCGTGGAGGCATCTCATCCAGGGCTGGCAGACCTGGTTTGTAACTTTGAAACCACCTCCACAACTTACAGCCATTCGTCTTTACACCATATACTGTAGTGCTATTATATCAGTGCAGCATCTGTGCCCACAAGTTTGTTTTTTTTACATAAGTAGCAGAATTTTTTCATATTATGCTGTTATGGTGAATTTCTTTACAAAGTTTTTGGTAGAGGCTTATTTTTGTACCTCTACAACAGCTAAAGTGGCTGCCAAACAACATCCATCTCTACGTACAGTATGAGTGGACATTTGTACCATGTATGTATGAAGTGAATGTGCATATAACTATTTACATGTGAAGGTACTGTATATTGACATCTTTAGTTTGTTGTACAGCTTAATGACTATGCAGGGAATGACACATCCACCCACACAGGGATAGAAGATTTAAGGCACTTTTTTTTTTTACTCTGATACTATATCAGAGTTTGGTACTGTAACTTTTATAAGCAGACAATTTTCAGTGGCTCAATGTAAAATAAAAACCCAGAGCCTCTGATTGCAAACAGGAACTAGAACATGTTGAGATGCCACATCGCTGGAACCCTTTCCTGTTGCCTTTTCTTACCATGTATTTTTATTTTTCACTATTAGGGCTCAGTTCAAACCATATCAATTAGAATGTTGTGGAAATGGCAGAAATCTTTTCATCTCAAAACTCACTTAGAAGAATCACGTCAGAGGTTCATGGGAGCTGATGGTATTGTTGTGTAAATAACCAGAGGAAGCAGTGTGTTTTGAACCGTGCAAAGTATTTGATGTACATTTTTCACCGTTTCCTGTGCAAAGCCAAAGTGGGGTGCTTTGACAGGTAACATCAGGGCAGCAGCAAAAAAAAGGGTAAAAATAAACAAAAATCAGTTTTCTGTTCATTTAAGGTTAAAATAAAATGTTGGGCAGCCATGCTTCAAATGTGACAAAGCTTGAAACTCAACATTGTCCTTCAATGTATTTTCTTTGATTCAATTTTATACAAAAATAAAGAGCTCTGTGCAAATGTTGGATGGATTTATTCATGTTATTTGAAGAATAATGACAATATCACACATAAAACAAGATGCAATAACATTTGGACACATGGGACATAAAAATATTACATATTCATACACTGATGCTAGACAAACCTCAAGAAAAAAGGGTATCATGCACTTTTTATATTCTCAACCAGGAGACGAATGCCTGTGCTCTTGTAAAATCAGTCTTTTTTACTTTTTCCCTCTCTTGGCTTTTCCGCCACTTTTTTTGGAGTATTTTGCTTCCAAGTCAGAAAGAAAACTGTTGAAGTTCTGCTCTCTGGACTTCTGTCTTTGCTGGAAAACAATGCAAATAATTATTTAAAATGTATCCATGTTTGTTGGTCATCAGAAACAAATATACAGGGTGACACAAAAAAATGGGAACTTTTTAACAATCCAATAAAACCAAGAGTGATGGAAGAAAAATATTTTATTCATAGTAATTGAAACCTTAAAACATGCCATTTAAGAAACAATGATGGAATTTTCATTTTTTAAAAATTACTTCCTGTAGATGGCGTCCTCCTGTACGAATGCATTCTTGAAATCTGCTGTTGAGATTCCTCATTGACCGCAGATCCAGTCTCTTCAAAGTTATTAATCCAACATTTTATCGCGTGTTTTGATGGAACAGCACCATGACGTCCTAAGTTGTAAAAACGTCAGAACTCCCTCTGCGCAGCTGTCAAACTTTCACCGTTTTTATAAAACATTTTTATAGCTAACGCACGCTGTTGCCCGTTCCACTGATCCATGGTTACTAAAATGGGGGTGTGTTTACTTGCTCAAGGTCACTGTCTCGCAGTGCTGGCACTTGCTCATGTCTACCAATACGCACTTCAAAAATTCCCGTTTTTTTGGGTCACCCTGTATATACGATGATGAATATGCAAATTACCTTGAGCATCATTGCAAGACTTTCATCCTCATCTCCCAGCCCCATCTCTTTTTGTAATTCTTCAGCTTCTTGCCTTTCTCTGTCAGCCTGGAGAATCAACCAAATAAGATATATGTTCAATACATACTATTATATATCTATAACATAACAGACAAATTTAGGCATCAATCAGTTAAAAAAAAAAAAAAATTAAATCAACTGCAAGAATTTTCTAGCCCATTTCTCACCCTCTTCCTACGAGCTCTTTTCTTCTTTTCCGTCTCCCGAGTGAAGGCAGGGAATGCAGTGACTTCTCCTTTCTGGATGGCGTCCTGGATGATGTTGCAGAGCCTGGGCTCATCCTCCTGCGAGCTGCACAGGGCTGACTCTGTGATGGCGTCCATATCGCCCTGGTGCTGAACATATAGCTGAATAACATCCTGCCGCTCCTCATCAGAGCCTTTGTACTTGCTCTCAAATTCAATGATGTCCTGCACTGTGATCTAAGATGTAACAGACAGAACAAGATGTTAGGACAACACATGCATTTATGGTTTTGTTTTGTTTTTTTAAACCTTTATTTGGAATTACAGAAAACTGACAAGAGACTGGATACGGATCATGGAATTTCTGGAAAACCACTGGGTAAAGCAACATGTCAAATAGAAACAAGTTCAAAACTCATCAAAGACAAAATAATGACCTCAGTAATGAGTCATGTTAGTCAACAGAAAACCCCAGATGCACTCCAATACCTTAGGGAACAGCAGCCTCCAGTAGTCTTCCCAGCAGCGATCTTGACTCAAGGCGTCACACTCCTCGTCCACGATTCCCTGCTCATCGTAAACAGCCCTCTGCTCCTTATCGCTCAGCACTGCATACAGCTTCCCCAACACCTAGGGGTAAAACACATGTTTATATCTGATGGCAATTCTAATATCAAAAGTGCCCAGTGTTTAAAACAAATAATTGCCTGTTTAAATGTAAATTATAACTGGTCTCTTGTAACTAAAAATATTTGGGTTCTGGATGATTAGAACATCTGGAGTCATTGATAAGAATTATCTTCAGTCAACATAATGCTATTCATCTGGCTCAATCTCTCTAGTTGGTTTTTATTTTCCAAATTAATATGTCATGCAAATAAAAATGGGCAAATCTGTTCAATTCAAAATTAATCTTCAGAGCCCTTTTTCCACAAAAGTAATAGTGCAGTAACTAGATGCATAATGAACGTGTGGTGAGCCATTTAGACATATTTTGTCTTCATTTATCTGTTTGTTTCAGAAAATAGATTATTATATGATTATTACCTCCTGCTATTTTGCTGTTATTATTGGCCCTATTATCTTATTTCTATTGCTCGTATGGTTATTTAATATTCTTTTCAGTATTGTTCATGCCATTAATGCCAGTAAAACCCACTGAATTGACTGACAACTGTAAAATACTATATATTGTATTCTTAAATTTGGCTGATCAGTTTTCTCCATAGAAAACACACAATTCCAGGTGACATCGAATTCATTATTTATGTTTGATAGTGTTATGTGCCATGTTAGATACATTACTATACTTCGTTTTGTGATAACTAGTGTATGTATAGATCTACAGAGTTTGGGAACTCCTGTTTTTCTGAATGGAAACTAGATCGACTAAATTTTGTCTTTTAGCTAAGCTTAAAATTCAGCTCAATTTTAGGACAAAAACATGTAGTAAGTAATATGTAAGCCTGCTGTTCGCTTTTATAAACATCAGCTAGTGGGAAAACTAGTTCACTAGTAACTTCAATGCACCCCTAAAAACGTCACAATTGTATGATCCAGACCTCGTACTAAGGTCATAATGTGGGCTAGATGTGGTAGCATTAGCTTGTAGCCCATTTGTGCTTTTGACGTAGGTACCTGGAATTTCTCCGTGGCCTGTGGGTCTTCAGGAGCTCTGTCTGGATGCACTTTGAGCGATACTTTGTAGTAGCTTCGCCGTACGTCGGCCTCCGTCGCCTCCTTACCGATGCCCAGAACCTCGTACAGGTTGGAGGTCTTGAACAGCTCCTGACACCGCTCGAGTAAACCCATCCTGGCTCAGAGCTTTTTAAGCGTTTAGCTGACTTCTGTCTGGAAGACTACTTGTTTTAATGCGTCCGCGTGAGTAAAAGAAGCTGCCTCTTATGACGAGAGGTTCAGAAGTTGTATGAAGCAGTGTTGTCAGCTTTCGCCTAGCTTAATTTGGCGCGCTGGCCTGTCGCACACTTCCGTACGTGATTACGTAGCACTCAACGCGCTCTATAATTGGTTCCCATGATCTCTTACGTCGTGCGTACTGTCCCATCGTATGACGGACTACTACAGTGCATTGTTACTATTTGTCCCACGTCCCATAGAATGTCCCACATTTTCATTTTGAAGGATTAAAGTCAGGTTACATCCAAACGTATGGCAGATTTTTAGAAAATCACTGACAGAAAATGTAACATTGAGCACGGATTAACCCACTGTTGTTATAAGAATATTAGGAGTAGTGGAATAGAGGTTCATTATAAAATCTAACAGGTTTTAGATATTAGATTCTCTGTCTGTGTGATGTAGTCCTATAAAAAACAACAACAACAACAACAACAACAACAACAACAACTCAACAATCATGAAAGATTAATTTAAACCAAAATGCCTTTTCTATTTAGGTTGTCTTCAGTCTAAGGTTTCTAATTTAACGTTTATATTTTTTCAGTATTTAGAGCAGTCTGAGTTCTTATTAACTTGTTTGTTCTTTTTATTTTGAGGAACAGGATAAAAAAGGAAAAAAAAAAAGAAAAATTATGATAATGATCTTTGGAGTCAAAATGTCGGCTACTTGTGATTTTGATCAGCATATTCTCAGTAACAGTTTCTTGATCAAAATATAAATGTACACATCCAGGACTATCTCTATTTCTATTTGTATTTTATTTTTATTTATTTGTTTTTTTAAATAAATACGTAAAGTTTGATTTTAGACTAAATCCTGACACCTCAGAAAGGGGAGATAAAAGTTTTGTGTTTTTTTTTTTTTTTTTTTTTTTTTTTAGGTTTTAATAATTGCCTTGATTGGAAATAGCATGATACAACAGTTTTTACATTTACATTTCTTTCTGGAATGTTCTTTGCAGTGGACAGCATATTTTATTCTTTTTTTTTTGTTTGTTTGTTTTTTGTTCTTTTTTTTTTTTTTTTTTTTTTTTTTTTTAAAGTAAAGCGGCAAAACCCTTGTCCCCTAGGACAAAAATGCATTGTTGGGTCTCAGGAGGATAAATCAAAAAATAAGTCTGCCTCTCAGCTTTGGTATCCCACACAAACATAAGCTACTCTTTCTCCCACATTTGTCTTGTCTGAATCCTTACTGCACATATCCAAATACTTATTGAACCCACTATCGCTGGAAAATATGAACATTGATAAAGTAATGAATAATTCACCTGATTTTTAACTTTAATTTTAATATATTTTCCTTTTATTAACCTTATTTTACATTGAAACAGTGTAGTTTTTAATTTATATGAAGATCTTTGCAAATTTGGTTTTGACACTTTTACAAATAAAGTTTATTGTAATTCTAATTTATTAAATTAAATTGCTGCCTTTTGCTCAATGTGATTCAAATGCCCACAGTAAACAAAGTGAAGTGATTCCATAGTAAGAGTCGTAAACACATGCATCACTCTCACAATTTACAGATACCCTATTATTTATTGGTGCATTTTGAAGCAGCACAAGAATACATCAAAGACAATGAGGCAAGTCACTAAGTATTTTTCACTGCTTCATGCAAAAGCAGAACACAAAGATACACACTGACTTTGAACTAAGCATCTGTAGATTGCACCCATCTGTGTTTATAAGCCTGTGCAATATGCAGCACAAGAGATACACTGCACACCCCCCCATCTCAGATGTTATCCAATTATTGCCCCATCTGTTTCTGTTGCATATTTGGCACAGTCTCTGTTGTTTTTTATATTTACTTTCTGTCATCAAAAACCTCCACTGTCCTTTGTACTCAAACACAAAATAAGCACTTGGACAACTGGCACATCATTATCATGATCAACAATGAAAAACTAAATGACAAAAGCACAAGAGCTGTATTGTAAATGTTATGAACTTTTTGCTGGTGTGCAGATCCCTCTCATATGCTTTCCATCCACATCCTTCTCACTTGGATGGATTGTGCTCCTCATTGCTCCTGAAGAGGGAATACTTCCTTGTTCTGGTAACAGTCTCTTCACAACAGTACAACAGTCAAATGGCTTCGTTCTCATGGTCAGTCTTTACAGCATGTCCATGTGGTCAATGCATTTTCCCCTAAACTAGGACAGTCTGAAATTCTCCTGTAGGGGGCGGCAGCTCAGCAGTCCTTTCTGGTCTTCACCATCTTGCTTTTATACTTGATCGGGATCCCCCAGCGTCTCATTAGATAGACATCAAACACATAGGCCATCCCTGGCTCCAGGCCCCCGATCACAGCAGTGGTGACGGCCCGTCGGGGGTTGAGCTCCTGGAAATACTTGCAGAGAACCCTCTCTGTGTCAGAGCGGGACTCTGGCCCCAGACAGGGTGCAGTCAGAGCTAATGCCCCGCCAGCCTCCGCTTCGTAACTTCCCAACTTTCGTCGATACACACAGTATAGACTCCTTTCCTCGGTGCCCATCCAGGCTATGGTGACACTGTTGCACGTACGCAACCTGTTGAAGGACTTTATCTGCAGTGTGGATGGCAGAGATGGGACCCCCCTGCGGTGGTAAGCAGAGGAGGTCTGCATTTTGACTGAAGCCATTAGACCTCCTGGTAGACTTGGCTCTGGAACACTGGTCGTTCCTTCTCTCTCCAGGTGAATGAGATAAGAGGGGCTTCCCTGGAGCCAAATGTGCACTAAATCTGCTCCCACAGGCTGAGATGTCCACACCTGACCTTTACTAGACACAGTGACCCTGACCTTTTCACCTCCATCACAGCTCTGTAAAGTAAGCAGGCCGCTCTGCTGCCAGCCCCGCGGACGGAAGCTGAAAAACTGCTCTGAGTTGGAGCCTTTGTCACGGAAATTCACCCATCTCAGCTCCCCTTCTCTGAGAGTGGTGATCGCCGGTCGAGCCTCCTCATGTGTCCGCGCAAACGTCCCCTTGTAGGCCGCGCTGGTCCTGTTCAGCTTGTCGATCACAAAGACGTCAAAGTAATACTGGGTGTCTGGCAAGAGCTCAGAGACGGTGCAAACGCTCTCTGTGCCTTTACACACACACTGGAGCTCGGCATATTCATCAGCCAGTGAAGAAGTCTGTGGCTCTGGATAGGCGTCCCACTGCTGCCACCACCACTCTTTTAATATCGGCCACGCCGTCACTCTCCTCCTTTGTTCCTTCCTGTCCTCTATCTCATCCATCTTTCTCCTTATGTTCTCTTGGGCGGCACAAACACTGGGGTAGTTGTTCCTGGAGTTGACAAGAACACAGTAATCATAACTCTTCTGTGTGTGTGGAAGGCTGGTGAGGGAAACGCTGGGCGCCCAGCTGAGGGTGACGCTGGTCATTCCTACTCCGAGGGTGTGAACTCGGGGGTCTGCTGGGAGCTGTGGGAATACTCCTGAGGGTCCCAGGCCTTCGTGGAGGTACACTGTAGCTATGGTGTCCTGCTGTTTGGAGCGCAGCCTCAGGATGTAAATGGAGGCATGGGGGTAGGTGGGACCCATGTAACTGTCCACTGTGGTGCCTGTGAAGCTGTGTACTTTCTCCTCGATCCCTGGACCTCGCCACCAGACCTCAGGCATGCTCTTCTTAGTGCTCCCTGTGAAAAAAAAAACAAAAAAAACAATACTAATACAATGTTTCCTTGTGTCATTGGACACTCCAGATTCAGTGGTGGAATCCTTTACTTAAAGCTGCAATGCTCGATAGATTTTTAGTGTCACAGAGCAACACATCCATAATTATCTGTCAGCACATTGTCAAACTGCCTGAGAGAATATGAGACTTCTGCAACTACTCCATGACTTTTTTTTTTTTTCTCCCAAACTGTCAAAAATCTTAGCCAGTGATTTTGGTTAATCACAGGTGTTTTCAGACAAGTAGGTAATACGCAATAGTAGCTATAAGTCCAAAAAGCATGGAAAAGGGGCTTCACTTTCCTACAAATATATGAAATGACTGACATGTTTATTTTCTATTAATTTGTACAGGGAAGAGACAGCTACTGAAGGAAGGTGTGTATTCTCACATTCTTGTGTTTTTTTTCCCCACCAATTTCCTGCAGCTTTAAGTTAAAGTACTGATGCCACACTTTGAAAATCCTTCACTACAACTTCTGCATCCAAACTCTTACTTACATAATATCAGCAAAGTAGGAAAAGTAGAAGTGTTTTACCATTATATATGTTGCTTTTGGGTTATATTAGTGCTCCATTACTGTGTATGTTGCATTTTACAATTACTGTAGATGAGTGTATTTGAGCCACTTGACTACTGCCTTTTTGAAACACCAATGCAGCACATTAAATAAAATCATCATGTTTGTAACATTACTATCCTGTAAGAGCCACCATCAAATACTTCTCCTGTGCTCAGGCCTGTTTTCAGCTCTTTTGCAGCTCTTTTGCAACTAATTCAATGTTGTTGTTTTTTCTTTTTTTTTTTTTTTTTAAGAGTATCTTCGTTTTAAGAAGGAAGATAAATTTCTTTACCCATGAAAAAACAGAAAACTTGCTCCTTGTTTTTTTCTTTTTAATTTAGACACTGTAGATCAACACATTTTATATGTTTGCCACCAAGTTGTTCTTGAGTAAAAGTGGGGTTATGGACAAATATGAACAAATTATTTTGAGAGAGAACATTTGTCTTGTTTGTGTGGTCTTTTTCGTTTTTTACATTTAACTGTAATGTTTAGCTATATTTATCATGTTTGAAATTGCCATGCATTCAGAAGTACAGTGTGACATTTGGTTTCAGTACAAGCCAATCTACAGTGAACAATGAAGTGTGCACACATAAACACTGTGACTATGTACTTATGTTTTGTACCAGACTAATTTGTGAAATGTTTTCGAAGTTGTTTTTTTTTTTTTTTTTTTTTTTTTTTTTTTTCATGAACAACTCCTCTCCAATTAAATGCATGGAGAAAAGCCATCCTTCATCATAAAGTTACCGATGAACAAACAATGCATAAATAATAATAATGTCAACAGCCTCTTGAAAACGCCTGTCAGTATTTTCATTTATACATGAAGTGCATTCAGTCTGAAGTGCACTCTCTTGACAGACACAACTTGTAAATAAACACCACACCACATATTTTCACCGTTCATCTCTCCTCAGTCTGAAATATTACTCCTCAAATGAGACCAGATGTTACAGAATCAAAGTGAATAATTCAGGCTAGCAATGGGGACCCATGAGCTCAGGGTCTGAATGATTTATGTGTCATTTTGTAACTTCATAATGTTATTTTACCATGTCAAGAAACTTATTTATCTTCACTAACCTGGAGAAGTACTTACTCAACACACATTGCTCTTTCCAGATATATTTGTGTGTGTGTGTGTGTGTGTGTGTGTGTGTGTGCCTACTTTGGTTGAAAATAAGATTAAATTTGTTTTGCATAAAACATACATTGCCTTTACTTAATTAAATCATGTATTTTTGCTGCTCTGTGGACTTTTCCCTCTGAGTTTATTAGTTTGGTGTGGTAGGAGCAAAATATTACAGGCTAAATGTATTTAGTTTTTGTTCAACATTTTGATGAAAATTTTGTTCTATATATGTGTGAGGAAAAACAATGTCAAACTAAACCCTGATATGAAATTCATGAAAATGTGACTAGACCAGATACCATCGCCCTTGCCGTCTTCGTCCTTGTTAGATTTAGTAGGTGGCATTTGGGAAAACTCTATATTTTCCATGCTTTGAACTTGAACAAAAGGGTACAATGTGCTGATAGGAAGATGTAAGATAAAAGCAATATTGGACTTATCTTCCTTAGGAATTTCTAACGGAAAAACTTGGAGACATTGTTTTTTTTCCAGAGCACACATGCCATGGATGTGATGATTAATGGGATCCAATTAATGTCATAAAAAAGAAGAATAACCTTATCAACACAACCAACCTGCAAAAGTCTCAACAAAAACATATTTCAAGTATTTTCTATCATTCTAATTGTTCCTGTTCTGACAGGCTAAATGCAAAAGAGTTAGATTAGTTGCCTATGTCCTGCACTAAATCCACTGCTGTATTTGCCAAATGTTGCAGTGATGCTCAGGATACTTTGGTGTGTGACGGTGGAGGTTGTGGTCTTACTGTCCACTCACACTGCAGACTCTTGAGGGGTTTGTCCTTCAGTGTCCGGGCAGATAAACTCCATTCGATGGGCTGGTCACATGGGCTGACGGTCACTGACATGGCTGACGCTTTCTTCTTCAGAGTCAAGTATAACCTATGGAGGAATGATCAAATATAATGGAAAGATAAGGTATGATTTTCATGGCTACTGTCAACATAATAACACCTTTCCTCCTTTCATCTGCAAGACGATAGATGAAAAGACAAGATACTGTATCTTTCAGGACACTATGCAATATTCTTTCTTTTTTAGCTGATTTGTAGACACTCATAAAATGTAAAGATTAACAGCTTCAGTCATGTCCCTGTTGCCATCTTTCCATTTGCCTACGTGCTGATTAGTCACTTGATAGCAGATCAGAAGAGGTGACCTGAGAGCCACATGATAAGGCTGTTCTGACATTTTCAGATGGATATCTGCCTGTTTGCTGTAACTATCGGGGATCGTGCTTAGCATAGAAACAGTTATGTTCCTTCTTATGATCAAGTGTGTGCTGTTATGCGCATGTTGGATGATTGATTTGCATATTAGATTGCAGTTCAGTGATAACTGAAGGGCATTTAGCATTCACACTGCTGTGGTTTATGCTTATCTGTAAACGCAAACAACCACTGTCCTTAAACTCCAAAGTCAATGTTAAGTACCTCTACAAAGAAGCCTGAACACAACACTTTTTAGTCTCACAGTAAAAGTTTCTAAACACAGACTGCTCCATAGCATGTCACTTCTTCACGGCAAGTTACCTCACATGTAAATTAAGAAAGTTCAGAGTTATTTGTTAATAAATATTTATTCTCCTTCGTTACAAATGCCATTATTCATGATATCGTGCAGATGGCAGTTGTTTCCAAACAGATGTGCGACACTGTCATTCTCAAGGGCGCTGTGCAGCTTATTAAATAGAGTGATTAATTTTGGAATCAGTGTTTTCTCTCCGTTATTTGCTGTGCAGTTCTGCATGACTGCACTAGTGGACAGACTGCTGCACACAGGGAGACGCATTTCGCAATTTTCAGCTCCCAGTTTTAGAAGGAAGGCACTGGCACTGTGCTTTAGGGTTCAGGCCAAATGAGCTCCACTTCCTCTCATTTTCTCTACAGTGGTGCTGGATTGAGCCACTGTCTCTAAAAAGGTGGTTTGGAGATGACTGGTGAGTTGTTATTCACATTGGAGCAAGGGCAGATCTGATGATGACATCAAGGCTCAGTTTGTTTACAGGAAATGAAAAAATAATTAGGATTTGAATTAGAACAAAAACTTCTTGTAAGTCATGTAATAGTGTTTAGTCAAGGAGAACAAACCAGAGCAGCGTGACAGTGACATGCAAACTTAGCTTAGCTGAAATATGGTGACACACTTTGGGAAGGGAACTGGAAAGTTCTGTGATAATCTTTAAATTGCACAAAAGAAACTTTCACATCACCGTCATTTCATCCATTGTATCCAATATTGAATACAGCAGCTTTGAAAAGCTCTTTGGTGCTGAAAAATTAGCCTATTAATCAATTTGTTGATAGGAAATTAATGCACAGCAATTCACTGGATAACTCATTTATTAAAGATTCAATATACAATGTATAACAATCGCAATTGTATCATTATTAATGATACCAGTAACTGTTAAATGAACTGCAGTCAGCATACTTCTGGCTTTAATTGTCTGAAATTTGTCTTAGAGTCTTGGTTGTGCTGGAGGTTTATTGATATTGTTGGATCACTTCTAAGCTAATAGCAGTTAGTGCAGTGTATTGTTGCTGCTGTAGAAGAGCAGAAGCGATTCACCGAGGCGCTCAGAGAACAAGCACAAACATCCCATTTTGGTCTTTTCCTGGATATGTGACCTATGACCTTTCCAGATTAATTAGTCTACAGTTTGTTATGTTACTTTTCAAATTCTAACCTTGAGTCATCTTGACTTTGGCAAAAATCAGGTATATTCCTCCCTAGCTGTGGCAGATCACCATGACAACACAGTATAAACTATGGTGAAGACTGCAGCCATTAGCAATTTAAAGGGGCTGTATGTCAGAATTATGTTCCAAGTAATCATAAAATGGCCCTGAATGTCACCAGACATTAAGGAATCATATTCATTTCAAATACTGATATCACTGACAGTAGTAGTCCAGCCAGAATATTCATATTCAAAAAGCTCAGTGTCAGCCCCTAAATAATGTTTATGTTGTAATTTTGTTTTTTGGTCTGATGCTCCACTCATCACCTATCTTCCAATCACCAAGTCTGTAGCATTTTCCAGGTTGCCAGTTCCCACTGAGCTGCATTTTGGAACATTTCTGATCACAAATGTCTGACGTTAGTAAAGCGAAAATGCCTTTTATTGTTCCCAAATACATGGTGACAAAGTAAAAAAACAAAACAAGGATATGTATAGGAGATGCTTTTGAAACATGGAGACGGCTCCTTGTAATAGATGCTCATGCTGGATCTGGCAACCCCTAATCTGGGATACCACGCTCAACCGTGTTTTAAATGTGATTGCTGTACCAGTTTTGGCCATAAACCTACATACAACTTCTTTAACAATGGACGAAGATACAAATTAATGCTCTAAGTTATACAATATAAAATGCTGTATTTAGATGCTTTCAGGCAGAATGTAATTGTTCAGACTTCAGATCTGTGGTTGATTTATCAAGGTAATATATGTTGACACAGCAACAATTCCTGTTTCCATCATTATTAGTGTTGCCTTATCCTACTTGGGCCTTTGCTGAAGGTGATTCTAGAAGTTCCAAAAAAGTTGTGATGAGTTTAAGTGAGTCAAGCAGATACCAGCAGTGGAGCAGCAGCGTTATGAGTGAATGAAAAACTTAGTTAAGGTGATTTTGTCATATTTTGTGATACATTTCTACATTGGTAATTAAAAAAAAAAAAAAAAAATAATAATAATAATAATAATATACTTTTCCTTTTTCTTCATATTATTACACAAAGTAAAAATGAAATGTCTGTATCTTTTAAAAGTGGTACATTTTTTCTGTTTTCATAATGCTAAAGAGAATAAGTAGCATTGTGGGCTACTGTTTAGATAAAACAAGCAACTTTAAGACATGAGATGAGAGACTTTGCTTTGTTTTTCTTTGTTGCAGTATTAGTGGTTTGCTCTATCCATGTGCATATACCATCAGTGCTAACTTACCTGACTGTTCGTCCTTTGGGAAGAGTTACAGATGTGATCTTTCCTTCTGGTAGCCATGTAGTGGGACGAAGTGGCACCTCATTCTCAGGTGCAAGGGCTGAGTGCACCTGAGGCCAGGAAGAGCCAAAAACCAGCACCAAAACTGCACTGAGACACCACCACAGGGACACGGGTTCCATCTTTTGACTGTATCTTTGACACTTTTACTGTCCTCAGTCACCACGTCTTGGCTTATTCCCAGGATCTAAAAACGCATGTTGGAAAGAAAGGTCAAGAACATTAATCAGACCCCATTAACACCCCCCCCCCCCCCACACACACACACACACACACACACACACACTAATACACTCAAACAGTTACATTTCCACTGTACCATTCACAGACACTAAGGAACTCTAGCAGATGATGATTCATTGATATGAAGAAACATCCTATCCTATTCAGACAGAATTATTCATGCGGGGGAAAAGAAATTGCCACGCTATATTACTCTGAAATGTGTGTAGCACAACTTGACACTCACTGTAAAAAATCATCTATCGCACCACTTTTCAAAGTGTGAAGAGGGTTGCTAATATCACTCTGAAGTTGACGACTTTACATCTACATTTCTATTTTTAGTTGGGGAGTTCAAATGGGTCTGTTCTCCAAATATCTTTCATCATGGGTATTAGCTGCTATTTTATTAGGATAAAGTGATGCCATGCAGATGTGTGGATAAGTACACAAACAACACCTGGAGGTGCTCCGATAGTCAAATACCCAGATGCCGCAAAAAGGAACTTATATCAGATTTTCACCTCTTTTTTTTAATCTGTCTCCCACCATCTGTCTCTTTTATTTTATTTCCTTTGCACTTTAGTCCTTCACTGTGTTTTTTTTTGTATTTTCCAGAGTGTGTATTTATATATGGGTGTGTAATTTTGTGAGTAGTTGTGCATGCACCTGTAGTTACAGCAGCTACAATGATTATAGGCCTCAGTATTCTCCTTTTTCCCCAGAGAAAACACATTTGTTCAAAGTCACACAGTCTTCACAAACACCAACCCCCCCTTCCTCTAACAAGGTGTATTATGTCAGTGCTTTGCCCTATAGATCAGATGACAATCACAGTGGAACCACGGAGGCGGCTGCAGAAGATACATCTGAGTCTTTTGGGCCCTAGGACGCTCTGAGATCCAAACTCGCAAACTGTCGCACAGCTACAAAGTAGTGCAGAGGCGCCTTCTCATTATCCTTGCACAGAAAGAGGGGAGTGAACGACCCATAAAGCTTTAACTGAGAGACATGCAGCGCGAGAGAGGCAGATTGAAATAGGGAGGGAGGGAGGGAGGAGAGGAAAGAGGAGGCTGGGGAAGGGAAGGGAAGGGAAAGGAAGGGAGGGCTGTGGAAATGGAGAGCAAGAAGAGGAGGATGTAGGATCCTGGAGTAATTAGAGGGAGAGCGACGGAAGAGAGGAAAAAAGAGAAAGTGCAAGTGAAAAATGAGAAGGTTGGAGATAGAGAAGAAAAACATTATTGCAATACAAAAAGGCTGCTATTAGTTGGGTTGTTTTAGCCAAGACACATGAAGCTGATTGGTGTTTCCTTGTGAGATGTGCCACATATTAAAGGACAACCTCACACTCCCCCTCATTCAGTCTTGATATAGAAGAGACACAAAAAAGCTTGGCATGCTTGTTTCTTCAAAACCTACCCACTGATAAAATATGCATATGGCTCCTCAGCAAATTATGGCCAATTGAATTTTCATAAGGCAAAAAGGCTGGGTCTTACAGAGAGAGGGAGCTTAGTGAACTTAACTACCGCCCTCTATAAATAAATACACACTCCCCTTTAAACACAGGAGCTCATGACTTTGATGGTCCCGCTCACTCGCTGCTCAGCTCTTTTTTTTTTTTTTTTTTAGATGAGTTGCCTCTTTCCATTCACTCACGTTTATCCTAGACTGTGCACTTGCTTGGATTTATTCTGGATTACGTACTGGTTTCAATGAAAGATTTTTTTTTTTTTTTTTTTTACAGCGTCCTCTTTTCTTCGTTTTCTATCTTCAACTGCTTTTCTCTTAATGTGGCCCTCTCAGATTTAGGTGCAGGCTTGGTTTCAGAGGCACAGGTTGAATGCTGGGTGTTATCTGTCCTCACATTGTATAAGCTATCTTCTATCTCCCTGTGCTCTGGCAGGACCATCTGCCTTCTGTTATCTGTGGGCAGGGACAGATTAAATGGCATGGGGTGGTCCCTGCAGGATCTGTTGTCCCCCCAACTACTGTGGGCAAAGAACTGGCCCGTGGTTCATGGTGGGGGTTTATGAGATGATGGCAGGGTAACATGCAACGACAATGGAAACTGATGGGATTTTACGGCTGATTTTCTACCTCTTTTCATGCATATTTTAATGCATGAACCTTTTTTTTTTTCTGTCCTTTTCACTTTAATTGTCCATTCATGGCTCACTCTTTTCTTTCTCCACATATTATATTTTCTTCCATGCACTCTCACAAACACACTTTTAAACAGAATCATGCTCTTTGGAAAACACACTGTACTTTATATTGCTTTTTCTGTAATTACTATCAAACTCTAGAGTAATACTTCTATTTTAATAGGCACAAGACTTATTAAAAAACACAAGAAGACTAAAGATTTAAAACAGACAGATACCAGGACAGAAAAATATGCATGAAGAAATAGTCAACCTTTCATGTTTTTTTTTTTTTTTTTTTTTTTTTTCAATGTATTCTGCACCAGCAACAAATGAAAAGTACCCTTTATCCATTTGAGCTTTTTTTTTTTAAATCCTCAAGAGACCACACACACACACACACACACACACTCACGGAAAAGAACTGATCCAAAGAAACAAGTTGCTGAGTTACGCATCCAGTGGAAATCCGAGACACTGACGCACACACACACACACACACACACACCTAAGGACACACACATGCTCTGCAAGGACAACAACATGCATGCGTTTATCCCCCTTACCTTCTCTCAGTGCAAGCTCTCCCTCTCTTGCGCAGGGAGTGAGGGATGGGATCAAATGAGAGAGGGAGTGAGGACGGAGGAGGAGGAGAGGGGGATGAGAGCCGGTCGCGAGGAGAGGAGGAGCGACAGCAGGTTGTTGTCGGGTGTTCCACTGACTCCGTCTCCCATGGGTTGCTTGCTGCTCCCTACTTGGAGGAGGTGTCTCTTCAGAGCTCAGGTGTCCCTTCAGGGCTGTCCCAGCAGCTCCTACCAACCCGGTGCGAGTCTCCCCCTGACTCTGCGTCCTCTCGGTCCCTCGTGGTCCTCCTCTCACTCTCCTCACTCTTTCTCCGTCTTGCCTTTCTCACTCATTCACACGTGGAGGCTTGCCCTGTTAAACACTCTGTGAATGTCATCCAGTCAGTGAATCTTCATCCTCTTTTTTTTTTTTTTTTTTTTTTTCTTTTTTTCAGCTTTTTTACTACTTCTTCCACCCTGTGTTTACCTCCTCTGGTTGTGAACAGAGCTCACTTGCAATTCAAATAAGTTCATGTGTGATTGTGTGTGTGTTTGTGTATCTGTATGTGCAATCTGAGAGTGAGGGAGTGAGTGGGTGAGTGTGAGGGGGCTGACAGTGAGGTCATTGAATGGGGGTGGTGATGAGGAGAGAGAAAGAGAGAGAGAAGAGAGAGAGAGAGAGTGGAGAGCAGTGTTAGGGGAAGGGGTGGTGATGTAAAAGTTAAATACATTAACCATTCTCTGGCCTGTCTGATAACATCTGTACTAACCAATTGTGCAGACGGCGTTTTTAGAGGTTACACTGTCTTTGGATGCTTATCTGTTGTCCAATCAAGGTCCCAGACTTGCTTCTAAATGAACATGTTTAAATGAACGAGTGTACCTTTCAAACAATACATTGATTTATGCAAATATTCTTTGTGCATGCACTGGCTACCTTTCAGGAAAAAAGCAAGTTACACTAAGAACGCAGGGGAAAGGCATGTGTTTAACAGCCCATGTATTTTAACGGGAATGAACAAAATAAATACAAAACATGCACATCATCACAGTTCTCATATATTACAAAAACTTTACTTTTGTTACAGGTTAAAGTTGTAATTTTAGGGAATATTGAGTTTCAGTGGTTTCAAACATGAAAAGTCTTTAATCCTTACAGACTTAAACAACTGCTAGTGACCAAAAGCATCTACTGATATAAAAATGTTTTTCATAATTTTTGAACCACAAATCCTATCAATACTTTAATAAATAATTCAGACAAAATTTCAACTTTTCAGCAGCATCACATATGACCCATTTGAACGGTCACAGGCTCCATAGTGAACATAGAAACACCATCATCTTCTGCAACATTCATTCATCATTAAAACCTATGTAGTTTGATAAATGCAGTGGTTTTTATGTTCAGTTAATGATACATTTTGTTGAAAAAGTCCCCTTTTCTTCAGTTCTCTTCTATTTAACTTAATTTACTTTGAGCTTTAATGATATCTGTTTGCTTATGTGTATGCGTATGTGTTGCGCATGTGCTTATGTGTTTATGACCCCTGCTGCACACCGAATTTCCTTTCCTAAGGATAAATAAAGTTGAAAGTTGAAGTTGAAGTTAAGTTTAGTAATATGTAAATTAGATAAAGGAAAATACCGGATTTTCACCAAAAAAAGGCAAAATACAGAGGATAATATTACAATTGTTGATAAATCATTTAGGAAAGGTTTAATGTATCGAAAAAAATATTTGGAAGTTGTCATAAAAGGTTTTAATTTTTTAGGGATTAAAATGTCAGAGTTATTTAAAGCTAAAGTCGTCTGTAATTAAAAAAAAAAATGATAATGAATTCAGGTCAGAGGTTATTTTGTTGTTTAATAAACAAGTCAAAATGCATTTATTCATTTCAATTTGCTATTATTTCTTATGTGTAGGTATATTGACATGAACACTATAAAATCAGAAAGTGTTACATGCATTCTTTAAAGCTTGCAACACATTTTCTTTAAATACTATGCATTTATAAGCTTGATTTTTTGATGTTTTGCTCAAATTACAATGATTCAGATAATGTACAATCTAGAGCTTGTTCGGGAGTGTATTTCCTCACCGCTGGATTTAAGATTAATAACCTGCTTTTCTAAGTGTATGAAGTTATTGAGGAACAATGAAATGAACAGAAAATGAGTGGATGGAGGTTGTGTTTAAAGTCTGCATCCACAACTGGACATGACAGCCATACTGAAAGCTTTACGTCCTCCACCTATAGGTCAAGTACAGATCTCAGAGGACTCATGGGACATTCATATCAGTGGCTCTTAAACTCCACCCACCGCTCTCATCTCCACACAATGGCGGGCCTCATGTACGCCGCTCTCTCTCCTGAGCCCTTTAATCAATATCATCATGGAAAAAGAGTCCGGCCACAGGGGCTGGCCACATTGTGTGCTAACTCCCTCTTTCTATTCTCTTATGGGGCCTTTTCTCACTCATTCAGCAGGTACTTCAGTGTAAGGCTATTGAGGTCGGTCTGAATGGGACCCACTCCACCCAGAGGGAATATTGTCTGACCACAGGCTAAAATCTGAAACCCTTTCCCTCCTTTTCTCTGCGTCTGTCTGCGTGTCTCTGCCTCCAACATCACTTCAAAGAAGAATAAAAAATGCGATTGCTATTAATAAATGTATCAAATCAGTGGCCCCTACTGGTCTTCTTTTTAAGTGAAGGCAGTTTGCTGCGGCTGGACTCCCTTTCAAAGCCATCAGTTTTCCTCTCTGTATCCCTCTCCATTTGCTGGCCCACTTTACAGTCCCTAAGAAGTTCTGAAAGTCTGCAATCTGGCAGCGCACGATACGGCGGCTGCTTTTGAAGATGGATGGTGATTAACCTTAGAGAGATTACTGCACACACAACTATGTATATGAGCTGAGTTTTATACTTTTAGAAGACTTCGACCAGAGATTCAGTGCATTCTGCGTGTTGAACACAGTTTTGTGTTGGACATCTGTCTGACATCTGTCGGACCTGGAATGGTTGCATGGGCTTGGGTGACAACCACTCACAATGTCGTACACACATCACATCCTCTCTCACTTTCTGCCATCATGAGTGGCCTGAATATTTCTTTTGATCCCACAGCTCCCCCCTCTTGTGTTGCCGTTTAATAATTTATCGACATTCAGTCACAAACCGGACAAACTCTATCCACACAGAAAGCGACAGAAAGCGAGAGTAAAAATTTCATTGGCATAATTGCATGAAAAGAAACTGCAAAACTGGCCTTTTCATCTATTATTGATGTCTGCTTACAAGTCATGCATAATGCAATGGGCCGTCTTTATGACAGCCATGTATTAAATATCATGTTCAGGGGGTCGGGGGTCTTGGGCTGCATGCTTTCAGTGGCACAGTTACTTGCTTTTTGTACAGAGTAATAGCCTACATGGACAGTGCTGTGGAAAAGTGAAAATGGAATTGACATTGAAAGGCAGTGAGAAAGAGAAAAAGGAAGATATTGTAGAAAATAACACACAGGGACAGAGGGAGAGAAGGAGGGCGTTTGAGCTGACAACGGGTTAACAGGAATCTTTATTTTAACAACGTGTCATCACCAGCCGCCCATCTGCTCCTGTGCTGTCAGAGTCCCTCGGGAATGTGTGTGTTGATGTGTGAGAGAGAAAAGAGTGTGATGCAGGCAAACCATCAGAGATCAGATCAGTGATCAACACCCATGGAGATGGAAGGAAGGGAGGGAGGAAGACAAGGTTAGAGAGAGATAGGTGGCACACATGCAGACCTCTCTTTAAATATCTAAATAGCAAGTGACGGGGGGGACAGTAGGACTGGCGGCGAACGCAGGAGGATGGGATGTCTGTGTGTGACAGGAAGGTAAAGTAGGATTAGGTGGATTAATCTACAACTGTGCTCTCCGTGTTTGTACATGGGGGATGGAAGGAGAGGTGGAGATGGTGGTCCAGAGGTAATGAGAAGGAATCTATTAGCAGCGAGGAGGTGGGGGTACGAAGACACACAAAGAACACCAGTGGTGATGAGAAGGAGGAGGACGAGAAGGAGGAGGTGGTGGGGAGGCTCCGCTGGACCTTCAGGGGTGGCCCCAACAACTCATTTAATTTTTTTTTTTTTTTTCTGGAGAAAGAGACTAGTCCCAAGGGGAGAAGGGAGCGAGTGAGGGGAGATGTTTGCTGATGGAGGATGTGGGGGGGATTGATTTGTATTCATAGCCTATATTTAGACATCAGACACCGTTCCACAGGTCATTTATCGTTTCCTAAGGTTTTCATCTGGTATCATATTATTTATGTTTAGTATCAAGGATGTGACGCTGATTGTGGTTTTCTTATTTTGGATAAGGCATTGACATGGAACACAGAGAAATGGGGTTATTCATATCCTTATACAGGATGTAAATACAGACACGTGATAGATTCTAATATTCCAGTTACTGATTACCTTTGAAATTTTGCCATGTAGCAATGTTTTTTTTTTAGCATTTTCCTCTCAGATCAGACTTATAAAGGTCAGCATTTCAGTGCTTTTCTCCATCTAACCTGACAGGTGTATTTAAAGGTTCAATGTGAAACCAAGGACATAGGAAATAAATGGAATTGGTAGAGACACAACCCCCTAATCTGAAACTCTCCAGATCCAGTTTCTTTTCCCTCACCCTGTGCTGTGTTCCTGTGTGTAATAAAAAATTATGCACAGACAAAAAAGAGGTGTACAAAATAATTTAATATTGACCTGTTTCTGACCAATTTTCTAGTGAAAGAATTATGTCAAATATATTTTTCAAATTAAACTCAAAATTATTTACTTTGGCTTTCAGTGGTTGCAAAAGCTGAACATCCTTAACTCCAGTCGCTTTTCCATTGATCCTCAAATAACTTATGCATAAAAATTTACCAAATGAAAAACGATAATTTCGCCAAAGCTGTTGTTTTTGATTTAAAGTTTTTGCACTGTCAAGGTGGTTTTTCAGGGGTAGTACAAATAGTATGTCACGCAAAACTGCAATGGAAAGACCTTTTTCTGCAACTAGAGTCACGTGAATAAAAAAAAAAAAAGGATGTTGATGGACGTTACAACAAGCGAAGAAGAAGAGTTTCAAAAGAAACATGGTGCGGTATGTGTGGACACACCAGGAAACTGAGTCATTTTTTAATTTAGTACAGGATAGAGGGGTAATATATAATAATAATGATGAATATATCTGTAAATCAACACCATATTTACGTTCACCGCCATGTTTATGGAATGACTTCTCATGTCATCTCACAATAATAAATAAACAAATCATCGCATTTGTGATTTCATGGAAAAACCAACATTACGCGCTTCTGTTTTTCAACACTTAGTTAATATTGGCACATTTTTGTGCAGATGTCCAATGGAAAAGCAACTAATGAGGCTTCTTGATCGTTTTAAGTAGTACTAAGTAATCAATTAGGAGCTCAAATTAAACACTGGATACGCTACCGTGACATTTTTATAGGATTCAGAACATCTCAGTATTTGATACATGCACCTGTTTTATGTTTACTCCTGCTCACAACTTAACTACTAGTCTACAGGTAAGAGAAGCCAGGGTTATTATGGCTAACATATTAATTAGTACCATCTGTTGTTATGTTTCACAGCGGGAAGGCTGACGATGGTAGGTGGCTTCTGAAATGTTTATTATCTATTGAAGCTCTGGGTGGTGAAAAAGTTTGTATTTCACCGTCTAGAATTAGTTCCTTACATTGGTACGGTTTCTGTCCATCCATAATGTTGGATTACAGTAGGTAATAGTTCTACAGGTGGAATATTTGTATTTCTCAAAACAGAGATAAGAGTTCATCCAGGTTTCTGAATTTGGAGTATTATATCCACATCTGCAATCACAAAAAAAACAAAAAACATTAAAAGTCCATGAAGGCTCACCCACTGTGACCTTTTCACGCCTCTTGTCATCTTCAAGTTGTTTTCTTTTTGCTCTCTGCTAATCTTGTTTTTCTCTCCAAACTGCATCAACTCAACTTTATCAAAAGTTTTGGGGCGAAAAGTACAAGATTCTGTTAGGAAAAATATCTTGTTTTGATATTTATGATGATGCACTTTCTCGTTGCATGACACGTAGAGCGAGCAATTCTCAGTCCTTGTTTTCCTCGTGTCTGCACTGAATCTGCATCTCATATTGAAAACTGAAATCTCTCGCCGTTTTCTTGATCTTCTTTCCAATGTCTTTCTTTCTCACCCCTCTCATCCTTCAGGCATGGTGAAAATTTGAAGGCTAATTAGTCCAGAGAAACCAGTCATACCAAAGAACCCACCCCAGGCCACACACATCCTCCTATTGATCTTGCAGCACCAGCACAAATACAACCACACATATACTATATTCACACCCACACACAAACACACACACACACACACACACACACACACACACACACACACACACACACACACACACACACACGTACACACACACACACACACACACACACTCACAAACACACACACACACACACACACACATGCACTTGTAGACAATACAGACACAAACAAACAAGATGCAACAAGAGTTTTTAGAGCAGCATGTTTTATGGATGGTACATACAGACAAAAAGTCAACAAGCCTGCATTATGCAAGTTTTCTGACCTTGATAGAGGTTAAGTGTTTCAAATACTCCGCATCATGCTCTGAGATGCTATTTACAGAATCGGCTGTAAAAGAAATGCTTTGCAGCATTGAAACCTTTTTCATGCATTTCCTCTCTCCTCAGTTCCTCCCGTTTTTCTCAGCCAAACCCTTCCCCCTCTCACTCTCTGTTCTCAGTCTTTCCCCTCATTTCTGATCCATTTTTTATGCATTACTCCATTACTCTCAACTCCCATTTACAGTGCATTACCTCCTCCCATCTTTCACAAACTCACTTTGTACTTCTCTCTCCTTCTTTCACTCACTTTGCTTCCTTTTTCCCTTCCTCTCCTCGAGTGCATTATGACACATTTCTCTTCTTCTCCCCTTCTCCCCCTTTATTATCTCTTTGTCTCTTCTCCCGTCACATCATTGCACACTAAACATTCCTTTACCCCCTATCTTTATTTCCCATTTTTACACATCACAATGTCAAAGTACACTGCTGCCGCTGTTTTAATTTACTTACAGCATGCAATGTAATGTGCTAATTTAATATTATAAATTGTACAAATAAAATTCCAGATGTATTTATACCATTTATGGACATGCATGAATGGACAGACAACCAGAAAATTAATGTCTCTGCATTCATGCTTCACATTTGATGATGTGATAAGTCACTGACATATTATTACACGGTGCAAAGCTGCTGAAACAGGTGAATGAACACTGTGGAGCAATGTCACCCTGCACCTACACTGATCATAGTGGACTGTCTTTTGGAAGTTTTGTACAACAAAGACATTACCGCACAGTTTTCAGGTTAAAGGTTGCTGTCTTTGATTGTAGGGCACAACTTGTGGGAGCCCATTCTCACTGCTGTGGATAAAGCAGAAAAAAAACCCATTACATTTCCATGATGTAAAGGAAATTAGAACTTCAAACATAAAAGAAGTATTGCAGGAATTTTTCACAACAGAAAAATGTCATGTTTATATTTGCATGACATGTAACAGACTCTTTTTGCATGGTATCATCAATCTTTTGATTGATTCAACTCGATTGAACTCTCTATGAAACATACCAGTGCATAAATCACATGTTAGATCCATTGTAATCCATGTGCCTCAATTTTCCTGATATATTTCCAAATTAAACTACATATATAAAAAACCTTACATTTTTTTTTCATTTTTATGCATTTCCTGAAAACCACAGTGACAACTGTTGTGGATCATTTAAATGTTTCCAAAAATCTCATGACCTAGAGCAGTGTTTCTCAACGGGGGTGGTACTGCCCCCCAGGGACGTCTTTGGGGGCATTTAGAATGAGAAAGCTGAGAGGGGGGTGTTCAGGCACAAATGGGGGTCGTTAGTCACAGTTGTGCATTACAACATTATCACTCGCCTCCCCTCCCAGTATAAGGAGCCCGTGTCTGATGTAAAACAGAGGCCCATACTCACAACACCCCCCTTGCAAATTTGTTTTTGGGGGGCGCCAGGTGGCTGGGTGAGGGGGGCTTTACCTACTGACCTTCTGAGCTATGTAACCCACTACGTTCTCCTCAAACAGGTACGTCGTGTTGCTTAGACAATAATGTACAACCCCCCCACCCCCGTCGCAATTTTTTTCAGGGACTGGGGGGGGCGGGAGGAGGTTGTTGATGCCGTTAAGGGTCCTTTGTTCAAAAAAGGTTGAGAAACACTGACCTCGAGGCTGGGAGCTACACAACCTCATCAAGTATTGAGATATAGGCTAATGTCAATGAATATGACCTGAACATGATAGCTGTGATAGAGTCAGAGATCTGAAGTCTATCTATGATTCATAGTCTCTTATGTTGATCAGAATGAATAACTTAAGCAAAAATTGAGACTAACACATAAACTGGTAGAACCAGGCCTCGGAGTGATCTACCAGGCAGGAGGTCCACTCTCTCAGGGTCACCTTCCTGTTCCTGTTCTTGTCACATGACCTGCAAAGATGGCACATGGCAGAATTAGAACTGGCCTATTACGGAAACAGATTTTTTTTTTCATTCAGGCTAAACCAGTATTTGACTGGATGGATACACTATATATGTCATAACAGATGTCAGTGGGTATGAAAACAACAGCATCACGGCTTTACTATAACCATTGTCTTTCAGTTCACCCTGCTGCATTATCACTGAAGGGTACTCCTTCAATTTGTGTTAATCCATGGGCAGCGGGAGACACAGTGGGTAATAAACATTATCATTGCTGGGAATGGCTTGACATTGACACAGCCAGCCTGACTCCCACAAACCTATCACTGCAGACTGGCAGAGAAAAGGGGGCTGGGTGGGAACAGGGATGGCGGAGAAAGACGACGACCAGAAAGAGGAAAAAGTGAGTGGAGATGAAGACAGAAAATGGAATGAAAAAAGGAGGGACTGGCACAAAGACAGGGTGAGGAGTCAATTTGTAGGATAAAGGAAAGGAAAGCAGGAAGGAGTAGAATGAAGCTTCAATATGGAAGGGAAGATGATGGAGAGGTGGTGTGGTCATTAGATCAGAGGGGTGGAGGACACAAACAGGGATTGGCATGAGGGGTGAATGGATAGATGGCGTGCAGAGAGAACAGCCTGGTGGGAGGTGCAACTTAGTCACCGAGCGGGGGCGAACAGCACCACTGTGTGACATTTTTAACCCTTGGTGTTTCAGTAATTAGCTGAAAAATAACATATTGCAATAGACAGAGGGTTCAGAATGGGAAGCTTTGTGTGGCATAATGTAAAGGGGCTTGGGCGTAAGACGTGACGTGCTAAGCAGGAAGGTCATACTTTCTCCACATCCAGTGTAAATCTCTATTTGTTTACATCATATGCTTATGACCCTGAACATAAATTCTGAAAGTTGTGAAAAACAGTATTAAACATCAGGTGGACTGACTGAAAGAATGAAGTAGCACAGTGTTCCAGAGGCATCTTCTTATAACGCAGCTTCTTCAGGTCTCTGCGGCTCAACTTCCCATCTTTGTTCCTGTCCAACAAGGCAAATCTTTGCTGAAGAACAAGAGAAAAAAAATGTTGGTAGACAGTTTGTTTTTGCACTTTGTTCTATGACTTTTAAAGGTATATTAAACAATAAAAAATACAAATTTGTCTTTGAGTTTAAAACTCTTCTTGAAACTGCATCTCTGCAAAATTTGAATTATGTACAGTATGTGTACACTTGTCTAAGTATTTTATTTTAGCATCGTTAAACAACTTTGCTCTGGATTTTACAACTTGTGGGTGCGTCCTCATTAACCTCATTTCTAGCTACAGTTGGCAGTTGATACACACACCAGATCCTTGTACTACTACCACTAAACCACTGACACACAAACTATCTGTGCCTGATCAATGGTGGAGACCAAAACAGCAGAAAAAAAGGTTAAAAGAAGTGTGTATATGATCATGATTGTACTATTGATTCATGTCTGCTGGATTTTTCACAGGCATTTCAAATATATTTACTAAACTCTTGGAAACATGATGAGGCCATAGTTTAGGTGGGAGACGAGTACAAACACAGTCACTGAACCCATGCATCACCGTGTTTTAACCTAAGCCAATGGTGAACTCGATCAACATCATTATGTTTGGACACTTGGACCAGTGGTTGTATTATCCATATTCTTTCATTAGAACTTAGACTTCCTGGTGTTAGTCAGTCAACAGCTGTATCCTGCTGTATGTACTTGACTCCTTGCTGCAAGTAAAGTCTTCTGATTCCAGAATCCAGTGACTCTGTCTTGATTCTTAAATGGTATCTCAGAATTTTTCTGTCAACTGTAAATGTTGTTTTTGCAACTTGTTGCTGTGCACCCAACTTGCCTAAGTTTGGTAAAATAGTAGAATAGCCCTAATAAAGAAATAACCAGATGGTGCTGGAGAAGTATTAAGTGACATTAGAACGACTTCATTCTAAAAGCCTGTATTCCCATCAACGTTAAAAAACATGTCAGACAGATGAAATCATCATGGCATTCTTTTTCTTTTAATTCATTTGAGGGCAAGAGGTCAAGGTGGCTGATGGAAGATATTAAGTTACTCCTCCTGTTATTGAATAATTTAGTGATTATTGACCAAATCCTATTTATACACAGTGTTCTTGAGAGCCCTTGTTTCAATCTGTGGATGACCACACCACGAGCAACATAAGAACTTGCCACTTACAGTGGGTTGTTAACATTGATTTCTTGGACCATCAACGAAGCACAGTTTGTATACTAGCAGGAGTATGTGATCTGGTGCCAGAAACAACTTTATGTTCAGCATTAAGTTACACAGGGAGTGGAAGTGATCCCTCAGTGTATTTGTCTTTAGTATTACAGATTGATATGGGTATTGATTTTATTTGCATCATCATTAGTTGAGGTCATGATACACCATCAATCAGGCTTATAGCTTCTGTCATGCTTTTGTTGTCTTAGATTTTTATGACTTTGTGACATGTGAGTGATGTTTCCTACACCTGTGCTAGTCGTGTCCTCTGGGCATGACTGAGGCAGCTCTGTGGGGGGGCAGCAGGTGTGTAGGACTCTCCCATACGACTTAGAAGCAGAAACCAGTCCAAGAGACGGTATGGAAACTGGCCTAACTCCTCCTGGGTGCAATTAGCCTTGGGAGCTGATCAAGAGACATGGCGTTACTAATTCGAATGCTTCAATGCACAGTGGAAATAGTGAGTGCTATGTAATGCTGCATGTGTTTACTGAGACAGGGTCCGGTGTGAGCCAGTCCTGTGCGGCGTCTCTTCCTGCAGGCTTCTTTATGCAGCAAACACTCGTTCCCGTAGGTCTTTCCCAGAACACTGCACACTGGTGCCCTCTGCCTGATCACATGAGCCAAAGCACACAACATGTATGTTACAACAGATCACACTCAGGTACACAGTGACGTTTTCTGAAATGCACATTATAAGGTAGAAGGTTAATATGGAATACATGAAAATGATCTGCTTCACACTTAAATATGGGTGCTTCTAGGAAATTGGGTTCATTTTGGTATCTGGAACTTTGCCAGGTTTTTAGACCCAATAATAGAAGAGAAATGTAGACATATTTCCCCCAAGGATGTACCTAATGATGACCTCAGATAAATGCAAAAAAATTATACTTTCTGCTCTGAGCCATCCCAAAATCAATGAATTTTTAATAAGATATTGGGGCCAAAAATAGGACCAAATTGGGACATGAAAAGCTACCTAGCTGTAAGTGCATTTGATCTGGAAAACATGGCTTGAAACAGTTTTATATACCACTACAAATAAAGATACTGTGTTAAATTTGATGATCCTAGTGGTTTTTCTAATCCAGACATGCAGGTTTTTTATGAATCTCAGTCTTATTCCAGGTTTTGCATGTAACCCATTGTGTCCACTGGCGTTACATGCGGAACCTGCCCATTTAAACACAAATAAATTGTGAGTGAGTTTGCAACAGCGGCCATTTTTGTGAAACATTCTGCTTTGCATAATTAGTTTGATTCCCAAAATATACCTGTGAGAGAATAAACAGATATTCGAAGAAATTGTTGTGTGTAATTTCTGTGTCCTTTTTACTGTATTACATGCAGATTTTTGTATAAAAAATAAAATTAAAAAAATTTAAAAAGGGGTTTTACTGAAAAATAGTTTCTCTTTTATCTCAGTAAATATTTATTTTTAAAATAGAACCAAAGTGAGTCCAAACCTGCTTCATAACATTAGTCTACATCTGGTTTGAATTTTTAGCCCCTCTGTTCTGTTTTTAGGGACCAGTTTCGTAGAAGCACCCATATACAAATATCACCTTTCAAAATCCTAAATCACTTTGCTCAATGATTTGTAGTGACCTTCTTTACCGTGGACAAGACCGTGGGCAAACACATTTCGGAACCAAGACTCCATTTTCTTCAACTACTTGGCACCAAGATCCCACCGGACTGCGGCACTTCAGGAGAGCACAAAGCTTTTCTGAATTCATGAGAAAACAACTTTGTTAGGATGATTTTTTTTCCCCCTTACATTTGATTAAAGGCCTCCTTATTCAGTTTTCACTACTAATTAAAGTTGTTCTGCATGAGGGTGTCACTTAAATTGTCTTATAAGGGTCTATTTAACATAACAATGTGTCAGAGTGATGGATGAAAAACATAAGTAGTAAGTTGGGGTTTGACAAGCACAGGTGCAGCGGCTGCAGTAAAGTGAAGAAAACTGATTCAGAGGCACGACTATAAACTGAAATCTTCCCACAAAAGACCATATTGTGTGCAAATGTTAACCAAAACGGCAACCTGTACACTTGAGAAACCTCATTACTGTTAAAACACTGACTCGGAATATATCGATAAAGTGAATTCTTTTTGACTGTTGCTTCATTTAGGTTCATACTGATCCAATTCCCATCACATATTAACACAGAATAAGTATTTAGGATTTTATGCTTGTATTCATGATTATAGATAAGTTGTCGATCATTATGATGATTATAACTTGATTATGAAAAGATGAAATATCTCACTCAGACTCTAGTTCGGGTTGTCAAACATAAGGCCCGCAGGCCAAAACTCGCCCAGTGAGATGAATTTACAAGGTGCAAAAATTACACTGGAGATATTCTTTCAAATATTTTTTATTAAGAGCACAAATTACATTTACTATAGTTATTCTTCTAGACATTTCTTTCCAAAATGTTTTCCTCTTTGTTTTGTCTCTTTCCCATTTTTTGATGACAGTGCCCAAACAAGAAAAAAAAAAAAAAAAAAATCAACAATCAATACAATTCAAACAGACAAAAAAAACATCCCCCTCCACCCCCACACCCCTCCCATCCAGCTCACTCCATCCCAGCACCCTCTAAGTAACCCCTCCTCACCGATTATTGAGACAGACCTCCTATGATGTCCAAATCCTTTCCAACTTATATAATTTCTCCTTCAAAATAAAGCGAATCCTTTACACTGGAGACATTAACAGTCAAAGATGTCAAAAATATTTTTAGTTCTAAGCTACGATCTCCAAAATTTACAACAAAACCACATTTTACCTGTTACTAAATGATAAGTCAAGGTATAATATTGTATATATTGTTATATAATATTGTACAAAATATAAATTTCAGGTTGTTCAGGTTTTCATATTTTCTAGGGGAAAAGGAAAGTTTGTAAATGTATTAGCACATAATTTAATTTTACTTTTTTGCACTAAAACAAATAATGTTTCTTATTATTTAGAAGATATTATGCTGTTATTTTAGTGGCCCAGTCAGTTTGGGATCAAACTGGGTTGTATGAATGAATTTGACACCTCTGCTCTAGTTCTATAAATGTTCTGTACCTTTTTGTCTCAGACTACATGGAAATGCAAACAACTATGATCAATGATCTTAATCAACAGTGAATGTTTTTGACTATTTTCCCAGGACGATACTCTTTAATAAAAGTGATATCCCTCATCTTGAACATCCTACCTGGTTCAACTCTGCCAATATATGGTCTCAGGCTGTCCTCAGCTTGTCTTTGTCTGCGCTGGGCTCTGCCTCCCTGACCCACACAAACACAAAGACACACATTTGGTACAGCTTAACCCATGAAGGCCCAGTGTAACCTTTCTTAAGTGATTTATCACCATTTATTGAAACACTATCCTCTGTTTTTTTTTTTTTTGCAAATTTTCAGTAAAAATCAATTATTTTCTTATGTTAATGTACTGATCATGTAGATGTTCATAAAAGCTCAGATTAAAGTTGAGGGTTATTATACCTGAAACAGAGAAAACTGAAGAAAAACTGACTTTTTCAGCAAATATACCACCAACTGAACATAATTATTTATTATCATTTATCAAACTCCATGAGTTTTACTGGTGAATCAGTGTTGAAGAACAGTGTTTCTTAATCTTTTTTGAACAAACGCCCTTTTTCATCATCATTTGCCTCCTGCTGTGCCCACAAAATAAATTTTTGGGGGTGGTGGATGGGCGTTATAGCACCAACAGACATTACCTTACCCTACCCATGTTCAAAAAGCACCTCAACTCATTTATTTTCACCAAGTCCTTTAACCCCTAACCCCCACTCCCCTTTTCCACCTTCTTTTTTCTTTGTTTAGTGACCTTGGTTATCATGAAAGGCGATATATAAGTCAAAATTATTATTATTAACCCTTTCATGCATGAATTATGAGAACCTAAGTCAATTTTTTTTTTTTTTTTTGAGTGATTTTATTCCTCTTTAGGCATAAAAAAAACAAAACAAAACAATGCAATTGAAATTTTATTTGATGAACCTATTTTTCATGGAGTTAAAAAAAATTTCCACTCAGCTGCACATTTTTTTAACTCCATGAAAATGTAAATAATTAGTGTAAAAAACAGTTTGTCACCTTTTCATGGTCATCAGATATGACCCATTTGGATGTTCAGAGGCTCCATAGTTATCGTGGAAACACCTCCATCTTCTACAACATTGATTCACCAGTAAAACCCATGAAGTTGGATGAATGACAGTGGATTGAGACACTTCATTAATGATAGATTTGCTGAAAAAGTCACTTTTTTCTGTTTTCCATGTTTCTGATTTAATAACCTTTGAATTCACTCTGAGTTTTAATAAATATCAACATGATCAACAGATTAAATATTGTAAAATACCTACTTTACGCTGAAAAAATGCTAAATACAGAGGATAATATAATAATAAATGGTGATAAATACTTTAGAAAGGTTAAATAGAGAGAAAAAATAATTTGGGAACTGCCATCAAAGAAGCGCTGGGTCTTTATGGGTTAAATATTAATAGCATTTTATTTCCTTGCCTTTATATTCACTCATGCAGATATTATGCAGGTACTGTTATAGAAGTTCAGGTTAAATTACATTGTAGAATAGCTGTCCACTGTAGTGACCACTATGCATGAAAGGGTTAATATTACCACCAAAGACTGCTGGGGGGGCATTCCTTATTGCAGAGGAGCGCGGGGGGGGGTCATGTAAATTCACCATTGACATAAAATACTGCTTGATACTGAAACTTATACAGACTAACCCCCCCCCCCATATTTTGGTTTCAGCGCCCCCCTCTCATCTTTTGTTGAGAAACACTGTTGTAGAAGATGACAGTGTTTCCATGTTCACTGAACGCCAAATGGGTCATATCTGTATTTTACACCAATTATTTACATGTACTGATAGAATTAGTGGATCAACAGTTATTAAACAGTTTAGATCAGTAGATGCTTTTGGTCGACAGTGGACGTTTTGGGTCTTTATGGGTTAAAATGAAGGCATGACAGGATCATATGCTTTTTTTTCCCATGCCATTACAGGAGCAAATGCCATTCTCAGGTATAAACTTTTCTGTCTTTTCTTAAACTTTAAATCATGAACCATAATAACGTCACCACATGTGAAGACCCCTACTGTAATCCTGTAATCTAAATCTCATTAAAAAACACTCAATTGTCTCTGCCGGCCTACTCTAAATCATAACCATGGCATGAAACCCAAAAATGAAGAATGGTAAGCATTCTATCCCACACCCATCTTACTTTTCGTGCACCCTAATTCCAAGCTTATATTTCCAGAAACTTTGTAGTTGATGCCAAGTCCACATCTGCCCTGTAAGTTCTCCCACAACAGATGAAAAACAGGTGCCATGTTGACCTAAAATACCACAGCCTCACACTTTTAATTTCCATTTAACAGCTATCAAAAAGCGATCCAGACCACTGTGAAAACCTGTAATCTCAGGCTGTGTACACTTTGTTGAAATTGTCATCCGAGTTGATACCTATAAATGTACTCTTTATCTTAGTTGCACCTATTCATGTCATTAACACACCATTATAATTTGTATTCTTCTCTCAATAGGTACAGATGAACTGCATTTACAACATGGTTCTCTTTTCCATATCCAGAGGTGAGAACTGTGGAAATACTTTGATGTAAAGTCAAACAGATGAGACATAATTTGACTCACCACTGCCGTGTCAGTACACACACTCAGGAGCAGAAACAAGGCAAAGGTCAGGCTCACGTGCATGGCTGAGACATCCGATAGGCTGCAAGAAAAAAACTCACTAACTCTTCCAAAGGAGAAACACATTGGACTGGATCACGGCTGATTTTTGAACACATGCAACTCTGGAAAAACAACACATATTTGCATTATAAGTTGAACATTTTCAACACCATACCTATAATATAAATATACTGACTTAAAAAAAAACAATAACACAGCACTCAAATGGTATTAATTTCACCAGATCAAGGTCTGTTAGGTGCATTTTTCATCCTTCTGTCTGTCTGGTGTGGTGTCATTTACAGGCAATTACTCCAGTGACTCTCTCCAGCCACTCCGGTAATGCAGCAGGAAACAATGCAGCTCACTGAGTCTCAAGAATATAATTATTTTCCATCACAGAGGAAACATGGGGTTGAGTTACATAGAGAGGACATTTAGCTTTCAGTTGAGGAAGTGATTATAGTCTAACAAGTCATTTTCTATCCCCCCTGACTGCTTGAAAAACACATCTTACCAGGTCACTCTTCCTCTTTGGTTATTCCTCTGATAGTCTTCTTCTTCTTCCTCTCTTTGTTACAACTTTGCTTTCTTCTTCTCACCAGCTCCTGTGAGGGGTATTCTTTTTACAACCCACCTCAGCAGTCTTTACTTTTTGATCGTTTGATACATTTTTTCCCCACTCTTACCTTATCTAACCCTTCCCTTCCCTGTCAGAATGTCTTCCCTTCACAGGTCTCCTGTTGATTGCAGCTGCGTACTGAATGGTTTAAGGCAATGTGCAGGTAAAATATAGGGCACAGAGTACAACACAAGTGTACTTATAGGAGAGGGAGAGAGAGGAAGAAAAAGGAGGGTTTGGGGGAAAGTAGATGTGGTTTTCATTTAAGTTGGCACTGGTCCACAGATTGATTTACAGGCCAGAGGCAACACATGGTCTCCCTCGATTTCAGTTTCTACAGTCAAAACTTAAAAGAGTATTTTTTTTATATTGTCACAAAGAAAACAGAGACCAGATTTGAGCAGAGGATGGATACCTTTATAAATATTAATTATGACGGGAAGACCTATAGGTAATTATTAGGAAAACACTGCTCTCTAGTGGTAATGGTAGGCAATAACAGATTCATAATAAAGCTGGCTCAGGGTAAAATGGCATAATTCCTATTTTTAAAGAGATATATTATATCAGTCACATGTTCAAACACTGAAATGAAATGAAAAATGAAATACTGAAACTACATCCGCAAATGGGTGTCCATCAGTCCTGGTTTCATCTACAGCCTGTCTGTCCATGGCAGTGGATCTCTCCTTTACTGTGGTTCTCCCTGAGGTTTCTCTTTTCCCACTGGGTCTTTGGAGTTTTTCCCTGCTGAGAATGAGGGTCTAAGGACGTGGGATGCATTGATCAATAGCCTTCATCAACTGTTTATTTGACTGTTGTTTAGTTTCATATCCACCTAATTCTGTAAAGCCCTGTGAGGCAACCTTGCTGTGATATAGGGCTCTACAAATAAAATTGAATTGAATTAAAATACAGCATGAAACATTATGTATGTATAACATACTACTATCAAATATGTAGTCAATAATACTACTTACATTGAGGACATTATTGAGTCAAATCATTAAGAATGATCGCAATTATATGTCTATTTTAGGTGTATTTCAATTATCTACCCACTATTTTTATATTTTTCTGTCATGTACTTAAGAAAATCGTATAATTATGTAATAACCTAAATCATCAAAAAATTTGATTTGTTCAGCTCAAACATCACAAGTTATTTTTTTTTAAATTCGATGTGTTATTTGTTGTTGTGCAACTCTGTTTTGAATACACTACTTTTGGTTATAGATCATAACATATGGGACAAATAAATCACAGGAATAATACATAAACCTGTCAGCAAGACCACAAACTGGATCTGAGCTTTTTTTCTTTGTTCCAGGAATGGATGCTAGTTGGGAAATGTAAAGTTTGTCAGGGACAGACTTGGTTAAATCAGTTAAAAAAAGAGAAAACTTTTGGATGAATTTGTCATATCCTTTTGAGACCCAGGAAAGTAAATGTTTTGGCTTATAATAATAATAATAATAATAATAATAATAATAATAATAATAATTTATTTATTTATTTATTTTTTAACATGAAATAATTGTCTTGATTGGAAAAAGCATAATGCAACAGTTTTTCCAGATACAGTTTTTCTTTTAATTTAATTTAATTAATTTTTTTTTTTTTTTTTTATAGAATTTCCTTTTCAGTGGACAGGATTTGTTTTCTATGTAAAGCTGTGCAACTCTTGCCCCTACAGAGGACTAAAATGCATTGCTGGGTCTCAGGAGGATATTCTGATGAAAATGATTAACATGGTTGCATTGGTTAGAGTGACACACTTTGTCAAGGCTGAAAAGACTGGAAAATTTTTAAAAATAGAGGACAGGACTTATCTTTGGTCTACCCATGAGGTGAGCATGTGGCTTGATGATGTCTTTTCCACTGTGTCATGTGGCTCAATATTTTTCCTCTTCTTCCGCCATGCTAAATAGGTTTCTGTAACAGGATTGGGGGTATGGTATGTGGACACAACTTCAGTGCATAATTACTACCATTTGAAACACAGGTGTCAAACATGCGGCCCAGGGGCCAAATCCGGCCCGCCAAAGGTTCCATTCTGGCTCGAGGGATGAAAGTGCAAAAATTAACCTGAACAGTGAAGGTTGTCAAAAATCATTTTTGTTCAGGTTCCACATACAGACCAATGTGATCTCAAGTAAAAATAACAACAAAATAACCCATAAATAATGACAACTACAAATTTTCTTTGTGAAAAACTTAAGTGAAAAAATAAGATTACACTGTGAAAATATTTACATCTACAAAACTATTTTTTCCACAATAAAATGCAAACAAATACATAAATATAAACAAAGATGAACAACCCGAAATGTGCAATTTTAACAGTATTCTGTCTGTTACTAAATGCTTTGTGCATTTATGGATCCACTGTGATCTGTAGTTGTGTTAATAACAAGAGATGGACTATTGTAGAAATTGTTCAAATTTTAGTCCTAAACTCCTAAAAATCCTAAAATTTTAACAATATCATGCCTGTTACCAACTGTTTATGTAACACTGTGTGTAAATGTACATGTATAAATAATAAGTCGAGGTACAATATTGTTAAAATTGCACTAATTTTTCAAATGAAATTTCTGTTTTTTCAGGTTATTCACATCTTTTTTTGTAAATGGAAATATTTTCATGATTTAATTGTTTGTTTTTTTTTGTACAAAATGAAAAACTTGGATTTGTCATTATTTTTAGGTTATTAAGTCATTATTTTACTGGTCTGGCCCGCTTCAGATCAAATTGGACAAAATATGGGCCCTGAACCAAAATGTGTGACAACCCTGATTTAAAATATATTGAAGATTAAAGTAATTAGTTTAACAATTATAAGAGACACATAGATAGATAGATAGATAGATAGATAGATAGATAGATAGATAGATAGATAGATAGATAGATAGATAGATAGATAGATAGATTTTATTCATCCCAAACTGGGAAATTACAGAAACAGGCACATATCAACAAAACAATACAAATACGTATATTTAAAACTTATTCTAATGGTGATATTTGGCATACAAGTTTATCATCAAGAAGGTGGGATGAGAATATTTTGACACATATTTTCTAACAACTTTATTTATATTTTCTCAGAGCAAGTATAATTTACACAACAAGTGCTATTTAATAGGTTGGGCAGAAAATGTCCTTCATTTCAGGCATGTCTCCTATGTTATTCTAAACACACACAGACACATCTGTATTTTTTTTAACAACTTTATAAACAACATTTGAGTATACAGTACAAAATTTTAAACAAACATCAAGATGTCAAAAGAGAAAAAGCATTTGAACATATAAGTTTAAGAAAATAATGCAGAGATTTAAAAATACAAAGCATAAAATACACATTATAAAAAAAAAAAAAAAAAAAAAAGTAAATAAATAATAAATCTGACAAATATAAATAAATAAATGCAACAGCGAGTTCAGTCAGTATTGAAAAATTGTTTCTAAATAGCCAATGTGTTAGTGCTTTTTTTTTTTTTTTTTTTTTTTTTTTTTTTTTTTATTACATATGAATTCTAAAGATTTAATATCATTTTCAAATTCTAATAGGAAGATTTTAAAATTTGGGTGTGTTTTAGTATATTTGTTTTTATGTATATGAAATTTTCCAAATAATATGAATAAATTTACAATAAATTCTAGATTGTTCGTAGCATGTTTAAAATAAGTAATTACATTTTGGGATGTTATATTTATTTTATTGTTACTTTTAGATATGATATAATTTTCAATTTTGGACCAAAAATTAGAAGAATGTTCACCATAAAAAGAATAAGTGTAAAGTAGATTCAGATTCAGATTGACAAAAATTGCATATTTCTTCCACATTATAAAATCGACACAAAATAGCGTTGGAGGGATATATGTTATGTAAAATTTTGAGATGTAAAATTCTAATTTTGTTTGTAATACAGTATTATTATGGTAATGACCATGCTTTTGACCACTCATTTTTAGAAAAAGTTGAATTCCATACTTGTTTACCTCTGGGGGACATTTCCTACTTTTCACTCAACACAGACACATCTGTATGCTAAGAGCTAAAGCTACAGATTAGCGTGCAGTGTCACGCACTGTGGTTACCCAGGTGACACCTCGTAGCTCCGCCCCTCCGGAGCCCAGAGGAGGATGTCGGAATGAGAAACTGCTTCTAGAAGTCAGACAGGAGGACCGTGATTGCTCGCTGTGTGTTTACACCCACACTGGCATCGTTTACACGTCGGTTTCGACATATTTAGCTTATCTTCAGGTCAGTTTTAGCTCGCCTCTTGCTAACACACGGTGTTATGTCCGTCGGTTTCATCTTCAGTCGGTGTTGACATTGTGACAGTGAGTAACGGTGCTTCGGGATACGTACGGACGGACATTTCGACTCAGTTTATGTCTATATTGTTATTATTTTTCACCCTAAATGACTTTCGGGTGATATTATTTACAGACTCGAGTCGAAGCTTCATACCCGAACTTGCCTTACGGTTACTGGCCATGGGCTAGAGGTTTTGCTTTTCCAGTTCATCTCAACATCCAAAGCTGAAAGTGAAAGACTACATTTTATTTCTGGTCTGTTTCTTCAGGACACCCTACTGCAAACATGCTCCATACCACTTAATATAGGTAAGTACAAGCTGTTATACACGAATTATGCTATTAAAATCTTCTTCTGACTGTGATGTTCTGTATCCACAGCTTTATCAGCAATAGCCAGCGCCTTTATACTCAAATAAATGTGGTTATTCAAGTATAGATGTACATTTATTTACATTACATCCAGTACAATTAACTAAATAACATTAAATGAGGGTGTAAATACTCTTCCTGTGCTGCTGTGTGAAGGAGAAGAAGCCATGTTTTCTAACGTCACAACCCCCCCCCCCCCCCCCCCCCCATAGTCATAACATGCCCACAAAGAGTCACTGTACCATGAATGGGCTGGCAAGGATTTTATGTAATCATAGAAAATGTTCTTCATTATATAACAGATGACTACCTGCCTGTGAGCTTCAAGTGTAAGTGAAGGAAAGAAATGTTTAACCCTTGCCACTTAACAGATGTCACTCCTCTCCATTTGACTGTATGGTTAACATGGAAAGGAAACACACTTCTTAGATGAGGTACACAGTTGAAGTGTGTGTGTGTACATGCCAGGATTAAAGGGCAACTGTAAAGATGACTCACACAGCTCTATGCTCAGCTCCTGTCATAAAGTTACACCTAGCAAACAGGAGTTTAAATTTAACCAGCATTTTTATCCCATGTGCTCCAGCGTCGTATATATTTGCTGAGGTTGCTGTCGGTCAAGTCTAATGCTGCACGTGTGTGTCTGTCTGAGTGTGTACCAATTTAGGCTGTGATCTGTTACAGCCCAGACAGTGCAAAGCGCCCTGGCATCAGCGCACCAGTGCACATTAGGGATAAGACGTGACAGCTTGCCCTAAGTGTAAGTGAGATGAACGCCACGCCCAGACACTGGTGTTCCGGTGTTTTGGGTGTGGTTGCATACAGACACACACATAGATCCATCCATGTGTGTGTTCCTCAGACACCTGTTGGCAGAGGTCCTGCAGCGTCACCTTGGCTGAGGGTGTGTTTACAATCTGAGTCCCCCCAACAACAGCTGAATGTCTCCACACTGTGCCTGCATGCTGAAGACCCCCCAAACTGCAGTTTAGTATGGGAGGGTTTTTCCAGACTGTGTGTGTCTGTCTGTCTTATGTGTACATCACCAGCGTCGGTGTTCTTTGGTATTTGGTAATGTGTAAGGACATACATGATTATTATTACCCTTCCATGGCCAGTCTGAGAGTGGGAGTGAGTACAAGTCATTCCGAGACTCTGTAGTGTTACTGAAGATTGTCAAGGTTAGTAGATAATAGCCTTTGTCAATTTGTGTTTGGAAGATGCTGAAAAGAAATGACAAATGAGTGTTGACTCGAGCTTTATAATGCCAAAAACCACTGATTGAGAGTGTCAGCCTTGAGCTGGATGAGTGTTACGGTTCTTTTGATGGTCAGGAATATGGGTAGTCATCATCACATGAGTGTTTCTTTGTGTATTCTATTTTCCCATGCTTGTTTTTTGTGATCTAGGTATTTGGAACAAAATGGAGATAACACATCTCTTGTTCTCATAATCTCATCTTTTTGTGTGCACATTTCCACACCACTGACTTTAGATAAAAATCGTCGAGAGATCTAATAGCAGAGGAAATATACTGTCCAGAGTCATTTGGACTGTTTTTTTTTTTTTTTTTGTGGGTTTGTGTATGTTTGCATGAGCATGTTGCAGTGAAGTAGTGACCAAGTGGTTTGATGTGACTTTGACTTTTCCCTGCCTGCTCTGGCGCCATTCACTCTCTGTATGTGGCCTATCATTAGAGCTATACTTAGCCATGCTTATCAGTTCTGTCGTTCCCTTGGTAAAGCCACAGATGTTAAAGAGCTTGGAATAGCTCAGTGTGTAATAGACTAGACAGAGGATCACAAATACTGACTCAAAGGCTGAAATCAACCTGTCTTATAGGCTAAAAGGCCCTTCAAAGTGAAGAAAATATCCTTAGATTAATCAGTATGAGAAATATCATATGATAGAGAAATGCATTGTATCATTTAGTCTATATTGTGATACCAGTCACACTCTTCAGGGTAATATTATTCATTATCTGGATGGAAAGTTGCATGAAAACAGCTCAAACAGATCAGCATAATACTGAACAGGAAGTGTTTTTCTTATGGAAGTTGTATGGGTATTATAAATGAAATAATTTCTGTATCATTAAATGTACTGTGACTGTGATAGAAGGTTTCAGCGATATTACCCAGGCATGTGTGATGCAGTGGAGTACTCTTTTCACAGTCTACTTATTGATATTCATATGTATGTAGGACTCTTGTAGGCAGCAGTAGTTACTTGTTAATAATGTATTTGGGTGAGAAAAAGGAAACCACTTTGATGCGAAAACAACTGAAAATATAGTGGGACACTGTTGCACCGAAAGATATTATTCCTTAGAGTTGGAACAGTCGCATTGTAAATATTAAAACCTACTGTGTAAAAAGTCTTAGGCCACCTGCACATTTGTCATTTTTACAGGGTTGACATGAGCATACATATATATATCTCAACCTTTTTTCTTCAAATATAATGAGAAAAAAAAACAGGAAATATGTGCACTGTCTTAAAATACACACAAAATCCTGAAGTATAACAGTTCTAAAGGTTGAAGTCATTATTTAGTGTGACCCCTGACCCTATGACAAGAAGCAGCACAGTTAAAACATATGACGTGTTGGATGAAACCTGGTATAAAACATAATAAAATGAATGCAATAAATCTCATACTGTCTGAACAACAGGGTCGAAAGAATGTCATGCTAAATGCTACCACAGTTTTTTTTTACCAAGCAGTTTTGTCCTTGAAACCTTTGTTTTTACTGCTGTTTATACTGCCCATGTATCCAGGCTGTATCTTAATACAGAGACTGAGAAATTTGTTATTATGACTTTATTAAAACAACAAACCTAAAGCTGGCCTAGAACTTGTACACAGTACTGAATGCATAAAAAGTATGCTTTGTGGAAATAAGAAAAATAGTTGAACAAAGCCAAACAGGATGTGTGTTGATGAGTTAGTAGATAAACAGTTGACATTCTCCATCAGTATCATACATAAACAAACATGGTATGCCTTGAAATGATATCATGCTGCAACCCTGATATTAAATATCACAGCATCAGTAAGAATATAAAAATAATGTGCAGCAAAAAGAAGGTTGAAAGATATAAAATATGATTGAAGCCTGTGTTTTTTACACTTAAGTGGATTAGGTACATAAAATTAAGCACTACTGACTGTATCTGTGTCAGTTGACAACTCACACTGTTCTTTATCTATAAAAGTTGTGTTTACACAGGTGTGTTTATGTGCCTGCTGCAACTGGGTAGCAGCAGGTGTGTGCTGATGGTATTCATTTTCTGTCTGGTTTTGTCCTTTAAAAATGCTCAGGAGAACCGGCACTTTGTATTGAATTATTTACAGACCATTCAGTGAGATCTTTATGTACAGCACACCAGTCAATAGTGGTGTCAGAGATGAAGAATGTGATTTATCGATTTTCACAGATATGAAAAATAATTGTCCTACAGGTATATAGTCTGTTGATCCTAGTCTCATTTGTTCTCATTAGTATCAGTTACTGTAACTGCACTGAGTTCGTCTTATAGGTGGTTCCGTGGGTCACCCGCCTTAAAACCTTATAAGTCGTACTCAATAATCCCTTCAGCTGTGAGTCATGTGAGATTCTATACTCTTTATATCCATGTGACCTAGCATTGGATGTACTAAAAGTCCGTGTTATGTCGTGTTGTTGAAAACTACACAATAAGGAGCATTAATACATCTGATTAAAACAGGTGATTTTCTAGAACAAAATGTCTTGTTTCTAGAGGAAATGTCGACTAAAAGGCGTCTGAATGTCTTTGCTCTCATGTTACTGTGTCAGTTTCACTTGGCACATAGCCTCCTTTTGTAACTGATTGGGGACATTCAGATTCTCAACATGTTATTACCATTCCCAAGCTTTTATTTCTTACAGGAAAGACTTTTAGATCACGGAAACAAGCTATAAGTGAGTGAGGCTGAGTTGAAGAGAAAGTCTGTTAAACTGAAACAAAACAAATGCAGTCCCGAAGGCCAGTCACCTGCACAGGCATCAAGTATTCAAATGTAGTGTTTGCATGGCTGGTTCAACTGCAACAACATCACCGTCATTGTGTTAAGTGGCCCTTTGTGTACAAATCCATCTACACAGTATGGTTTAAATGTACTTTCACTCAGTAGAAGTGGGCATCCATCCTTTGTTTGTACCAGAATGCTCTCATACAAACCAGAGAGGAATAGAAAATGCCTCATTATAAAACCTTACATAAAGGTTCCCTTCAGGCTTGATTTATTTGGTAGTGAAACCCTTGAATCTGTGAAAAATTGAATACAAAAGCGTGACATCTGACTGGGGTTCCTGTTAAGTGTGTGGTGCGACTTGATGTAAGGATTTCTTGTTCTCTCTGGCTTCATTTGAGAATGTTTTTCAGTTACTGTACAAACATGAGGCGCCTGTAAGTACAGCTTAACATCGACGGTTGAGCTGAATAGCCTGACACACTGATAGATAGTGGAAAGGAAGGAGTGGACAGGAAAAAAGAGGGAAGCTGGACGGAGAGGAAGTTGAGTCAAAAGAAACACATTGTCCATCAGAGAAATCCAGCAGGAACAGCATCTATTTAAAGATTATTATGTATGCATACAAATAGGTCATACTGTATTTACAGCATCCAGCGCTGAGGGTCGGTTTGATGTTGGACTGCCATAACAACTGTGATAAATATGAAGTGGAGAAATAAATACTATTAATACAGAAATACATGATTTGTAGAATTAGTTCATTCATTCATTTTCTGAACCCGCTTTATCCTCACTAGGGTCACGGGGGTCGCTTGGAGCCTATCCCAGATACATATGGGCGAAGGCGGGGTACACCCTGGACAAGTCGCCAGTTCATCGCAGGGCTGACATATCGAGACAAACAATCACTCTCACATTCACACCTATGGGCAATTTAGATTAACCAATTAACCTATTAGTGCATGTCTTTGGAAGGTGGGAGGAAGCCGGAGTACCCGGAGAGAACCCACGCAGACACGGGGAGAACATGCAAACTCCTTGTAGAATTAGTGATTTGGCTAAGACTTTTGATTCAACAGCAAAAGAAACATGTAGAGGAGTCAAGAAATGATGCAGTGGGCTTTCATATCATCATCCTCATCATCATCATCATCATCATCATATCTTGTTTCCTGTGCACTTCTCAGAACTGTGTATATTACAGTCTAACAGTGAAATATGAAACTAATGTTTTGCTGGTAATTTTGCCCTGTGGATGGTGCAGTAATATTTGGTGTAAATTCACCTAATGGTAGGGTAGAGTTTTCCATAATTGTGATGTGCATTTTTTTTTTACTACCATGTTAAATGTAAATTTGGCCATAGGTGAAATTAAAGCTTCATGTTTCACAGGAGAAACAATGGTATCATCAGGATTTTTACATTCACAAAATTTGCAAATCTTTCAGATATTTTAACTGAGATTGGAAAAAAAGAAGTATTCTATTGTTGTTTGCTTATCATAGGATGTAATTAGGCATTTTTCATTTAGTAGTCACCTAATTAGAACAGGGTGTGGGAGAAGAATACACTTTTTTCATTGAAACTCATGTTTTTCCTGTTTCTGCATATTTTCGCAACTTTTGAACATGTTTTTTCAAATTCCCACAATTTCACTGCATAAAATCACATAAAGCCCCCGCATATTCCATTGCATAATGAAGGATTTTTGCCCACATTTTTCTGGAGGGACTGATTTGTCCAGCAGTCACTGCCAAAGCATTCTGGCCATAGCAATGTGATTATAAGGCTATTGTATTCCAAAATTACTAATATCTCCCAAAACGTTGGTCCTATCAACTCGCCGTTTTCACTAGTCTCTTCCTTGACCAAAAATACTTTAGAATGCCAGACTGCAGCAGTCAGCTCTTTTTGGATTTTGTGTGAATCCCTGGACACGCACGCACGCGCACACACACACACACACACACACACACACACACACACACACACACACACACACACACACACACGCATATACGCACACACAGAGGCTTGGCTTTTATAATATAGATGCTTTTAGAGAAGCAGCTACTGATATAAAATACTCTCCAGCACTGCTGAACTTCTCATATTACCCCTTGCAGCTGGCACACACTTTAGCTCGTTTCTGTGATTTGCTAGAAAAAAAAAAGAAAAATTCACAGTGATATTTCTGTATCTAAAAGAACGGGCTCCTGTTTGTGGATTGAAACATTGTAAGAACTGTAATTATCCAGTATAGTGAATGAGAATTGAAATAAAACAATGTTGTATCAAGATGGGAAGACACTTAGCAAAATAAAAAAATCAAATAAAAAAAAATCAAATCAATATAAAATGAATATGGTTTCACATTTTATAGGTGATCGTTGTCATGTGTTGCTGTATTTCAGTTGGATATTTTTCACCTAAATTAACATCCCATAGTTGTAATTCCTGGAGGCCTAATAAATTTATGACAGCTAGGAGTTCCAGTTGTTTAGTGTTTCATTTGTGGGATAGCATAAACATGCCACAAACACACCCCCACAAACCCACTGTAAAAAGGCAGTTATCCACACTGCCTCTGGCTCCCATCTGCATAAACGCCTCACTGACAGTGACTGACATCTGTACTGTTGCCTGGTGACACTTATCAGCCTGTCTAGTGCTTGTAGCCAATGAGAAAGTGAGCGTTAAATGGCGATGTCAGAGCCTTTGCGGGTTTTTTAACGGTTAGGTTCAAGTGAAGGGCACATACCGAACAGGGTGTACACACTGTCATTTCTGTCACATACCCAAGCCGTTTACAGGAGAATAGAGATTGGAAGCATAGTGTCAGGAAGGGTGTAATTACATCAATAGGAGAGTTAGGGTGCAATAGAAATAATTAGCTTTAGAAAAGATGTTCTGTGACTTTTCACCTTTTAGCATCATACAAGGCCAATCCTTCTGAAAACGTAGCAGAATTATCCTGTTCGATGCACCACAGTAGATATGGAAGTCCTGTCTGTGTCGTGACTGTATGTAGTCAGGGACATGACTCATTTGCTTCACAGTGGGACTTTCTTCTTGTATATTCCTAACTTGATTTTAAGTTTGTGCTCTAAATTGATGCAGTCTGGGAGGTTCCGTAAAGAGCAGCGTGATCTGTTTTTCAGGCAAAATGTTTTCATTGGAGAATTGAGTTGAGCCTTCACAGTATTCATTATAGATGAAGAGCAGCTTGTTTCAAGTGGAGATATTGTGGAGTCTGCATAGTTGTATTGTTAGTACTAAATGGCTGACTAAATCTAAAATAAGGAGAGGCAACTTACACTGTTTCATCTTTATGAGAACCATGTCAAATTTCTTTTTACATGCAGCTAAGAGATACGCATCCGTGTTTATATTAATATCCCCTTTGGTGATCCTGTGACAGTAGAACGCAGCATGTGTGCAGCTAATTGCTACTTCAGCCTCTGGATACATTTCTCCATGTCTGTGGGATTATGTGGCTTTTGTCTTAGACTTTGCACCACATTATGGGTGAATCATCAGCCTTTGCTACAAGTAATCTCCTCTGTGGTTGAAGTTGTAATTAGCTTTTCCGTTTTCTGTATTTTAGGTGAGTTTTCCCAACCACTGATAACTTCTACATCCTCTCCTCTACTTACAGCGCTGGGTGGGGCTTTAAAAAAAAAAAAAAGCCCTATCAAATATTAAACGCACTCATACAGACTCTGTTCTCTCCACCCACTTGCCCATCAGTACACACTTAGACACGTTGCAATACACACTCAGACACACACATCTGAGCAGCAAGCCCGGTGGCAGACAGATCAACCTCTTAAGAATCTCTTCCTCTTCCTGTTGGGGCGCTACTTTAGTCTCAGTTCAGACGATGGAGGAAATAATATGCAGCATGACTTGGCAGTGTTTGGCACCGTACTAGAAGATGACTGTCTTTGGATGATAATGATTGGTTGGCTCAACATTAGTTCACTTGGTAAAGGTAACATTTAGCATCCATCATTTGACTGTTTTAACATGTGCAAAATATGTAGTTCTGCTGCGGTGTGACATTAACTTTTATTTTGGGTGTGTATCTGTGTCTTGTGTTGCTGTAAAAAGTGTTGACTGTTATTAATGCAGCTTAACCACACCTTACTTCTCCTCACTTCTGTTCACCCTTTGGTCCTTCTGTTGTTTTTTTTTTTGGTTATCTGATCTACCATAGTTAGTGTACAGCATTACCAACCCTACTATGCTGTCTCATTGGATTAGCATCACTTAACATCAGTGCAGCTCTGCCAGTATGGCTTTCACTCAATACACATTAGCCCAGCATCAGTGTTGCTTTCATCCCTGTCTCATTCTATTAGCCTTTTCTAATGGCACTCTGTTAATCTCTTCAGGGACAGAGCTACAGTCGACTACAGATGACTGGTGTAGTTATTATCCCAAAGAGATATGGTGTTCTGTTGACATATGTAAAGCACACTAGTTAAAATTCAGTTATTGGGGCGATGGTGAAGTTGCATCTACTGTTTTTGCAAAGACTTACTTGTTTCCTGAGAGCAGATCTGCACTGTGGTCTTATTTTCTTCAATGGATCAGATTTGTTATCCTTCACTTACTGAAATGGTTTCTGGGGTGGTCAGCTTTTAAAATGAATGTGTTGCTGTTTTAGAGCAGAGCCAACTGGATGTCACATCAGGCTCTTCTGACAAGGGTTATAGTACTATTGATCCGTTTAATTGATTTTGGCTGCACAATGAAAGACAGATGGGCAGGAAGATCTGAACATAGAGGGAGATATAGAGCAAATTGCAGCTGCTCTCTACTTGATGCAAAGACTGAATGAGTCCCAGAGGAGAGAACAGCTTATTTGTGTGTGTTTTTTTTTTTTTTTTTTGCTAATGCTATTTTTGCTTCACTTTCTTTCATGTCCTCACGGAATCTTAACATTTCCAGCTGAAATGTTTTGTGAGGATTGGGGTGGGTGTGGATATAGTACAAGACAGGCTGAGAACGTCCTCATTGCCATGGTAAATAACTTTGGCGTCTACCTGTACTGTTTTGGTCCCCTGCCTCATTTCATGCATGTATTATACACTGTCACTGCAAGCTATGCTGTTGGTTTGCAAATTTAGGCTAATTGCTGATTATCTTCTGTTAAATTAGTCTGGTGAAATGTATGTTTTTCAAAGGACAAGGATTGTTAATTGAGTTTTGGAGCTGGTGTGTCTTGGGGGAGCGACTCAGCTCACTATAAAAGCAAACAGCTACTGTTAGGTAGCAAACGCAACAACAGTATTGCTACTGTTTAAATGAAGCACTCAGACGTTAACGTGTAGGTTAATTTAAAGGTTATCCTATTAAGTTGAGTCGGTTTCTCCTTTGCAGCTGTGGTTCTTGTGGCTGGTGGTGGGACTTATCACTCTGATGGCCTATAGCTAACACTGATGATGATGCTTGTAGATGCATGTGCCTGTATATTGTCAAGTATTGTTTATGTGTAACATAAGTGTGATTAGTTTAATTTTCATCCCTGGTCATTTTAAGATTAGCAGTCTCAAATTTGTCCCAGAATTAATTTAATGTGGTACATGGTTAAACTGAAACTCTACTTACCATAGTATTCATTGTCTGTTATGGAACTATGGTGGAGCAAATTCGTCTATAGTGGGCTGCCACAGTCTATATAATTTATGTGAAACACCAACATGTCCTAATTCTAAATATTCTTGTGCTTAATCCTAACCTTAACTTGGAGTCACTGTCATCATGAAACCTTTCTGCCATTTTCTCAACCTTGTTTCACGAACCAAGCTGTGTTTTTTCTTAAAGCTTTAGCCACTGGATTGTCATAGCCTAAAACTTAGCAAGTACATGTGGCCCCAAATGAGAATGTGTTTGAAAAAGAATGCTTTTGTTTTGTTTTCATTTTATTTTATTTCTTTCTACAGAGGAATATTGTATTACACCTTCATTCTTCATTATCATTCTTCATTTCAGTGTTCCAGAGCATTAGGCCTGAATGTAGACTTAATTGAACAAACTGATCTAAATGTAGTTTTTAATTTACATTTGTTAAACATGTAGATCCAGGTCCTCCTGTATTTGTCGGGGGGGGGGGGGGGGGGGGGGGGACAGCTGTGATGCAAGAGGGGTGCTAGCATCCTCACCACTGCTGCTAGACTCAGAGTAAATGTGTTTAAAAATGCATGTTTTAGTCTGATGCTCAGATGTTTGGGTCCAACATCTGTTGTTGGTTTTCGATGAGTTAATGCTTGTTGGAAAGTTTTTATTGCCCTTACAGTACCATAATGTGCTGTTGTTACCTCAAGTATAATTATGTTCCCTTCACCAGTCTGTCATCTGCTGTTCTCCACACACAATGACAGAAGGGATTCTGAAATAAAGCAAGTGTTTATAAATTAAGAAAAAGGACATGAGTAACACTGTTAACTTTTCTGTTTTTTTTCATTGTCTTCCAGTGATTTCTTACGTGATATTGTTGGTAGTGACAGGGGAAACTCTGAATGCAGGGAAATGGGGACAGACTGTCTGCAGGGACAAACAGCAGGATTGGGGATTTACTGTGTGTGGCAGAACACCTCCATTCATGCGTAGCCCCACTGACCCAATAGATCATAGCTCTTGGCTGTCACATCCTATCTGCATCCATCCTGTTACTCCTAAAGAATGAATCTCTGTAATGTGCGTGCATGTGCCGCTGAAAAGTGAAAGCTTGGCCAGAGGAGTAATGAGCAACCGCACTCTTGCAGATGCCTCTTTTTCAGCCTTCCAGTATCTCTGCCAGGTGCTTTTCCAAGTTCTTGTCCTCTGAGTCGGAAATGAATAAAAGCTGAAAAGCCTCACTGGCTGTCAGACAGCAAACTCCTATTCCCTGTACGAGAGAGAGATGTCATCTCCTCCTCCTGCTCATTTCATGCACAGGAGTTGGTGCTGAGATGCTAAGTTGCAGGTCCAGCTGAAGATATCACTGTAGGGAAAAGTCTGATCTTACTGGATCTTTCGTTGTAACTTTATTTTACAGTATCTGTCTACTTCTGTTTTTTCTCTCCTTTCCACACCTCTGTGTCCCCTGTAATTTTTTCTAGCCTTAGACAGTTAATCAAGGGCTTAAGCAATAACAAAATCACATACTTCTGGTGATTTTTGTAAATTAAATTTGGCATTTAATTTGGGCAGTCTTACTGACAGAATGTATTTAAGAGCAAAACCTGTCTAAAAACAAAAGTGATTAGCCCAAGACTGAATCATATGGTAGATTTTGTACTGATAAACTATCCAATCCTCTGAATCTGGTAGATACCTAGTTTCCTCATAGTTTCACGTACAGTATGCTGTAAGGCAATGATGGAATTTGTGCTCAGTAACACCAACAAATCATGAACCAGCTAAGATGTCAAACTGTTTAAACCGTTGGAGTATTTTTAAATTCTTTACTTTATGAATATGTTTCTAATTTGTATCTAGATGATAGGGAGGTAGGAAATGCTCATACTTGGCTGTGGTGGATGCATCCTCAGTCCTGAATTTGATCTTGTTGAAGCTGCAAGTTATTTATTTACAGTACTAGACCCCGGGGGGAGGGGCGGGCCTTCTCATACGAGCGTTGGACAGATGGCATACATGGTTTACTGGCCTACCTCTGAATGTGTGTCATTCAGGAAGGCTGCTGTTGTTTATGTGTGGTCTTCGTTAGCTGATCTCTGTGTCTGTGCCACCACTGGAAATAAGGTTGGGGACTGACCATGTTGTGTTTTTAACACAGAGAACCACAACTGGCACTTGTTTAGTTCTGCAACTCACAACTTGATCACATAGTCAGTTGTTATTTTGTTATTCATATTGCTCATACAGTATTATTCATAGCACACATGAATAAAGAATGCTCTAATGTGTTGTTTTACATGAGAAAAACATTAACTAGTGCAAAAACCAAACTGAATGATGAGGAGAACTAAAAACAGCAATATGCTGTCACTACTATCAGTAGGCTATACTAAGGCATGATTCTCTATGGGATCTACTGAAGAATATCTAAACTGGGCTCGCAATGATAAATCTTATTTACTGTTTTATTCTCTCATTTTATTATTATTATATGACTTCTTTTAATATGGGCCCTCATGGAAGTTATTAGATTATGGTTCATTCAGCAACATTGTATTAAGTCTATTGTATTGTTAGTCTGTACTATATATTCTATATATTCTGAGTATAATTAAATGCTTATTAATTAGATTATCATTATTAACAATAATTTAAAATGGATATGTATAGTAATTTAGATAAATTGGTACATGTAAGTATTTCCTTGAATACCTTAAAATCTTTTAAATTAGTAACACTCACATTAACTTGGACACTAGCCAGACAAGGGTAATGTTATAAATGTGCCTTTTTTCAATAACAAGCTAACAAACTAAATGAAATAACATTCATATTGGGGCAGATAAAGGGCAGTGACCGGTGATAAGTAAGTTGACCCAGATGTGAAAATACTGCCACGGTGAATTTGTGTTCATGGGCAGTGATGTGTTTCTCCTGATATGAATGAAACTTGAGAAGTTCTGTATGAATCGACAGCAGTAAAAACCCTTGATTTAATTCTCACCCATTAAATTCACAAGAAACACAGAGACAGCACCCCCTTCCCCTGGGGCAGAGAGCTTTAGTTACTCTGCCTGCAGAGGATGACCTGATTTTGTGTCTGTTAGAGTGTGTAGACCCCTGTGTGTGTTTATGAAGCAGATTAGGATGGTGGCAAAGCCAGACAGTTCTGTGGCAGTGGCGAGTGTATTTCTCTGATTATAGACACGTGTATCTTTGCATGGGAATGTGGGGCAGTTTGTAAGATTTTTTTTTTACCAGAATAGAAGAGCCACATTGTAACACAACACCCCTCCCCCATCCCTTCAAAAGTTGAGTGGATTACAGCTCCAGTATCTGTCTTTGTGCTCTTTGTGCTAGTTTGGCAAGAGCTGTACCCGTGTGGAAATGTGTACTGTGTGTACAGCTACAGCAGCCTAACAGCCATATCTTTTAGTTTCATCATTTTCTGTGTATTCAAACTATTTTGAGAGGGTGGGAAGATGTTTTCCACAGTAGCATTAATATTCTACTGTGTTCTAGTCAGTGCTCTTTAACAGATATGTTTTCACCAGATGCATCGGCCATCTGGACCTCTCAGCACCTTTTCAATTCATTATCTTCCTCTACAGACCAGATGGATGTAACATGCAGGTGTATCACCAACACATGTACCCATGTCACATGGCTGACTGGAATTGAATTACCAACAATGTATGAAAGGAAACATCCATGTGTTTTTCCTTCCATTGGCTTCATATTCTGTATGTCCTCCATTCACTATTCACACTGTACTGGCTGTCTTCCCAGCACCATTTTCCTTTTGTCCTCCAGGCATTGTCTGTCAGTTTGCCTACACTGTTGTTTGCCAAGCATGTTGGCACTGTATGCTTAAAACCCTCTATCAGCCACAGGTCATGTGTGAACATAATTCAGTTAATATATAACTAAGGATGCTCCCTTTGATTCTCCTGTGGCCCACTTCATTTTGGAGGATTATAGGTATGAGTAACGTGGTATTTGATAGATCTTTAAAGACAAACTTGAGTTTCTGACCCTCTGGATGAGTATGTTATTTTGTTTTGTTAATGGTAACTCAGTGATGCTTTATGAAGATACAATTTTTAAGTAACCCATTTGTCTGATAGGATAAGGTGTAGGCATGAAGGCAGACTTGGTGTGGCAAAACTCTAGTCATTCAGTAAGTCTTCATGCCAGATTCATCCTCATATTCCCTGCAGTCAGAGATCTTTAAAAAGTAGACATGCATGCTACCACTGAAGAAGTTTGATTGGAGAGCACTTAATATCATTACTGCCCATGGTAACAGACAACAAAGATGTTATTACAGATGGAGAATGTGCGTGTGTTGTATTTGTTGCGTTTTGTTTCAGCTGAATTTGTAATGAACATTTTATATTTGCTTTTAGAATTAATTTCAGTTTTTGATTTCAATTTTAATATAGCTTTTAGTCAAACACAGCAGGAAGACAAAAGTCACTGAATCACTGTTGGTCAAACTCTACAAAACTTTTTACAGACTCAACCTGTGAATTAAATAGCCTGTCAAATATAGATATCAAATTGTGAATAGTTTGTTTCCAAGACAAATCATGTCATGCAGTAATGTTCTTATGTGTTTCTTCCTCTGTCCTCTCCTCAGTTGTGTGTGGCTCCATACATTTCCATGCCTGTGTTGGCATCTAATGGAAAAAAAAGCACCTGTCAGGTCTGCCATGGTATCCAGACTTCCTAAGTTTGGTGGACGCTCCTCCACTGGTGGCAGTAGCCCCGTCTGCAACGGTTCAACTCAACCAGCCTCCCCTACTCAGGATGGAAAGACCACTCCTCCAGGAACACGCCCAAATGGTGTGATCCGTGCCTCCTCTTTTTCCCTTAAATGGAAGAAAGATGAAGGTACTGCAACTACAAGCCCCACAGTCCCTGGGGATGGAGCTTGTGAAGATAAGCCTAAGGCTGTTTCAATAACAAAGGAGGTGAAGAATTCCTCTCCAGGGACACCCAAGATGCGGAGGTCGGGTCCTTTGATGGTTGCCGTTTCTAGCCCAAAGGCAATCCCTAAGCAGTCCCCCAAGATGAGTCCAAAAGTAGAGACCAAATTGGGCCAGAGTCAAATGAATGGATTGTCTAAAGTGGGGCAGAGTGGTTCAAGCATTCCTATGTCCCATCTTGTACGGCCAAGATTGAGCTCCGGTTCACCTAGAAGCAGCTCACAAGACAGCCTGTCTCAGTCCACTGACAGCCTAAAGACCTTGGCCTTGGACAACATGGTGCGTTCAAACAGCTTCACCCACTTCAAGCAAATTCCCTCACCCACCAGCCAGCCTATGACACGGTCTTTCTCATTTAATCGAGCTGTGGAGCTAGCAAAGCCTCTGGCCAACACTCAACTCCGGCCGCCACGAAGCAGTTTCCTTAAACCACCGCAGCTTAGCAATGGCAGAGTAGGTTTAGGGCTGGGAGGGTTCAATGGAAGCCTTGGAGGTTCAGGGGGTCTTGGTGGAGGCCTTGGAGGACTGCAGTACAGCAGAACAACTCCAACTGCTTCCTCTCTACCCACTCTCACAACCCCGTCAGCACCATCGACTCCCAGCTCTCTGAAGAAGCCACTGCTCCCTAATTGTGTGCTGACCAAGTCACTGGGCAGTAATGGAGGGTCTTCAGGATACAGGTTACCTCGAACTGGACAGAAGCCTCTTTTCCCAGGTCGAGTGAAAGGGGACGTCAAACCTGTTGCTGCCCCTGAAAGTGGCAGTCTCTTAGGCATAGCAGTAGACACTGAGCTGACTGGTGAAGCTGAAAAAGCAGACTTGCGCTGTGACAGTGACGGGAGCTCTGGAGATGGAGGTGGAAAAGGAGAAAGAAAAGGCATGTTTAAACAGAACTCATGTCAGACAGCTGCGGAGACTCTGGAGGACATGTCCTTATCTTCTGCCTCATCTTTAGACAGAGGCGACACCAGTGAAGAGTTTCTGGATGACTTTGACAGCACAGGTGATGTGCTTAGTGATGGGGACATACCTGACAACAGCAACACTGATGGTGTCACCAAAACCCGCCTACAGAGCTTTCTGAATGAGACCATAGACTGGGCTAGTATTGACATGGCAGGTAAAGGAACTGAATTAAAAGCACTGTATGTATTTTCTGACACTGGACATCTTGCAATCAAAATAATAGCAGATAAATGTCAGTTGTTGTGCATTGCATATGCCCAACTTCTCTTGCATTTCTCAAGTAAAGCTCTAAATATAAAGAATGAGTGACTAAACAATCTTCTTTGTTTTCACTCAGCGGTAACTCAATAAATGAACGTACAGGTTTGTTTAGATCACATTTAGCGATGTATATACATATTATGTTGTTTTAATTTAGTTAAAAAGTCACAAGAAATGTAAAACATCAATGGTAGCTTAATATAGGGTATATGACACAGTCAACTAATAACCAAATGGCACATACCATTATAATTAAAACATTGTGGATTTCTCAGAATAGTAATGTCAATACAAACACTTGATATTATGGAGGTACACAAGTCAAGAATATATATAACAGTGTTCTCACTGTATATTTATGTATGTTAGTCTTGTTAAGTAGAGCTAGCGCCACATGTTATTATCAGTTACATACTCTTTTTTTTCCTTACCTGCAAATTCACTTAAGTTTACTCTAGTATTATAAGCGTTGTTTTTTCTTTACTTTTTCTCTGCAGGGCATAAAGAAGACAGCCCAATGCATGAGTCTTGCGGATCCATGACTAGTCATATGCCCTTGGAGTCATCTGTGGAGCTTTCTCCTTCTAACAGCTCTGGTGGAACCTATATGTGGGATGAGGAGGGTCTGGAGCCTCTTGGAGGGCATGGGACACATCCATGTGGTAGTTACGATGACTCAGAGCTCAACAGCTTGGTAAGTCCTGAATCCATTGAAAGACTCAGTGTGCAATGTTCAGTTACATTACATTACATTGCATTCAACATATTTTAATTCATATTGCACATTTGTCTTAACACACTATATAGGAAGTCTATTTTTAGTAACAGAAAAGAATGTTAATAAGTATATTTTTATTCTCGTGTAATCACCTGAAAATATGAATTATGTATTTTCTACCTTAGTGTGAGCCATTTGTATCTTCACAGGGAGAGGGTGTCTTCATAGTGGCATCATGCTGCGCCACCAGTATTTTTATAACAGTGGCTCTAGAGGTGGCCCTTCACCACCGCATGCCATTAAATATTACACAGAAAACCTATAAGCTTAGTTTCAGTTGCATGTATGCCACTGAGAATAAACACCCATTTCTGTTGTAGTATTACCAACAAGCTTCAAGGGCTCCTCTCTTCCATGTATTATGTTAACTGTCAGATTACACTGAAGCCTTTTTCACAACAGAAAAGGGGTGGAGAACAGCCAAAACCCTTTAGCGATGATACCGTTTGACAAAAAACTTAAGTGAATACTTCAAGCTGTTGAAGATAACTGACGGAATATTGCCACTGACTAAGAGGTGGCTTTATTTCCAAGTACAGTCAAAAACAGTTGAAAAACATTTAACGATTCTGACAAGTTGAGAATGAATTTAATGCATGTCATACAGGTGGATTACATGTCATTACTGGGAGATAATGACCAATAATACATTTTTCACTAAAACTCATATATAAAATTGGTTTGTTTGCCAAATAAAACATTTTGGAGTTGATGCATCAGTGCTCTTTTAATAGGGAGTTGACCTTAGTCATTTATCTCACTTTGAGACCATTACCAAGTGCATTTGTAGGCTTTTTAGCAGCTCCCTGGTACAGCCTGAGGCCTTTTTAGCACCATAATGGTGCCTCAGTACATTAATCAATTCCACTTTTGAATAATTCCTGCTTCCTTTTATAATTAGGGATTAAACAAACAGAACAAAAGCTGAGAAGGAAAGCAAAATTGTCCAGAGTTTTTTTGGGTTTTTTTTTGGCAGCTCTGACAGCCTGTTTCATGCCAAGGTCTCTCTGTCCCTTAGAGGACTGTTGACCTGGCCACCAACTGTGTACTAATAGCATTGCTGTCCTTACTTTGGTTCTCTGTGTCTTGGTACCAAGTCACCTGATCTCAGGAATGCATAAAGAGCTTAAAATAAGATGGATTATAAATTATATAATGAGATTGGTATGTTTGCTACTTTTTCTCTGTGACATTGACACAGGATTAAGTCAGTGGATTAGCTCAGGTGATATTTGTGTTTCCTCATTGGGTCTGTTGCTTCTACTAGAGAGGTTAAAATGCTGATGAGGGGAAACTATGTGTGTGATGTCAGCATGTATATGCTTCTTGTGTGTGACTGTTTAGACATGTATGACTTCTGCCAGCACAAACTTATACGTACCCAAGTGCACATGATTAACAGTCATTCATTATCTCTTAAACAGTGTGCACATGTGCAGAACAACTATGGGTCTGTGTGGCTGATCAGCTGAACTCTATCAGAGCGGTGCATCTTTCATGTCTGATATAGTCAAGTGTTACTGACATTATGTAGTGGTTCAGCTTATCCAATTCTTTTTAAAAATCTTTTGTAAGCATATAATTACATACTGTATATATGCATTATGAAGCTGTTCTCTAAACATTTTCAGTATAGGTTCTCATATCTCAGGGAGATACAAATATGTTTTAGAAGAAGAAAATAGTATGTCTCCTTGCATTGCAGTGGGTGATAACAGCTATCGAGTGGGTGAACATGAGAGGGAGCAAGAGAGGAAAAATGGAGGAAAACGGAAATGGCTACGAGCAGAGGAAAAAGAGCAAAACTGCTTAATGAATGATTGCTGATGTGTGAATATCAGCTCTATGGGGAATCTGCCTTTGAGATGTTTAACTGAGCTATTTGATTAGAGGAAATGAGCCCACTTACTGTAATTGGATGCAGTGCTGTCTCTCTCCACCCTTCTTCTACTGTTCCCTTTCCATCTGTTAGTCTGTCTAATTTCCATCATGTTTGTGGATAAACAGTTTCACTTAATGAACAGAAGAACAATTTTTCTTTGACAAAAAGTGTCTATGCCCATAAATAACAATCATCGGTAGAATATGCAGTACAACTTATTTGGTCTACAATTTGTTCAGCATATTGTTTAATAATGTGCCATTTAAAAGGCCCTTTTTTCTATCTGTATCTAACAGTACAATGTTTGCACAAGACTTTTGCTCCTACAAAATTATAACAGGGAAATGAAATTCAGTGTAATTGGACCTAGTTCTATTAAAATTAAAAGACAGGGTGTTCAATGTTGGTTGAACCCAATGGGGAAAAAAACAGATCATTTAGGTTTCCTTCATCCTATTGCAGTGTTGGGCTCAGTCCACTTGGAGGCACTGTGCATCTTTAAGACAACGCCATGTGTGTGCCTGCAAGGGTTTGCGCCTTGTGTGTGTCAGTATTTTTCTGGCTATATATGGCTCTATCTGCATTCATATGCCTCTGTGCAAAATCAAGGAGTGGGCTACCTGAGCTCATAATAACATTCCCATGATGCACCATGCAGCTCACTACACTACCAGCTTCTCAAAATTGGCATTGTGAAATGGAGGGCCACTGTTCATAGTGACTGTAATGTTGTCTTGGCCTCTGCATGATTTATCACACACCTGCACCAACGTAAAAGGGGCTGAGCACAATTTATTTTTAAATGGGTTAACTATTTTGAAATAATTGAGATTGTGTATTTTAGTTTGCCAGGTACAAAAAAAAAAACAACATAAATGCACAACGTGACAGGAAGAGCTAAAACTGAGATGGAAAGGGTTTAGGCAGTGATAGATATGTAGTACCATGAACATTAAGATAGACAGAATAAAAATAACATCTGTGCTATATATTGTAGCCCAGTGCACACTCCTGCAATGTTACCTCTGTGAAGGCAGTCTGATTCTATTTTTGCCAAAATGGCATTTGAAAAGTGTTCAGTTCAAAATTTGGTTATAGGTTATACTATATTTTGCTGTATTTACCTCTGGAATATAAGACTTTAATAGAATCTCATACATAATAAAAGATAGAAAACAAGCACAACACAAAAACTAACTATAGCAAAGAATCAGAACCTTAGCTGCCCATTTTTCTGCAGCTCATTAATAACACATTAACCTTCTCAGATGAAACATAAATGAGTACTGTACTGAAAGGCATTATCATTATCACAAATTGCATCTCCCACCTTCATCTGCAATGTTTTATCTTAATGTGAACTAGAATGGTCACCTGGTCACATTAAATGTACAAGTAATTTTGAGAATTAGCTCAGTCAAATGCACATAATGGCACATTTTGGACTAGAGGTTTTTCATTTAAGATCTAAAGATTATGCTTGGAGTTGCTGTGGAGTTTGCCTCATTAGGAGAAATATAATTTCCTTCAAATAACAGCATGACTTTAACCTCAGATCATGAAATCTTGAATGAAAAGTATATTACAGCATGTTAATTTTTTCCCCACTTTTTTGTCTCATATATTTTCTGTTCTTTGAATTTTGCTCTTTTCCTATTTCCTGTCTCTTGCACACTTTTTTTTTTTCATCTTGTTTTCTACTCTGTTATGTGCTGATTTTTAAGCCAATCCTCCGGTTCTGTAATCCGTTTTTCCCTTTTGCTACCTCATGGTGGCTGAGTTTCTGCTGCCTTTTATCCCTGGTTTTATTTATTTTGCATCTACTTTTAGGCTTTTGTGGAACCAGGTTGAGACAGGTCAATTCAATAGTGTCTAAATGAGTGAGGTGCTTAAACCTTTTGTCTGTGGGGTGCTCAGCCATTTATGGAACATGCTGCCAGTGAATTGGTTATGCTGCTGAATTAATGAGGCTTGCACACTTTTGTTTGTCTTGGTTTTAAATCGACAGCATCGGGCCTTTAAGGTAAACAGCAGTTTTCATGGTGCTTTTTGTGCTTTTGTTAACCGACATCTAAACTCTGCTAAGTAAGGGGTTATGATGATGTGACTCTGAGTCACTCTCAAAATTATAGGTTGTGCTTCCACCATTAGTAGTCCTGGCGAGTTCTGGTTTCCAACCACTTTTATTACTGTGACCTATTATTTTACTATAGGTTGTTACGTTCTAAAACACAGCTTTCCATAAATACTTGAGCAGAGGCAATTACCTTACCATGACTTGCTCTAACTCAGTCATGTTAAAACAATGTCAAGCATGATTATCAGCAAACTCTGCCATTATTAACTTACAGTGGGTACGGAAAGTATTCAGACCCCCTAAAATGTTTCACTCTGTTATGTTGCAGCCATTTGCTAAAATCATTTAAGTTCATTTTTTTCCTAATTAATGTACACAGCATCCCATTTTGACAGAAAAAAACAGAATTGTAGACATTTTTGCAGATTTATTAAAAAAGAAAAACTGAAATAAACCTAGACGAAAACCTTTTCCAGAGTGCTCTGGACCTCAAACTGAGCCTATGGTTCACCTTCCAACAAGACAATGGCCCTAAGCACACAGCTAAAATAACCAAGGAGTGGCTTCGGAACAACTCTGACACTGTTCTGGAATGGCCCGGCCAGAGCCCAGACTTAAACCTAATTGAGCATCTCTTGCCAGACCTGAAAATGGCTGTCCACCAATGTTCACCATCTAACCTGACAGAACTGGAGAGGATCTGCAAGGAGGAATGGCAGAGGATCCCCAAATCCAGTTGTGAAAAACTTGTTGCATCATTCCCAAGAACACTCATGGCTGTATTAGCTCAAAAGGGTGTTTCTACTCAATACTGAGCTAAGGGTCTGAAAATTTGTGACCATGTGATATTTCAGTTTTAAGAAATCTGCAAAAATGTCGACAATTCAGTTTTTTTTCTGTCAAAATTTGGTGCTGTGCGTACATTAATGAGGGAAAAAATGAACTTAAATGATATTAGCAAATGGCTGCAATATGACAAGGGGGTCTGAATACTTTCCATACACACTGTAACCCATAAAGACCCAGTCCTACTTTTGTGGCAATTCCAAAATAGTTTTTTTTTTCTCTATAATTAACTTTTCTTAAGTGATTTATCATCATTTACTCTAATATTATGCTCTATGTTTAGCATTTTTAAGTGAAAATCAGGTATTGTCCTGTATGTAATTTACTGATCATGTAGATGTTCTTTGAAGCTCAAATTAAAGTCGAGGGATATTATATCAGAAACACAGAAAAACAAAGAAAATGTGACTTTTTCTGTAAAATATATCATTAACTGAACATAAACCAAGTGTCTCCATCCACTGTCATTGATCAAACTACATGGGATTTACTGGTGAATCAATGTTGTAGAAGATAACGATGCTTCCATGGTAACTACGGAGCTTGACAAACTGCATTTTACACCAATTATTTACATGTATTGATAGGTTTAATAGAACAGGTATTAAACCGTTTATATCAGTAGATGCTTTTGGTTGATGGTGGACGTTTGGGTCTTTATGGGTTAATATTAATGTAATATAACATATATATAGTACATTACTATATAATATATAACTTAACCTAATATCTGAGCACCTGTCTAACTTACTTACCATTTACTTTGATGACGACTATGTCAGTGAAGTCTTATGAGCACCACCAGCCAAAACAGAAATGACTGAATATGGTAACACATTTTGATTATGCGCATTTCCAAGGTAGTTTTCTAATGCATAATACATGTGTTATACACCTAACTCATGATCATTGTTTCATTTCAGATCCAATTTACTGCAGTGCACAGCCAACATAGCACACGCCACTATCCAAATATTTTCAGGCTGTATTTCTAGCCTAGATTTTGGCCAAAACACAATATTTTATACAACAGATGGATGTATTCCTCACCCTAACCAATGCTGACATTTCAAGTATTTGTTGAGGCTCTCTCTCCTTGATGTTCAATTCAACTTGCAGTATTCTCATTTATTTTTCATGCTCCTTATGATATTTCGAAAAATTTCTGACGCAATTATGTATTGTGCCTTTCATGGCTTGTCTTTTTTCCCTCTCCATTCTGCAGCCTCAGGTGAGAACAACAAATAAATATAGATGGAATAAAAATGCTTGGAAGAAAAGAAACAAAACTCCTTTAAATCTGCGAATAGTCTTGAACTGCTGCTTATCTGACAATGAGAACAAGGACTCTCAGTGTAGTTCTGATTTCATCACTAAGGTCAGTGTGTGTGAGGTTTTATATGCTGTACTATCAGATGCATTTTGAGCAAGATGTAAAGTGTGGAAAAAGAAACTAAGAAAACTACATGCCATTTTTTTTGATGATGGTTCTGTAACTTGACTTTGCTCTTTTATACATCTGCCACTACTCACCATACAGTTTCATTCAGCCCACCACCTCTATGTTGCTTTTTCTTTCTACATAATGCTGTTCCTATATATAGCATGAGCCAACATAAACTGTTTAACGAATGGACATATCCTTGTAGCACCTATTATTTGTTGTAATGATTAGATGTTATAGGAAAACATGTCATTAAGATAATTTATTATCAACAACAGATGCTACCAGGATACTGAGAAGATCATTATTCCTGTATATGCCATGTTTTATACAAAATATGTGATAATCATCCATTAATATTTTGAAAATATACATGCCTGTGGGATTATAACAACATGAACATTGTTATTTCTACCATGGACAGATAAATTGTATATTTCTTTGGGTTTTAACAATTACCACTCATATATTTGGCCGCTTACAGTGGACAGCTAATTATCCCAATGAAACCCAGCAAGGCTCGTGCTGTCTTCTCAGGTTAAGAGGGCTTTCACACCTATGTTGTTCGATCTTGACTTTCCAGTTTGAGTTTCTAGTTTGGAGTTCAACCCAGTTGTTCCAGACCACAATAAAGACCAAACAACCAGTCTGTGGCTGGACAAAAGGAGCTGAACTTGGTCTGGATCATATGTAACTGTGGTTCAGTTTATTTGCAGTGTGATCTTTTTAATAGATTTCATTTGTGGACCGATTGCAGGAGGTCACACAAGGCTATTACTGTGAAAAACAAAACAAAACGAGAAAAAAAACAAAAAAATAAATGGAAGATGGTAAAAATCAGATGCATAGCTATCTATAAAAGGAAATGCAGCACACACAATGATGACGGATATATCAGTTCACAAAATTGCTGGGTGAAATAAAATTAACTGGACGGAATGTTAACACAACAAAAACATGAACGTTCATTCAAACTTTCAAGCACTCTAAGATTAATCTGTTTTGTGCTTTTTACAGAACTGAATTTATTTATTTTTGAACTATTTAACCCTGCTGTACTCCACAGAAGAGAGAAATTTGTTTCTTGAGACAAAGTTCATTCTGGCCAGGACATTTCATACTCCACAAGAAACTCGAAGTGCTGAACTCCTGGAAAGTGATCTGTTTTTTTGCATTAACCACACTCACTTCAAATTTCTGACCAATCACGCAATAGTTCTCGGACATGGCACGAGAAAAAAGTTCTGCACGGATGGTGTGTCAAGAACTCCCAAACCGGGGAGCAAGAAGAAATTTCTTCGTTCTTGCAGGGAATGTAGCAGGCTTTAGTTCTCCAGAGGGTCACGGGGGTGTCAGTCTATATCAGCTGCTGACGGGTGAAGGCGGGGTACATCCTGGATGTGTTACCAAGTCATTCCAGGGCTGACATACACAGACGAAGAACCTTTCACTCCTACGGGTGATTTAGATTAAGCAGTTAACTTGGTAAGGTGCTTGTCTTTGGATGGAGGGAGGCAGCCGGAGTACCAGGAGAGAAGCTACATGGATAGAACATGCAAACCACTACACCACTGTGCCGCCCTCTCACTGAAGTTCTACTCAATATGACAGATACTGAAGATTGAGTTTTTAATGTGATTAGTTAAAGAGCTCAAAATAAGTCAAGCAAATGAATAACAATTAAAAGTAGAAAAGACACAACACATCCTGTAAATGCCAAGATATACAATATAAAGATGTTTGTTACAAAGGGTTGTTAATGTAATACAGCTTTAAATATCTACCAAAAAAGCAATTCATTTTAAAGAGCTGCATTAGCTTTAGGATGTTAGTTTGTACATGATTTGAATTTGACATTGAAAAATTGAGGGCTTGAACATATGATGCTCCAGAGTCATATTCTTTGATAGCTTTAAGTCAAATTTAATTTGAGACTTAATAGAAAGGTACAGGGTTTAAAAGAATGACCTCTATTCCAATGAGAGAAGAAAGATAGCAATGTTAGAGAAGAACAGTACAGTCAGTCTCCAAAAACTTCTCCCTGATATCTATTGGTTTTACAGTCGGATCTACCGCCAAAGTTTGTGTTTTCCTGAAGTTTCTTGATCAAGCTGAAAATGAGCTGCCTACTTTGCCTTTTGCCTGATTTTATGCCATGAGACTCATTTATATTCAGTGCAGGAAAACCTGATGTCTACTGGAGATCCCAGCAAGATACACTCAAAGAAAGCCACGGACGGAATTAAGGTTTCTGTAACGAACTTTATTCCGCTGTTCAAGTTTGTCATGCTGACACACGGGCTACGTGAGTGTAAATTATCAAACTGTATCAAAAAGTACCGACTACAACTTTCCCTGTGATTTCAGAGGTTTTAATCAATGTTTGATCCAGCCGTGTTTGAAGACTTGGCAGATGTTTTAATGGGAGAGTCTGCCATGAAATGCTGGAAAACCTCCCCTCGGCTGTTACAATTCTGAATGCTGATCATGCTCCAAGGTTTGGATTAATAGAGCACCTCAGGGTTTTTAAGATCTATTTAAAGTATGCATGCCATGTGTCAAAATCACCCACTGCTAAAAGTCAGATCATTATTTCCAAAATAGGAAAGTACAGCAACTTGTATTTAATTGGCTCAAGGTGCATTTTAATGAAAGGTCAGAAAATTTTAGGACCTAAATCTGTTTTCAAAACCTCCTGAAATGGAATTCTAACATTTCTGTTCAACTGTGTAATAATCAATAGTTACATGACTTGCAAGTTGTGTGGTTTCTCGTCAGTGGTAGTGCTAAGAGTGCAAGGTCAGCGAGAAAACACACCCTTGAAGCCAACGAGAGAATCACAATATTACTCAAGGGACACAATCAGAAGAAAACAGGTAATGCATAAGACATATATTCCTATTAAGCACAGACTGACTGGCTTACCTCAGCTAACTCAACGTTTCTTAAGTCTAGTTTGCTCTGATAAATGACCTCTTGGGAGAGTGACTTTCTATATGTGTGACGAAATGTGGACAGTAGCCCACATAGCCTGCACAATATTAACAAGCACACAAACATACACACACATACACACTTATTTCTCCTGAGAGTTTTTCTCTATCTTTTTATTTTTCTCCTGTCAGTGTGAAATATAATTTCCCATGGAGCTACACAGTGCAACAAAAGCTAAAAGAGAAGGACAGAGACAGTAAGTTGTCAATGTTAAGGAAAATAAAGAAGTCAGAGAGGCACATCAATTACAGAGGTGTTCAGTACTAATTATATAAGGTGAACACATTCAAATGAAAATGAAACATTGCACTCTTTAAAGAGAGGAAAAGAAGAGGAAACACATTATGGCACTTTTTCATCTATCACTGATGAAACTAGATTTCTGAAATATTCCCACAGAGCACAGAGCTCCTTTTTTAACTCAGAACAAGCAATATATATAGGAGACAAAGCAACAATATTTCCATTTCACACAGTGGTAATATAGCAAACAGCAGCAGTTCTTACAAAAGAAATTCATCTCAATATAACATTTTTAATTCATTTACAAGTAATTGTTTTACACAGAGATGAAAGGTTTTACAACAAAGTGGATAGTACTGCAGAGATTATCTAAACAGTGGTTTATGAAAGACTAAATCCTTTACAGTTTTCTCTTTTTCAGTATAAATGCTCCAACACATTATCAGAGAAAAAAGAACTTAATTAAGCAAACAAGAAAAAACATTGTTAAATGTATTATGGGGGCTAAAGGATGCAAATGTATAGGATTATCATTTCATTTTAAGGGGATTTCAAGAGTTGGACCTTTCAGTCAATAGGATGAGCAGGTCAAGTGTATCACATGCAGCAGGACAACAACCCTATATACACACACAAGTTATTCTACCAATGACTGGTCAAAGCAGACAGTAATATTTTGCAACAGCTGAGTCAAAGTCAGGACCTTAATCTTGTAGAAATACTGTATAAAGACCTCAAGCAAGAGGCTTTGCAAGAAACTAACCAACATCTCTGAGTTAAAGCTGTTCTGTCAGGATGATTGGGTTGAAATGACTCCAAGGCAAAGCACATCATGATAAACAGTTAATTTAAGTGTTTGTTAAGTTATTGACAAAGAAGGTCAAACCAGTTATTGAAAGCATGGCGCAACGCACATAAATAGTTTTTATTAATGAGTTTTCTATTGAACTTGTGATGTTTTGGTCTCATTTAATTGTGGTAGCTTGAGAGAACTTGTCATATTTAAGCTGAAAAAGAAAACATTCTAAAAAGTTTCACAAACTTTCAAGCACCACTGTGCCTCAAGTGTAACAACAGTGATTTTTAGCCGTCCATCTGACAAAACAGATGTTTTTCCTCTCCGCCTCTGCAATTGTCTGCAGTGGGCTGTTCAACGAGCGTACCTGGATCTTGAAGATTGAGTTTCTTTTCCTTTCTTTCTCATATTAGTGTCTCACAGTACTGCTGTGAGTGGAGAGAGACACCGCTGACACAGTACTTTTATTATGTAACTGGTGTATACAAGGTGCAAGTCCTTTTAACACACAGCCCAACTGCCAGCCCGCAAAACTGTTTTAGAGTTAAAATGTCTGTCACAGGGAAGCTTTTCCTCATAAGTCAGTGCTATGTCACAGTCTTACACTTGTGAAGACAGGGTAATATGAAAAATCATAATGCATGAATCATGTAGAGCAGGGCGATTCTGAGTAAGAGAATATTGCCCTCAGTGAACCTACTATTGAATTAAGAAGAAAGAATACAGATTCACTGTATTTTGCCTCATCTAATCTAATCAAATATAACTCTTAGCATAATTTATCGGGCATCTTACCCGATTTTTGTCCCATGTTTTTAATATAATCTTGTTATTCAAGTAGCCGAAGTTTAGTTAGATGGATGATTAGAGAAAAGAGGAAGAGGTTTTAGTATAAGAGACGAAAAAGAAGGTGAGAGATATTGAAAGACAGATGACTGAACATAAATGCTTTGAACAACAAAGATCCAACCTACATTTTGGTTGGGAGTATAGAGAACAGCGGAAGTAGGTATAGTCTATTCTATTTCCTTTATTATTTTGTCTTTATTGAGTGAAACACAAAGTACTTTTCAGTTATCATGCAGCACATGAGATTTTCAATAATAGGTAATTTTATGCTTGTGTCTTCTAGTCAAAGCGCTGTCAATTTAGTTTTGTGAAGCACAAAATTGCCTTGAAAAATAAAGCTTTGAACTATTGATTCATTCTTTTGCTTTTGGGGTATGCTTTGAATTATTCGCAAGGCAGCACTAGCAGTCAGACTGACTGCATATTTTGAGGCAGTTACAAGATGTTTTTGTTGCATTTTCAAAGTATTCGGAATTATCATTCAAACAGAGTGGCGTATTTCCAGTTTCTGCAAACGTGTTTTATTATCTGTGTATGTATGAAATATGACCATTTCTCTCCTGTTGTGTAATAGGACTGTATGAAATAATATCTTTAACTTGCACTTGTTAATCCTTTATAACTGCAATGTGATGATAGTATGGAACATATGACAGGGGTGGATTGCATTTCACTGTTGTCACAGTTTGCCAGTTGTCCTTTATGTTGCTGTACCTTTTCATAGTCACTGAAATTGCACAGTTACAAGAAAATAAGACTGCACTCTGAATCACAGCACTGAAAAGCTTTTCTGGCACTATTGGAGGGTGTTGGTTGTGCCAAACTAAGCACAGAATGATCCTAGTGTGTCAAAACAAGATATCACAAGGGTACACTAGCATCCTTTTCTGGCTAATTGTGGGGGTGGGAATAAGGCCTGTGCACATATGCACAAAATCATAATGATTCAGTGTAACACAAAGAGAAATGCTTACTGGATGTGCGAATAATTAGCTGTGCCTTTTCTTGTTTTTCCTGTGCATATGTTGAGTTTTAGACTAGAATCTACACACACTTCCCTGTATCTGCCCTGAATCTCTTTCTTTTCTAGCAGTGAGAGAGAAACATTGTAGAAAAAAAAACCTTTTGTCCAGAAGTAAAATGATATAATAACTGTAATGCACTGATAATGTGCGTATAATGTGCCTGTGATGCCCTCTTATGCCTTACAATGATGTGTGTTGTATGTGATTTTTGTGTTTTTCAGGATATCCTGAACAACTTGGACCCTCTGGGAACCGGAGATCTGGATGAAGATGACCTCATGCTGGACGTGGACCTGCCAGAGGATGGCTTGCATGGTCAGCACTTACATTTACACATATACAGTAGATATAACACACAAACATTTTATGCAAATGAAGTTATTTCATACAGAATTTAAATTTGCAAGGTTATTCTTTGGCCATGACAAATACGTTAGTCTCATTGGCTGGAGGTTGTCCATTATTTTTGTATAATCGGACACCTCCAGCAAAACTGTTCTGATCATAATTGTAAATTAATGCATTAGCATTGAAAGTCTGATCATTCTATTTCCAGCAGTATTTCTCTATAGCCTATAATGGTTTGAATAAATTGAATCCTGCCTTGCCTTGGGTGAAGATTCGCTTCTGCAACATCCATTAAAATCTCTTTAATGGACACCTTGTTGTCTATTATGTGCTCTTACTTTTTTAATATTTGGGTGTTGAAGAGTTATTAAATTACAACTCCCCTGCTACCACACAACCGCCTTTGAATGACAGCTAGGCAGCTGATTTTTAAGAGGCTTATAGTCAGTTTTGTAGCTGTGTTTACTGGAACAGATGCACACACCACCTCATGCATCTGTTCCTATAAACACAGCCATAGCATATATATATATATATATATATATATATATATATATATATATATATTCTCAGTAGGAGTAAAGTTTCTATTTGCTTCCTCACAGCATCTCTAGTGTATCAGCTTAATCATAACAGCTAACAGTTCAAGACTGCATCATTCCCTCCCACTTTGAACATCATACCAGTTGAAGTCTCCGCCCTTTTACTTCTTTATTACCCAGTTTTGTAAATATAATCAAGATCTAGTCTCATTAAACTGGGGTAAAAGCAGAGATCACATTATTTTCACATTACACCCTATGAATAGTGTTGACAGCATCATTATAGATTCATCAGATAGTACGTGTCACATCTGTGAAACAGAAGGAAAAGAAGGGTCGAGGAATACTAACCTCACCTGTCATGAATTGTAATGGATTTTGATAAGTGGATTTGTCTTGGGCCAGTCCTCAATCCTGGTCTATTAAAGAACCATTTACGCCTAATGTGTTTAATTCACTGTTTTAATGTGGAATGTCTGTAATGTGAACAGACTGGGTCTTGACAAACAGGCTTCCTAACCACCTGAAAAAATGCAATATACAACAGCACAACACAACTTCTTTGTGTTCATTCACAGAATTGGCTCAAGCACACAAACTCATAAACACATTGTTGCAGTAGCTCCACAGGCTGGGATCAGTTTTTGTTTTGGCTATATGTGTGGAAACACTGGTGTTCTTGTTTTTAAATGAGGGAGAGACAGGAATGTTCACTCCTCAGGAATGAGGATTGAAGTGGCGTCCCAGCCTACTCCATACTGGGAAGTGACCGTATTTATAGCTGTCTATGTCATGGGTAACACTAAACAGGGAGAGACATGGACATGGGAGGAAGCGTGAAACTGAGACAGTGGAGTTAGACCCAGCCCACAGGGCAGGTCCTCAGACGTGGTTGTAGGGAAGGGTGTTTTGACTTCTTATTCTTTTCTTACTGTCATTCCCTTCTTTTCCTGATGGAGACACCTTAACTCTGTCAAAAACCAGGAAGAGGGCAAGGGGAATTGAGAAGTAAAATAGAGGACAAACACAGGGGGTTTATGTAGCACATCTTACAGCTGTTGGGTCTCGTGACTGAAGGGAGAGACCCTAGTTTTTTTCTCTTCCAACCCTCAGCTGGTGACTTCCTTGCTTGGCCCCAAACCAGTCAAAACTCAGCTGCTTTCTCACCACAAACACAGTCCTCTCTCCCCAGCTCCAGTTCCTAGGGAGTTCCCAGAAAAACAAGCTTGTCAACAAAGACAGGGCCAGGCAGGGTGGGAGCTGGGTTGACTTGGTGTCTCTGGCCCTTTAACTGCTCACCAGCTGACTGGACAAGAAGTGATTTCACTCCACTTTTTCGTCTGAGTTTCTCTGCATGGCTGGATTTCTGTTTTCCAGATGGAATATATTCCCAGCATATTACTCTTCGGAGGACTTTTTGTTTTAAACTGAAAATGTGTTCTCGGAATAGATTCCTTGGAATGTAAAAGTTCACTTTGGACTAGGCTGTTGCTCCTGTGCTATGTATTGACACTCAGGGTAAAGTATTTCAACCGCCACAGCTAAATTCCTTGGATTTGGTCTTTTAATCTTACAGCATTTCTTTATCTATTTATTTTCTCTCTTTCCCTCAGCTCAAAGACTATCTGGCATATACAGTAGAAAGTCAAGGGTCCTTTTGATTTCCTGGGGGTCGCGCTCTGTTAGTTGTCAATTTTGTTGCGGTCATGGTTCATTTCACAGCTATATGCTATTGAGTGTTGCCAAATACTGTGTCCTTTTACCTCCTTGAAAATGAAATGGCCTGTGAGTGTGCGTGTGTGTGAGTGAGTGTCTGTTTGCATTTGTCGGTAAAAGAAATAGAGACTGAGATGGATCAGATCATGATTTATATGTATGTATTCTAGAATAGACGGCTTGAAATACACACAGTATTATTCATTACCACATGGCATGAAAAATTGAGTCTTAGCGGTGCATTTCCTGTATATGTGCAGTAGAAAGGTACAAAATGAGAGACAAAGGTGAGAAAACATCAAGATAAATATAAATGGAAACCGTTGCATAGTAATTAGAGCTTCACAATTAATTGAGTCACAATCACTGTTGCAATTATAATGTCACCCTGTGAAATTATATCATCAGTAAAGGTTGTAATTTAAAGGTATGGTGTGCATATGATGATATTTTGGATTCACTGACACAGTAGCAGAGAAGTGCAAGGTATAAAAGAATGCAAAATGAAACTAATTATAAATATACACACTGGAAATGGTGAGTAATATGTGCATTTTTCTTTTTACCTAAGTCACAACCTTTGCAGCGTGATAATGCACAAATGTAATCATAAACCACTTGTTGTACTTCACCAAACTTATGCAGAGAAAGAAATAGTTTTATTCTCAGTGTGTCTCAATATGACAGATAGCTCAGTGTTGATACTCACTCACAATATGTATTTTGTTTCTAACATGTGCTGGGATGTTTTCTGTGCCTGGAAACGTCTCCTTTTCAGACACTGACAGGATGTCTCATGTGGAACGCTCAGACAGGTCTGGTCGCCAGGGGCAGCGGCGTAAACAGCACCGCTGGAGTGCACCAGACAACTTCCACAATAATAGCAGGTCAGATATCCTTCAAAGATAACACAGTTTCTGTCTGTATAAATCTGTTGCTAATGTTACAGTCCCATCACAGACTTTTTCATACGACTGCCTCACCTGGTTGTTTCTCAGGATGCACGGCTTCCAACACTACGATGGCCTTAAGGCTCCCAGGATCTCCTCAAGACCTATGGCCCCTGAAGGCAGGCAGCATGGCTACATAGCGATGCTGGATGAACTCACCCTCGAACACATGTCCCAGGACTGCAGCTCTCTCAAGAATCAGCTGCTCAGGCTCAAAACCTTGCTGCAGGTTTGTCATACGTTTGCAGAAAGATGGAAATCTTTTAATGTAGTAGCTTTATCGCTGTCAGAGTGAGAAATATATTCAGGGGGCAGATGAGATAATAACAGGGCATGAGAAAGAAAAAAAGATGTTAACAGTCAGAGGATATGTGCACTTAATACAGAAGAAACACATATCCTGATCTAAGCAGGTAAAGATATACACAGAAGGACCAGCATTATAGGCCTTGTACTTTGTAAAACTAAATTATCATTAATGCCTGTGTGAAATTTACACTACAGAATGATAAGGGACATTTTTGTTTGCATTTGAATCAAATCTCTCTTTTTGACATGTTAATTGTGCTCCCTGAAAATACTCAACCACTTTGACTGTAGAGCCTTAAGGTGGAAAATATATCTATCGGCCCATTAGTAACACTGTTAATTAACTGAGATCTTTCCACTATGAGGTTGAGCTCAAGGCAGCAACTGTAAAATGAGCCTGCAGCCTTGCCGAATCCTAATTGATCTTTGCTTTATTGTGCTAACAGTCGGATATCCAGTACAGTTCTGTGTAGACACGCCGGCTCAAACTGGGTTGTACTTGACCTGCATGAAAAGCAGGTAGAGGGGTGTGTTCAAATGATAAATTAATTTTTCACTTAGGTAGCTGATGGAATATTAATCAACAACTTTGCCATCTAATTGCTTTGTAAGAATTTTTCAACAGTCAACTTTGAAACAGATGGAATGCTTGTCACTGCTTTTCAAATACTTGTCTGTTTTGACTGTTAATCAGATAACGTGCAATTTTAATGCCACGCTTTACCACGCTGAAAACCTGTGATTATGAGTCTTCTCATTTGATTAACCTAGTAATTATAAAATCTGCAGTAATGAAAGAAACAAATAAGAATAATTGTAGGAAATAAAATGTTGCAACCGGGTTTTATAACCATTTTGTACTGTAACATACAAAGGTGGGGTGTTCCTTATTTGGGGTGAAGAATTTGATTTGACTGTTAAAAAATAATCAGCAATTCCACCTGAGGAAACTAACACTGTTGGCTGACAGTTCAGGGATAGCAGAGTGCATGTGCTAAAGAGTAAAATTATTCCACCATACCGAAATATTGCTCTTGAGGCATGCCTAAGGCAATTGTCATTGATCAGGTCCACTGTACTTTCTGTGTGGATATATATGAGTGTGGTAGCACATACACACCTTTTCTATTTGTTTGTAGTTCGAGGATGCAGGCTCTCAAGGTGATGTTGCTCAGGAGACTGAAGACAATACCACTGCACTACAGGCAAGAACCCTTATCCTAGGTTTACAACAATTATTGATTAGATATGATGTATAGACTTTTATATACTTTCCAACCCAGATAGTGTGCTGCTCCAACTGTGTGTGTGTGTGTGTTTTTTTCTTTCAGCTGGAGGAGCTGATTAAGGAAGTGCAAGTGCTCCGGGAGGAGCTGAGGAATCGAGACAAAACTATTGCTCAACTCACAGTGCAGTGTCAACAGCTACAACAACAACATCAGCAGGAACAAATGGTGAGTTGGTCTGAACAGGACTGCTACAATTGAACAGTCTGAGAAGGAAGACTAGATGTCGACTTAGAAACATCATTTACAGTGTATCTATACTGTCCGAGGAAATTATACTAGATCATTGATGATTACTGTAGACGGAGCTGTTTCTTTCCTTTGTAAAGGCTCGGACAACCATTAGATCACATTATGGAACAAAGAACATTGAAAACTGACAACCTGTTTTAGTCTATACACTGAATCTTATGTTTCAAAAATAAAAGTATTGAGGTTACTCTAAATGTTTCTGCAGACAATCAGAGATCCCACAAAAAAGGGTGCTCACATATATGACAGTGTGAAAAAAAAAGAGAAATGCTAATTAAGTACTCTTCAGATATTGCCATTTACACAAACGCCTATATGAGCTTCAAAGCCGAGCACTATTTAGATCTCTTATATTGTAATTATGAAGCTTTTGTTCGCATAGACCACATCCTTGACACCATTCTTCTCACAGGTCTGAGAAAAACGCCCTGTGCTCACCTTTTTTTTTCTTTTGTTTACATTTATTCCAGGATTATCATATCTCACAAAGACCAAGTATGAATAGAGTGAATAAAGACCCACATTTTGTGCTCTGTAGCAAATTGAGGACAGATTATTAAAAATGTGGTGCTGATACATGTCCAATTCCTGCACTAAGCTGTGTAATGGGCTGTGAATACACGCTGCATCGTTCATCATCAGTGGAAGCTGAGTTTCTGACTGATCAGCTATTGGACTTCATGCACTCAAACACTTACGGTGCCAACCAATAAGCCCTATTCTGTTTTCTGTTTCTGTTTGCCTATATCTCCGCTCTAGGTTTCATTAGTGTCTTGACCAGACTTCCTTGTTAGTCAAACAGCTGTATGCCTGGCTCACATTATACAAATCCTCGCTGCATCCAGAAATACCAAAATGTCAATGCAAGCCCTGTCCACAAACTTCCCTATCACATGCTATCCAATTAGAGTAAGCACTCATCCACATCAGGTTCTTGAGTCCAATACAATAGAGTTAGTCCTTCACCCTCAATGTGCAGAAGGAGCAAACAGAAAGATCGCGTACCGTACTGTCAGTATAGGCTAAAGGCGTTTCAGTGAAATATGTGCGTAAACAAAGAGGGAAGTGCACATATTCAGTCTTCTGAGTCTATTAAGGTGGTAGGCAGACACCCAGCATTAGGAAGATCTGCTGAATGTGGCCTTCTAGTGTTCCTCCCTTGCTTTGTGGTGTCCCACCTGGACTGGGACAATATACAAAGCCAAAAAAGCATACACCCAAAACTGGGATGAGTTCCTTAATATCTGCAAAAATGTACCTTTGTACAAGGAAGCAATTACCAGATGAACCTGACTCAAAGTTTGTGAATGTATTATGTCAACGGCTGGCAAAAAGTCAAGTAAATGGAAGGAGGCAAAATATTAGAGAGACTGCTGAGACAGAAGGAGGGAACAGTTGACCGAATTGAACATAATGGAGTAATAAGAAAACAATAGAGAGGCTGTGTGGCAGGGAGAAAGTCTATTGCAGTGTTTAGTGTAACTGTTACAGGCTGAGGAGAGAAAGGGAGAGAAAATATAATAATGGCAGAGAGAAAAGGGGCGCTATCAAAGATAGAAAACTAATTTCTCAGGCCTACGTGACAAGATGTGGTGGTGGATGCCATTTTCTCTGTTGAAGTGCTAGATTGCTCATATTTATGCACTCTCGTTTAACTGCAGTGAAGTTTTCACCAACAGTTTGTCTTGAGTTCTGTCATAGTCTCTGCAGTCAAGCACAAGTTGCTTAAGGATTTTATTCACAAATACAGATGTAATACTTAATTCTTGGTTAAAGAGTTCAGAATCATTGTTTTTATGTCTGCAGTACCATTGCTAACTGTGATGGCACTTTAAGCCATTTGTAGTGGAGATTTGACTGATGAAAAATATTGGAATATTGGATTAACATTTAGTGAAATGCAAATGTGAAGCTAGTGGATTTAATTACTTAAAGGGCAATACCACCCTTTTAAACCCTGCATAATAATCTGCTGCTTCTGATCTTTTAGTCAGTAATATGATTCAAAATAATATGGAATATTTTATTCCTCGGCTTCAAGACCTTCATTATTTTTCTTTTCTTCACTTTCACATGAAAATTTAAAACCAGCCACAGATGTGAAGATTATTTCAGTAGTAGTTGTTTTTGCCTGCATAAATAAGTACTACATGACTGTGTAATTAAAACGTTGTAAAATCTTGTTTTTATTTTAAATATTTGGATCGGTCATATGGACGTGGGTGACATGGTGATCAAACTCAACAAACATCTGCAATGTGTCCTATTTGATTTAGTTGGTGTAGAGGTGGTTTGAATGCTGGCAAGAGAAGGTTTTATGACACTGTGGGTGTTGTGGTATTTCAAGTGGCATATTTTCAGTTTTTTCAGAAATCACGGGATTAAAAAAAAAGTGATCAAGTATGAAAATATGCTTTAGGCTGACATTAATCATGAGAATTTGCCAGTCTCTAATAAGCTGGTTTCCTGTCCTTCTTTTGTCCTCTTTAATACCACCTCAGCCTACTCAAGGACGGCAGGACAGGTGTCAGTGCCACCACCAGAGGGCCCCCTCCTCACTACGACACAGTGGCAGACCGATGGACAAACGGATGCAGCAGCACTATGACAAGGCCACCCAGACATACTGGAGACCACCCAGTCATACTGTGAGTATAAACAGCACCCTCCCACTGTCACAGCCTCACTGTCAACCTTTTGTTTGTGCATGAACATTACACATTTCTAAATTAGTTGAACACATATGGGCACAGTATGGCTAGGTTAGTTATAATACAGGTTTTGCTCTTATTTAGTTAATTATATGATTATATATGAAGAAAGTAATATATGTCATTATATGGTATATATAGAGCATAGCAGAGCTTCTTTTCAATAGATGATGAGCAAGTGCATTTGGGCGTGATGTTGCTGAGTCACTCTGCTTAATTTTACTTCGCAAGCCTCCCATTTGAAGTATATACTGCTGCTGTCTGACCAACCATGTCTGAATTGTCTGATGACTACATTTTATCCCCTCTATGGAGTACAGTTTATTAGGTTGGCAGTGGTCTTGTCACTGTGTCTCACACTATTGCAATTAAACCCACATCTCACACCAAACTGGGAGTTGTGAGGCAGATGCTAATTTTGCCAGAAAAAGAAGAGATGTGTGATGTTGAGATTAAGGGCAAATATGGACTGATAGACTGACTGAGTGTGAGAGGGAGGCATAGATAGATAGATAGATAGATAGATAGATAGATAGATAGATAGATAGATGTTCAGCATCATGCAACAATACCATGCTGTGTGGCAGTTCAGTATTGATTCAGAAGTAGAAGTGCCACAGTCAGGGTGCCTAGTAACCCCTCGCGCAATTGACCACCTTTCAGCTGTCAGGCATACTCATGCTATCAGACACATGAGCAGAAGCAGAGATGAACGTGAAGAAAAAAGGATTTTAAAAATGACGTATCTGAGGTGGATGTTATGAGTACATGAGGCAACACAGCTGAATATAACATTCAATTATATGTACAAATATGCACCCAAATGATATAAAACAAAGGGCAAAGCAAGCAGTCGCAGTAACTTAACTATAGTGGTCCCTGCTCATCACAATAGCATATGGTTTAACAGTTGCTATGGTAACCATTAAAGCAGGGCTAGCTGTATTCAATGGGGGATCATCTCTGTGGTGGAAACATCTATTTGTGACCTGTGGTACCTGATGTATAATAACACATCAAAACATAGTACACATGGAATCCTGGGATTTTTTTTCCCCCATCCGTATTCTCTAACCTGTCTCTGGATATTTATGTGATTACTTACCTCTTCTCTTTTCTCTTACTTTAATCTATACTACACTGATAACACAGTGGAGGCTGCATTTGTGAGGAACACACATCTCACACTCGCTCTAAAAGGTTAGCTCAGAGCATTTTTACTGTTGTTTTTAGATGAGGTAACAAAAGAAGCATGCACGGAGTAAGCAAATAGGGAAAAGGATTTTTTTTTCTTTCTTACTTTGAGACTTTATCAAAGTGTCTGGTATCACACTGACAGGTTTAGCACCTTCAGCAAACTTGGGTTCAGGCTGTTCCTCATACATCTCCTTACTTTTGTTTTTGTTACTCAAACATTCTTTGTAACTTTGTGCATTTTCCAGCATCTCCTCTGCTCCTCTTGTCATTATTTGCTCAAATATGGTTTCCTTTCCCCCACACAAACACCCTCTTCTCTGCTTTTTTTTTTTTTTTTTTTTTAAATATTCTTCTCTGACATTCAGATTGCTGTTGTATCAGAGCATACGAGTAGCCCGTGCCCTCTTCTTGATGGTATCTTAAAGTGCTAAGCTGGCAGGATCAGCCCAGAATAATTTTGAAGTCGAAGGCCACTAGCTATAATCTTTGTATAGCTTTAATACTGATATCAAGTTGGCTAATCAGTGGCCTTTTGGGTACGTAGAAGGTCTAAAGTTGAGTCTGACTGAACACTGCCAACATTCACCTCAGGGGACTCTCACTGTGCTTTGAATTGAGATTTAGAGTATACAAAGACTAAGCTCTTGACCCATGACCTGTACTGCCCTGGACAGGTCTTTTAAGGACTCTTTTTTGGCATTATTCATACATCTGTATTTTCCCATATTTTTTGCAGGGGCCGTGGATAACTTTGTTCTGTAGAAACATTCTGGCAACATATCCTAACTGCCTCCTGGAGTGTTCCATTTCATTCTTACAAGCCAATTTTAATTCCAAAAGTTAGCTCTGTAAGCGTATGCTTCTTCTCTTGTATCTCTACTAGATGCAGACAAATTTTGGACACACTTCTCACAGCAAATTTGAATGTGGTGTTGCTACTTTTAACGTCACTTGTGTGAAAAATAATTGACTAAAATCACAGCAGCTGAAATGTTTACCCCGCCTTTCGGAACAAATAAAACATCAGTGACATGATTTTAACCATTTTAGATGAAGTGCAAGACAGATCCACGCAACATTGTGTTGGTGTATATGTGTCTTTGTTTAGTGTGTGTGTGTGGGCCATGTTGATCGTCTGCATATGTTTGTGTGTGCTCGAGTGGGATGTGCCACGCCATGTATCTCTTGTACTCAAGTGCAGGGCACACTCGGTATGACTGAACAATGAGTTCAGCAGACTGAGGACTGCAGAGCCGACCTTATTAATAACCCAGATAAACAAACAAATGCAGATGAGCAGCGGCAGTGAAACAATGGCAACACAATAGGCAGTGTTTCATCAGCAGCAGACAGAGAGGATAATTACAGCCACCCTCCTACTCCCTCTCTGCCTTTTAAACATCCTCTTCATCACTTCCTCGCTCACACCGTCCTCGAAGTTGTTGCTCTCACTCTTCCCTTCCCAGTTTTGCTTCAGTGATTTCTTCCTTTCCTGTATTTTTTCTCTTTGTTACTCTTTCTTCAAATTTACCTCTCTACTTGATACAGCGGTTATAATTAGATCAATTTTCTGTCTCACATTCAGAGTGAGAGGCTTGTAAAGGGAAAGACAACAAGGGGAGAGTCAATGTAAGAGCGGAGTGGTGAAGACAGGGTTTTTTAATGAAAGGATGTTTCTTAAACTTTACACATAATTCGAGGAACAGGGTGATGTCAGGGAGAGACGGATAGGGAAGGAAGGCTTGAACTCAGTTAGTGATCGGTGTTAAACAGTAGGCTGAGAGACCGAGATTTTTCCTGTTTTATTGATGTCACCTTTCCTCCCACGTCCTCTTTGTCTGCCCTGTTGGGTTGCAGACACACCACCACATTTGCACACATACGATCGCTAACACAGCAACACTTTCTGATGCATACACACGTCCGAGTCACCTCGGACAGGTGAGGATTTAATTGCCAGAGGCAGTGAAGTGAGACATTGTGGCGAGACCTGAGGTATTAGCTGTAGCCAACCTCTAAAACTCTGTGTAGTGGATTAGGGGATTGAAGCAGATAAAGGCTCTGTCACGGACAAAGTATCTTGGCTTCGTCTGAAAACTGTTGTTGTCTTGGATAGAAAGGTGGTAGGGTCAGAAAACAGCGTTCACTTTTCTGTTTAATTTCTGTACTATTTAGCCAATTATTACCATCTGCTCGCAGGACTGTGCAGATGAAGTAGCTTAACAAATCCTACAAGTGTATTACATTAAGATAGGGTCCCACAGGCCACATATCACTCTACCTAACAGAACGTACTACTTTCATTTACCTCATTCCGTATCAACCTTAAATATCAATGTAACTCTTCTGCTATAGCAAATGAAATGAAAGCAGCTCACTATTTCAGGCAGTGGCTACACATATATAGCGTACTCCTCAGAATGGATATGTAATGGCTGCTTTTAATTCATGGCAGCATATTTACTCACACTTTAGCTGTATAGCTTTTACCACCATCGCCTACCTAAAAGTTATTCTGGTGCTTGATACCGCTTCTGCCATCACTGCTCATCCATTAGGACTGTCACTGTTATTGCATAACTACTCTGCAATTAGTCAGGCTGACGGCCATTATTTTGCATAATTGTTATAATTGTCTCCATTCACCTTTATAAAAACAACTGGACAAAATGAACAAAAATGTCGTATTTCATCACTATTTCCACATTATTTTCCACTGTTTGAAATGTCTGACACTCTTTTAATCATCTTTTTGTGCCCTCTTCGTCTGCTGTGGTTTAATGGTACATAAAAGGGTTGCTTAATTTCTTTTAGTACCTGTCATTAATTTATTTGTATACTTCAATAATAGATTTTTCAATTATTATTCGATCACAATCTGTTGTGCGCATTTTTTTGCCTTAAAGGCAAGCAGAAATGCATTTTAATGTTCTTAATGTCAATAAATTGCTCTTCTACTGTACATCATACACATACAGTGATTCATAGTATATTATGTGCATAATTAAACCGTTGCTTATCTTATACTATACCAGTGGAAGAAAAAGATATATTGTTCATTGCAATTATATGTAAGACAATTAATAGTCAACCCAGATTTCATTATTATGACAACCATGGTGTTCATGAAGCATTAAATAAGCCTAGCTAATCATAATTATATGATACTAGAATGAATACTAGTAGTTCCTTACTCTACTGAAAGCTTAAAGATGTGCTACCTTTGCTTACGAGAAATATTTTCCAGAATATGTCAGATAGGAATGTTTTGCTTCTAGCACCAGTCGTCTAATGGCAGCCAGTGCAAATATCCCAAACATTTCAAGCTGCCAGTCCAGAGAGAACAGCAAGAACTTTCAGTGGCCTTTTCACTTGTGAATGCAATCGGTTGCGTTTCGTGGAAGTTACAACCAAGCTGGAGTTACCTTACTGACAAGTGAATCTAAGGTCTCTGTACTGCTGGGTGGGAAATAAGAGAAGTTTTGATGGAATATGAAGAACTTTTATCCTCTCAATTTCCGTGTTTCTGCCCTTGTGTTGCTTTGTCAGCCCTTGAAGAGACTGTTCAAGGTTGGAAAACTGTAAAAATTTGACAGGCAAAGCTGCAGTGTTAGGTCTAATAAAGCTGCCAGACAGTGTCAAAATTGTTTGAGAGCCCTCCAACATCCCCTCTTGTTCTTATTGCCTAAGGTTTTCCTCTTCACAAATGAAGTCTCGACAGGATGTTTCAGCCAAGACCTCCTGCTGAAACAGTTGTAGATGTTCAAGGAAGGACATGGACCACAGAAGATCAGGGAAACTCATTCCTCCCTCCAGCAGTCGCACTAGGAGGGCTCTCAAATAACTTGGGCAGGACCTGCTGGGAAGTTTCTTCCATCCTTCTCTTTGCTTCTGAGTCTCGGTCTTTGTATTTCTTCTTGTTTCTGATAGACTCCGTGTCTCTTTTCTGTATTAGAGTCTTATTTTCGAGGCGGCTCTCTTTACAGCTGTGGAAAGGAGTAGCATTTGATAAAGGTTTAGTGTGTCTGCCTCCATAACGTGATGACCCTGCTGTCTCTTCACTTAGCTTCTTCCCATGAGGTCTAAGGAGCTGTAGATAGCTTAAACTAAAGATCTGTTGGTTCAAACAAAAACACTTTTATCCTTTCAAATACATGTACCGTTAACTGTTTACATATAACATTTAGCAGAAGGAATGTATAATTTGGCAGGCTCAAAATGAAAGCATAAACAGCAGATACGTGGGATAAGAGTGATGAGAAACACAAAAACACACAGGATATATGGGAAACATGTGACATGAATCCCCATAATGGTCTTTAAGTGTATTTTAACCCTTTAACCCGGTGCTGCATTGTGCACTTTACAGCATTCAAATTACTGTAACTCCTGAACCGTTTGTGCTATCCACAAAATTCAAATGTCATCGGAAAGCTGAGACCCTGAGCTTTCTGATGCTATACAATACTTTACTGCGGCAGTGTGGGACTCTATTACAAGTAGAAAAGGAACTGTTTTAGAGACCTCCACACAGGCTAAAAAACGCCTGGAAATAACAAAACATATGAAGCCATAATATGGATACTGAATGTTCAAGACTAAAATTCATGTTTGAGCAGATGTAAAATAGATGAAAGTTTATTTTTGCAATCTCATAAAGTTTTGTTATGGACATTTTACAGTTGTCTCTAATAATAAATATGCTAAACACTTCAAGTCCATTATTTTCATTTTTTACTAAAACACATTGTTCTAATAATGTATTATTCATAATAATGATAATTAATGGCCAGATATTGAAAGTTAAGCTCTTCCTGAAAACAAAGGTGCAAAAGAATTGGCAAAAAAGACATTTTCGGACACTTTTATTACAAAGAAAACATGAAGACATTTAGGCGGCGTGTTATAACGGCAGTGTTGAAAGGTTTAAGTCATGTGGCGTTCCATGTTCTCAAAACCAAAGCTGAAAGTGGTTGTATCTGGCCTCAACCAACACACATGAAAGTAGCAGGGAATGGATCACGCAGTGGTCTCTCCTTAATGGCATCAATAATGTTGCACTAAATTATCCACAAAAAAGACACCAAACAGGACATGAGATTAAAGATACATTTATATGGCCTTTCTCCTCTAGCACACCTGGTGAATTGCTGCCTGAAATGAGTCTAACTCTTCTTGTAGCTGAAAAACATTTAGCTTTTGAGGCTGCCCACTCTCCTTAATGGAGTTCTCATCTACAGTGTAAAGGGGATGCAGGTTGTGAAATGGACTTAGAAAAGTGCCATGTGGTGATAATGGATTTCACTTATATAGGAGGAGACAAAATAACATAAGGACCATTGGAAGCCTCCTGGTAGATATTATAGAGGATGGTACAGCAGAGCATGTGTCAGCTTGTGCTTTATTCATTATATTACAATGATCTCCTGGGTTTAAAACCAAATGTATAATGTACTAATGTAACACGCATGCAATGTGAAAAACCAATAACTTGTAACCGTGTGGGTGTTTTAAGTTTTCCTGTTTACAGCTATTTGTTTTTGTGTGTCTGTGTGTTTTAATATAGACTAAATATGAGTAATGGCTCAAATTAGGGCTGGGCAATATGGCCAAAAATGTTTTTACTACAAAAAATATGTGTTATTTTATCACAATGAATGTCATTGCCACCGTGGTCGCAAGCAGACCAGCCTCGCTGCTTCGGATTCTGCCTCTTTCCCTCTCCGTCTTCTTTCTGCCTCTCCTGCTGCCTAAACCTTTTTCTCCTCACAAATGAAGCCTTGACAGGAGGAGACCGCCTGCTGAAACCTTTATTGATGTTCAATGAAGGACATGGACCAGAGCAGATCAGGAAAACTTATTCCTCCCTTCAGTAGTCGCACCAGGAGGGCTTTGAAAGAGCCCTGGTCCGACCTACTGGGAAGATACTTCCTTTCTTCTGCTCTTCTTCGCCTCCTCCTCCTCCTCTGTCTCCTTCATGTCGTTCTTCTGTTTCTTCTTATGAAACTGAATGGGTTGAATTGACTAATCACTAACTGGTATTGCAGCCGTTGCTGTTCTGTGGTATGTACGTGAATAGTGCTGGGTGTTATCTGAACAAAATTATATTGAACATTTGTCATATGAGGAAAATAAGAGATCATCAGGATTTAACCCTTAACTGATAAAGCCCCAAATCTCCACTGGTGACCAGAAACATCTACTGATCTAAACTGTTTAATACCTGTTGATCCACTAATCCTATCAATACAAGTAAATAATTAGTGTAAAATACGGATTGTCATCTTTTAATGGTCATCAGATATGACCCATTTGAACATTCAGAGACTCCATGGTGAACGTGGAAACACCGTCATCTTCTACAACATTGATTCACCAGTAAAACCCATGGAGTTGGATCAATGACAGTGGATGGAGACACTGGGTTTATGTTCAGTTAATGATATATTTGCTGAAATACTAACTTTTTCTTCAGTTTTTCTCTGTTTTGATATAATAACCTTTGAATTTACTCTGAATTTTCATAAGCATCTAAATCAAATACATGAAATCAAATGTAGGAAAATACATGATTTACAGTGACAAATGTGAAACATAGAGGATAACATAATAAACTAGTGTGTTCTAGATATGGTAGTTTTTATGCTGTTGTGTATTTGTGCAAGCTGTGTCACATTTGTCCAGCAGTCACTGCCAAAGCGTTCTGGCCAAAGTAACATGATTGTGAGGCTATTGCATTCCAAAATTAATATCTCCCAAAATATTGGTCTTATCAACTTGCCGTTTTCGCTATGGTCTTCCTTGACCAAAAAAACATAAGTATGCCCAACTGCAGCAGTCAGCTCTTTGTGGATTTTATGTGAATCCCCAGACACACACATGCTCACAGAGGCCACTTGGCTTTTGTAATATAGATGGTGATGAATTGCTGAAGAAAGGTTAAATACAGAGAAAATTTCATTTGGGAACTGCCACAAAAGTAGCACTGGGTCTTTATGGGTTGATAAGTGTCTCTGTATTATCTACACATGTCTGCTTGTGTGTGTCTTTTCCTTGTGTGTACTAATGTTTGTTCCCTAAACAGAGTAACACAATAACAAGTTGTTCACATAAGTGTGTGTTCATTTGTGAGCATGTGTGTGTTCTTGTACGTCATGCCTTTTGTCCTCTGTGTTTTTCTCTGCGTAGGGTGTGCTGCCCACCCCCTTGCTGTCCCCGTGGCAGGCACAGCACCAGGGCCTGACCCGTACCAGCATGCCCCAGCGCAGACAGAGTGAGTCACTAACACCGTTTCCAGCCTCTTTTTCCCATGTCACCATAAAGTACTTCAGCCATTTTCCTATAAATAACCCTGTGAAAGATGCATCTTATTAGCTGCACAGTTATTTTTCACCCTCCAATTGTGGGGATGTTTATAGTGAAAAGCGAGGTTTAATTTTCTTTTTTTTTTTTTTTTCAGCGCAGGATAGTGTTTTGCATGGTTTAAGATGTTTGCATTAGTAAAAAGCTTGACGTTTAATTAGTCTTCTTTTTGTATGCAGCGCATTTATAGCTTTAGCTCCTCTTTATTAGCCACATACTGTCAGATACAGACTACCTTCGCCTGCAGGAGGCTTTATAAAACTTGCATATTCTTGTACTTCTAACCCTCACATCCTTGTCTACACATAATAAATGTTTAGTTGAACATTAAAAATCCAACATATGAGAAAAGTGATCTTTCAGCGCAGCCTGTTCCACTGTAGCTGTGGATACAGAAGTAACATTTGGCACCTTTTTTTTCCCAGTATCTTTCTTTACATATGAACATTGTGACTTTGCTGCGGGAGATGGGCCCCCCCAGAAAGAATGACAGAGGCAATCACAAACACTGTGCCTGTTTCAATAAAAAAGCTTTTATATTAACGCTGTGCCAGAGAGATTTTTTTTAGGTGAAGTGGGGTAAACAGAGTGACAATAGGTAAATAGAGTACAGAAAATGCACACATTTGAGAGACTGAAAGGCCAAAAAAATGAGGAAAGAAATACAGAGAAGAAACCACGCTGTGTTCTTTCGATCTCTCCTCATGGGGCTTAGCTTTGTATTAAGATGGAAGTTGAAATAAACATGACAGTACTTTTTTTTATTGTAGATTGTTTCAGCAAATGTACTTGAATTTATAGATCAGGGGTCTAACTGAGGAAATACAACAACAAAACAACCTCTGTAGAGTGAGAAATGAAGACTAGGGAAGCGAGGTAATGACACTGAAACGTGCTTAAATGTAGCTTATATGCATTCGTGCACAGATACAAGATGAAAACAACTGATGGGAGAAACATAAGTGTATTTTTGTTTCGCTGAATAAACCAATCACCCTTTAATGCTGTGATTTCCCACTGCGATCTCTGGCTGTAAACAAACTGGCCTAGAGTTCTTGTCAGCAATAAAGTTCAGGAATTAAGCCAGTTTTAGACTTTGAGAAGAAGCCATCCAGTTTACAAGTACGTGGTAATTGCATCTTGCACTCAAGTGTTTTTTAAGCTAACGTGACCTTTTCTTGCAAGTATGAGCTCTGCGTTACTTCTTGACTCACAATTTCTTAACTCCAACAAGTGCCTTCTCTTTCTCTTTTTCTGGCTCTAGCTGTCTTCCCACTCTAAACTTTCTCTCATTCATCTCATCTCTTAATCCTCTTTGCCTCCTTTGCACCTAATGCCAATGACAAGGAGTGGAACATCTAGTGCAGTACTTCACTGACAAAGCGTGGTACAGTAACCTGTTTGTTTTTTTTTGTTTACATGCAGCCGTCACGCAGCTGCCCCTTCTCACCCTCTGCACGCTGAGCTGTGGTTTGGCGTGATGTGTTGTGACAGACGCACGTCCTTTGAAATTTGCGTTTGCATGACGTCAGCTCCTTGAGTTTTCTTTTGCGTCGCCGTTTTGACATTGTGTATTTCCCCTTGTGTGACAGTTTGAGGCCACGGTGACACCGTTTTAAATTATGATTTCATTAAGTTGTTATTATTTTTCAGATTTCATTTACCTTTTTTTATTATGTAAAGTTTTGAAATGAGTTTCTGTGCTCTAGTTACTTCATTCCCAGTTTTCCATTGTGCTCTTCTTAATTTGCTCCATCTTATCAAACAAAGCGAACCATTATGCATGCATTGGTAAATCCCTCTGTGTGAACTTCTTTTTCTGTATTTTAATTCACTGAAAAGGTACTACATTAATAGGTATTGAACTCGAGGCATGCATCCTATTTAAAGAGGTTATATATAAGACTAACCCTGGGTCTTGAATGGATATTTTTGCCATCCTGAGCAATTACCTTTATTCTAGCTCCACTGTCATAAGAGGTTATTCGCAGGACGCAATTGACAAGTCGTGGCACTTACATCTCCCTATAGTGCAACCACATCTCCGCATATGAAACCAAACAGCGTCTTATATACATCAATGTCGTCATTCTGTCATGTTACTATTCTAATCACACACTGTTTGTGGTGATAGATGCTGGAGATGAGGCTGTGACGATGACCCTTGGCATCTTCCAGGTGTCTGCTGAATTGACTCTCAAATTGGCATGTTTCTTGGTTAGACCGATGATTTGCTGTTGAAGCGACGGCTATGTGTTTAGTTCTTGGCAGCGCAGTAAAGCGGCTGATAATTATTAGTATCTGTTACAGATGGCTGTAGATGCAAGAGATTGATGGCTCTGACCCTATAGATGCTGGCAGAAGGCTTCTATATCTGTAGCTGCCGACCTCACATTTCAATATGTGATAGTATTCTGACAGTTAACACTCTAGTACGTTATGTATGTTATATGTTTTCATTAAGGCTTCTAGATTGTTTTGTTCTTGTGCCTAATGAAACAAAACAAATATAAGATTAGGTTTTTTATGTCACTGAACTTATTGATGTTGGTAGATTTAATTTGCAAATGTACTTTGGCAGCATAATACAATTTCTGGAATGGAACAAAGCCCATATGTTAAACTAGAGGAGTCAGTAGGAAGTGCTTACTCACAGACTGAATAAAACACTTCAAAGCTAAACAAAGACCCTATAAATTTGCCGCTTTTTCACACGGAAAATTAATCACTTCTTTTGTGAGAAGGCAAGAAAATTCTGTATTTGGCAGGACTGAATGACATCCTACAGTTGTAATAGACTGACTGTGGCTGGTTGTTTTGTAATAGGTTAGTGGACGCACTGTGGCAGGGGACCAGGAGATGGAGCTGTGGCCTCGGACATCTACACCCACTCACAGTTCAGCTGACAGCCACAACAGCTCGATGTGCCCACATTCAGATTCATATCTTATGAGAGAACAAAGTCTGTTCATTGTAGTAGATTTTAATTGGAATGGAGATGTCCTGTTCCATCTGCGGGTCCAAATATAATAGAAAAAATGGCAAACAATACATCGGCACCTTATTGAAATTAATAAATGCCTTTAGAGATACTGATTAGATCATTAACTATTCATGAAATTAATTTATATTTAATATTTAGTTCTCTACTTTTGATCTACATGAACATATAGTTCCCCTCTAGAAAACAGAGCGGTTGTGATAAACGTTTATTTTCCTTTAGGTGCTATACGTTGTCTACAAATGTGGCGGTAACTTTTTATAAGCGAAATTACCAAATTTCTTTAAAGAGTGGCGCTGTGGTGCTGAAATACAAAGCATCTGTAGTGTTTAGTGGCTACATGTAAACAAATAAAGCACATTTAGCACAGGGGGGGAATACATCATGAACACTTGTGCAATCGAATCCAATCTAATACATTAGCACTGCAAACAGTTGTAACTTTGTAAAGCCTGTAATGAGTTTCTGTTGAAGCTGTGTCAGTGTGTTGATTCACTCCATTGAAGCCACAGTTTCTTGTTTTTCTGTACTGGATAATTAGCAGCTTTTCAACCTGATGAATATTGAACGTTATAATCTGCATAAAGGCAGTACTGGTCGCAGGGCTACAGTTGGATCACACACAGGTACAGGTGTTTAGGTTATTATGTCTATGACCTGTGTGTCCACATATGGAGGGCAGCACAGTGCCTGGAGTGACCAACTATGCAGGCAATAGTTAATGGAGTTGAATAGAGTTGTGTATGAGCCTCGCACAACAGGAAATACAGTGAGTTTCACTCATTCTGGAGTAGTTCAGAGAGGAGCAGTACATACAACGTACAACACTATGAGGAAATAAGTCGAAGAAAGGCAGATTCTTCAGTGTCCTTTTTGGATTCAGAATGGTCTTTTTGTGCATCCACACTCTCAGCGGCCTATATTCCACAGAGATTCAGGACAGTGACAAAAAAAAGAGAAAAATCCAACTCATCCATTTCTGGAACACATTACAGAGTAGTTCAAAGTCAGCCTCATGCCTCGTTATATACACCAACTATTTCATGACTACTCATGAAATATTCTCGTGAAAAGAATAATTCTATTAATTAATTTTTTTTTTTTTTCATTTTTATTTTACAGCCTCAAATACTTCAGCCTTTCATCCCCTGCCTCAACGAGCACCACCACCAGGGAAGACTAGCAAGAACTCCCCCCACAGAGGGCCACAGTGACCTCATCAGGAGTTCAGAGGAAGGAGCCCACATCCCCGCTCACCATGCTCTTGAAGGCCTCGTGGCAGATGTGTGTGGTCCGGACCCTGACTTGCTGAGTCATCTCCTCAGTACCCACCTTCACTGCCCAGACTCTGTGATTCCACGGGGGGTAACTGTCAGAGACGGTCCAGCATCGGCGGCACAGCATGAGCGGAGAGTCCCTGCTGTGACTCTGCACAACACTGCCACCCCAGGACCTGCTGGTGTGACCTGCCCTCGCATGCTGCAACCTGCTCACTTCCACAAGCGTGTGTCTCTCCCTGTACTTAAGCCAGGGGGCGCCGGTGGGTCTGCTTCCCTGAAGCCACAGCGCTCCTCTGGACCTCTGGCTTACCGGACCAAGCAGCTGCCCCCTCCGTCAAGAGGCCTTCCCTGCTTTAATGCCGGACCCCAGGTGCAAGCTCCAAGTCTGTGTCGCACTTCACTGCTTCAACCTCGCAGAGCATCCGAGCCTTACAGGGATTTACAGAGCATCAACTCCAGCCTGGAGGAACCCAACCAGGGCATGCTCAGAGACCCTGGAACAGCCAAGATCCCAAGTCGCTCATGCCTCCCCAAGCCAAAGATTCCTTGAGGAGCTTAGTACTCACACATCAAGACTTAAAACTGGAATTACACTAATCTGACATTGACATTCATTATCTTCCCCTCTTTACCTATGATTTCAGAGTGATTATTTTACCTTTACTTATGTTTCCAACGTCAAACAAATATACACTGATATCATGAACCCATATGGACTATTCAGGGATTGGTATTATGACTGCTGTATTGTTTTAGGTTTTACAACTCCAGTATGTAGCAGGATCTTGTCTTTACCTAACTCCTTAATGTTAACCGAGAGCCCGTATTGTCCTTCAGCCAGCTTTTTCAAACTAAAGAGGTTTTTTTAAAATGAAATTGCAAAATGTCATATGATCTTTGCAAATACTGCTGAGTAAAGAAGACGAAGTGTTAGCATTTTTCTGCTTTTGTTATACCCGATGGGTATTACTGCACCATATATAAAGTCTTCACGCGGCTGTGCCCTCTTGACACACAGGTGCATATAGTTTTAAACAAAGAGGCGACATGGATATGACCTTTGCTGTGTAAAAGAAAGCCCGAGGGAAGTTGGAGGCAAAAACAAGAAGTAGGGAAGAAAGAAAAAAACATGATGAAAGAACTACAAAAGGCAGAACAGTGTAGAAAAACTCAAAAGCAAATTCGTCAAAGCTCACCAAAGCTGTCACATCCACGATGAAAATATGGGTTTGTGTAAATGTGTGTCTTGAAATTTAAGTTAGAAATAAGAGGGACAAAGAAAAAAGGTACCGAGCTCCTCTGAGTTCAGTTCACTCCAGTATGTACCCACGTTTGCAAAAGGGGTCACAGGTCTTCTTTGTAAGATTTAACAAAATAGCCTCAGTAAAAGCCAAAAACACAGGCACACAGAAAAAAATCCTGAAGTATATTGAGTTCTCTGCTTATGTTGGAGGTACAATCAGGGCAAAAAGTGACCAAGCGATCAATTATTGTTTATAATGCGGCAGAAAAATAAGCATAAAACAACTCCTACACTTTAGTGTGCTCAGGTACATGTGAGATCCAGTCCACGTAAATACACCAAGTACTCTGACACTGCATCTGTTGTTTTCAGGTGTATTTTTTTCATGCTCCCAAAAGAAAATAGTTAAGAGCAACAAGAAAGATTGAAGGAGAGTGTGGAAATGGTATCCAGCAATGCTAATTAAGCTAATTAGCCTAATGTTCTTATGATGTGACACACTGGTTGTATAAGGAAAAGTCACCTGTTTCCTATGCAAATACAAGTTTCTGCAAAAAGAAAAACAGTTAAAGTCAGTTACACTCATTTAAAATTAGTTTATGCCTCATTAGACAACATTACCGCATTGTCAAAATGATTTTAGAAGTTAAACTCAGGTCAGGAAGGTAACACTTTATTTAACAAAAAAGAGCTTGGACTCAATTAAATAACTTATTAGACGGAGATTTCAGTGATGAGCAGTCCTTTGAACTATCTCCCTCAAAAAAAACATCCCCTTACTGAACTTCATTAGATGTGTGAAGTACTTGCTCATTGTGTGTGTGTGTGTGTGTGTGTGTATGTGTGTGTGTTTCAGAGTCTAAGCTGTCATTTTTTCCCCGTCTTGTCTCTCTCCTCCTCTTGCTCTCTTGCACATCTCTTTGGGAACATCAAAGGTATTAGCGCGGTATTTTCAGGTAGGGAGCCTTCGGGGCTTTAGTGGTGTTTCTGTGGGAGTTTTTTGAGAATTGTGTTTATCTCTCCTTCGCGGAGCCCTTTTTGCAGTCAGACGCTCCCAAAGTGTCCCCAAACGGAGAGCAGCAGTGTGTTAAAAAGGCCTTCTGACAGCAACTCTGCTCTCTTCTCTGTCACGCCGCGTGACCGCTTGGTGTACGCCTCTGGCACTGTCCGGTCTACTGCGTCCAATAATGCACCCTACATAGACAGAGTGAGACAGAGAGAGCTACACTTGAGGACACACAACATATATAGACACACATATACAACTGCTCTGACACAAATTAGAAACTCACACACACATCAGCTCACACGTCCAGGCACAGTTCACCTCCATACACACAAATAATAAAGTGCATAAAAGTTTGTTTTTGGTGTTGAGATCTGCTGTGAATTACAGTATAATACAAGATAGATATTTTCAGATACACATTGATCCATCTGTCTGCTGTAGACAAAAAATAGACACTGAAAGATAGACAGTGAAAGGATATGTGTGTATGAATTCAGAAGGCTGATGAAACATGTTTACCTTTTGGACGGTTCAATAATGTGCCAAAGCAACCAAACATCTATATATATATTGGGAGGATGGGAAGGCTGCAGTGAGATAATGGGGCAGAGCAGGTGTGGAAAAACAAGAGATGTAGTGATGAAATCAAGATGAACTGTTTTTTGGCAGGCTTGTCTGGTTGGGAATGTTTGTCCGTAAAATGTCACGAAGGTGTGTACAGGAGAGAGAAAGAAAGAAGAAAAGAAAGCATAGCATGTTTGTTTGTATGTGCTGTGGTCCAGAGACCAGCCCAATCCTCTCTGCTGTGTCACTCACTGCTTAGTAATGCCAAACAGGAAATCAATGTTGCCCGCTGTGTGTGTATACATCTGTGTGTGTCTCCAGACACCTCTGGCGGCCAGTGTTTCTCTCTTGGAAGACCGTGTGTTTGTGTGTGTTTGTTTGTGTGGATGAGAGACGTGCCCACAGGCCAAAGGTAAACCCATGCCAGGGAAAGCAGGCCAGTGCCATCCTTCTCTCCCTGTGCTGTGTTCCCTATCTCCAAATCAATGTCTCTGCTCAGTTTAGCACTCAAGCCAATCCATCTTGCTAGCTATGCTATAACAAAACCACAACAGGGCTGAAAAGTCTCTGCAGCAGCCTGGATCAATTCTAATGCAGGGTCTTGATTCTAACAAATTGTAAAGCTGCACTGCACAACAGGAAACTTACCAAAGGGGGCCATGTTTTGTGTAATCTTAATTTGGCAAAAACAGGACTGCAGTTTGGCACCCGGTACACATTATCTATCTATACAAATATTGGATTGCAGCAGAATGGATGTGGACATATGGATACTGAGAGACAATACGTATCATGGTATAACATACTGGCTGCTCAGTTTAACAACACACTCAATGGGCTTTTGTTGTACTTTTCTCATCAGCCACAACAGTGTTAAAGTTGCTTCACATGGAAGTTTCAAGTGCTAGCTGTGTGTAGATGTTCACATGTCCTCTGATTATATCTAAGGTCACTGTATTTATCACTACATAATCTACAATATAGCTGCTTTAAGCTGTTCAGAACTGTCTCCAGTACACTGTGCAATATTAGCTAAAAAAGAAGAAAAGGGTTGTGGGGGTGCTATCTTATATTTTTGTGACCTATTATGCAAATGAAAAAGCAAATGCTTTTGACAAATTCTAATCTAAAAGCACTTTAAATGATGCTAGTTTTTGATGCTGAATGAACAGACTGTAGAGTTCATTTAGTTTAACAATATCAGTCTTGATTTCTTTCTTTTTTCTGGTGTGTTTGCAGCAGTTATATTATACTTCTAGGAAACCTAGTGAGACAGTAATAAACCTGCACCAAAATCCGATGACTATTGTTTGAGCAACTTTTCTTTGTTAGTGAATGAAGTATTTACTCCTTAAATGTTTTGAGTTTCCACTGTGTTGTCATGTAAAATGTGTAGGTCAGTGATGAAATGTTAAAAACACGACAGCAGTGGGTGGTTTTGCACTGCTGGAAAAAATGTTGACAGTCACTGCTTGTCACTGATTTGGATCATAGACCTCTACCAGCTCTTAGACACAAACACACAGCTGCTGGTCTCAGTTTATTTTGTTTCCTTTATTTTCAATGTCAACTGGTTGTCTTTCTGTGGAAATAAATCATGATTGTGAAACAAACATGGTTTTGTGGAAACATCTTTTATGAAGTCTGTTAAATTCAACACACCATATTTCAGTCCTTAAAACCTGTTCAACCCTGGGCCATTTGTTTCTAGTGGGAATCATTTCAACGTAACACAAAACAATGGCTTAGCTGATAACAGAGCCTTCATTCATATAAAACCAAGTTATAATCAGAAAACAGAAAAGGTAAGACAATATTCATAATAATCTCTTCGTGTGACCTTCATTTTTACTCTTCTCTATCTCGTTCAGTGATTTTTAGTGATAGAGGAATCATACTTACTCCTTTCCCCTTTGAGCCGCTTTACTTTCTTGTTTGGAGAACATAACAACTGTTAAATCTGCTTAGTGTTAGTGCTGCAAAGTTTGTCTCTGGTTTGTTTTAATAAATTATTCATGACACATGCTAGTCTCAGACTGTTAGCTTGGTTTAGATATTTGTACATGTGAGTGCTTGTTTTAAATGCAGTTGGTTTTGGAAAGGTTTCAGCTGACGTTCTTCTGACTACATGGATGTATAGCATGTGTATATTGCTAGAAGCGTTGCATAGCATTACCATGGCAACACAAATGGAACTGCGGCTCCCAGGGGGCAACTGAGTTTAAGAGGCTATAGGGCAGGGGTGTCAAACTCATTTTAGTTCAGGGGCCATATTTAGCTAAATTTGATCTGAAGTGGGCCGGACCAGAAAACTAATAACCTATAAATAATGACAACTCCAGATTTTTGTCTTTGTTTTAGTGTAAAAAACCCATTAAATTATGAAAATACTTACTATTATAAACTATCAAAAAAAAAAAAAAAAAACCCTGAAAAAACTGAAATTTAAATTAAAAAACGTAAGAAAATTTAGTGCAATTTTAACAATATTATTCCTCCACTTCTCATTTGTCCATATGCATTATGGATCAGATCTACAAAGACACTAAACACTGAGGAACAGGCAGAAAAATGATTAAAATGGGCTGAATTTTCTACAGACATTTCAGGTTGTTCATATTTGTACAGGTTATTCACATTTTGTTGTTACAGGATAGTATGTAAATGTAAATATTTTCATAATTTAATTTTATTTTTTGCACTAAAACAGAAAAAAAAATTAAGTTGTTAATTCTAGTTTTTTGGGGGTTTTTTTGGCTTAATTGAAGATTTTTTTTTTTACTTAATTGAAGATTTTTTTTTTTTGGGCTTAATTCAAGATTTTTTTTACTTAATTGAAGATTTTTTTTTTTTGGCTTAATTCAAGTTTTTTGTTTTACTTAATTAAAGAATTTTTTGGCTTAATTCAAGATTTTTTGCTAAATTTCAGATTTTTTTTTTTGGCTTAATTGAAGATTTTTTTTTTTTTTACTGAATTGAAGATTTTTTTTTTTTGGCTTTAATTCAAGTTCTTTTTTTACTTAATTGAAGATTTTTTTTGGCTTAATTCAAGATTTTTTGCTGAATTTGAGATTTTTTTTGGCTTAATTGAAGATTTTTTTTACTTAATTGAAGATTTTTTTATTTTTTTGGCTTAATTCAAGATTTTTTTTTACTTAACTAAAGTTTTTTTTTTTGCTTAATTCAAGGTTTGTTTGTTTTTTCTTACTTGAAGATTTTTTTTGGCTTAATTCAAGATTTTTTTGCTAAATTTGAGATTTTTTTTTGGCTTAACTGAAGATTTTTTTTACATAATTGAAGATTTTTTTTTGGCTTAATTTAAGATTTTTTTTAACTTAATTGCAGCTTTTTTTTTTTGGCTTAATTAAAGATTTTTTTCCTTAATTCAAGCTACATTTTTTTTCGCTTAATTCAATTCAAGACTGTGGAATTTTTGCACTCGGCAAAAACATCCCAGGGGCCGAACTGGACCCTTTGGCCCCTGGGCCGCATGTTTGACACCCCTGCTATAGGGGCTGTATGTAGTATTTCTGCTTTCAAATATAAAAAAAGACCTTAAATCACCATTGAGAATAAGGAATAAATTATCCTAAAGACACCAATGTATTAGATTGTAGAGATAAGAAATAATTCATTTCATATTAGGGGTCCTGTGGACTTGTGTGACCACTAGAGGGAGTAGTGAGTCAAAACTAACACCACAGGGCACAGAGGTTGAAAAGAAAAGAATGTAATTAGATACTGAAATTTCTTCTACATGAGTGAGTCTGATTATGAGGCTTCTGAAGGTATAAAGTTAGTATGTGATGTTATTTTTTTTTGCTAAATTTGCTATTTGTTGATTCACTAAACTGTGACAGTTCTGACCTTGTTTAGATGATTCCAAACAGATGTTTAGTGCAGCTGTTGAAAACACAAACCGTACAGAAACAGAGGGGATTTGTGGTTTCTGTCTAAAACAGAGCTAAGCTAACAGAGCTATAATGTAAACTATCAGCTGACACATCACATGAAGGTTAGGACAGTCAGTGCTGGATGAAGTGCTCACTTTGTTACTGAAGTAAAAGTACAGATACAGGGGCAAAAAAATTACTTAAGTGAAAGTGTCGAGGGAAAAATCTACTTAAGTAAAAGTGCAAAAGTACTCATTTTAAAATGTACTTGAAATGTAAAAGTATTTGATCCAGATTCAACCATTATACTTAAATATTGATTAAAAGTGATGGAATCGCACATTTGGTAAATATTCAAAGAAAGCATAACAAGCTCCGGTGTCAAACTGTGAAGAGGACAGACAAACAGAATCTTCTGGTACAGTAATCAGCCCAACAGGCCAGACATTTCTAAATCTGAATATTACCAGTATTTATGATTCAACTTAAAAGGAGTTGATTTTCTAAGTTTTTTGAATTCAGTCACACTCTTGGGAGAGAAGATCAATCCAGCTGTACCTCTACAGCACAGGTGTCACACATGCGGCCTGGGGGCCAAATCCGGCCCACCAAAGGGTTCAATCTGGCCCCTGGGATGAATCTGTGAAATTGCAAAAATTACTCTGAAGATATGAACAATCAAGGATGTTAAAATCATTTTAGGTCAGTTCAATCTAAAGTGGATCAGACCAGTAAAATGCTATCATAATAGCCATTAAATAATGAAAACTCTAAATTTGTCTGTTTGTTTTAGTTTTAAAAAAGTAAAATTACACAAAAATGTTCACATTTACAGACTAGCCTTTAACAAAAAATGTGAATATCTGAAATGTCTTAAGAGAAGTATGTGGAATTTTAATAATATTCTCCCTGTTATTTAATGTTTTATGTATTTGTAGATCCACTGTAATCTCTAAGTTGTGATTCACATATATAAATGATAAACTAAGGTGTAATATTGTTAACATTGCACTTATTTTACAAAATAATTTTCAGGTTCATATTTGTTCATGTTATGCTCAAGTACAGTTTGTAGATGTAAACATTTTCATTACGGAATTTACTTTTTTCACTCAAAAGTGCCTATCCTATTATTTATATTATTTTACTGGTCCAGCCCATTTTATACCATATTAGGCTGGATGTGGCCCCTGAACTAAAACGAGTACAGCGCTTTGTGTGCGTGGTAAAACAATCAATTCACAAAAAGAAGAAAACAAAAGTAACACAGTTCAAAAAGTAGTGGAGTAAAAAGTACAATTACCCACTCTAAAATGTAGTGAAGTCAAAGTAAAAAGTACCCCTCCATAAATGTACTTAAGTAAAGTACAGATACATAAAAAATTGACTTAAGTACATTAAGAAGGTACTTTTATACCGTTGCATTCCACCACTGAAGACAGTGTTATTTTAAGCAGCTGTCAAAATAACTGGCTATGAGTTTTAGTTTGATGATTAAAATGGGACGACACCATGATACAGATGTGTGTAAACAGTGAGCTATATACTTTATTCAGTGAGGCAAACATTATTGAGTAAACTGGGGTGGTGCAGTGGATAACACTCATGCCTCACAGCAAGAAAGTCCTGGGTTCGATTCCAACATTGACTGGTGGGTGGGACCTTTCTGTGTGATACTCTCCGGGTACCACCATCCAAACACATGTACTGATACATTACTTGGTTAATCTAAATCAGGGGTGTCGAACTCATTTTAGTTCAGGGGCGACATTCAGCTAAATTTGATCTGAAGTGGCCGAACCAGTAAAATAATAACATAATAATATATAAATAATGTCAACTCCAAAACTTTTCTCTGTTTTAGAGCGAAAAAAAAGTAAATTTACATTACGAAAAGGTTTCCATCTGCAAACTGTCTTTTCAAAAGATGTGAATAACATGAACAAACTGAAAAAATAAGTGTAATTTTAACAATATTACGTCTCAGTTTATCATTTACACACATAATTGTATTTTATTTGTACTGTTTTATTCGTTTTTCGCAATGTAAAGTTGCTACTTTACAGTGTTACATGCACTCCATGTGTCTCCCCCTCTCCCCCAGTCTCTCTATATCTCTGTTGCTCTCTCTTTTCTCCTCCTTTACTCTCGCTCTTTAACCCCAACTGGTCAAAGCAGACGGCCATCCTTCAGGAGTCTGGGTCTGCTCCAGGTTTCTGTCTGTTAAAGGGAAGTTTTTCCTCGCCACTGTCACCACTGACAAGTGTTTGCTCCTGGAGGATTCTGTTGGGTTTCTGTAAACTTGATTTGATTTTGATTTGATTTGATAAAGCACTTTGTGACTCTGTCTGTGAAAAGTGCTCTATAAATAAAATTTACTTACTTACTTACTTATACATCATAATTTACAGATCACAGTGGATCTACAAACACACAAAACATTTAATAACAGACAGAAAATTGTTAAAATGGCACTTACTTCTCTTAAGACATTTCAGGTTGTTCATATTTGTTCAGGTTTTTCACATTTTTTGTGAAATTATACTTTGTTTTAGTGTAAATACGTGAAAATATTTACATTTACAAAGAGAAAAATTTGGAGTTGTCATTATTTATATGTTATTATGATAGTATTTTACTGATTTAACAGACTTGATTGAATTGGTCTGAATGTGGAACCTGATCTAAAAGGATGGTTAATATCTTAGTGGAATTTTTGCACTTCACAAATTCATCCCAAGGGCCGGACTGGACCCTTTGGCGGGCCGGATTTGGCCCCCGGGCCGCATGTTTCACACCTGTGATCTAAACTGTCCATAGGTGAGAGTGACTGTCTCTATGTATCAGCCCTGCAGTGAACCAATGACATGTCCAGGGTGTACCCCGCCTTTGTCCATAAGTAGCTGGGATAGGCTCCAGTGACCCCTGTGACCCCAGTGAGGATAAAGCAGGTTCAGATAATGAATGAATGAGTGAATGAATGAATGAAACAGTCTGTGGAAACATAGCATTGATTGGTTGGTGGTTTTGATAGCCCTAAGTGTGTTCTGGTACGTGACCTCCCCCTGCTATAGAAAGTTTGAAATATCAATACTACTTAAAAGCTACATCTTAAAAATCAGATAATTAATAAAACTAATCTAAGCTTATGTATTTTCCTTCCTGTATTTATTTTTTTTGTCAGGTGAATTAAACTAAGTAGCTTTTACTCGTCTCTATTCATACGTACCCATGCTGCCTCTGTACACCCTGTATAAAGTCCACCTCCTAATGAGGTTATGCACTTCACAGACAGCGGGTGAAAAACAGCCTGCCAAACACACAGACTAACATGACACCATCATTGACTGGGGGAAACAGGAGACAGAGAGTAAAGGTTTATAGAATGAGAGTTGGGTTGGGCTTTTATCTCAAACTGTCAAATAGGCGTTACAACGTGGAATTTTACCGGCGTAATTTAACTGATCTGCAGATTGTTAACTCAGAGAACAAAGCTTCATGAATTTGATTGATTTTGAGGGAAGGATGTTAAAATTTTTGTAAAAGAATCATTATTCATGAAAATAATTGGTTTTCAAGAGGTCGTCAAATATTAGGAAATATATAGGTCATTCCTGTCATCAGGTGGCATTTAGCCTCATAATTGTTGGGAAAAATCAGCTCAAGAGTGTGAGAAGCAGGATAACATGTAATCAACTTAAAAAAATGTAGAAGTATTTTTGGCAGATGATTGGTCAGGAAATGGAAAAAATATTTTATGTTAAACTGAACTGTAATCCTCTGTTTCTTTTGCTTGGGTTAACTGACCCTGCTGTTGCCAACAAATATCACAAGAAACTATATCGAATGCTTACTTTTTGTGCCAGAATATGTTTGCTTGTAAACTGGATCTCAGATCAGATTCCCACCCGCACACAATGGCATAAGACAGTTTTTACTTATGTTTCCCTTGACTATCTCACTTGTCAATTACACCATAAGGATGATGTCTTTCTAAGGACTTAGGAACTTTTGCTTACCTAAATGAAACTGGAAGCTTCGACAATTGTTAAAAGGGCATTTGTATTTTGAAACGAAAACCTAATTTTTTTGGGCCAATTTTTGTTTTTGTTTGGTTGTTCTGTTGGCATGTTCTTTGTTGTGTTTATTGTCATTTTGTGAGTGTGTGTGTGTATAACGCAAAAATGACAATAAATATAATTTTGAGAAAAAAAAAAAGGTAGCAGTGATAGTTGGAGGTTAAGTTTCCAGAGCTGAATTTAAAAATACAGGGTGGGGAAGCAAAATTTACAATATTTTGAGGCAGGGATTGAAAGACAGTGTATGACCAGTTAGTTTATTGAAAGTCATGAGAATTTATTTGCCACAAGAAAATTGACATAATAGAAAATGTTTTTATTCTATGTGTCCTCCTTCTTTCTCAATAACTGCCTTCACACGCTTCCTGAAACTTGCGCAAATGTTCCTCAAATATTCGGGTGACAACTTCTCCCATTCTTCTTTAATAGTATCTTCCAGACTTTCTCGTAATAGTTTTGCTCATAGTCATTCTCTTCTTTACATTATAAACAGTCTTTATGGACACTCCAACTATTTTTGAAATCTCCTTTGGCGTGACGAGTGCATTCAGCAAATCACACACTCTTTGACATTTGCTTTCCTGATTACTCATATGGGCGAAAGTTTCTGAAAAGTTATGGATAATAGTGTTAGGTATGATTATGACATCAATATATGTTTGGTTTCAAAACAATTGACGTAGTGTCTGCTGAGAAAAAACAACTAAATGTTCATTGTAACTTTTGCTTCCCCACCCTGTACATTTATATCAAAATCTGGAAATGGCCTGTGGTCTTTTTACTGGAAGGTGAGAAAGTACATCCTGTAAGAGCAGGTGATGAGTTCAAGGACAGACAGCAGACAAGGAAAATTATAGAATACTGTCAATCAAGTTATTTCAGTGTATTTTTAACAAGAAATCTCAGACTGAATCTTAGTTTTTTCATCATCATTCATAGTTCTAGTGCAAGTTGATCACCATGCACTGAGGAAAAGATCAAAATGAATGCAAATAACAATAAAAAAGTAAGATAATTATCAATATTAATCATTCATAATTTGTATTACATTTGACCTAAAACCTCAGCATGTACTTTATGTCATTTTTACCTCCGCCAAGGAGGTTATGTTTTTGTCGGCGTTGGTTTATTTGTCTGTCTGTCTGTCTGTCTGTCTGTCTGTCTGTCTGTGTGCAAGATAACTCAAAAAATTATGGATGGATTTGGATGAAAATTTCTGGAAATGTTGATACTGGCACAAGGAACAAATGATTAACCCTTTCATTCGCAAATTATGGGAACCTTAATCAAGATTTTTTTTTTTCTGAGTGTTTTTATTCCTCTTTACGTATGAAAAAAAAAATAAATAAATAAATTGAATTTTTTATAAACCTATTTTTCATGGAGTTGCAAAAATATCCACTCAGCTGAACATCATGCATTTAATTTTAGAAGCAAAGAAACATGTATTTACTGATCTACTGTGTGAAAACTATGAAACAAAAACATTTTTAATGCTGCTAATCTGATGTTTTCTCACATTTTGTTATACTCTAATACTAGTTATTACTAACATCATGGAGATAATAGAAAAAAAAACCAGTCAATTACAGTCTAATAACAATTAGCAGGGTTTTTTTTGTTTTTTTTTACACTGAAACATGTTACTACAAATCAGATTTATTTAGAACAGTAATAATAATGGTATAAATGTCAAAGTATGGGATGATACATTAGCGTCCACTGTTTTGGTTGATATGGAACTAAAACAACAAAATCCATGAATATACAAGAGAGCACCTTTGAAGAGCTGACCACTGTAGTGACCACTATGCATGAAAGGGTTCAATTTTGGTGGTGATCCAGGGTTGGGGGGGCCACTGATCGGCCTTGGCGGAGGTCTGTGCTCTACGAGTGCTTTTCTAGAAAAGACAGCACCTACCTCCGCCAAGGCCGATCAGTGCCCCACCCCCACCCCCCCTACCCCCGATCACCACCAAAATTTAATAATTTGTTCCTTGTGTCAGTATCAACATTTCCTGAAATTTTCATCCAAATCCGAGGCACTGATCTGCCTTGGCGGAGGTCTGCGCTCTCTGAGTGCTTCTAGTTTATTAATATATTAAAACCCAAAAAGTCAGAAGGATCGTGAGGCCCCGCTTTCACGGTCTGTATTCATACTGAAAATCATATATTTTACATTACATTTTACAGACAATATAAACGGATGGGTTTGAATAAGTTGCAAGACAGAACAATGCAGGTTAAAGTATAACAAGATCCTGAAACAGCCCAGACTCCTCCCTGGACACTCGCTCTTCTCCGTTCTGCTCTCAGGCTGGTGTTTTTACCACTAAGACATCAATTCTGAGCCTTAACTGGATTATTTTAAAGGGTAAAAAAGACAATGTATATACACCTTATCCTTATCTACATCTGCAATACTGTAAATTGTTCGTTCATACTAGAGCTACCCACTTTACATTTTTGAGATAAACGTTTATATTTATATATGTTTTTTTTTTTTTTTTAATATTCTGTGCTGCATGTCTTTTTTTTCAGTTTCACCGTTGGTTAGGGCACAATAATACATTTCACTGTGTATTGTTTGTAAAACTGCATCTCATCTTGAATGACTGTTATGCAACTTTTATGTAGTTTATTACTGTTCGCTAAGTGTTTAGCATTAGCTCACCTGTGACTCCTTAAAGACGGCTCTGAGGTGAAGTCATGCATGTCCTATTTGTGCCTCATGGGGACCTTATGTTATCAGTCAACCCCAACAGAAAAGTCTTTTTTTTTTCTTTTTTTTTTTTTTTTTTTTTTTTTTTTTTTACCTTGTTTCAATTTTTATGTGAATTATTTACACATTGGATAATCAGTTTTACACCTTAAGAAAGTCACAGTTTGTTGTAAAACTGCTTAAGTATCAGACTGTGAAAATAAAAATCTAAAATATAATTTAGATTTACCAAAAACCGTCTAAAGACTAAATGCGACAGGGTTTTTTTCTGTGGCAGGTCCACGGCTCTGGAACACTCTGCCCTAACATATCATATCCTCCTGAGACCCATGGAAAGAAAAAATTTTGGCTTTTTTAAATTAAATAAAAGCCTTGATTGGAAATGGCATAATGCAACAATTTTTTTCAGATGTTTTTTTTTTTTTTTTCTTTTTTCATAGAATGTCATTTGCGGTAGACAGCGGTTTTTTTAATTGTTTGTTTGTGTTTTTTTCTAAGTAAAACTGTGAAACTCTTGTCCCCTACAGAGGACACAAATGCATTGCTGGGTCTCAGGAGGATATGTGCACAGTCCATTGAGTGGTTTAAATGTCTTTTAAAGATGCATCTATTTGCACTAGCTTTTAATACAAGTATACAACTTTTATTTGTTTTGTCTTCTGCTTGTGTTTTAGATGCTATTAATCCTATTATTGCGTATCTGTTTTTATCAGTTTCAGTATATCTTATATTAATCTTAAAAATGTAAAGAGATGAAAATGTAATGTGCTAAATTAATCTTTAAACTGTGCTGTTAAAGTTCTGATTACATTACCTGTAGCTCCTGTCACTAATTTCTTCTAAATTGCTCTGAAAGTATATTAATTTGGAATGTTATTACATAATGAACCATGTTATTACATTTTTTTTAACAAAAATGTGTCAAGTGCATTTTTAAATAAATTTCTCAAACTGTAATAACTTACTACATAATGTGAAAAAATGTACTATATAATGCGTTGACGTAGTTTATTACAAAATGCGTCAGTTTATTACATAATGCGGCTTTATTACAAGATGACGTGACATTCTTATTACATTCTGAACTTTTATTACATATTGGGAATTTATCACATAATGCGGCTCAACAAACCTTCTCCATGTATCCAGGCTTTGGACCAGCACTCGACATCAGACCTTGAACTTAGACTAGGCCTAAATCTAAAACTGGAACTAGGAGCTGAATTAGCTAAATTACAAACTACTGTCATCAAACTGACACTACGGACCCCAGTGGGTGATGTCAGCCAGGCTTTCACTGATTACATACAGTATAGTCATTGGTTTCATTAAATTGTTAGCTTCATAGCATCATTGCCTGAGTTATATTTTTTCAGATAATAGCCAATTATGCAAAATGAAACAGCAGTCAACTAGATAATCACACTAAGGAATGATTTTTATCCACAGGCCATCAGGCTACTGAACCACTGACTGAAACTCATATCATAACCTGCATATTTGCACAACGATAACTGCGTATTTGCACTCATCAGTTACCACTGTGACAGTATTTGGCATCTTGCACTATCAATCAGTCTTAATTTTTTTTCTTTACACCTTGATACACTTACTCATTGCACAGAGTACTTGCTTCATATTATTTTACCTATTTATTTTTCCTCGCTCGGTGTACAGTTTTATTTCCTATATTGCGTTTTAGTTTAGTTTAACCCCTTCATGCATGAATTATGAGAACCTTAAGATTTTTTTCCTAAGTGTTTTTATCCCTCTTTAAGCATTGAAAAACAGTGCAAATGAAAAAAAATAAAAAATAAAAAAAAAATGTATGAACTTATTTTTTATGGAGTTGCAAAAATGTCCACTCAGCTGCACACCATGCATTTAATTTTTGAAGCAAAGAAACATGTATTTACTGATATACTCTGTGAAAACTATGTAATAAAAACATGTTTAATTCTGCTAATCCAATGTTTTGTCACATTTTAACATACTCTAATACTAATTATTACTTCATGGAGATAATATACAAAAAAAACCCCACATTTTTGTTAAAAAAACACAACAACTGTTAATTACAGTCTAATAACGATATCAAGCAATTTTTTTTACACTTAAACATATCACTGCTGATTAGGTGTATAAAGAACAGCAAATTTACAATAATGGTATCAATTGCAGTGTATGGGATGATGCATAAGTGTCCACTGTGTTGGCTGATATGAAACTAAAACAATAAAATCCATGAATATATAAGAGAACAGTTGTAGAATACCTGTCCACTGTAGTGACCACTATGCATGAAAGGGTTAAATTGTTTTAACTGTACAGTTTTTTTCTGTTATTTTAATTTAATTTAACTGTTTACATTAGTCTTGTGAAGGGAACATCGCAAAGTAAGAATTTCATTGCTCAGTACTGCTGTGTATATGACAATAAATGTCTTGAGTCTTGAATAAAGTTACACAGGTATCACAATTTGGTCAAAAATACGCTATGAGGCTAACAAAAGGCAATCCAATGAATCCAAAATAATGCAAAAGGCAAAAAACAAAAGTAAAAAAAAAAACAACCCTAAAAGTTTAATAAGAACAAAATCCAAATTAGACATGAGCTTGGTGATGCTGCTCTATCTAATGTCCAACAGTGTCTGAAACTTACTTCCAACACACCTCAACAATATGGTGAGCCACTTAAACTTAAATACAATGTTACTTTAAGACCATGTATCTCAACGATTTAGAAGAACTAAAGTGTACTAAGAGTGATAAATGGTTATTGAGATTACTCTTAGTGGCAAGTAAGAAGACTCTGACTAGAAAATGGCTGAAAAGAGACATACCCACTATAAATGACTGGATTGATATAGTGTACAATATATACTTTTTTTTTTTTATTTGAACAATTAACATTGAACAGTAAATATACATAATAGTACACAACAACAAGGGTAGAAAGTTCCATAATTCACAAAATCTTTTACATTATATAGAGAAATACATGTAAGTAAAAACATTAGGAAAGAAAAATAAATAAATAAATAAAAATAATAAAATAAAATAAATAAATAAATAAATATGTAATAAAAAAAAAATGCTTGAGGAATAAATAGAAATTATACAAATTGAATAAGATTATACATTTGACATATTTTTTTTGTTTTATTTGCTTTAGAATTTATACTGTTTCTCAAATTGTCCACGTAATTGGAAAAAAGGGCTTTGAAAACAGTGATGTTTGGACGTTGATGTGCAAATGTGGAGCAATGAATGTGAAATTTGGCAAAAATAATCAAAAGGTCGATAATATATCTTTTTTCTGGAGTTATTTTATCAATGTGTGATCGGCCAAATAAAATGTGTTGAAAGTTCAATTTACACGAAGAGTCAATTTTTGTGTTTATAAAATGATTTAAATCAATCCAAAATATATGTGTGTAGGTGCAATCCCAAAATAAATGACATATTGTTTCCTCTGCGTTGCTGCAAAAAGAACAAAGAGTATCAATATTTCTTTTATATTTAATCATATAGGTCGTCACCGGATAACATCTATGGATCAATTTAAAAGTAACTTCTCGTACCTTATTAGTAATAATACATTTCTTTGACAGGATCCAAGTGTTTTTCCAGTCTATGTCAGAGTAAATATTATTCCAATAAAAAACAGCTGCAGGTTTGGAAACAATATCTCTTTGAATAATTTCTCTAATACATTGGTTAGTGGCTTTATCACTCAATAAAGGACAGATATTACCAATATATATGTGTACAATATATACGTCATGGAGAGAATCACATTTATTTAAGATGTAAAACTGATATTTTTACTGAAAATTGGTCAAAGTGACTCACTTATATTGTAACTGTGAGACTGGACTTTGTATAATTTCAAAGGACCCTCAAACTTTACTGTAAAGGAAAAAAAATAATATGGGTATACGAGTATATTGTATAGTATATTGAATGTATGTATATGTGGACTAGATGCTGCTCTAAGGCTGGACTCTCCCCCCTGTTGCTTGTTTGTTTTATATTGTTTTGTTAGTGTAAGTATTTGTGTTATAGTTTTCTCAAAAACAAAATAAAAAATAAATAAAAAAAATAAAAAAATAAAAAATACGATGTTATGCAATTGTTAACAAATTCAAGCTGCACAGATAACAGACATTTATAATGCTACCAGTTAAATGTCAAAGTGTTTACCTGTATTTGCACCTGCACCTTCTTTTTCTTGCTCATAGATACAGCGTGGAAGGTAAATGTCACATGCATCACATTGGTGAAGCCAAAAACAAAATAATCCACAGATTGCCTCTTTAACATTACCATGCACAGACTTTATCTCCAGCTTTTGCTCATTTGTGTTACTGTTGTGCATCGCTTCGGGGTGCTGTGTTCACCACAAGGCTGTGAACCTGTTGATGTATTGCTCTGCTTGTTTGCGACGCTTTCATGACTGCAAATGTCTGCTCTGATGCTTCCCTGGGTGGTGTTTTTTGTTGTTTATTTATGGGATATTCAATTGATGCAAACAAAATCTCAGGTCTTTATTGGAGTGTAACCTGACTTTGTATTTTGTTTGTTGTCGAAACATTCCAAATCCTGTGCTTAATAATTACATAGGCAAAGTTTTAATAGGGTACTTGCTTCGGGGCAAACTCAACATGCCTTCATTATTGAACTTTGTCGACAGCAGAGGAATATTTCTGCTCACATTTATAGCTTCCATGTCTCCTCGTGCTCTTCTTCAATGTTGTGTCTTTTTACACAGGTTGGCTGCCAATTTACTCGACTGCACTCATTACCGCATTAGGTTTATCCACATTTCTAGTCAGCTAGCTGTCAATTTATCGGTGCTTGTTGTCGTGCAAGTGTTTGCTTCAAGCCTGGGTTTGTTCATAGTTAATTAGCTGCACATCTTACCTAGTGTGTGTGTGTGTGTGGAGTGTTTTTTTTTCTGTAGTGTACACTGAATATTACCATGGGTAGTTTCAAAAATGGGCTTTTTATTCATGAATAATAAAAATTAAAAGCCAGTTTTGGAGTTGCGTAATAGCTGGAGTACAATGCTGAATACTGGAAACTAATCTTTAGCACTAGCCCAAACTGTATTTAACATATGCTAATCATGACACCATGGGCAGAGTGCTTTCTGCAGATGACAGTATGTTTCAGAATTGTATTTAAATGCGTTTAATTGGAGAAAGTAAGATGGTACAAGGGTTTGCTGCTAAATCCCATATAATATTGCATGTTAATATCCAAATGGACGGGTCTTGATCTGTTATGTCATCCTTTTTACTGAAGCACATGCAGCATCTCTAAATGGATTTTAATAATGATGTAACTAGAATTCGTGTTCTTTATAAATGTGCCAAGCAGCGACATTAAAGTAACTAAATAAAGGAAACATAAATAGGCAGCATGTGATATTAAAACCTTCTGTGTTGAGTCGGGGTTAATGTAAGTTCCAGATTAGCTTAAATAAGCAGTTTCATAATGTACTTGATTACGTTGTGGGCGTCTTTGCTATGACCAGTACTGACATTGGTTATTATGCATCATCGCTAATTCATACTGGGTTATAGCAATAATACAGCTCATTGTATGCTGATCTCAGGGTTGTGTGTTCCTCATTACCTCCCTTTATCGGTTCCTCTGTGATGTCATGGGACGTCTCAGTCTGCTTAAGATGTTAGAAACTATACAGGGTGGGGAAGCAAAATTTACAATGAACATTTAGTTGTTTTTTCTCAGCAGGCACTACATCAATTGTTTTGAAACCAAACATATATTGATGTCATAATCATACCTAACACTATTATCCATACCTTTTCAGAAACTTTTGCCCATATGAGTAATCAGGAAAGCAAACGTCAAAGAGTGTGTGATTTGCTGAATGCACTCGTCACACCAAAGGAGATTTCAAAAATAGTTGGAGTGTCCATAAAGACTGTTTATAATGTAAAGAAGAGAATGACTATGAGCAAAACTATTACGAGAAAGTCTGGAAGATACTATTAAAGAAGAATGGGAGAAGTTGTCACCCGAATATTTGAGGAACACTTGCGCAAGTTTCAGGAAGTGTGTGAAGGCAGTTATTGAGAAAGAAGGAGGACACATAGAATAAAAACATTTTCTATTATGTCAATTTTCTTGTGGCAAATAAATTCTCATGACTTTCAATAAACTAATTGGTCATACACTGTCTTTCAATCCCTGCCTCAAAATATTGTAAATTTTGCTTCCCCACCCTGTAGAAGCTCTGTTCACACCTTACCCCCACTGCCCACATAGTGGAGGTTGCAGATAACACAAAGTCATGCCTTCGGTTGTGATAATCTGTTCACTTACAGGTATAAACCAGGCCTAAGAGCACTGATCTAGAACCTCTAGTCACAGTTCTGTCTATAAGCGGCAGAGGTAAACTCATCCTAGATAATTTTCATCCTCAATAATCAAAATAAAATCCTTTATGAACATGATTCCTGAGGTTATGTGCAATGTGCCAGGAAAAGGAGTGTAGAGAAGAATCAAACTATGGATTAACGAACCATTGAAGAAGTCCACATTAAATCTATGTATATGAAATCTACATTATATATCTATAATATATATTTAAGAATACTGATGTTCTTGAGCATTACAGCTTTCTGCAAACTTGCGATGTTCATTTGTTTGGCCTATCAGCCCGCCCGCAGGCCTAAAAAATTATACTAATATTCATCTATTATAAAAATATAATAAATCAGGACAATGGATGTTTTTTTCAACTTTTGCTCAAAGTTTAGACCCTAATGTTAATAAAAGTACATCAAAAGTGTATTTTAGTGCAAACTTTAATGTTCAAACATGATTTTTAATCTTTGTGGGATGAAATATACACTATTAAAAATCTCCGACATGAACAATTAATTTATGCATATCATCGTCAATCCAGCTGAAAAAAAACAGGCGAGGATAAAAAGTTCTAATTTCTCTTTTAGTTTGTTACAGTTTACTCAGTCATAATAATAGATACAATATTTTAGACAATGGGAACAGATTCTGTGAGGTCTCTAAATGTCCATAGACACCGAGAACATCCATATGAACCTTATTATTGTGAATTAATTCTTCATTTACTTTGGGTATGTCTTTTTAGGCGTTTTCCCCTGAAAATATGGTCAGGGTTAAAAAGGTTAAACAGTATATAAATATATTTTATATTTTATTGGTTGACACCATGTCTTGTATGTGATTGCTTCGAGGTCACCGTCTTGTATAGTTACATGTTTAAGAAACAATAAAAGGGGAACTCACTGTCATTTGCCACTCAGTGACAAAAAAAAAAAAAAAGTTAGAAACTATATTTTATAAACTTAAAGCTGCCGGAGCCAAAATCAGGGGGAAGAAAACAACATAATTTGAAAGTGTGAAAATACGTGGTCTCGCATAGAGCCATTTCAGAACAAATCGTCATGTCTCGTCAGATTTGTTAATTATGTTAATGTTTAGTGTTTCATGTCTCGTCTTTGGTTTTCAGTGTTTTGTCTTTGTTTGATTAGTCACTTTTTGTTAGGTTAGAGTTTCACATTTGGACTTGTCTTGCACTTCCTGTTTTATTTTGTACACATCTCTTCCCTCTTGTTTCAGACCCTGACTTCCTCCCTTTGTGTGTTTTCCCACCAGTGTGATTTTTAGCCCCACTCCTGATGGTTGTCACCTGTGTTCCCCTACCTCATGTATAAATAGTCCTGTCTCCTTTTGTCTTGTGCCAGTTCGTCTGAATCCGTCACTGGGTTCATGTCAAACTGCCTACCAGGTTTTTTCCCATGTTTGTCTGTTTTGTGTTTCAAGTTTTTTCTGTAAGAGTTTTTTGTTCATCGAAGAGATTTGTTAGTAGTTTTATATATCCTCCTTGTGAGTGCTTTTTGTTAGTCACTTTTTCATTATTAAAATACTTTTGTTAATCTTCAGTTTTGGAGTCATGCATGTGAGTTCACCTTTTTGTATGTTAGGGAATTCTAACACAAATCTAAACAGTGACTGGTAATTATGTGTCTATCACATATGTAACCCCATACATGTCTGAAAACATATGATTAGACACAGATTGCAACACTGGGTCCACAGAAGTGGCTTGAATTCTACATAAATTGCAATCGACTGAGAGGTCATTATGGAATTTTTGTCCAATAAAATCAAAAAAACTATTAAGCACTGCCACTTTAAATGCATTAATTTTGCACATAATGAAGTGATGAGAAAGTCTAGGCTGTAAAATCTATCTCTAATTACAGACATGGTATAGGATTTCCATAATAATGTTTTTATTGTTGCATGCAGATAAGAAAAGTTGTGTTTTTATTACAGATAGTTTTCCCAACTATCATTAATTAATATTAGGTTCTCCACTGGATATACAGACTTTGAAGGAAAGCAATAGTGTGGCTCGAAAGATGAAAATTGCTCTTTCTACATTCATTAAATAATGGCTATTAGAGATTTATTTACTACTTTCACTTAGTGTTCTGTTTAAGAATAATAATGAAAGTAGACAGTAGTAGAAACAAATTTGGCTCTTCTTACAAAATATTGTTATACATAAACCTTTAAAGAACATCTTTGGTAGTCTCTGTCTGTCTTAGAATCAGCTATTTTTATCTACAAAGATCAAATGCTCCTTTTGATGGAGTTTCTACAGTCTTCCATTTCTACTTTTTTCCTTTTTCTTTTTTATAGTGTGTGGGCAGCAATAAGATGAATCACCATCACCTGTTTCAGTATGAACCACAGTTTCTATTCCCTTAAAGGTGGGGTAGGAGATGTTTTCCTGGAGCTTTTTTTTTTTTTTAATCATATTGCTGAAATCCCCTTCACACCTTGATTGCAACCATTTAATTAAATGCTCTAACACAAAAATTAAAAAAAATTGACTCACCTGTGGAACAGACAGGACTGAAAAAACACCATCCAATCATTTTAACGGGCCCATCGAAATGATTCATCGGTAATGTGTCTATCAAACTTAACTGCCAATTGTCCCTCCCCCCTCTGTGCATACCCCTCTTCATGCACAAATCACGCATTCTCAGAGGTTTGGACCACTTGTACAGGAAACGAAGCCAGAGCCAGAGCTTGGCTATATTAGCTATATTAGGATGGAAAGTTCACCAGCAAACTGTTTAGTCACTAACATAAATCACTAGGGAACATATGTTAGCCAGATAGGTATGAATTGGCACTGTTCTACCGACAAACATAATTGTGAAATGCACAGATTACAGCATTCAATGCAAACTTGAGTGGGCTGCTAGCCTGACTTCAGTCTTACTTGATTACTTAGAACACGTATCCGACTATAATGGACGTTCTGTGTCTGGTGCATCTTTGTCTGACGCATGTCCGATGCATGTTGCAACACGGGAGGGTGTTCGGGTGCAATGCCGCTGTTGCACCACAGGAGGGCGCTATTGTACAATGGGACCACGGGTACAATGCTGCTAGTCAATATAACAATGGAAAAGTCCAACTTCTAATCTGATATAATGCTGAACGGTATGCATTGATCCGCTGGGGGGTGTTGGAGGAAAGTGAATGAGGTACGCATGGATCCGTGGAACCGGCGGGTGGTGTGGTGGATTGAACCCTCGGGAAGCATTGTGTGTTCCAGTCCTCTGGAGGCGTGGCTTCGGGGGAAGTCTGAATACAAGGAACATCCAGGGTCTTTGGGGCCACCACCATAGAGGAGGGTGGCATTGGGATTCAGTCGGTTGCCATCTGCAGCTTTACAACTACATGTCACTAAACACATCAAACCTTTAATCTAGTGTTGAAGAACTTAAAGGGGTCATATTTTTGCTAAACCTGCTTTTATTAGTCTTTGGTTCATTTACTTGTATATTTGGACCCCAATAGTTCATAAAGTTTGAATTTGAACCCTCCAGGTGCTGCAGAGTCATCTTTATATTAATTCCAGCAGAAATTGAATGGATTTAAGATAAGATAAGATAAGATAAGATAAGATAAGATAAGATAAGATAAGATAAGATAAGATATTCCTTTATTGATCCCATGATGGGGAAATTCACAGTGTTTTTACAAGATTTCTACAACCTGTTTTAATTCCTGCTTAATGTGTTATGTTTTATAACAAGTTGCATCATGACATTTGCACATATGAGGTTAAGACTTCCAACAAACATTTCTCAGAGTACGCTAAAATTGTTTGTTAGCAGCAGCAGTTGTAGTAAAAACTGAAAATATGTCCAAACTTTGAGCCGATTACCTAAAACGTTCAGTTGTTGGTCGTATTAAAAAACACAAGTGGTTGAACGGAACAGAAAGCACAATCAACAACCTGGAGGAGGTGGGGCGTGATGTGGCTTGTGTGCATTTAAAGGGCCAGCGCTCAAAACGACCTTTCTGGTGTCATTACTCAGAAATATTGTTGAAGATGGACCTGTGGAGTTGAATTAATGAAGAATTCAGACCCAAGCATAGCATTTACAGTTTATGTTGACCTCAGGGAAATGTTTTAAAATGTATAATTCCATTGAAAAAAAGCAAAATATCACTCCTTTAAGCGTTAAGTATGTTCTCCAGTGTCTTCATCAAGTAGGAGGTTAAAGCCACAGGTCTGAAGTGGTTGGAGTCCAGTGGGTGACAGGTCATGGGAACTGGGACCACAGATGAAGACTTCCACAAGACAGGGACTTTTTCCAGACTCAGGCTCAGGTTAAAGATGTAGCAGAGCATTTGATGGAGCTGGTCTGCACAGTCCTGAGGAGTTAATTCAGTAGAATGCTAAAGGCAATATTAGTTAAATTACTTTGGCAAACTTAATCCGCATTATATTAGACAGCACAGTATACATTAGCTTAAAAAGTAGTTTTATACGAGTTTTACATTTGAATTATTTAATTCTAATTTAGAAAACATATGCCATGTACCAATATGTTATCATTTAATTACTCCACTGACAGATAATGAACCAACATATGCTCTATAGTACATATATTCATGAAACTGCGCTGACATGACTCCATCAGTGGATCAGTGAGTGGAATGACTTGGCTTGGAATGACAAATAAAAAACATGGAAAAATAAGCATTCTGTTGTTGTTTGGAGTCTTTTTTTCCCCAGCTTATCATGGATCTATTTCTATTTAACTCACATACTTTTGTGGCTTGGATTCCTCTCATGTTGAAACAGCTGTGTCATCGTGGAGTCGATCTTAAATGCTTCAGGAATGTCAGAGGCTCTGAGGACCTTTTTGTATTTGACTTTGGTTGTGTGTCCAGGAGGAGACTGTGTGTCTGTGCGGCTGCCACCAGAGTATTCCGCCACTGCTCTTGAAGGAGAAATGCCAGCCTCGTCCTCCGGCAGTACTTTCAAATATTCAGAAGTGCTGCGGGCAAGATGGCTTAAGTTGAGTGTAGAGGGAAGGTTTGGGGGGAAACACACAACATCCAAGTGTGGACTGTGTAATGGCAGAGGAACATGACCATAATTGGATCCCCTGACAGCTGTTTGACTTCTCTCTCCTGTAGGACAGGACCCTTTCACTGCAATGCTTTAATTCTTAAGCGCGTTCAGCCTGATTGCTATGCATAGCAGTGCTGATCAGTTTAAACTATAGACCATGTGTTTTAATGACCTGCAGATTAGCTGTCTGTTTCAGAGTGTTTCGTCATTTAATCATGGAATATATACATCCAAAAGCTGCGAGGCATGTTTTCTGTAACTTGCACACTTATAAACATCTCAAACTAGCTGTCTCTAAAGTTCAAAACTTTACTTTTCAAATGGAAAGTTCTTAAAAATTGGGCAGAAAATAAAATGTTCCTTAGTGTCAAAATGCCTCAGTTAGACTTCTAACACCTTATCTGAAAGAGAAGTTACATAATTTGCAGATTATACAAATGACTAGAACTTTAAATCACTAACTCATGAACATGACTGCTGCTGTTTGGTATTTCGGTTGCGGTGTTTGACAGCCTCAGTACATACAACACTGTTTAATGACACTTTTCATTTCCCCATTCGTTTAACTGGTGCCTGGTAGCATTATGCTGATGCCTGTGCACAGATGATTTGGCTGTTTTAGTTTCATGGCTCATCATGTTATTTTCAACTGTAATAGATGTGTGTTTTGTTGCTCCCACAGGCTTGGATTAAGGTTAATGTGACTTGTCTTTTTTAACCCTTAGATCAGGGGTTGGCATCCCATGGCTCCGGAGCCACATGTGGCTCTTTCATCCCTCTGCTGCGGCTCCCGGCTTGGAGAACATGAATAATGAGTATTTAATTTAAATTAATTTAATATCAGTTTGTTAGTTGTAGTTGTAGTTGTTTTTTTTTTTTTTTTTTTTTTTTACGTAATTCTAAATTTGAAGATTATGGCGATCTTGTAACATTAAAATAAAACGTGTTGAATTTTTGTTCCTCAATAAAATAATAGCAGAAGGTTTAAACTGTCAGTTCCATTTGTTTGTGGACAAGGTTAAAGCCTGTATTCTGATTAGTGATGCATTGGTTGTAAAAATAACACCTCTTAGAGCTGGTTCTGTCAAGTGAATGATAGGAGCCACTTTTTTCTCAATTTTCTTTTCTTTTCTTTTCTTTTCTTTTCTTTTCTTTTCTTTTCTTTTCTTTTCTTTTCTTTTCTTTTCTCTTCTTTTCTTTTCTTTTCTTTTCTTATATTTACTCTATTGCATTGAACAGAGCTGTCTTGGCGCTGTCCAGTGCTGAACCTGTTCAAAAGGTACAGGTAACCGTAGCGCTGTCCAGTGCTGAACCTAATAGAGGTAGTTTTTTTTTTTTTTGTATATGTCACAGTAGAGATTGAAATCCAGTAGGATTCCTAATCCTACTAGGACAGATAGGAATTTTAGTTTGTCCTAGGACAAACTACAATTACTATCTGTCCTAGTAGGATTAGGAATCCTACTGGATTTCAATCTCTACTGTGACATATACATAGCATTACGTTAAAAATCAATAAATGCAGTCTTATGTTCATTTTAGTTGTAAAAAGGGTTTTATGGCTCCCTGTGTTTTCTTTTCTGTGGAAACAAATCTATTGACTTTGAGTGTTTAAGGTTGACAACACCTGCCTTAGATGAACGAGTGACTGGTCCCTACACTCTTCCATAAGTGGGTCAAACATGACGTGGTAAAATCAATGTGTTTTAACTCATAAAGACCCAGTGAAGTTTTTGTGTCAGTTCCCAAATGAACTTTTTCTCTATTTTAAACCTTTCTTAAGTGATTTATCACCATTTACTCTAATATTATCCTGTGTCTTTTGCTTTTTAAGTGAAAATATGATATTTTCCTATATTTCATTTATTGAGAATTTAGATGTTCATTAAAGCTCAGATTAAAGTTGAGGGTTATTATATACAAAAAAGATCAAACTGAAGAAAAAGATAAATTTTTCTGCAAAATCTGTCATTAACTGAACATAAAATAAGCATCTCCATCCAGTGTCATTAATCCAACTCCATGGGTTTTACTGGTGAGTCAATGTTGTAGAAGATGACGGTGTTTTCATGTTCACTACGGAGCCTCTGAGCATCCAAATGGGTCATATCTGATGAGCATGAAAAGATGACAAACTGCATTTTACACCAATTATTTACATGAATTGATAGGATTAGTGGATCAACAGGTATTAAACAATTTAGATCAGTAGATGATTTTAGTCACCGGTGGATATTTGGGTCTTTATGGGTTAATGCCACTTTTGTCATTTTGTCAGGTTAAAAATAATCATTTGTATTATATTTTGACCCACAAGAATGACACTTGCAGATGTAAGTGCAAACTGTCTGGTCCATGGTGTCTACAACTCATCTGGTTTTGCTGTAGAATGAATGAATGAGTGTAGAATGCAGGATGAATCAAATGTTCAAAGGATATTTATGAAAGCTTGGGGTAGTAATACAAAAGCTAATATTTATAAAATCTATAAAAGGTAAATAAAAAAAAAACTAAATGGCATGATGTCAATAACGTGTTTTTGAGGAATACGAAATAATAACATTTCATTACAAAGATATTGCAAGAAAACAACCTCACCGGGTCATTTTTGCCCCACTTATGCATCTGAAGGTTAATGATTTATTTTTAGACATGTTTGTTGTTACTGACTTATTTGTGCATACTGTATTGCGCAAACATTTAGAATAATTTATGTAGGCATAACTTGCACAGATTCAAGTCAAAATATCATTCTAAAAGATAAAACCACAGCTCATGTTTTTAGATTTGGGTTGTTTCTTGCCAACTCAGACAGAATTCAGAACTTTTTGCAGTTTCTGTCAAGGATTTTCTCGAAAAAAGCATGTGAAAATTACTTTTAAATTCATGGATCTTTGAGAAGTCCTATAGCTGTTCTCAAAATACTGAAGTTTTGAAATTTGTCTCTTCATCATTTCTGTAACTCTGTATGTGTACTCCCAGCTTCACCAATTACTTATTTTTCACTGGAGCTGAAATTTGTACTAAACCTCAGGGTAGTGCATAACCTGAATTCTTTTAAATTAATTCTTGTTTTGGTTATTGCCATCACCCACATTATTTCGATCTATAATACTTAACCCATAAAGACCCCAACAACCACTGTCGACCAAAGGCATCTAGTGACCTAAACTGTTGATTCACTGATTTTATCAATCCATGAAAATAACTGGTGTAAAATACAGTTTGTCATCTTTTCATGGTCATCATATGACCCATGTGGATGTTCAGAAGCTCCGTAGTTACCATGGAAACACCAGCATCTTCTACAACACTGATTCACCAGTAAAACCCATGGAGTTGGATCAATGAGAGTGGATGGAGACACTGGGTTTATGTTCAGTTAATGACAGATTTTACTAAAAAAAAGTCACCTTTTCTTCAGTTTTTTCTGCTTTGATTCAATAACCTTTGACTTTACTCTGAGCTTTTATGAACATCTACATGATTAGTCAATTAAACATAAGAAAATAGATGATTTTCACTGGAAAAAATGCAAAATTCAGAGGATACTATTATAATAAATGGTGATAAATCACAAAAATTCATTCTGGAACTGCCACAAAAGTCACAATGGGTCAAAGATGCAACATGTGACATTGGTAAAGAAATGCACATGTATTTTTATTGCTAATGAGTTCATCAGATCTTAAAAATGAGCAGCCTTAGTTGCGTTTATTCACAATGACAACGTATAAACTGAATTCTATGTGTCAGACTAGGGCAGCGGTCTGCGACCTGTGGCTCTGGGGCCACATATGGCTCTTTAACATCCGTCTACGGCTCCCCTGGTCAAAACATATATTGAACATTTTGAAATGAACTGAATGAGTCATTACTTTTTAACATTGTTATAGGACTAAATCTATTCTCACTTTGCCCATCTGCAAAAGTGCGCAGGCTTTACACGGAAGAAAACAATTTTTTGACAGCATAAAAATCAGAATAGATTATTTTCTTGCCAAATTCAATACAAGATCCTCAATATGCATTTGTTCGTAGTTTGTAAGTAAGCTACTATACATGAAAGTTGCGCTTTTTCTCCATTACACACCATAATTATGCTTTGGAAATAGTGTCCATCATTAAAAAACAGTACAAATCTTGAATATTTTCTTTCTTGTAGTTGTATAATTTCAGAAACGCACCAGACATTGCATTATTGCAAAGGAAATACAAAGTTAAATAGCAAACTAATCACCAATAGGCTACAGTAGAGCAGCTACTTCATGGTAAAATGTAGATGGGTTTAATTTTTTTTTTTTTTCATGACTCCAGTCAGATTTCTTTCTTTTTCTTCGAGACAAAAATGGCTCTTTAGGTTGTAAAGGTTGCCGACCCCTGGACTAGGGACTACTACTGCTACTCTTGAGCTTTAAAATGCACTTTACTAATAACAACGACACAGAATCCAACCCAACGCACACAAGCATGTACAAACGTTTCATATTGTACATGTAACCTCACCTCCTGAACTGTTTATGAACTTGACCATAAACACAGCTGCGGCTTGTACTCCCTTCACTTACATACATTGCTGAGCCACCATTCTGAAACACGAGGTCATAAACAGACATTGTCCATTCTCTGATTTGCGTCAAGTGCCTGGAAGCTGAATGCTGTTTATTTAGTAACATAATGGAACTGTACTTCTTGCATTCAGACCTTGTGCATCCATTAATAATGGTTATTTCTAAATAATACATTTTGCTGAAAGAAGAGGAGAACTGGAAGTGTATAATACTCGGCATTCTGATAATGGGGACATGGATTGAACCTTGTTTGTTGCCTCTTTTCTAGTACATCAGACTTTACCTTTTAGGAAGGACACAGAGAGAAAGAGGCAAAAACAGATGGCTGGATGACTGCACCATATGAAGTCAGACGTAACAGGCAGGAAAGCAGCCAGAAGCTCTTTGTCTGCCCCTTAGGACTTATTATAAACACGCTTTCAAAGGATTTCTGATTGCACTCATAGTTTACTAATGCAAAGTTTTGCACCAGTAGGTCGAAGGTAAGTAAAATCAAAACTTCTCGACATCACTGTTCAGATCCAACCGTCTGCACTGCTTCAACCCTAACTCTGGACTTTAATACACATACTTACACGCTCTCCTTCGTTTCAGCGGTTTCCTCATCCAATTTGGACTTTCATTACATAGGAAATCGTTGCGCCAACTGCACAACTCTACAACATAGCATGTAAGATTCACAGAAACCTTCCCTCCTGTACTCACCACCGCTCTGCACTTTCACACTCTAACGCTTGGACTTTGCACAACTACACCAGTACCCTAGCCATTAAATTTTATTCTCAGATTCAAGACAATAAACCCCCCTCAAACACTTAACGCTCTTCATCCCACAATATAAGACCGGAACGCATCACTAGAGCAATCTCTCATGCGCTTATTACAGTCCAGGCACAGCAAAACAACTGCCACCAATGAGAACCCATCCTGAAACAGAGGATAACCTCTATTAGAAGGTTTAAGGCAGTTGAACATGATCTTGTGTATTTAGCACCGACAGCCGCTGATTCAACTCTTATACTCCCCTCAGGCCTTCTCTGTTAGTGCCTGTGTTTTGTTGATTTTATTTTCAGATTGTAGACATACTGTGGACGAAGTCAGCTAACTCAGACCAATTTAAAAGTTACAATTAGTGTTTTTTTTCCTGCATCCCTAAAATTAAAAGAAAATGGAAATGCTACATTCTAAATACAGAATTTTAGCTTCAGTAAGAACAAGTGTTCGGAGAACGCAAACCTCCGCCAAGCACCCCGAACAGTATGCATGTGTGGATCGACTATTTCTTTTTAAATTGAAGAGTTTCAAGGTTGTTCGGTACAGCAGGAAAAGTTGATGCTTGGTACCAGTCATGTGTATGTCAAATTATATTAAATTCTGATCAATATTTTTGTTGAGTTTTAATGAAAAATGTGTTGTAAATGGGATTTTCAATGTAAAATTGAAATATCCACAGAGTCCACATTCCACAGTGGATGTGGGCAATTTTGTGCCAGATACAAGATATTTTTATAAGCTATGGGTGTACCAAATTGGAGGCTAATCCGAGTCATTTTGAATTTTTTATGAATTTTCGAAAATTGCTCAATGATAAGAGATAGGAAAATTTGAGATTTTGTGACCTTGCTGTGACCTTGAACTTCGGCCTACTTGGCCCAAAATTTAATGTTTTGGTCCCAGGGCCTAGGCCTATCTGTGGGTAAAATTTGGTAAAGATGGTTGGAATAGTTTTCCCGTAAAGTTGCTAACAATCAAACAAACAAACATGCAAACAAACAAACACACAAAGCAAAGTGATCACAATATCTCCTGGCAGAAGTAATGAGCTCTGAACCTGGATATGAAATTATTTGTTTATTTGTTTGGTTTATATACATTTATGCACTTAGGATTTGTATATTCACTTTATATTTTGACTATAATTCAATAGTCACTTTTCCATTGGACATATGTGCAAAACTTTACCAATATTTACTAAATGACAAAAAAACAGAAGTGCGTAATGTCAGTTTTTCCATTAAATCAAAAATACAATGATTTGTTTATTTATTATAGTGAAATGACACGAGAAGTCATTCCATAAGCATGGCAATGAACATAAATATCGTGTTGATTTACAGATATATTCATTATTATATATTATCCCTCTATCCTGTACTAAATTAAAAAACGATTCAGTTTCCTGGTGTGTCCACACATACCGCACAATGTTTCTTTTAAAACTCTTCTTCTTCGCTTGTTATAACGTCCGTCAACATCTGTTTTTTTTTTTTTTTTTTTTTATTCATGTGACTCTAGTTGCAGAAAAAGGTCTTTCCTTTGCAGTAATTGTTCTATCCCCGAAAAACCATCTCTTGCCAGTGCAAAAACTTTTAATCAAAAAATGAGAGCTTTAGCGAAATTGTCATTTTTCCATTAGGTGAATTTTTATGCGCAAGTTTTATTGCTGCAATTTGAGGGTCAATGGAAAAGCGACTAGTGACTTACTCAGAAAAGACAAAGGTATTGATCTCCTCCTCAAGTGGAGTTTTCATTGTTCAGTGAGCATCCACTAAATGTAATAAAAGTGGTCTGAGAGGAAACAGGAATTCTACCCCTTCTCTGGACTCTGTTTACTGTCAGGGTGTGAGGTTTGTGTTGTTCAGAGGCATTCTCAGACTGGTGAGAGGTCAAATGATAATATACTGTATACTACCCATGAAGCTGGAATCAAATATTTTTACCTTATCTCATAAAATGATTGGAACAATGTGATTTATTCTTGAGAAATAATAAAATAAAGGAATATGATAAAAATAAATTAAATCATTGCACCTAGTAAAAGGTGATTATTGATGTGTATAAACAGGAATAAAAGGAGGAATGTGTCTGAAAACAAAATTATTCCAACTTTATGGACAATAGTGCATATACAGGGTGGGTGAAAAGTAACTAGGCATAAGATATTCCTTATAGAATTTTTAGTATCACTGAAATCAGGATGAAAACATGGGGATTTCTTATTTTCTTATTGTCTTATTTCTTATTCACAAATTCAGGAGGTTCTCAATGAAATCTCAGACGACGCCCTTCAGAAGGTTGCTCATTCCATCTCTGGCCGTTTGAGGAAACTGGTTAACGGCACCGGTGCTTACGTTGAAATATGAAGATTTACTTTCATTTTCCCATGTAATAGAGAACATGTTGTAATTGTTTCAATAAATTTGTAATAGGAAAATGGATTTTATTACCAATTTTTTATGCCTAGTTACTTTTCACCCACCCTGTATAAATGACTGACAGCTAAATGTACCCACTTACCATTCCTGTTTCCATCACATACCGTTCTACTGCTCTCTGATTCGACACAGGGCCTTAAAAAAGCGGCTTCACTTTTCCATAGTCTCGTCTATATTTAAATTGAATTTGATTTGGACTAATGCCCCGTCCACACTAATGTGTTCATTTTACAAAATAAATATTTTTCTCTACATTTGGGCCTCTTGTCCTCACATTAACTGCATTTTAGGTTGCAAAAACTGAGATTTAAAAAAAATACTTCCCAAAGTGAAGATTTGTTATAAAATCCCATTTGTGTGTATTGGACAGAACAAACAGATTAAACAACAATGGCATCACACCTCAGTCGACACGTGTGTGTTGTTGTTTTTGTGTAATGAACCTGCAGTTGAAACTTCAAATCCAGGTGTATAAATCAATGTATGACCTGAAGTCGATCCAGGTCAGCATGGATACCTCTGGGAAACGGACCAGAATGAGGTTATGGTGAAATCTATTTAAAGAATACACTCTGACAACGACAACCTACACTTACTAATCAACCAGACTTAAGTTTATCGGTTCAATTTATTGTTGTTGTTCAATTTCGTGACAGATTAAACCCTCCACATCTGCTACAGTTTCTTCACTGTTTAAAGTCCACCGCAAACAGTATTTGTCTGTGTTTTTGGTCATTTTTGCATTTTGTGGGGATATTTTATAAAATGTAAACATGAGGTCAGAATTTTTTTTTTTGGATAACAGAGAAATAAAATACGCACTGCAAAAATTAAAATCTTACCAAGTGTACTTTTCTCATTTCTAGTTAACCCTTTCATGCATGAATTATGAGAACCTTAATCAAGATTTGTTTCCTGAGTGTTTTTATTCTTTTTTAGGCATGAAAAAAAAACAGTCTGATTGAATTTTTTTATGAAACTACTTTTCATGGAGTTACAAAAATGTCCACTCAGCTGGACGGTATGCGTTAAATTTTTGAAGCAAAGAAACATATATTTAAAACCCATCATCATTAAGTGATATACTGTGTGAAAAGTATGAAATAAAAACATTTTTAATGCAGCTAATCTGATGTTTTCTCACATTTTGTCATATTCTAATACTAGTTATGGAGATAATATGCAAAAAAAAAAAAAAATTGTTTGAGAAAATTAGCAGTTGATTTACATTCAAAAATGTTAGTGCATATCAGGTTTACCAAGAACAGCAAAGTTACATTAATGGTCTGAATGTCAGTGTAGATGATGCATGAGCATCCATTGTGTTGGTTGATATCCTCTTGAGATCCAGTAAAGTGAAAATCTTTAGCTTTTTTATTTTAAACAGTCATCTTGATTGGAAACTGCATAAAGCAACAGTTTTTTCAGATACATTTTTTTCAATGGATTTTCCTTTGCAATGAACAGCATTTTTTTTTTTTTTTTTTTTTTTTTTTTATTAAAACTGTCAAACTTTAGTCCCCAACAGAGGACAAAAATGCATTGCTGGGTCTCAGGAGGATATGGAATTAAAACAACTAAACCCATGAATATACAAGAGAACAGCTGGAGAATATCTGTCCACTATAGTGACCACTATGCATGAAAGGGTTCAAATATCTCACCACACTTAAAACTAGAAGCACTCGGAGAGCGCAGACCTTCGCCAAGGCTGATCAGTGCCCCCCCCCCATGGGCCCCCCCACGCCAAGGAGGTTATGTTTTTGCCAGGGTTTGTTTGTTTGTCTGTCCGTTGGTGTGCAACATAACTCAAAAAGTTATGGACAGATTTTGATGAAATTTTCAGGGTTTGTTGGAAATGGGATAAGGAAGAAATTATTAACTTTTGGTGGTGATCGGGGGTGGGGGGGCCCACGGGGGGGCCCATTTCCAACAAACCCTGAAAATTTCATCAAAATCGGTCCATAACTTTTTGAGTTATGTTGCACACTAATGGACAGACAAACAGACAGACAAACAGACAGACAAACAAACAAACCCTGGCAAAAACATAACCTCCTTGGTGGAGGTAATAAGACATAATCACCTGAAGAGTAACTTTTCAGTGAGATATAAGAACTTATTTTTAGACAATAGATCTTGAAAATCTTATTTCAAGAAATCTTACCAAGAAAATTTTCACTTGTTCCATTGGCAGATTTTTTTTCTTGAATTAAGCTAAATAAATAAATAAATAAATAAATCTTCAATTAAGCAAAAAAAAAAAAAATCTGCCAATGGAACAAGTGAAAATTATTTTGGTAAGATTTCTTGAAATAAGATTTTCAAGATCTATTGTCTAAAAATAATTTCTTATATCTGAAAAGTGAGTCTTTAGGTGATTATGTCTTATTTTAAGTGTGATGAGATATTTTGACAAGAAATGAAAAAAAAACACACTTGGTAAGATTTAGATTTTTGCAGTGCCTGTTTAGAAAAATATCCATCGGTGTGAACAGAATTTATGTCTTCCCTGATTTCAGCTGCTGCAGTTGTGATGTAATGGCCTAAACTAGAGACATGATAAACAGAATACAGAGCTGTGGTGTTATGTGTGGCCTTGAATGTGCAGTTCTGAGCACAATGTGGAATTGTATTGTTTCCAGCTCGGCTTCTCTTTCCGTCTGTGTCGACCTGTTTACCTTGGCAGATGTGCACCGTCACTCAATCAGCTGGAGAGTATTAAAGGGACCAGGAGAACAGACCTTTCATACCACACAACATATAGTCACATCTCAGCAGGCCGGCTTCTTCCCCATTCCCTGTGTTTTTGCTGATTGTTTTCCCCAGCATGTTTTAGAGTGTCCGCTGTTACAGGTCACTAACTCCAACACAGCAAGGACGACATCATTCAACAGTTTGCACTCTACTCTAAATCACAGCTGCTGAAATCATGAAGCCTCTAGATCTTATTTAAAAACACACACACACACACACACACACACAGACAAAATGCTCTTGACAGAAACAGGAGTATGTGGCTTTAGACAGGGACAGTTGGACCAGACTGGTGATGGAACAGTTCTACAGAACAGAACTGAGTCAACATCTGCAGTCATGACCATGGGATCCACTGACTGTAAAGCGTTTTTATCCAAGTGTTAAAAACAATCCTTATATTTATAACAGTCTTGTTTGTCCACATACTTCTGTGCCTATGAAAATGGAAAGGCTGTGTTTAAAATGACTGGAATTTCTGAACGATTCAAGCAATCTTTTTTTTTTTTTCATGAATTACAGCTGAAAGTCACTATTTGATACTCATGGACCTGACTACTTCTATTCTGTTGTCCGTCCATCCATCCATCCATCCATCCATCTGTTTATCCAGCCATACTGTCATCCGTCTGTCCGTCCGTCCATCCATCCATCCATCCATCCATCTGTTTATCCAGCCATACTGTCATCCATCCATCCATCCATCCATCCATCTGTTTATCCAGCCACATTGTCATCCATCCATCCATCCATCCATCCATCCATTTATCCATCCATCCATCCACCCATCCATCCATCCATCCATCCATCTGTTTATCCAGCCACACTGTCATCCATCCATCCATCTGTTTATCCATCCATCCATCCATCCATCTGTTTATCCAGCCATACTGTCATCCGTCCGTCCGTCCGTCCATCCATCCATCCATCCATCTGTTTATCCAGCCATACTGTCATCTATCCATCCATCCGTCCATCCATCCATCCATCCATCCATCCATCCATCCATCCATCCATCTGTTTATCCAGCCACATTGTCATCCATCCATCCATCCATCCATCCATTTATCCATCCATCCACCCATCCATCCATCCATCCATCCATCCATCTGTTTATCCAGCCACACTGTCATCCATCCATCCATCCATCCATCCATCCATCCATCCATCCATTTATCCAGCCACACTGTCATCCATCCATCCATCCATCCATCCATCCATCCATCCATCCATCCATCCATCCATCCATCCATCCATCCATCCATCCATCCATCCATCCATCCTTCCATCCATCACACTTCCCTTTTCTATCTGGGTTGGGGACATTCCATTACACTATTCTGTTACTGAATGTTATTTTTATTTTAAATTGGATATTACTGATTGTTTGTTTTTTAAATATATCAATTTTTAGGATATTTTGGCTCAGCGAGGGTGGGTTTTTCCTGCTTAGCTGCTAAAAACAAAAGGTCAAATGATGCAACATGAACGCATTTGTATTCTGTTGCTTCAATACATTTGATTCTTCTTATTTTTCTTCTATTGTTTTATTCTTATCAATCCTCTGCTTCTTCATATTTTTAAAGCTTTGTATATTTACTGTTGATTACCAGTGAATACCCAGACATCCGACTGACAAGATCTCTATTAGATTGTAGAAAAGGAGGCAGACGTGCAGAAAAACAACAGGAAATGAAAACAGGGAAACGTTGAGTGGTGAATCATAACCCGATCCACTGCTCAGTTGGCCTTCGGTCGTAAAGAGGTTGTCAGGATGCTTGAAGGATTAAGCAAAATGTTAAGAGTTTGAGTGCATCTGAGGTGAAAGTTGGCTTCCAGGTTAAACCAACATGAAGAGGAAATGTATAAAAAGTGTGAGGATTGAAGGTGCTGGTGCTGCTGTAAAGTGAGTTCAGCAGGTAGTGGCCTTTTAATGGTTGGCTCAGTGATCTGTGTTATCACTGATTTATTGCTGTGAACTGGAAGTGGTTTCATGTACACAGAGCTAACTATCCTTACATTCAGGTACTTTTGATGCATTAGGAAAACAGTTTGTGACTGCTACCGGCACTGCAGAACCTACATGATGGTAGAATTAATACAGGGCTGGGTTAGTTCATAGTATCAGCCTGTGCAATTTATGTAATTGCTAAAGGCTGCAATTTAAAGGTCCAGATTTAGGAGGATTTAAGGTAGTCTAATTATAGAAATGGAAAATAAATATAACCTCTGTCTGTGTAGTGACACTGATCAGAGAAGAACTGGGTAAAACAGAGAAAATAAAAGCTGCTACACTGTTTTATATTTTTTATGGTAAAATAATTTGAGTAAAAAGATAAACAGTTGTAAAGGACTGTGTGCATTTTAATTGGCTCTCAAGACCAAGGTTCTAATAGTTTTGGATTTTTCGTTATAGTTTAGTTTTATTTAGTTTTGGCTTTTTTTTTTTCTCAAATTCAGTTATTTTAATTCATTTTTAGAGCAGGTTTGCTAGTTTTTATTAGTTTTCATTTTCTTCTAAATGCTTAGTATTAGTTTAGTTTTAGATTTTTTCCTATCTTTTCTCTTCTTCTCCGTCGTATTCAAATAAATCCCAGATAGGACTCTGCTCCTTTCTCCCAACTTTAGTCTCCATTTTTCCAGGTAGAGTGGGGACCAGAAGACAACTGGAAACCACAAGTGACGGACAGTCAAGTGTCGTATGTTGCTGCTAGCTAAAATTGCTAGTGCAAAATAAATCGCTTTCGTATCAATCCAACATTGACAAAGACGAAAACGAAGGGAATTTTATCCATAACTGTTATATATTTTAGTTAGTTTTGTAAACACACAATACAGTTTCAGTTTGCTATCATTTTTTCTTTTAATTTTAGTTTTCATTTATTTGAGTTAACGAAAACATTTTTTCAATTCTAGTTTTCGTCATTTCGTTAGTTTTTGTTAACGATAATAACCTTGCTCAAGACCAAGTAGACACAAAGCACTTAGCGTTTGCTATATTACCAACAATAGAATCTCTTCACCAAATGACTTTCTAGAATGCTTGGGCAGTGTAAGGTTTTTTTTGTTTTTGCTCTTATTTAGCTAAAATTAGTCATGTGTCTTCTAACTCCTATTCAAATATGTGTTATATGTTTTGTCTTATGTTTAAGTGTTTTGTTGATTTATTTTCTTCTGTTTTGACATTCTTATTCGAAATACAGTAAATACATCAACTAATCAATCAATCAATGGTTTTGCTTATATTACATAGTTATTATAGTAGTTTTAAATCCTGATAAATTGGGAGGTAGCACCCCCTTGTGGTGCAGGATGTTTGCAAACTACAAGTTCATTGATTTGAATAATAATGTTATTTTTGTAATTATTCTTGATTGTTCTTTTAACTTAAGTGTGTTACCTGGCATTGTTTTAGTCGTACTCCTGTGTTTTTTTTGGTCCTCCGCTCTCGTGTATTTCCAGGGGTACCGTACCCCAATATAAAGTCGGGTTCCTCCCCTTCCTCTTCCCTTTTCGAATGTGTTGTCATGGGAAGAAGTAGGTTATCCATTTTTATCCATTGTCATCATGTATTATTAAGTGATTTTATGTTCCTTTTTGGCATTTAATTTTATCTATATCATTGTCTGCGTGGTGGTCGAGTGGATTGTGTGTCGACACTGATTGATTGTGCATATGTTTGACAGGTAAATGGAGTGCGTGTGTTGAGAGCATGCTAACTGGTGTCTTTCTCATTATAGTTTGGGGCTGGACCATAGTCAGGACTGATTATGTTTTAATTTGCATATTGTCAGAAAATAATGCGAGTGCCAATTCCTCCTCCAATCACAACATTGTGTCCTGTGGGTCCATTCTGTATCGCACCGCTAAGAAACACAACACCGAGATGATACCACCGGTCACACTTAGTTATAAACTATGTTATTGCATCATTTACAAAGTGCATACACAACAGTTGTGCACTGAAGTAAACAGTGTCCACAATTTCATAACTGTACAGAATAACATATAGAACTAGCATTAGTGCATGGTTGGATGTTTTCAGCCGACATCAGCTCACTTAGTTACTGTTTCCTCACGTTACATATTTTTCACAGCTCATCATCTGCTACAGCTATAATTTTTTTTCTGTCTGACTGAATTTTTGTTCATTTATGCAGTAAAGACATTGAGGACAATCTGGTATCGTTTTCAGTCATTTTGCCCTTATTTCTGCAGCAAAACTCAAGACACTTAAAAATCACCACTAGTGAACTGAAATAGAACTATCAGTCTAGCAACAATAAACTCCAAACACCCATAATGCAACACAAATACCGTATTTACATGAGTATTTGACCAATTTGAAATGTAGGTTGGATCAACAAGCATTAGTGCATGGTTGGATGTTTTCAGCTGACATCAGCTCACTTGGTTACTGTTCCCTCACATTACATTTTTTTCAGAGCTCATCGTCTGCTACAGCTATAATTTTTCTGTTTGACTGAATTTTTGTTCATTTATGCAGTAAAGACATTGAAATATTGAGGACAATCTGGTATCGTTTTTAATCATCTTGCCCTTATTTCTGCAGCAAAACTCAAGACATTTAAAAATCACCACTAGTGAACTGAAATAGAACTACCAGTCTAGCAACATTAAACTATAAACAACCCATGATGCAACACAACTACTGTATTCACATGAGTATTTGACCCATTTAAAATGTTAGTACTAGGGATGTAAACGATAACGATAAGAATTTGCTTGATTAAATTATTAATTGTCGGTTAATTGCCCTTGTCCAGCTGTCCACACCTGTCCAAAGGCTGCCGGTTGGTCTGCGCTGCAACGCTGCAGCTGGGATAGCTGGTCATCGAACCAGATCATGGCGTTGATGAGTTAGAATGTCTTTAGGGACATGGTGGAGCCAAACACAGACCGGCCTGTCTGTTTATGGGAGCGGTGCACCCCCGCATAAATACATGCACAAAGGCGGGGTTGGGATCGGATCGGAGCGTTTTCCCTGGAGGTTGGTCTGGTCCACGGTCAGTGAGATAGAAGTTGAAAACTTCTAGGGACGATGGAAAAGATAAATGAGCGAAAAGTTTCACTTTCACTTTTGCGGGGGCACGGACTGCACTGCCCCGTACCCCCATAGTATTATTTGTCAGTCTGCCCCAGAGCAGCTGTGGCTACAGATGTAGTTTACCGCCACCAGAGGGAGAATGTGAGAGCGAATAAATAATGGGTCAATAATGTATAGCGCTTTGGGTGTCTAGAAAGGCACTATATAAATCCAATCTATTATTATTATTATAAGTAGGACGGAAAGTGACACACGCACGTATGCAGTTACCAACCAACACGCACATATCCCCCAGCCGAACTGCGCGTGTACGGCTGAGTACCCCCCCCACACACACACACACACACACACACACACACCAATGAAATGCACACACATGCACCCCCCATTACACACCACCACATCAACAGATGAATTCCATAGGAAACACTGACTGTATCCAGTGGTTCAATAAACCAATCATTAAGGAATATGACATGATTTTTCATGAAGTATATAAACATTTTTTTTAGCTTTTATTCCTATAGACCATATTGAAAGACAAATTCAGGTTCTCAGGAAAATCACAGCTTGTCAATTAACTGTTAATCGATTGATAAGGTCAACCAACTAATAATTAATGGATTAATCGATAACTTGCATCCTTAGTTTGCACAGTAGTGAAGGTTGGACGGTGCTGTTGTTTACTCCTTTAATGATGCAATCTCTGGGAAACCTCTGACAAGCAGATCGAGACATAAATTATCATTGACAATCATGTGTCTGGTGATCTTATTTGATGTTTTCATAAATTATTAAACCTCAAAGACGTAAACAACCAAAAGCATCCACAGATCTAAAGTGTTTAATATCATAAATAAAAAACACTAATCCTGTCAATATGTTTGAATATTTCAGGAAAAATACAGTTCCCCAGCTTTTCAACTACATCAGATGTGTCTTATTGAGACGTTCAGGGGCTCCTTAGTCAATGTGGAAACACTATAATTTTCTGCATAATTGATTCACCAATGGGGCGGTGCAGTGGAGTAGTTAGCCTAAGGAATGGCGTCATATCTTTTCTCTTCGGTTTGGGAGTTCTCGCAGCTTGTTCTTGATACATCATCTGGACAGTATTTGTTCTTGTGTAGTGTCTGACAGCTTTTGTGTGATTGGTCAGAAATTTGAAGTGGGTGTGGCTACTGCCAAAAACTGAAGACTTCCCAAGAGTTTTGTACTTGAGTTTCTTGTGAAGTATGAAATGTGCTGGCTCGAACTAGCTTTGTTCTTGCCTCCAGATGTCTCTATTCTTCCATTTACATGCAACTAAACCGTGTAGTTTGACAAATGACAGTGACATTAGACCCTGGATTTTATGTTCAGTTAATGATATACAAAGTCAGTTTTTTGTCTTTTTCTTTGTTTTGATATAATAATGTTTGCATTTACTCTTACACTTTTTATGAACATCTTACATGAGCAGTAGGGTAAATATGGGAAAATACCTGCTTATCACTGAAGAATGCTAACTAGAGAATAATATCATTATAAACAGAAGGGTCAAAAGTATTCACAGTCATTCCTCAGGTATAAGTATAGATACTAGGGTTTAAAAGGACTTCTGTAGAAGTTGAAGTATCAACTCAAGCTTCTTACTCAAGTAAAATTGTAGAAGTACTAGTTTCAAAACTACTTAAGGTATAAAAGTAAATGTAAGCGGAAAAAATGCCATTAGGACAAAAGCTTAGGTGGTGCCACAGGGGCCTATAGTGCACTACCTGTGTCTTGACGTGATTTGTGTCATGGGTAGGTGCGAAGGATTGCATACAAACCAATAGTGTTTGAATGGTATATGTTTATACTCCTTATCCAACCACAATCAAAATAATTTTATCCTGATGGCATGACTTATCTGGATAGTTTTTTTTTTTTTTATTTGAATGATGACAAGCTGGAATGAAAATGTGCTGAAATGAAATAGGAGAAACGTGGCTATTTTTAACCCATAAAGACCTAAACATTCGATACATAGAACAGAATAGAATAGAATAGAATAGAATAGAATAGAATAGTTTTTATTGTCATCGTTCAGTACAGACAACGAAATTGAAAGTGCAAACCTTTAAAGTGCATTTAAAAACATAAATAAATAATATAAAAACAACACACACCAACTGAACCAACAAGTGTAAGAACATTATAAAAAAAAAAACTGACAGATTTAAAATAAGACTGTAAATAATTGGTGTAAAATGCAGTTTGTCATCTTTTCATGGTCATCAGATATGACCCATTTGGACGTTCAGAGACTCCATAGTGAACATAGAAACGCCACCATCTTCTATAACATTGATTCACCAGTAAAACCCATGGAGTTTGACAAATGACAGTGGATGGAGACACTTTTTTTATGTTCAGTTAATGATAGATTTAATGAAAAAGTCACTTTTTCCTCCATTTTCTCCGTTTTTGATATAATAACCCTCAACTTTAATTTGAGCTTTTATGGACGTCAGTCATAATCAGTAAATTAAATGTAGGAAAATACCTGATTTTCACTTGCAAAATACTGAGCATATGATTAGAATAAATGGAGATAAATCACTTAAGTAAAAAAAAAAATAGAAACAAATCATGTGGCAACTTTCACAAAAGTAGCACTGGGTCTTTATGGGTTAAAATGTAAGGAGTAGAAGTAAAAAGTCGGCTGAAAAATAATTACTCCAGTAAAATATAAATTACCAAAATTTCTGCTTAACTAAGGTAACGAAGTATTTGTACTTTGTTACTAGACATTTATGATTATAAATGGTGATAAGACAATTAGGAAAGCTTAAATGCAGTTTGGAAGTCATCACAAAAATGTTTCTAAACCATAATGCATCTTAATAATAAGGAAGTCAAAGCTAATACTCTTCCCAAGTCTCACAGCGACAAACTTTTCAACTCAAAGGATTGAAAACACATTCCTTCAACTGACAATAATTGCATCAAATACATATTTCTGCATTGAAGTTTGAAATGTTAAATTCTGCTTCTGTCGTACTTTTTCGTCAAATCCATTATCAGTCACGTTCTCAAGGTCTTTCAGTTTATTTGAAAACTTTTAGATCACTTCTGAAGAACATTATTCAAACGCTGGCTTTGTGGACCTATACACTCATACAAGGATGGCCTGTAATTTCCTTCAAACCTGCATCTCTTCTATTTGCAGGATAATATAACCACACTCACCCACTGATCCACCCACACACATAGTGAGACAAACACCGGCTCAGATTGCAGACACACTCAGTCAGACACGTATGGAGAAAAAAAACACACAAAAAAACCAAAAGGACCACAGAAGCTCATCTTGAAGAGACTTGCTAAAAAAACCACACACTGCATAACCATGCCAAAACACAGGCTGGTATGAAAATACCACTGTGCAGTCTTGAATGTACACACAAAAAAGTAATTAAATGAGTCATCAGTGCTTTGCATATTCTAATAGGGCATAACATTGTTTGTCTGAATAACATGAATTCATTTTCAGCAGATTCAGAATCCTCCCCACATCACAGATTTCAGTCCATTTTTAATGCAGAGCACAGTCTGTCTGGGTTTCCAATGTTAAGAGCCTGAAGCCTTGAATAATTATCTAAACAAGACAAGGGCTTTAGCGCAACCGTATTTCCTTTTAGAGCAAGAGTTGGAAGCCCTTTACTGAATTTCATATTAGATCATTTGACATTTGTTGCAATGAAAATGAGTCTCTGTTTTAAAAATGCTTATCTGTCCATATGTGTGATAATCCAGCTTTAAATACAATAAAAGCAGAGACTTACATTATCAGTATCTGTCTCATATTTGGTCTCTGATTTGGACTTTTTTTTTTTTTTACCCGTTTTTGGTCCCTGCGGCTTTAAAACACTGAAGATCTTGGGTAGGATAATTTCACATATTTAGTGCATCTTTGAAGTATCCTAGTTGGAGATGTTTCATTCAAATTTAGCAAAACTAGATCTGCGATAGACAGCATTTTAAATTCCCACCATTCATCCATTCCTTATTCTTCATGAATGTGGCCTATTTATTCTTTCATATCCTAGAAAACGGTGACACCAGACAGTGAATGCAAAAGTAACAAGAAAAGCACTTGGAGAGCGCAGACCTTTGCCAAGGCAGATCTGTCGTCATCCCCCCTCCCCCAATCACCACCAAAATTTAATCATTTCTTCATTGTGTCAGTATCAACATTCCCTGAAAATTTCACGAAAATCTGTCACTAACTTTTTGAGTTATCTTGCTAACAAACAAACAAACAAACAAACACACAAACAAACAAACAAACAAACAAACAAACAAACAAACAAACAAACACACAAACATGCAAACACACAAAGCAAAGTGATCACAATACCTCCTGGTGAAGGTAATTAACATAAAATGCTGTTAATTTTTCTAATATGGGCTAAACTTTCTGTACCTTATCACTAAAATAGCTTTAATATACTGTATCTGTAACTTTCTCAACAGCAGTTCCTGTTTGTCACTCTGCTTTGTTTTGTAACCTCATAACAGCACATATGCTAATGTGTAACATTCAGTCTGTTGCTTTGAATATTTTTATTATTATATTTAATTTATTATTATATTATTTTGTGTATTATCCAGACAACATGACTTTTAAACACATTTTGAAACAGGTAACAATATTATATCATTATTACACATTTCCCGTTAACAGGCTAACATTGGTTAACACTGCTTATGGATACATATATATGGGTGCTTCTATTAAAGTAGACCCTAAAAACAGGACAGAGGGGCTAAAAATTCAAACCAGATGTAGACTAATGTAATGAAGCAAGTTTGGAAGCACTTTGGGTCTATTTTAAAAATAAATATTTACTGAGATAAAAGAGAAACTATTTTTCAGATAAAACACATTTTTATATTATTTTTATACAAAAATCTGCATGTAAAAAGGACATGAAAATTACTCGCTACTATGTTTTCAAATATGTTTTTATTCTCTCACAGGTACATTTTGGGAATTGAACAAATTATGCAAGGCAGAGTGTTTAACAAAAGACCGCTGTTGCAAAATCACTCGCAATTTATTTGTGTTTAAATGGGCAGGTTCTGCATGTAGCTCGAGTGGACACGATGGGTTACACATGAAACCTGGAATGAGACTAAGATTCATGAAAAACCCACGTCTGGATTACAAAACCACTAGGATTGACAAATTTAACACAGTGTCCTTATTTATAGTGGTATATAAGACCATTTCAAGCCATGTTTTCGAATGCACTGACACCTAGGTAATTTTTCCTGTCCCAATTTTGGTCCTATTTTTGGCTCCAATATTTTATTAAAATTCATTAATTTTGGGATGGTTCAGAGCAAGAGTATTATCTTTTTTGCTTTTATCTGAGGTCATCCTTAGGTACATCCTGGGGGGAAATACGTCTACATTTATCTTTTATTATTGGGTCTAAAAAAGCTGGCAAAGTGCCAGGTACCAAAATGAACCCAGTTTCATAGAAACACCCAGATATTTCTAATGAGCAGATCCTATTTGTCTGTATAAATACAGGTTAAATAGGGGAAAAATTATAATAATGTGTTTGAATTTGTTGAACATTATACTAAATGTTAAACCAACACATCCATCTCAATTTCACAGACTGCTTACCTGGGTCTTAAATATTGTTAAATTATATTCTATTGACATTCATTAACTGATATCAGAGTGTTCAACAGTAAAATCTCATCTCTATTAGATTTACTGGAAACAATGGAGGTCTTCCATTTTGATTAAATAATAGTTATTTACTACATGACAAAAACAAAATGTTTCAGCATAAATGTGATTTAAAGACAATACATAATCTGATGGCATAATAAAAGTAAATTGTCTCTGAATTAGGGACCTTTACCGACGCTTGTCATGACTCACACTGCAGGCTAAATGTAATATTATAATAACATATGTTAGAAATACATTCCAATAGTTTTTTGGGGTGGGGGTGGGGGGTTAAAAACCACAAACATTTGCAAAGAAAGCTGCATACAAGCAATAGATATGGTATGGTGGGTAGGGAGACTTACAGTTTGCGAGTCTCCATCGATTTCAGCCAATATACTATATGTCAGGCCTGACAAGCACATGTCAGCAGCTCGCTTTACTGCATCACTGGTAAAGATTAGGTGCTGCTGTCAAAGGTATAAAGTGTATAGAGTGTTTGTAGAATCTGTTGACACTGTAAAAATGAAAAGTCAACTTAATCCACATTACTCAAAGAAATCAGAAGAGTTTATTAACCCTAGAGGGAAACAAGTGGTGCCAGGCATAGCTTATTTTGGCATCGATCCAGCTGATGTCATCATGTCTATGCATGTGCTGATGTGCATATCAATTGCCTCTATATATGTGGCAAGTACGAAGTAAATTGAAACAAAACTGATGTATTTATAGACAAGTGAAATTTTGCCCATTATAAGTAAATGGAAAAAACAAAAGATTTTAAAAATTCTTTAAAAATTTGAACTTTAACCTACTTTTCCCAAAATGTAACCACATATATTCTGCGTCACTGGAAATTGATAAACCCAATTTGGTATGAACAGTTTTGCTGCTACAGACATTTCAAATTCCAACCATTATAAGTAAATTGGAAAAAAAAAATTTAAATTCATAAAAAAATTTTAACTTTGACCTAGTGTTCTCAAAATATAAGCAGATCTATTCTGGGTCACTGGCGATCTATAAACCAAATTTGGCATGAAGTGAAGCAATAATTTTGCTGCTAAAGTGCTAAACAAACAAACAAACAAATAAATCAAACCAAACCAAAAACAATACCTTCCATTCGGGGGGCAGGGTAATAAACAAATATTATAGTAGCAGTGGGAAAAGATGGTCTAACTGACAGGTGAAAAAACAATGATGACCACAAACTTTTGTGGAGGGCATTGGCTCAGCTAGCCTTAGGTCATCAGTGAACACTCACTTTGTCTCTCCTCCCTCGTTACTCTGCCCACATTGCTGATACATGCTGGACAACACGTTTAACCTCCCTGAAGTGAGGCAGAGAGACAGGTGAGCATGCATTATGTATGTGCATGCAGGGTCACCGGCAAAGCCCCAGGTGCAGTGACACCGAAAAGCTCCATCCACCCACAAGAGTTGAAGTAGAAACACATCCTGCAGTTAAACCTGTCCATAGATAAGAGCATTTGCACACTCGGTTAGAGTTTGGTAAACCTTCCGTTCAGGCCTACACAATATGAAGAAAATCCGCAATGTGAAATAGTTCAGTATTACAGTGCAATATAAATTACAAAAAATAATCTGTACAATCTTGACAATAATTAATCTGAACATAGCTTGTGACTAGCGAAGGCTTCATCTGATGCGCATGAACACGTGGCCTTTTTCTTATTAATTAATTTAATCTCATGAGACGATAAAAATCTGATTCATTGGTCTGCCTTAGTACTGTCCTTATGTGACTTCCTTCAGACGTTTATGGCTTTTTTATGTGTTGATTAGATTGTTTTTGATTTCACAACAGAAATTCTTGGTCTCCATTCATCTGGATACAACGAGGTGATGAACTATAAGTAAAGAGGCAAAGAAAAGGCAGCAATAAAAAGCTAATATTTTTTCTTAACACTTGAAAAGGCAGAAAGAATGATTGAGCAAAAAACATTACAATAAAAGCTACACGTTGTGCTTCAAATACCCTTGGCAACTTGTTGTGATTTAGAAAGTGGAGACCGGCACATGCAGTCTGTAAAGAACTGGGATCAGGGCTGCTCATTCATCACCAGTTTGGGGTGTTAATAAGATTCGATGTTATGTCCCTATAAACGTCTCTCAAAAGACGAAAGGTGTTGAAAAGAGATTATCTAGCCTTGGATTCTCTCCATGCACATTATGCTGACTTTGAAACTTTGGTAAAACATGACGTGTCAACTTTACTTTTTATGCACTTTATATGCTTTTTGGGTGCTCCCCCTCTTTCTTTTCGTCTGTCCTGGCTCAGTTGGAGAGATCAGGAGGAGATTCATGTCCCAGGGAGAGTATTTGTCAGTAACAGATCAGCTGGTGCTGCTGTGGTGGCAGGTATCTCCATCACCTCCATGGTGCCTCTCCTCCCCTGCATTGATCAACTCCCTGTGTCTGGCTAAGTGGGGTCTGGAAACACATCTGCTGCCTGAGAGACCCTCTAACAACTGGGGATGTGTAGGAGTTCTATACTTAAAACTCAGCAGAGGTTTGGCTCATAGCTCGGATTCAGTGTAATGCTTTATCTCTAGCTTTGAGGCGCACAAAGAAGCACCCAGAAGGGCTTACACTGGAAAGAAAGGCTCAAAATACGTAGACCTTTGTGCACCACACACTAAAATATGTGATATGCAGCCTACCTCGAAGCTTGAGATGTCACTGCACAACCCTCCACTGTCTCTGAACATATAATAGACCTGTCCAATATTCAGAGACATCGTCGTGTCAGTTCTAGCGCACACTAACACACTCCGACACCGAGTCTGTAGCGATCCCATATTCTCCTGAGTGAAACCAGGAAACAAGGTGTCACATGATGGACAGACACAATCACGGAGTGTTTACTTGCCAGTACACGTCTGTCAAGGGCTTTTCCATTTCTCAGATACATCAGTATACCGTGTGACAGAAGAAGTGATACAGATTGCTTGGGGTAGTGGTAAAGAATAGCAAGAAAAGTGTGTTTTTTTGATTATATAGTGTTGATGTTTTAAAAGTTATTATGGATTTGACAAGAAGTCAAGCGACATGATAGTTACTCATTTAGCACTGCAACTAGATCAGGCTTAACTCTTAAAGACCTACAACTATTTTTCTGGCAATTTCAGATGGATTTTTCTCTACATTTAACCTCTCCTTAGTGATATTATTATATGTAGCCTATTACTGGTAACTTTTGCATTTTGCATTTTCACAGAAACCAGGTGTTTTCCTATATTTAATCCCATGATTATGTGGATGTTCATTAAAAACAGAAGACAATGTGATTTTTTCAGTAAATCTATCATTATCTAATTATAAAAAATAAAGCAACAACCACTGTCATTTGTCAAACTACACATTATTTATTGGTGAATCAGTGATGGTGTTTCTTTTCAGTCTGGAACCTCTGAATGTCCTTATGGGTTATATCTGATGATGGTGAAAAGCTGAGAAACTACATGTATTAATGGAATTAGTGGTTGAAAAATGATTACATATTTTACTGCAGTAGGAGCTTTTGGTCACAATGAAAATCCCTCTCATCCAGCGCCACTGGAGGTGTATATGTTGGTGTATTTAATTGCAGAGACCTGTATTTTCTCTTTTACTCATGTTTTGCTTTGTTCAGGATGTTTCTAGTCATGGACCTTCAGGCTGTGGGTGTGTCCAATAGCAGTGTTGTACAGCAGGTGGAACAAACTAAACAGTAGTAGGTAATTTGTTAGTCACTTAAACACCACTCTCCTCTCTTCATGTAAATTCTGAGTAGAGAAACACCAAGAAATGTTACATAGCTCACCTTGATATTATAAATCTATAAAAAGTACAAACATAACTGAGAATTCTCATTTTTGATGAATTTGCAACAAGCCAAGATTACACATTAAAAGGTCTTTAATATATCCTCCCTTCATCATGTTCAATAGTAGTCTGGATGTACAGCAGCTTTAAAAATTTATTTCATTTTAGGTCCATTGGGAGACTTTGCAATCACCTAAACTTGGGTAATTTAGCAAACATATGATTGATTCAGTGTCTGAACATCAGAACGAACACTTTCCAAGATGATTAACCCTTTCATGCATGAATTATGAGAACCTTAATCAAGACAAGACCACCCCCTCGAGTAGTTTTTATTCTTCTTTAGGCATGAAAACAAAACAAAACAAAACAATGCAATTTAATTTTTTTTATGAACCTATTTTTCATGGACTTACAAAAATGTCCACTCAGCCAAACACCATACGTTTCATTTTAGAAGAACAGAAACATGTATTTACTGATATACTGTGTGAAAACTGTGAAATAAAAACATGTTTAATGCTGCTAATCTGATGTTTTCTCACATTTTAACATACTCTAATACTAGTTATTAGTCATTTCATAGCGATAATATGCAAAAAAAAAAAAAAGTTAAAAAAAAACCCTGTTAATTATAGTCTATCTAATAACAATAACAAGCAATTTCTTTTTCAGAAGTTGCAGGAAAATGCACTTTAGAGGTAAATGATCAGTATGTCAGAATTTATTGCAAAAAGTTTGTGATCTCCCATTAACTGTTACATGCATGAATTATGAGAACCCTAATCAAGCCCCCCCCCCGGGTGTTTTTTATTCCTTTTTAGGCATGAAAACAAAACAAAAAAATGTGATTTCATTTTTTATGAACCTACTTTTCATAGAGTTGCAAAAATATCCACTCAGCTGGACACCATGCATTTAATTTTAGAAGAAAAAACAAACAAACATGTATTTACTGATATACTGTGTGAAAACTATGAAATAAAAACTTGTTTAATGCCACTAATCTGATGTTATCTCACATTTTAACATACTCTAATATAAGTTATTAGTCACTTCATGGAGATAATATGCAAAACAAAACAACTTTTTGTTTGAGAAAGATATGAAAATGATGATATGAAAGTAAAACAACAAAACCCATAAATATATGCATGAAAGGGTTAAACAAAACCAAACAACCATGATGATATGAAGTCACCGACAGAAGACTCAGAATGTGTTTGCGCCAATACATTTTTATTATGAAATGGAACAATAAAGAAAAAAATTATCTGTCTCAGAAATAATCTCTTGACATTCTACCATGTTTGAATGCGTATCAGAAAAGACACCAAAGACAACATAGGCAGAATCGCCTGTAATTGGACGGTGTCTTCTTTTTTTCTCGAAAGGGTCAACTGAGCAGAGAGAATCGACAAATACTGATGAAAACCCAATCAGACATAAAGGACTTGACTGACATTTCTGCATGCCAGAGATAGGAGTAAGTCATACATGTGCGATCAACAATCAAGTCTTGGATCTTAACCTTTAAATTCCAAATACGTCCTGTGGTGGAAATCAGGTAAGTCAAGTGAAGTCCCTGCTAAAAGCCAAGCAAGAGACATCAAGGGTCAAGTCATATGACCCTCTGATGATGTTGCATCCCAAATGAGCAACACTATTAGTTTCAATAGTCTGATGCATTCTTTATTCCTTCTGTGTCACTTAATTCTATTGGAGACTGCTTTATGATTGATAAGTATCGCATTAGTCATAGCAAAACTCAAATGTGACTTGTCATTGTCTCTCAGGTGAATGACTGGTTGAATCATCAGCCACAAATTTGAGTCAAGTTGAGCCTAATCAGTAGCCTATTAGTTTCAAGTCCTAAACATTGCACTTGAACTCTCCCACCTCTGTTTCATGTCTATGTTTTTGCCAGTTCTTGTTACAAAGCAGCACCAGAATCTGACAAGACCAGCGTTGAATATTATAATGACCTCTCAACCACCCCATTAATAATAAGGGCTGCTCTGCACCCATACCCCTGTTGATCCCTGCTCCCCTACTGGTCTATCAGCAGCCATTTTTTTTTTTAAATTTTACCTTTATTTAACCAGGAAAACCTCACCGAGATTAAGAATCTCTTTTTCAAGAGTGTCCTGGCCAAGACGGGCAGCAGTACATTAAATAGTTACAGACAGACTTCCATACATAAAACGAATACATAAAAAGCACATAGACAGTCAAACCTTCCAAAGTCAACTGATAAAGTGCTCATGAAATGTAGACAAAAGTGCGTCAGATAAAACATCTGCAGCCAGATATCTCCCTCTCTAAGTCACACAGCATCCTCTTAAAAGTGTCCAATGAAACCAGATCCTTCAGTTTCAGGTCTTTTTGTAGTTCATTCTAGGTGAATGGGGCCGCATACCTGAAGGCCTTTTTCCCCTGTTCACTTCTAACTTTAGGAACAGACAACAAGAAAAGATCCTGAGAACACAGATTATAAGAGTCTGTGGTTCTCCAAGGTCTGAAGGTAGGATGGGAGCAGACCTAGAATAGACTTGTAAATTAAAATACACCAATGATTCAAGAAGACCATCCTACACGATCGTAAAGCAGACAATGATGGGTAAGAGATTTAAAATTGCTGATGAACCTCAGAGCTCCATGATACACACTGTCCAGTGACCGTAAACTATGGGTGGAGGCATGCATGTACAAGACATCCCCACAGTCCAACACAGACAGAAATGTAGCTGAGACCAGTCTCCTTCTTGATTCAAAAGACAGACATGATTTAATTCGAAAGAAGAAGCCAAGTTTTAGTTTTAGTTTTCTAACAAGCTGCTGAATGTGCGCAGAGAAAGAAAGGGAGCTGTCAATTAAAATGCCTAAATATTTATAGGTCGGGACGAGTTCTATCTGTGTTCCCTGGGTAGTGATCAGTGAAGGCAGGTTTGACAGTTTGGACCTTGAGTTTGAAAACATCATGACTTTTGTTTTATCTGCATTTAAAACCAGTCTTAAGTCATGAAAATTTTGTTGGACAGTACTAAAAGCAAGTTATAGCTGGGTAAGGGCTTGGACAGGAGTGGAAGCAGAAGTGTACAAGTGTACATTGTCCATGACCATGCACTGACCGAAAGACCTGAAAAATGTGGGTCAGCATTACGGCCCAAATCTGACGCATCAACCCTGATTTTACCTGAAAATGAAGGACAAGGTTGATGCCCCAGGAACACATCCAAGAACTTCCCTAGTAAATACCAAACATGAAGGAGATTGGACGATTTGGTGAATAGTAATTGCATTGACACTACGGCTGTAGGGATACACTAAACTCATGATATGATACGATACACGATATTCAGCTCATGATTCAATATATGTCACGATATTCAGCTAACGATATGATTCAATATGATTTGATAAATTCAATACACTTATATAATTTTCTGAAAGATTTTAAAGGGACAGAGTGATTTTGGTGACATCTTGTGAGTGTTCCATTGACTTGGATTGAATTCATTGAACTGAAAACTGAAAGCATCAATTAATTACACAACATATGGCTCTGACTGGACAGAGAGTTTACAGCTTGCAAATGCTGGACAAAATGAATCAAAAATCTGATTAGAAAATTTGTTTGATTTATTGAAACAGTGCAAACTGTGGCTTCCAAACCTTTGAAAAGTGCAGAATCTATAATCCCCTTATTAAACTTTTTATAAACGTAGACAAATCAGATCTCCTAAGAGGGATTATATCACAGCTTTATAAGAATATTTCAAATCTTAATAATCATTCCACCAAATACTTTAAAGAACAATGGGAAAAGGAAGGAGGATTTGTAATAACAGACGAAGACTGGGAGTGGGCATGCACATCTCGCTTTCCTTCTTTTTAAACCCAAAGATTGCCCATAGGTGTGAATGTGAGAGTGATTGTTTGTCTCTATATGTCAGCCCTGCGATGAACTGGCGAAATGTCCAGGGTGTACTCTGCCTTCAGCTGTAAGTAGCTGGGATAGGCTTTAAGCGATCCCTGTGACCCTAGTGAGGATAAAGCGGGTTCAGATAATGAATGAACGAATAAACCCGACCTGCTCCCACACATCTGCTTTTAAGTATGAAGGTGCTGGATTTATATTCGCTGCCATTCTCCTAATCTCTTAGCTCTGACTGTGTAAACGGAAAGAGAAAGACGTTGGCATCTGTGTAAAGAGAGTATCTAGACGGGTAACTTGCTAGAAATGCTCTACAGCGAAACTAGCGGCTGGCTAATCGCTACCTAATCGCTCTTCCCGCAAAGCGAACAGGGGAAATGGGCGGCGAGCAGAGTGCCAGACAGAAGACGGGGGATTTGAATGGGGCTTAATTTATCAATACTTGCAGCTCAAAAATCGATACTTTCTGGGGAAACAAAATATCGATTTATATCGCAGAATCGATAAAATTGCTCAGCCTTAATTGAAACTGATGGGCAGACACAGATGGACGCAGTATAGTATGACAATGTCCCTGTAGTCAATGGCCAGCTGAGGGGTAAAAAAGGTAAAACATGGTCATGGACAGTGTTTACAGAAGTTCCTGTCTTGGTTGATTTAGGTGTAGATGTAGCAAAAGGTAGAGTTAAAACAAAAACTGTCCATCTGTGGATTGTATTTGTGAAAGCAGATAGTCTGGGCCAATGATAGAAAGTCCTCTTTCTTCTGCAGAATGTTGTTCTCAAGGCTTTCTTCACTGTCAGAGAAATGGAGGAGAAGAAAGTGAATAGGAGGCAGAGTTACAGAAATAGAAGAGAGAGAATCAACAGACTCTGGAGGTCAAAAGGTGTGCGCATCTAAAAAGGGAAAGGGTTAAGCTTCATTAGCGCTCCCCTCATTATGTAGAAGGTGCAATCAGTTACGTAGTTCCAAATTGAAGGCCTCTAATGCAAAAGATCGGGTCGTGATCTAACAGGGCCAAACAAATCGATGCGAACCATTCCAAACTGGGTTTTGGCTGTAATGAAAGTGTGCTTCCCTGGAGGCCAACATAATGCAGAGAGATGGAGAGGGAGCAAACGATTCCCTGCATGAGCCAGCAAAGGAAATATCTCTCACTTCAATGGCCCGAATAAGTGGAACACCGAGATTGTAACAGTTCATATATCCTTGGATAAAAGACTTTTTGAATAAATTTCTTCAGGCATGCAGAAAATGCATGAAACTGTCTTTTAAAAATAAAAGAGACCTTGCTTGGGCCTTGTCCACTTTGCTCAGTGCTATAAAAGTCTCCTATCTTTATCTTTTAACAGTAGATGGCAGTGAACCTAGAATTAAAGCTATTAATGCTTTACAATGCATTGAAAGTGACGGGAGACTCTGGCAGTTAAATATCCTCTTTTTTCTTTTCTGGCAGTTAAATATCCTATAACAAAGTGAATAGTTGTTTTCCGTATCAAAATATTGAATGAGCTCGAGGCATGCAGAAAGCACTGGTTTGTTTCAAAGGTTTTCTGAAAGAAGCAGCGACAAAAAGAAAAATGTCTCTCCTGAGTTTCACGATACAAATGACAAAAACAATCTTGGCCAAAGCTGGAAATGACAACTCTTTTTTCCTCTTTTGTACTCTACTGGGTGAATTATTTTCTGCAGATTACTTTGGGGAGTGCTGTGTATCACACCCAGATGTCAATTCTTCTGAAAAGTGTGACTTTGTTGCTTAAAGTCCAAACTTTAGAGGACAGCTTGATGTCCTTTGCTGTGGCAGTTTTGTGTAGAAGGACTCTGCAAACACCTTGTTATTCAATTGTCAGCTGACTGCATATATTGTACAGCAGCCTGTTAATAAAAGAGGACTGGCATGTTTGTTGTTTTTATAATGAATGCAAAATTTAGAGTTCAGCTCAGGTTATTGAAAGTTGAAATTGGTTCCAGGCAAATAGCTGTAATTCCTAATATCCAGTTGCGGTTTCACCTCAGATAGCCTATTTAGAGTTTAAAGCACACTTTCTCAGTTGTCACATTGGCCTTGGTCTACTACATTTTTGTCAATTACCCAGCAATGGTCTGGGACACATGGGAAACTTTAAGGTGAGGACTTTTTTGGCAAAAACAGGATCCACTGATATAGACTGACGCTTGGCATAAAGTGCCCTCACAGAAATGGCATGGAGGTAGAGAAGTGTCAACTCCATCTGACACTGGAGGAAATCCCTTTCAAGTCTGCTTAAGAGACTTCAACATCTTTCTTTTCTGCATCTCAAGTGGCAGAGTACTCACTGAGCCACAGAGACTTACTGATGCGACCTCTGCCGTATGGGTCAAAATGACTCAGCACCTATGTCACTCCATTTCAATCTCTCAACTCGCTTTCTGTCCATTTGTCACAACATCTTTGTAACTCTTGTAAATTCTGTGATTTTTATGTGTTCATGTTGACATGTACAGCGTTGGCGGCTGTAGAGGTAGTAAAATCTGACTGAGTATGTTTCCTAAACATCAGATTTGCAAAGTAGTTGTTGGTTGCGCTACAACTTTGGGTCAACATGGGGACATGTAGTTTGAAATGTTACCATTTTTTCTATTTTTAGGCCAGATCTTACTGTACGCTTTCTCCTTTTATGTTAAATTCTTTAATTGACATGTTGCTTAATTTGATTATCCAGTGTCATCAGGGGTTAAACTTGTAGTACTAATGGAAAAGGCACTAAACCAAGTCATCATTTGTGCAATCTTATGTGTATGTCGTAATCACTGGAACAACTTGTAGATGTGGGAAGAGTATTGTTTTTTTTTTTACAGTGACAGCTGTAGCAGGCAAGCTAGCCTACCAAAAGCTTAGCACCAATAACGGCGCACTCATCAGCACTTCAAATCGTGTTGGAACTAGGGATGTCCGATATTGGCTTTTTTTGCCAAAACCGATATGCCGATATTGTCCAACACTTAATTTCCGATTCCGATATCTACCGATACTGCTGCCGATATATGTGGGATATTAAACTAATTTCAGGTAACATCACATATCTCCTGTCATGGAATTAACACATCATGCCTAATTTTATTGTGATGCCCCATTGGATGCATTCTCAAATGCAACAAGGCTTTCAAAATGTAAACACTGTCTGTGCAAAGAATACATACTTCAACTTAAGTTGTGGAAAAAATGCCATATTTATTTATTTTCTCTCCCTCCCTCCATGAGTCTATTACAGTGTGGCAACTCTACTGTACAATTTTGAAAACTGCACATTTCTTTCAGCTACAAACAATGCTTCATTTACGCGTCGGTAAATGCCGGTGAAATCAAGGCATTATTTTATTGGTTTTAATGACAGGCAAAAAAAACGATAACGATATTCACCGATATTACATTTTTATGCCAATATTGGGTCAATAATATCGGTGGGCTGATATTATCTGACATCCCTAGTTGGAACAAATCAAATCAAAATCAAAATGTATTTCTATAGCACTTTACAACAACATAACAAAGCCCAAAGTGCTTTACATCTAAAAGCATGATTAAATTATAAGATAAAAAAAACAGGTTAATCAAGTACCATAAATATGCATAAAACAATAGGACACAACACACAGTGATAAAAGAGACCACAGATTCAAACCTAATAGTGTCTCAGTGCTAAGGGTTAAAAGCCAGTCTAAACAGGCGAGTCTTTAACCTGGACTTGAACAGGGGCAGGACAGTGAGGACTCGCAAGTCAGGAGGCAAAGAGTTCCACAGTGTTGGAGCACCAACAGCAAATAAACGATCACCCCACTGTCTATATCGGGACCTGGGGACATCCAAAACCGTCTGAGAGGACGATCGGAGGGCTCTGCTGGGGCGGTAAACTGTTAAAATCTCAGATAAATAGGGAGGAGCTAGACCATTTAAAGCTTTAAAAACAAACATTAAAAGTTTAAAATCAATACGATGGCGGACTGGGAGCCAGTGGAGAGAAGAGAGGATGGGGCTGATGTGGTTGAATCTGGAGGAGCTGCTTAAGAAATGGGCAGCTGCACAATAAACTATAGAATAAGTGGACAGTGAAAATGTAATGCCAACCATTTGTTTCAAGAATTTGCAATTTGGCTATCCCAATATTAGCCCAGAAGTGACCATATTTGGAAAAAAGGGGTTGGAACTGCATGGCCCGAAGTGTAAGAGGTGAGCTAATGCTAAAAGCTAGCATATTGACTCTGTAAGATGGTAAATGTCAAATAGCACTTGCATGGCAGTGGTGTTAGTGGAGCCCATCAGTGGATTGTCAGGGAGAAAGAAAATCTAAAAGTCTGACTCGGTCATTGGTCATATAGACCTATGACCTGAACCTGTAAGACATCAAAGCCAATCTAACATCTAATTAATAGAGAAAAGTTTTAGCAATTATCAAGGGAATGAATAAAGTGGATGAAATTGGAGTCTTGTAAAAAAGGACTGGCTTAGAGTTTAATGTAAGTCGATGTGGGTCAGGGCTGTTTGGAGCCAATCCTAGTGGCTGTTAATGGTATTACAACTGGGATTCTGCACTTTGTCAGAATGTAAGTTTTCTGTGTAGGGAATTGTATTTGAAGTGGAGGAATATGAACGAGCAATACTGTATAGTCCAATGTTTTATGCAGTCAGATGACATAAAATCACCCTGATTCCAGCCCAACCCAGCTGACACGGAGGGTTGGTTTGTGTTGGAAATAGCAAAGGAACGCTGAGCTAGACAAGCGATCGTTTTATCTTGTGTGTGTGACATAGTAGGCCTACATACATATTTATGTATGTATACATATTTATGCATTATGTCACATATATGTAGTCCATATCCTGTAGTAGATGCTCCATCTGGAATGCATCCTGACACCTTGACAGAAACTCTACCATGTTTTAATTCAACACAGCGGGTGCAGCCACAACCAATGTTGACCAGTTAGAGAACGGAGCATTCTGCAGTGCACAGCAGTTGTCTTTGAAGGACTAACAGCCCATACTGTACCCTTTGTTCAACCCAAGCACAGTGACACTTCTTTCTTTTTTTGGCTTTTCTCAAGAATGACCAGCCATTCTCAGACAGCACAGCATAAGTTCTTTGTCAGTATGCTGTTACAGATGACAGTGTTTTTGTAGTTGATGATTATGAACTGTGGCCATACTTATGAACGATCTCTAATGATAACTGCCTGCACTCAAACACAGAATCTAAAGTCCACCACTTCTATTCTTACTGTTCGGTGCTCTAAAAATAGACACTTTTAATGACTCAGCTTAAATTACTCAGAGCATTATGCTTTTTTTTTTTTTTTTTTTTACAGTTGCATGGTAGTGCCTCTTTCCAAATTATGTCTTACACATTCATTTCCCTGCACTATGCATGTGTGTTACTGTGCACCATAACTTGCCAGTGGGTTCATCAGTCTTTATGAGGCTTGGTTTGTCATTTAATTTTCTGAGAGGATATATGGAAACTATAGTATTTCAGTGGACAGAACTTTGTTGAAGGGATTATATTTAGTATAGATATTCCAAACTATCAACAGAACAGCAGGTGAAAGTCTACATTTACGTATCACCAAAGAATGAACACTACGTATCCACTGACTGTATCACTCACTGAATGAAGTATAAAGGTCATTCTTTACACACATCTGTATTTAGGTATATGTCTGGATTTAGGCTTTTCTGTATTTCTAACACTGAATTGTCTTCTTTAAAGAAAAACAAAAAGCATTTTTTGTCAGTAGGTCAAAATAACATTGTCATGCATTTTTCAAGTGAAGATCAGCTGATAGTTTACATCATAGCACTTTAAGCTTAGCCACACCGCCACAGTAAAATCACAAATCACCTCTATTTTCTGTACGGTTTGTGTTGTAAATAGCTGCTCTAAAGATCTGTTTGGAATTGTCCAAACAAGGTCAGAAGTGTCAATGTTCAGTCTGAACCATGAATCAGCAAACAGCCACCTTAGCAAAGATCGTAACATCACACAACGTTATACCTTCATAAACTTCAGAATCAAACTCACCCATGAAGAAGAAATGCTGCCATTTCAGCATCAAACTCCATTCTTTTCATTTAGACCTGTTTCCAGTGGTGAAAACAACAACAGGGATTCTAGCTTTATCACTTTGTCACTTCCTTTCACTCTAAAATTTGTTTCTTAGTGGTTCTCATCCCATCTTCTCCCTTTCTGATGTTTTGGTCAAAGGTTCGGTGGTTTTCGTTTTCTCTTGGGAGACCAGCAAAGTGACTCGCTGCTCCCTCTAGTGGTCACATAAATCCACTAGAATGCTGGCATAAACATATTCAGTTTGTTTCTCTACAATCCAATACTTTAGCTTCTTTGGCAGAACTTCAGAGCTCATTATTCGAAACACACTAATGAGAATTTATCTTTTTTATTTGCAGGTATTTCAATGCAAATATTACATGTACTCCCTTTAAAGATTACTTAAAGACTTTTATTGTGAAAATGGAACCACACATGAATATGTTGTAGAAGACTCAAGTAGAATGTCCCTTTGACTGACCGGCCAAATTCATGTTTCTTGGGTTTATTTAATTACATTTTGCTGTGAATGTGATGAACATGTTGACAAAAACTTCCAGTCTTGATACTTAGTTATAAGTTAGATTATTTATATATATATATATATATATATATATATATATATATATATATATATATATATATATATATATATACATATATACTATGCAAAAATATAAACACACCATGTACAGTATTTGTGTAACTCAAGTTGCGCGGCCCAAAATGAGCTCATGATGTCTTGTAATTGTAAAACATGGTAAATTCTCTTGACTTATAAACTTTGTGTCCATCTCTGCGAGTGAACACTTGCTCAGTGGTCTAGTGATTCCACCCACAACACAGGTGTGTCATGTCCAGATGCTGCTCAAACAGCTTTAACAGTATTCAGGCCCTCCTTATACTGGGGACAATAAAAGGACACCTCAAAATGTCACATCTCCTCAGATGTCACCATGCCACAGATGTCGCAAATCATGTGGGAACGGTTCCAGATAACATCCCATAGCTCCGTCAGGCCACAATTGACAATATTGGCAACTCGATGAGAAAACGATGTGTTGCTCTACAGGAAGCCAATGGTGAACACATGAGATATAGAGTTGTGATTTCTTTCAGCCGGCCCCCACCGTGTCCACATGAATGTCCCTGAAAGCCAGACACCACTATCATGTTCTAACAGACAGTAATCTGTACCACACTGATCAACAGAATAAACTGTGTGCAATTGAATATATTGTGCAACACCTACTGCTATTAAAAAGTTAAAGTTAAAGTCTCACATGGTGCATTTATATTTTTGCTCAGTGTATATATATATAAAAAAAGAAGAAATATATTAACTTAGCAGATGGTGATCATGATATTTATCAACTGTCATTCTTCTCATACTTTTTTGACATAAGAAAGTTACCAACATATGGCTCTGTCTTTGGCAGAGACATGATGTGCATATTCACAGATGCAATTTTGCATGAAGTCAGATAGGCCACACTGAAATGTACTGTTTTGGATTCACAAGTCTGCAGTTTATCTGGTCTGTACATAGCATATTAACTGAGTGCGGTGGCTGTCCACTCTACTTCCACTGAGCGTGTCTTCTTCCCTCTGGCTTTAACAGTGACTTAGGCTCAGGAGCTGCTGTGTGAAGTCAATACAGCCGGTGTAACAGCAGCGGGCAGTAGAAAAAGGTTACCTGTCGACTGCAGCTCCTTAATACTGCCTGTCTCTATGAGTGTGTTTGCCTATTTGTGTGTGTGTGTGTGTGTGTGTGTGTGAGAGCGCTGGCACTGTGAAATGATGCAGAGAGACGAGGCAAAGTTATGTCCCTGAAATATTCATCAGCACAGGCCTGGGAACGACATTTCCCTAACTTTCACACTCACCCCCTCCCTCGAAGGGCAGAGGGGTGATGTAGCGGCTACGTGTGCATTAAATGATGTCTTCCGATGCAGAAGCTCTTTGCTCTGTCGTCTTAAAGTTTTTTGTTATTTGTCTCGACAGAGAAAGTGCTGCTGAAAGAGGGAAGTGGTGCTTGGAAGTACAGTAGAGGCCTCAGCATCTACTCCAAAAGCACAGATCAGCCTAAATAAACGGTGAACAAATGTCTGTGGATAAACACCTTCACACAGTAATGTGAGCAAATAAAGTTTCTCACTTGAAGTAAAAATGTTCTGATTGGTCCCATTCTCCATAACTTCTGCTGAGTGTATTTAAAAACATGAGGCTCACAGTTCCCCCAGTGAAACAATTTTACACTTCACAGTGTTGTACTTTACTGTTATAACTTAGAGAGCTCAATAGTTTGAATATAAAAACAATACAAACAGATGTTGTTGAATGTAAAAAATATTCACAAGTTCCAAATACCATCATCCCAGTGTACTTTTTAGTAACTCGTCCTGAGTTTTTGATCTACTGCAGATTTTCAAATCCCATTTTGGAGCAATTTAAGGTTTTGAGATTCACAATATAAAAAATGACCTGGGAGGCAACAATTGAAAAAAAAAAAAAAAAGACCAGATCATGTGACACAAATAACGCCTGCACCAAAAGGGTTTTGTGGAGTATTTTCTCTGCTTTTGTACCTCAGAAATATAAAGTTCTGGAATAAAAGCCTAATAAAAAAAAGGCTTAATCTAATGTTTTTTCCAAGAAATAATGTAAGTCATCTTCTAGAGTGGTGGAGGCCAATTTCTGAGCAAATAATATATGAAAGAATTTACAATTCAAAAGACATTCTAACAGCCCTATGATGAACTGGCGACTCATCTAGGGTGTACCCCACCTTCACCAATAAAGTCGCTGAGATAGACTCCAGCAGCCCCTGCGACCCTACTGAGGATAACAGATGATGAACGAATGAATGAATAGAATTTCTAATAAGTCAATACCCTTTTTTTTTTTTCATTTTTCAATATTTTACAAGCTGAGCGTCAATTATGTCAAGTATATTTATTTATTTATTTATTTGCACATCATAAAACAGCAAGAAAGAAAAAAAAAAGAACATTCGAACAAATAACATTATTGTGCAGGAGAGGTTAGAAGCCAAAAAATGCTTTTTTGAATACCTCCCCAGAAATGAAGAATACAAAAGAAAAAAGAATTAAAAATACAATAAAACTGAATTACTAAACTAAAGTAAAAACAACAAAAATGTAAATCACATTACAAATCATCAAATACCAAATAAATGATATACAGCCTCACATTTTTTCATGAATTAAAGACATTTTCAGATGCTTTTTAAACAATGATAAAGTAGATGTGGATTGAAGTTCCGGTCGTAGATTATTCCACAGATTTGGTCCACTTTATTTCGGAGAATACTGGATGACAGAAATTCGGCAGTACGGAACATAAAATTTGCTTGAATATCGTGTAGAATAGTTGTGAATAACAGAAGACAACAAAAAGAAATTCTGGAAAACTTTGGGAAGAATATGAGTTAAGTGAACATATTTGTACATGAAAACACAGGTCTGGTAAAACGTTCACGTCAAAAACAGAAAAGTTTGAATTTTTTGAAAAGAGGAGCAGATTAGAAAAGCTGATCATTCTTAAAAATTTCTTTTGAATTAAGAGAATCTTATTGAGATACATGGGACAAGTTGCCACCCAAACAGTATTGCAATAAATACTGTAATAAATTAAGTAATAATAAAAAGTCAAGAAACAGGAATGATTTATCAATGACCGGACTCTGTTCAAAATGCCAATTGACTTCATGATTTTTTTTTACAGACAAGATCAATATGGGATTTCCAACTCAATTTTTCATCAACAATAACACCTAAAAATTTAATGTAAGAAACCTGGGTTATTTCAAAGTAATCTTGTTATACTTCTTATTTTTGTTACAAAATATGATAAACTGACCTTTTCTCTCACACAAATCCAATGCTTGTAAAAACATTTTCTTATATTCCACACGCTTTGAATGTAATTAAATTTAAATATTAATAATGCGTAGGCAGAGTATAATTGTGTGGCTCAAATGCAGGGTACAAATTATAGACCTGTAGGCGAATGAATGTGAACTGGCAAATGAGCAGGGTCCGGCGATATATAAGGAGTTATCTCTTAATTAATCAGCAATGAAGAATAAATGGAGCAGCTCCGTACTAGCTCTGTTCTCAGGTTTGTAGTCGGTCCAGGCAGAATTTGCCCTCTTCGTATTCCTCCAGCCTCTGTCACTGTGCTTTTGCTGTTTAATGAAATGCTAAACTTCAAATGACAGCCTTCTGTTTTAATTACTACGCTGTGAAAGTCGGCTCACTCCAATTTCTGTGGCTCTCGTCAATAATTTAATGCTTTGCCAGTTAATGCTGCTTTTCTTGTGTTTTTTTTTTTTTTCTTCTTTTGTTCTAATGAGTGAAGTGGTGGAGGAGGAGGAGGAGGAGGAGGAGGAGGAAGGGGTGGGGAGTAGGCAGGGAGGGAGGGAAACGTGTGAGCCATAAGCCACTTTGCCCTGGCTCAGCTAACATCCGCGGGGACTGCAAACACGGCTATTGTCGGCCACCCGAACTTTAGCAGAGGGACAGATGTGGAGCAGAGCACTAGTGAGCAATAATTCTAACATAATGATCTGTGAAGAGAGCGAGGACGAGGAACAGAGCGACAATAAGCGATTGAGACAGAGGGGGGTATTGTCAGGGGAGGCGCAAAGACACAACTTCACAATCCACTTCAAAGGAATAATTTGGGAGTCACTGTAACACACCACACAGCTCCCTGACAAATTATTGATACCCAGAACAGACGATTATGCCGCAGACCTTGGAAATAATGTGCTGCTTTTGCAACATTGCTCAACCAAGGGAGTTTAACTTGGGGCTAGGCATCTAATACTGGCTCAGATAATGTGTTCTGCAGCAGTAATTATAACCAAACTATTGCTTTTAAATTACCAGTAAGGTAATGAGCTGCTTTGTAGGGAACAGAATCTCAGTTGTCAATGATTCTCCAAATACCGATAAGTGACACTACTGTGAAATGGACACATTTCTAGCTTTGTCAGTAGAAAGCTTCACACACTGCACTTTGGTGGGAGGTGGTAGGAAGTGATAACTTTAGGAAAGTTCACTTGAATAGACTTTGAGCCCTAGCAGTTACGCTGTTTGTGATAAGGAGATGTAAAATATTCAGTGTTGCTGCTCTCTAACAGATTGTGTTTCACCTATAAATGTTACATTCATCGTCTCCTTGTTGAACCTTTATTTGATTTAATATTTTACTGAGACCAAGAACAAATATAGCCTAAAACAAGAAACAGTGGTTAATACAGTGAAAAGGGCATCAAGTAAACATTAAAGCCTAAAACCGAAATGAAAGAAATAAAAATGAAAACAATGGAAGGCAATTAAGTGAGACAATAAAAGCATTAAAAAAGAACAAGGCAATTAAATTGTAAGGCAAATGACTCAAGTAAAACAAAAACATCCGTGAGTAAAATCTGCTTAAATGGAATACGTCAACTCCACAGGGACGAACACTAAGCAGTCTTAAAGAGAGTCCATGGGTTTTTGTGAAATGGGGTTGTGTGAAGAACTTACCTATAAGCCATTGTGTTGTAGGAGTCGACATGATCAAAAACAAACAATGGCAGGAAAGCAAAGCATTATACAGGGTGTATAAAAAAAAAAAGTACACTGTAAGACCGGATAAGTTGAGTTTACTTAAAAAATCTGAGGAAACCGGTTGCCCTAAAAAATGTAAGTAATGAGCAATGAAAACTTGAGTGTATTAAACTTAAATGCTTGATTTGAATGGAATTGCTATTTTAAGTAGAACACACTAAATGCCAAGTTAATCTGACTTAAAATTTGTTGCAATGTCAATTCCTTTGTATAATCATTACACTTAATATCATCAGATCATTGTATTCAATTCCAAGTTGATTTAAATTAAAATCGTTTGCAATATACAGTGCTTTGCATAATTATTCAAGTTAAGAAATTGTTGCATGGATGGAAGTTAGACAGGAAGTCAGGTCAGTGTAATTTGCCAGTACAGGAAGTGCTATGAATTTGGCAAAAAATGAAGATTTACTTAGAAAAAAACTAACCTAAGATGAACAGGAAAGCGATTATTCAGCTCTTACTCATGGTGCAGCTCTCAAAAATACAAAAACAAACACAAAAAGGCCAATAAACATTGCCATACACACATTAAGTCCAAATTAACACCAACACCACAACCCTGCTGAACCCCATAAAAATAACACATTTTCAACAACATGCCCAATACCCACAATGCAATGCGGAGATAAAAAGGTGTGGTCATGACTAAAACATAGTGATTTAAATCCATTCAACTTAAACTTTTTCGTACTTTTGATTATGTCTACAAATTAGTAGAATATACTTAAAATTTTATAGTAATGTCATAAAACTTAAATCATTTAAGTACATTGTAATTAAAGCATTTTAGTAAATACAAAGTCCGGGCTTACAGTGTAGACTCTTTGAAAAAACAACATAAAAACCAAAATGCAAAGACATTTTGAAAATCTGGTCATATGTATTTATTGACCATGTAATCCTCCCGTGATTGACACCAGTGTCCTGGGTCAGTTTTCATGCTTCAGTGAACAACACTAATTTGAACTGTGCAAAATAAAGTCTTTTGTGCACGGAAGTGTAAGGATGTATATGAAATATGTTGCCATGGATGACAAGTTGCACTGGACTTTTACTTGCTTACATAAAACAGGAAAAAAATAATGACATGTTAACTCCCCACCATGGATACAAAGATTTCACACATCAGTGAGAAACTAATAGCAAAATTTGCTCAGTGAGTCCAGATTTGGGTTTTACATTTCAGGACTATAATTGAAGGCACACACTTCTATTAGTTGAAGGATTCCAGCACATTTAATCTTCCACATGGGCCCTGTTCGTTGCCACGCAAATTTGTGCATATCTGTGACGGCACGCCAAAGCATACCCCTGTCCTGCCTCAGGAGTTTCACTTCAACTGTGATGATGCAATGAATTACATATGCTGACTGAAATGTTTCCAATTTCAAATGGTCAGCTCAAAACAAGCTTAAAGAATCCTCACTGACAGCATTAAGCCCTTTTGTTTGGCATGATAGATTCAAACCTGTCGTCAATGTGAAATCTTTGAATCAGTGTTAGGAGGTTAACATGCAGTTATTACCTCCACCAAGTGAAACAGCGGAGGTTATGTTTTCATCGGGGTTTGTCTGTCTGTCTGTCTGTTTGTCTGTCTGTCTGTTTGTCTGTTAGCAAGATAATTCAAAAAGTAATGGACAGATTTTCATGAAATTTTCAGGAAATGTTGATACTGGCACAAGGAAAAAATGATTAAATTTTAGTGGTGATTGGGGTGGGAGCTTGTGCCCCCCCTCTTATCTAGAAAAGCACTCGGAGAGTACAGACCTCCGCCAAGGCAGATCAGTGGGGCCCCGTGGCCCCACCACCCCCGATCACCACCTAAATTTAAACATTCGTTCCTTGTGTCAGTATCAACATTTCCTGAAAATTTCATCCAAATCCGTCCATAAGTAATTGAGTTATCTTGCTAACAAACAAGCAAACACGCACACAAAGCAAAGCAGGAAATGTTGATACTGCCACAAGGAAGAAATGATTAAATTTTGGTGGTGATGGGGGGGGATCTGCCTTGGTGGAGGTCTGTGCTCTCTGAGTGCTTTTCTAGTTTTTTTCCTGTTTTATGCATGCAAGTAAAAGACCAATGAAACTTGTCATCCATGGAGACAGATCTCATATTAACCCTTACACTTCCATGCACAAAAGACTTTTATTTTGCACTATTCAAATAAGCGTTGTTCACTGAAGCATGGAAACCGACCCAGGACACTGGTGCCAATCAAGGGAGAATTACGTGGTCAACAAGAAAAGCACTCGGAGAGCGCAGACTTCCGCCAAGACAGATCTGCCCCCCCCCCCCCCCCCCGATCACCACCAAAATTTAACTATTTCGTCCTTGTGCCAGTATCAACATTTCCTGAAAATTTCCTGAAAATCTGTCCATAACTTTTGGAGTTATCTTGCTAACAAACAAACACGCACGCAAACACACAAAGCAAAGTGATCACAATACCTCTTGGCAGAAGAAATAATAAACACATATGACTAGATTTTCAAAATGTCTTCACATTTTGGTTTTATGTTGTTTTTTTTCTGACAGTCTACTTTTTTCTGATACACCCTATAAGGGAACAGCCACAAAAAAGGATGTCCGTCCCAAAATGAATACTGGTCACCTGCTGTAGGATAGACTGGCAAACCTTTAAGTCAATGTGTTTTAACATTCATAAAGACAAAAAAAAGGAGTTTATTAAGTGACTTTCCCTCATACAAATAAAAACCTAATGCACAAAATATTTCAACACAAAAAATGCTGCAAAAGGTCCATAAAATGATCCACAAAGCTCAAAATAACACACAGCATATTTAGAAAAACTCCTGTTCTCCCTTTGAAACTGACTGGAATTAATTGCACACTGATTTAATTGCTCAGCCCTGCAGGCGCGTGGCACATCTGTTTTCTTCTTATTATTATTCATATTAAAAATAAAATCAATAAAAGCTAAATGAGTGACATGACATTTTGAAAGCGGCACCTGTAAATCCACACGTATTTCTAACAGGCTGTTTCTACGGCTAATCATCTTGTTTATCACAGTGTGTGTCATTATGTTGTGGTGCAGACAGCAACAACCAGATGCGATAGAGGAATTTTTAAGACTTTGTAGTTTTTATTACAGTTTTTGGTGTGAGGGTAGAAATATGTAAGCTGCACCGTTGGGAAAATGTAGAACCTAAGGAGAGGAAAATTTCATGACAAAGAGGTGAAAATATGTATTGTATTGTTAAGCCTTGGGTTATTTGTTTCTAGTGGGGACCATTTCAGTGTAACACAAAACAATGGATAAGCTGATGGCAGAAGTTTTATTCAAATTAAACCAAGTTATGATCAGAAAACAGCAAAGGTAAGACAAAACTCATAATCATCGCATCATAATGTGACTGTTATTTTAAGTCTTCTTTAGCTTGTCCATTGAGTCTTAGTGGTGGAGAAATAACACTTGTACTGGTGGATCCACTTAGTGTTAGCTTAGGGGTGCAAAGTTTGTCACTTTGGTCTTTTGTTTTATGAAATGATTCATGACACATACTCTGGTCTCAGGCTGTTAGCTTGTTTTTGATATTTTTCCTTTTCAGTGCTTGTTGTTTAACCCATAAAAACCCAAACATCCACTGGTGACCAAAAGCATCTGTTAATCTAAAATATTCAATACCTGTTGATCCACTAATCCTATCAATACATGTAAATAATTGTAAAATACAGACTGTCATCTTTTCATGGTCATCAGATATGACCCATTTGGATGTTCAGAGACTCCGTAATGAACATGGAAACACCGTCATCTTCTACAACAATGATTCACCAGTAAAACCCATGGAGTTGGATTAAAGATAGTGGATGGACAGTTGTTTTTACATTAAATTATTGATATCTTTGCAGAAAAAGTCTTTTTTTTTTTTTTTCTTTTTTCGGTTTCTGATCTAATAACTGTTGAATTTACTCTGTGCTTTAAGCCATAAAGACCCAAACATCCACCAGTGACCAAAAACATCTGTTAATCTAAAATATTTAATACCTGTTCATCCACTAATCCTATCAAAACATGTAAATAATTGGTGTAAAATGCAGTTTGTGGCCTTTTCATGGTCATCAGATATGACCCATTTGGACGTTCAGAGGCTCCGTAGTGAATGTGGAAACACCGTCATCTTCTACAACATTGATTCACCAGTAAAACCCATGGAGTTGGATCAATGACAGTGGATGAAGACACTTGGTTTATGTTCAGTTAATGATGTATTTTACTGAAAAATGTACTTTTTCTTCAGTTTTCTGTTTTTATATAATACCCTCAACTTCAAGCTGAGCTTTTATGAACATCTATATTATCAGTGATTTAAATATAGGAAAATATTTTTATTTTCACTGAAAAAATACAAAATACAGAGGATAATATTATTATAAATGGTGATAAATCACTTAATAAAAGTTACATATATAGAAAAAATATTTTGGAACTGCCACAGAAGTATCACTGGGTCTACATGATCTGTGAATTAAATGTAGGAAAATACATGATTTATACTGAAAAATGCAAAATACAGAGGAAAATATTATAATAAATGGTGCTGCACTTAAGAAAGGTTAAATAGAGGGAAAAAATTATTTGTGAACTCCCACAAAAGTAGCACTGGATCTTTATCAGTTTAGTTGTGTTCTGTTGTCTGAAAGTTGGTTTCAGTGAACTGTTAACTGACCTTCCTCTGGTTAGATGGATGCATAGAATGTGTATATTGCTACAAGCGTCACATAGCATTGCCATGGCAACCCAGACGGAAGTGTTGTTGCCCTTGATACCAGGGGTCAACTGGACCTAAGAGGCTAGATGAGGTTCTTTTAAGTCGCTAAAATACTGTTTTCACTCCTGCAGCGACTTCCCACCACGCTAGTATTGCAGAGCTGAGGTAAAACACTTATTATCAGTGAAAATATGACCACTGGCAGGTGAGGTGGTGACATCCTCCTGAAATGTAGCAATGCATTTTTGTCCTCTGTACTGGACAAGAGTTTCAAAATTAAAAAAAAAAAAAAAAAAAAAAAAAAAGAAGAAGAAAAAATCACTGTCCACTGCAAAGGACATTCCATAAAAATAAATAGATGAATAAAAATGTTTCTGAAAAACGGTTTCATCATACTGTTGTCAGTCAAGGCAATTCTTTAATGTAAAAAAGCCTAAATGTTTATTTTCCTGGGTCTCAGGAGGATACTGTTGACTATTTTGATCAAATAACACCTTTACTAGGTAGCAAATATACATTTAGTTCTTCAAGTTAATGTGTTGGAAGTATTGGACATGTGTAACTTTGGCAGGGTTCGGACTGTGGTGGCCAAATGACTGGGTCAGGGCATCTCCAAACAGACATTTCTATTCAGGTGTTCCTTCACTGTACTGGTTAGGACCTACCAAAAAGACAATCAGACCACAACCTCATCAAACATCTGTAACAACATAACATCATTACTACCTACTTAGTATTGTGTAGACCTGCCCTTTGTCTTTGTGTTCTTCCATGAATTGGATTTGTTTGTCCGTCACATCCTACAGATGCTTAATTGGACTGAGGTTGGGACGTCCCTCCCTTGACCATATTTGGTTGGTACTGACCCCTGCAGGCTGGTGAAACCCGAAAGGACCTGCACTTTTGGAGATACTCTACCCCAGCCCTCTAACCATCACAGTGTAGTTGTTGTCAAAGTTGCTCAGATCTTTATGCTTACCCATAACAAGATAATCACCATTATTTCCACTTCAGAATGTTAAGGTTGATTGCTTTAACTGCTCATACAACCTTACTTCTAAATATTCAAACTGTCCATTATTACCTCCTGTGTAAATAGAATATATTTCAGTTCCCCTATGCCCCAGTATCCTTGAGTAATAATGTAAAACAACATGTGTTGTTCATGCACAGATAACATTTACAGAGTTTTAATTCAACCAAATATTTAATAATATATTCTGTTCCTTATCACATCAGTTATTAATCTGTGTCATTTGTGTCTACACGTAACAGGCTATTTCAGAGTTTCACACTTTTATAACTAGACACTTGGGTATTTTTAGTCCAACAGCTGAAGGGTCTGATGGACTAATGGTATCAGTTGCTCTCCATCCATCATCCGTAAACAATTTATCAAGAATCTTCTCAGATGTCAAAATGACTGGATATTTGTTGTGGCACATCTTAAGTGTAAGGTCTACCAAGTTTGTTGAAAGAATTTGGAAATACTGATTTTTAAATTTTTTTTATGAATTTTTGAGATTTTAAAAATCCCCATTGGTTTCTAATGGGACACATTTCAAAGTGCTATAACTTGAAAACAGTTGAAGATATTGATATAATTACTGTTGGCAATAGATAGGGAGTCACATATGGGTTTTTATTTGGTGCTATGACCTTCGACCTCGAGTGACCTTACAAGGTCAAACCCAGACTGTAGATTTTGGCTATTCAACTAAAAACATGTAAAAGCAAGAGGAAAATAAACATGAAAAAAGTCAGTTCTACAAGAAGTTTTTCTGAAGTCCAAAATCTAAACTACAAAAGCACTCGGAGAGCACAGACCTCCGCCGAGGCAAATCAGCCCCCCCCCAATCACCACCAAAATTTCATAATTTGTTCCTTGTGCCAGTATCAACATTTCCTGAAAATTTCATCCAAATACATTAATAACTTTTTGAGTTAGCTTGCTAACAGTCAGACAGACAAACAGACCATGATGAAAACATAACCTCTGCCGTTACACTTGGCAGAGGTAATGAACAGCATGTGCAATATGATGAAATATACTAGTATCATGACTTGATTGCTAGCACGACCTTTGACCTAAGATGATCTTGAATGGTCAAACGAATATCAATTAATGTCTTTAAGTATGCTCTTGGACTACAGGACCCTTGATCCTATTTTTAAGATTTTTAAGGGGCGGTTGTGGCTCAGTTGGTAGAGCGGGTCGTTGTTTGACCAAAGGGTCGGCGATTCCGACTGTCCACATGTCGAAATGACCTTGGGCAAGACACTGAACCCTAAATTGCTCCCAGGTGTACGAATGTGTGTGAATGGGTGAATGTGAGGAATTGTGAAGCACTTTGGGCATCATTAAGGTGTAGAAAATGCGCTATATAAGATAAGTCATTAAGAAAGGGATTTGACTTGATCTCTTAACCGTATTAGTGACCAGATTTTAAATGCTACCAAAACAAGACCCCACGTACTGACACCCTCATAAGTATTTTTGTTGTTGTTGTTGTTAAACAGTGCTCTTGACCTCTTGAAGCACTCTTCACTGCTATTCAGGAGTTCCTTGAAACAACTTGATTTTAAATTATTATAAAATATATGTATTAAAAATCATGTGTTTTAATAGAAATCTAATTGGTGGCTGCTAAGGTGAAACAAAGCAGAGGGTGCTGATAAGGCCGTGCTTTCAGCCTGTAGCATTTTGTTTGCTCTCTGAAAAGCAGAATAGGAGCTTTCTGAGTGTTTCCGTTTTTTGTCACTTGCTGCCAGCACGTCAACAGAGTAGGGGTTTCTGGCGCAACTTCACCGACTTCCATGGTACATGTAGAAAGGAAAAAAAAAGAGAAGATGATGTCAGTTCTGTAGCCAGCTCACACAGTGCTGCTCTGACCTGAAGGAAGTGGGTAATAGTGTTGATGGACTTGGACCATCTGCTTGGGCAGTTTGAGGAAAAACAGTAACATGCCTCCTGCTGCCTGGACTTGGAGGAGTTTGTGGCATACTTGAAATGGCTAATTTTGTCTCAAGTATCAACTCATTTCTAGCTGTGGATCAAGTCCACATTATAACTATTACAGCCAGGTCCATATATATTTGGACAGTGACATTAATGTTGTAATGTTGCCTCTGTACACCACCACAGTGGATCTGAAATGAAGCTATAAAAATATGATTGAAGTGTGGACTTTTAAGAGCTTAACAAATATTGCATTAACCAATTAGGAACTGCAATTATTTTAAACAAAGTCCCTCCATTTTCAGAGGTTCATAAGTAATCAGACAACATTGACAAGCAGCTTCATGGACAGATGTGGTCTGTTCCCTTTTTATTTCATAGAGCTGATACCAAATGCTGAACTTACATTTGGTAGCTGTTCACTGGAATTCTCAATAAGGTCCAAGTCCAAAACGGTTTCAAGGCAAGTGCAGGAGGTTGTTTTTCAGCAGAAACAAATAAATAAATCTATTAAAGAGATAGCGAAAACTTTGGGCCAAAATCAGCAATTTGAAACATTCTTAAAAAAGAAAGAATACAGGGGTGAGCTCAGCAATACCAAAAGACCTGGGAGACCACAGAAGACAACTAAAGTCGATGATCACAGAATTGTTTTGGTGAAGAAAACCCTTTTACAACAGTCAACAACACACCTGAGGAGGTAGGAGTGTCATTATCAAAGTCTAGACGCCTTCATGGATGAAAACAGAGAGGGTTAGTACCAAGATGCAAACCACCGGTAAGACTTAACAACAGGAAGGATAGAAGAGAATTAAACAGAAAACATCTAAAAAAAAAAAAAAAAAAAGCCTTCCCAGTCTTGGAAAGTGATTCTCTGGACAGATGAAACTAAGATTAACTTTTATCAGAATGATAAGAGGAAAGTATAGAGAAGGAATGATCCACAGTAGATCATGTCATGTGTCCAACACAGTGGATCAGTGTTATGACATGGACATGTATGTGGAACTGGACCACTGGTGTTTATTACTTCTGCCAAGGAGGTTATGTTTTTGCCAGCGTTGGTTTGTCTGTCTGCCTGTCTGTCTGTGTGCAAGATAACTCAAAACATTATAGATGGATTTGGATGAAAATTTCAGGAAATGTTGATACTGATACTGGCACAAGGAACAGATGATTAAATTTTGGTGGTGATCGGGGGGGGGGGCACTGATTGGCCTTGACGGAGGTTTGCGCTCTACGAGTGCTTTTCTAGAAAAGACAACGCAGACCTCCGCCAAGGCAGATCAGTCCCCCCCACCCCCCCACCCCCGATCACCACCAAAATTTAATCATCTGTTCCTTGTGCCAGTATCAACATTTCCTGAAATTTTCATCCAAATCTGGGGCACTGATCTGCCTGCCTTGAGTGCTTTTCTAGTTGAAAATGTGATCGGTAACAGACGGAAGGGGATGAATTCTGAAGGATACAAGGCCGTCCTCTCTGCTCACATTCAGCCAAATGCTGCAAAACATGGTGCTTCACACTACAGATGGATAATGTCTCAAAACATCCTGCAAAAGCAACCAAAGAGCTTTAAAAGGTAAACAAATGTGATGTTCTGCAGTGGCTGAGTCAGTCACCTCATCTCAACCCAAAAGAGCGGTTTTTCAGTTACTGAAGACTAAATTGAGGCAAACAGCAACTGAAGTTGGCTGTAATAAAGGCCTAGGAAAACATCTCCAGGGGGGATATTCAACATTTAGTGATCCTTAAGTTCCAGATTTAAGGTAGTTACTGACGGCAAAGGATTTTCATCAAAGTATTAAAAGCAATTCTCATAACAATCTTAGCTTGTCTGATTACTTTTGAGTGTCTGAGAATGTAGGGACTGTGTTTAAACTGGTTGTAATTCCTAAAGAGTTAATGCATTATTTCTGTTAAACCCACCACGAGGTCTGCACGATTTTGGCCAAAACTAAAATTCAGATTTTTTCCTCTAAAAACTCTATTTTCAATTTAGGCATTTCTAGTGTTTTAGCTGGCATGTCGTTTTCGTGTGTGGCCCGCAATGCAACGCACTGCTCCCGCTCTGGCGTGTGATGAAGTTTGAGGTATTGAAATAAGTCGGTTGTGTTGCTGTCTTTGACCGATACCACCTTCAGGCTAAGTTTGCAGCTAGGAATGGTTTGGTCTTCATCAGAAACTTTAAAGCCGTACCTATTCCACACAACCAACTTGCTCTTGCTATTTTTAGCCACAAATTTCTCACTCTCCTTAGCAACCCCATTTGCGTACTGGTGTGTGGAGACCAAAGACTGTGGAGACCACCCTCACAGTTAGGAGGAGGAGCCTACAGTAGCCTGGAGGCACATGACCTGGAGACACAAGAGAGATGAAATTCGATTTGACAATTACCCTTTTTTTAACATCATTCTAATTAAATAATCCAATTTTGATTTAAAATCAATTAATCGTGCAGCCCTGCCCACCACTGTGGTTGTATACAGAGGCAAAATTCTAACAACTGTATCCAATATCAAATATATATGGACTCTTTGATGGAATATCTGAAATTGAATGTCTAAAACTCCATCTTCGCTGCAAAAATTTTCTCTTTCCGGGTTAATGATTTATAATTCATGCATTTATATAGTTTAGTTCCGATATGCAAATTATATACCATTTCAGCTTTAAAATTCTTGCATATGAAGACTTTCTGTACTCAGATTAATTCTGGATAAAGACACCTTAATCCTATTGTAATAGATGCAATTCGCAAAGATTTAGCAGGACAAAGCCGTCCCCAGACTGATCTGATTGCGCATCAAAACAGCTGATTCCAACAGTCCATCACCTCCTTGTGCTTAACGCTGAAGTCACATTTGATCATCAAATTTACTAGTTGATTCCAAGAGTATGGACTCTATTCTACTCTCTATTTTTTTCTGTTTTGTCATTACTACCCATGCTATACACTACATACCCTATTCAGTATGCGCACTGTGCTTCAACATTCTTTTACATGAATAAATAATAATATAAATATTTTTAAATATACTCCCTGTGGCATAAATTCACACAATTTTGTGAGTCTCCGTGGCAGCTGGAGATGTGTAACTGCAGTAACTGGCCAACCTTACCTACGTCAGTGTTTACCTGACAGCAAAATAAACCTCTTTCTGCTGCTGTTGGGAAATGCGCAACAACTTGTTTTGTATCTCATACGCTTTTCCATAAAGTACTGAAAAAGATAATCATCTGCAGTAGCTTCAGGTGACAACATCACTGGCATTTACATGGTTTTGTTTTTGCACTAGTGATGGCATACACTGTATTAAAATAAAAACTATCACTGTCTAACCCACTGTAAATATAGACAGTAGTATCATGTTATAATGCATGATTTAATCGCACAACAGCTGCTGACAGAGACAACAAGGACAAAAATCACTTGTAATTCAGTAACCACGTTGACTTAACAGCTGGTAGTCAAAGCTGATGTCTTGTTTTGTTCTGGAGAGGGTGGTGAAAATGGTGTGTAGGAATCAGAAGGACACATGGTAGAGTGATAAGACCCAATCGGGCAGTGAATCTAAGTGCCTACATCATTGTTTATAAAAGTCTGTGTTTTTGTCCATCCAAAGTCCATCACAGCCTAGGAGTTTCCATGTCAAACAGGGTGAGGAGCATTCCCAGCGGTCCCTGTTTTTTTGGAGGATTTTAGAAGGAGTGGTGTGAATGCTAGGTGTAAACACTAATACCAGAAGGTATTAGAGTGGACATAGCCTGAGGCTTTGTGTCTGACTCTGAGTCAGTGTGTATTATGCATGTTCAAATAAACCTCTTCTTTGTGAATCCAACTCACCACAAAAAAATCAATAAAAGCAAATATCAGAAAACAAAATTTAACCCTAAAGACATTTAGTTTGGTGCAGTCATTGCTAAGTAAATGCCAGTCTGCACGTGTTGTACATCGCACCATTATTGTTTCTGCACAAGTCGTCTGTTCTGAGTTAAGAAATATATACAGCATTTAACCTCATGCATTACCGGAAACTTTCTGTGTTTGTTTTTATACATAATAACCTGCAATTCAGGGGTTAGATTTAGATGATGTGAAAAAAACATCTTGTTTATAAGTTTGTCCAGATATCTCAGTTACCATGGTAACATGAGCAAAGGAGTCTCCCAGTAACAGCATCTGCTGGTTTACTGTTGACTCACTCTTCACTAACTGACTGATTTTGTACTCTATCAGTAAGCTAATTAAATATTTAAAGTATTAAATTGTTTGTTTTTTTCCATTCGGATGTATAAAAACATTGCACATGTAAAGCTGCTAATCCTTTACACAAAACATGTTGCAATACATCAGATGAGATTGGTTTGAATTAATCAGTGGATGTAAAAATAACCTAGAGGCTTATTTATTCTAGCACATTGTATGATATGTATAGACGGGGAGTGTGAGGAAAAATAGTCTGAAATATTTATGGTGAAAAGAATCTTCTGTGCTCACATCTACTGTATCTGCTTTATTCTGTCCATGTTAACAGCTAGTCTGTATTTATCTGGAGGAATGACAGGGTATTTTGTTGTCACACTGCCCCAGAGTGGAGTGTTCTATATTCACAAACGAAAAGCTGAATTAATGGTGATGGATGGATTTTCCCCTGTGTACAAGACAAAGTGGTTCAGATGTATGTCTGTCTGTTTTGTTCTCCCACCTGACCAGACTCACTAAACTGTAGCACTAAAGGAAAACATAATGTCCAGCCTCTATTTTCCTTGAAAATACATTGTTTGTCACTCAGACTTTTTTAGATTGTGAGCACAGTGTGAAAACTTTGTAATAAGCTATGGATATAAAAATGTATCAATCTTACTTGACATATTGAAATATTCATGCAATTAATACAGCATTCTTTTTAACTTCCTATAGCAGTGTTGGACCTAACATCAGCATTTAGCTGTGTCTGGGAGAAACAGTATTCGTACTTCATCTATAGCATGGAGGTAACATTTCTGTTTGCTGATTTTTCGTTTTGTTTTGTTTGTCGTGACTAATGTTGCATTCAAGTCCAGTTTGTATATTGAGACTGAGACAAAATCAAACCTTTGAGTAGATCAAGTTGAGACCGAGGCCACATTACAGATAAGAATAAGGTTAAGTTAGAATCATATGACAAAAAAAGTTCATGTTTCTCACCATAACAGTCATCTTTAAGATGATTAAACATGTGTAGAAATGGGGTAAATATGTGGCATATAATATTCCATTTGGATTAGTCCCACTAAGCATTGCACTGCAGAATTTATCCCTGCTGCATTTTATTCCTTTACTCCTGTTAATAATCAACTCTTCTAAATGTAGTAATTGTGTTTTCATTTAAAGCAGAGAGTTTTACAAATCACTATGATCATGCTAATAAATGAATCAACCTGCAATTTAATGATACCCCTGCAGTTGTGGTCTCAGTGCCAATAAATATTAAACCCTGAACCTTTAGTATATGGTCTAGGAAGGCTGCTTTTGAGATAAAGTTAGTTCAAGACTGAAACCTTCAAGAAGACTTATCTTGAGTCCAGCACTAGTGGTGACATTCTTTTTTTTTTTATTGAGTAGTGCTGTGTCTACACGTGACATTTTCTGAGCATTTCCAAAGCTTGAAGCAAAGCTCTATTGGCACATAATCAAAAAGGTGAAGATGTGACACCAGCACCACATGCACATAATCATAGCTGATAGCCACCACTCTTCCACATGACAGTGAGATCACATACCAAACACTGGTAGCCTAATAATCCAAACAGACTGTAAGTGGCTGAATGAGACAGAGTTCATCATTCTGAACTCTGTGAATCTGTCATTTTTTCAGATTCAGTGGACTATTGTAGACCTAATTAAAATTCAACAAGCACTTAAACACTGAACACATTTTTAAAATCATTGATATTATTGTCTACAGCTGATATCTAATAATGAAAGCCTTGAAAAAACTGAAATTTGAAACTGAAATGGCACATATTGAACCCGCTTACCTGTCTGGAAAGAGGTAGGGTTAGGCGATCATAAATGTGAGCTGTGACGCAGCTGCGAACACTCTGCTTTTTCTTTCATGCAAAAGGACACTGTGTCCTTTAGTACCCTGTAACAATGGTCTCTAAAAGTGGTTTAAGATACACAAGGTAGCACATGTGCACAGACAAGGTCTTGTTGAATCCCTGGATGGTTTTCAAAATGGGAATTTATTTGTCAGTTCAATGGAAAAATTGGCGCAGAGCAGTGACTCAGTGAATTGATGTGGAGTTTTTAAGTTGCGTATGATTTAGGAGGTTTTAGGAGGATCTAAGTCGTAGAATAGAACGTAGAATGACAATCCACAATCACAATTTTCTCACCTCCCCTTTCTCACCTATAAAATGTAACTAGGTAATACTGTTACCAAACTAGGTTTTCCTCTAGTTTTTTCTGCATTCTGGAGGCTTAAGGTCTGTAGGTTGGCAGTTCATCATCACTTATGCCACCTTTCCATTGTGTGGTACCGACTTAACTTGACTCGACCCGACTCGGGTACCAGGTACTATTCCTGGAGACTGTTTCCATTACAGGATACTACCGACTTTAGAGTGCCTGGTCGTCATAGCGATGCTCTGTGTAACTTCCGTGACGTCATCTTCAACATGACACAGCAGACGGTAAAAACAAAGAGGAAGAGAAGAACAACAACAACAAAGTGATACATGCACACAATGGAGGATGTCAATGGGATGATATTTCATTTTGTCATTTTGCAGGCTGTCATCATGGATTAGCCTACCGGTATATTTACTGTAAACTTCCGAATCTGTTTTTTTTTTAAAATAGGGTCGCACATTGTTGAAGCAATGACACAGAGACAACTCTCTGACCAATCAATGGTCTGCAGTGTTTACACATCACATTTTAATATCTTTTTACCCATTTTGGAATCTCATCCTAGCAAGTACTAAAAAAAATAGTACCGGGTACTACGCTTAGAACATTGGAGATGTGTTAAAAAGCTGCAGAGGATGTTAACAAACTGTTGTCATGACTTTTGGGATTTTCATCTATGGTAACTCTATATGTCCTGTTTGTAATCCTGATTAATACTTTGTTTATTCAGTTATTTTGATTTTTACTTTACTTGTCAGATGCTCAATACCAGATTGTGTGTCGCACAAGGAGGGGAATAAGGGTATGGAGGGACGGGGGGCAGAGGGGTGTGTTCTGTGTGTAATGTAAGTGTAGTGTACACTTTTTGTTGTGTAATTTTGGATTTGTTTGTTTATTCTTGCAAACTGAAAATTAAAATCAATAAAAACAGTTGATTACAAAAAAATATATTGTACCGGGTACCAGATTCCAGGTTCTTTTACATAATGGAAAAGCAAAAAGGCGAGTTGAGCCGGGACCACATTGTGGAAACGCAGCATAAATGACCAAAAACCCTGAATTTTTGCATTATTTAGAACTGATGCTGTTACAGTATTGGCAATATCTATACATAAAAAACTGTATTCTACATGTTGTGTATGTGCAGTTGCAATGTGTCTGTTAACTACCTAGTATGTTTAGTTTCATAATGAATCAAAAATGCTATTAAGGTCAAGTTTACTTATACATTTAAAACAACGCAAAGTGCTGTACAAAGTTATAGATATAAATTCAAGATATGCTAAAACTAGTAAAATAAGAATAAATATAAGGTATACTAAAACCAATAAAAGTGGATACACATTAATAGGATAAATCTAAAACATCTAAAACACAACCAGGAGATAAAACAAATAAAAGTCACACACTTGTATTAAAAGCCAGTCCAAATATGTACGTCTTTAAAAGAGATTTCAAGTGCTCAATGGACTTTCACTCCAACATTACTCTTAAGTCTCTGTATAAATCAGACTCAATATGTCCAAGTTCAGACGCCGGACCCACAGCTGACAGACTATGGTTAATTCTTAATCAATATTTCTTCTTCAGCAGCAGCAAAACAGTATTTCACACTATGACACCGTTCATATGATACCTCTGAAAAGTAGGTGATTTGTCAAAAAACATCAATTGTGGTCTAAGATTATGTGATTGGCCAGTCTTTATCATCCCACAAAAACAAGAACTGTTGTCATTTCATTTACCTTCGAATGTGTTATTTATATCTGTAGAGACACCGCAGAACTGACTTCCTTTTCTCCTTTTCACTGTTTTTATGGCAGGTGGTGTCCTGCATTATGTGTGGGTGTGGACAGGATCTGCTATCCCCTTTATTAAAAAGACAGCCAAAGTCTAGCACCAAAAAATATCTTTAATTTTTTGCAGCCACCATAAGGGAGGGTAAGGTGAGGAGTTTTCAGTTATTTACAGTCTGCAGCTTCACCACTAGATGCCACTAAATACTACACACTGAACTTTGAGGGAAAGTCCCGCCCCTTCCATGTCCTGTTTGATCTCATTTCACACACACACACACACACACACACACACACACACACACACACACACACACACACAAAATTGTATTGCAGTCAGTGGAAAGAGACAAGTCATTTTTTTGACCCCCTTTGAAATATACCACCCTTTGTGTGTTTGTCAGTTTAAATGATAATTTTCCAAATCAAGAAAGTTTGTGGTAAAACTGTTGAACTATCAGACCATGACAATATGTAAATATGTAAATAGAAAGATTACACCCCTGAAAGTCTCAGAGGTAACATCATCTTAACTGCAATCTGTTCAGAGCTGCTGAAGATGCAGCTTCAACAAGAGCAGGCTTATCATGATTGTAATACTTTTTCATTTTATTTACTAACCTTTATTTAAATAGGAAAAAACAACTTTCAGACATACCAACAAATGTACATAAGACACACAGTAAAACTCAGGGCTAAAACCATACATAAAACACCATACTAAAAAACATACAGAACATCACAAGTATACAACTATACAATATACAATTCAATAAGTTGCAAAAATCATTTAAATCTAGATTTATCCTTCTCCCACTCATTTAAAATGACTTTGAATGTATTGAAAGAGTCATCATTTTTAGCTCCTTCAGGTTGTTGAAGCAGTGGGAGCAGAACATTTAAAAGCTGTCTTTCCCACTTCTATTCTGAATTCACTCTCAAAGTCTGAGGTCAAATGTACTTAAGCAGCAGCTATTTTAATGTTGGGGACTGGTATCACATGTGACAGGACATGCAGTTCATTGAACGAAAAACTAGATGCTTTGTTACTCCGCCCCCCCATGGGGAGGTAGGGGGTATTGTTTTTGGTTCGGTTTGTTTGTTTGGTAACACTCTAGCAGCAAAACTATTGATTTAATTTATACCAAATTGGGTTTATAGATTGCCAGTGACCCAGAATACATCTCATTACATTTTGGGAACAGTAGGTCAAAGTTAAAATTTTGTATGATTTTTTTTTTGCCTATTTACTTATAATGGGCAAAATTTCAAATGTCTGTAGCAATACCCCTTGCCCCCCCATGGGGAGGCAGGGGGTATTGTTTTTAGTTCGGTTAGTTTGTTGGGTAACACTCTAGTGGCAAAACTATTGATTGAATTCATACCAAATGTGGTTTATAGATTGCCAGTGACCCAGTATAATTGTGGTTACATTTTGGGAAAACTGGGTAAAAGTTAAAATTTTGTATGAATTTTTAAAAATCTTCTCCCATTTATTTAGAATGGGCAAAATTTCAAATACCTATAAAAACATCAATTTTGTTTCAATTTACTTCAAACATGTCACATATATATAGAGGCAATTGATATGCTGACATCACCACACGCATAGATATGATGACATCAGCTGGATTGATGCCAAAATAAACTACAATACGTGAGAGGGGTGGGGTTTGTTGTGCCTGGCACCACTTTTTTTTTTTTTTTGTAATCAATTTTTTTTATATTTTCATTGTGCATCTCCAAAAGTACAATACAAAAAAAGAAAGAAATTCACATTTTTGATACAAGATTTTGTGACACACATAGTATAACCCCCCCCCCCCCCCCCCCAAAAAAAAAAAAAACAAAGCAAAAAACAAACAAAAAAAAAAAAAACAATGGCAACCCCCATACCAACCCAACCTGGATCTCAAAATATGAAAACCACCAATAAAAACAAATACATGTATATAGATGAAAATGAATAGAATTTACAGATATAAACAGAGAAGTGATCAGGATAGTCATAGACAATTATGTTGCACTCTGTTTTTTTAACCATAATGTAAATATCATCCCACATACTAAGGGTTTTTTGACCGGCTGTATGCATCTGGGTCACTGACCTCTCCATCATAACTATATCTAGAAAATAATTGATCCATTGTTGTTGTGATAAACACTTGTTTTTTTTTTGTTTTTTTAATACCATCTTTGCTCCAAACTTAAACTTCATATATGTAAACAGTGGCACAATTAAAATAGGATCAATAAGTTGTTTGTCTCTCCCCATTTATACTTGTTCCAAAGTTAGGTCCCATCTGATACTTGGAATAGAACATCTGTGTATTGAGGATTGGGAGCACCATGTAATTACTTGAAGACATAAACAGTGAGGGTAAAGCTGGATTTTCAGATTGTTTCAATGTATTGAAGATATGTCTGAAAAATGTAGAGGTCAGTGAAGTGAACTCTTCTAGTCTTAACTGAGGTAAACAAACATTATGCACCACAGGAGTGAACACCATTAAAATTGCAGATGGTTTTTGGACAGAGATTGGCTCATTTAATACCATTCGCATGCTAACGCGGCTTTAGTGGGTTTGTTAATTATAATGACTACCCACACACTACATGTACAGGCATGTATTCTCCACCACTGTCTCATGTGCTGTTTGATAGTGCGTTGCATTTCCTGTACTGGTCATCAGCGCAAAGTTAAATTTAGTCAGTGTACAACTTTCCTCTATTTTTGAAAGAACTATATGTGTATTTTTTTTCACATTTTGTTCAAAAAGGCATTTGTTCTCATCAAAATGTTTCCTTTGTTCTTTTAGACGATGAATTTAATAACAAAGCACTTGTCATAGCACCTACTGAACTAATTACCTTAATTTGGGTGAGTCAAATTAAGACAGAAAATATCAGGTGTGACTGTCTTGGGACTGCATGGCTGAAAGTTAGCTTTTTTTTTTATACATACAGTAATTTGTATTCTATCTTAGTCTTACATTTATGTCAAAAGTGATAGGAAGGCTGACTGATGAATGTCCCCTCAGATGTATGTTACATTGTCTGTGCTGATGGTTTTATCTATAATTAACATCTGATATCCATGCAAATAATGTCAGCAAGGAGCCAAAGGATCTTTACTGCTTTTTCTAATGATGAAGGTGATAGTTTCTCTTGTCATTTCCTAACACTGCTCTGGATCAAAGTGAACATTAAAACAAAGTCACAGAGGCAATAATTTTGTCAAATCATCCTGACCTTCAAATTACGTTATCCTGAGATTTATATTTATTTTTCAGCGCAATGATTTTCCATCTAGCTGTGTCAGGATTTGATTGATTTAGCTATTAGTAAAAACCAAATAACAGGTCACAGTACAGGATCAAAATACCTAATGGCACTAAAGGTATAGAAGGCATTTTACAGAAAAGCAGTACTGGAGCAAACATGTCACAGCTATTTTCCCCAGTCAACCTAACTAAAATGCATATTTTAAAACTTTGTGAACGCCTGAGTAGCTTGTCTTACTGATATTCTTGGCATCGGGGTTTAATACATACTCATTAGTAAAGGCCGTAATTTCCTTTTGTCTGCCTCCGCCCACTACCTCTATTCTTACTATATGTCTGACAGCGTCTGCTTTGTCTTTTCTGTGCCATACATTTAGGTTTCATTAGCACTAAGACGCCTGATTGCAGACGCTAAGCCTCACTTTAGATTTTCAGTAATGCAATCTTGATTGATTCCTGGCTGTAGAAGCTCTGATCAGAAATCGTAGCCACATGAGAACCAATCCTTGGTGTTGGTGCTCAGCACATTCTGAGCCGTCTTTTTAAAGAGAATACACTATGTGCTAATCTAATTGAATCTGCTGAAAATAGGAGGCATCCCCTTAGGGCACTCTCTGCCTGATACCTTTCTAAATGTGAATTGCTGCAAGACTGCTCAGGTATTGCATATAAAACATTAGTTTAACACCACACTTCCTGCATATATTCTCAGGTGATTGGGGAAATGGGAAGCAAATCTGAAGTAGAGAATGTAAGCTGTCAGCCTTGTCAGGCACAGCACATTCTTCAGTAATCCATCCTTTGCCATTTCAGTAGCCAGTGTGGTGCAGGGCAGAAAATAAGAGTAACCCACTCACAGAAACCTCTGGATGTTTGCTAAGGAAAATGACTATGTACCTGTGGATGTGGACAGGGACCGGGGGGGCACAGTGGCATCTACGATCCTATGACTTAAGCAATCAGAAGACATACGGCCTTCGGAGAGGACATTTTTATTATTATTCTGGTCTAATTGGCCACAAAAACCAAACAGACAAAATCAACAAAGAATTTGTCGCGAAGAATTTGAATGAAGTTTTTCTTCTGTGACTTATTGTGTGAAAACTATAAATATTTTGTTGATCTGTGTTGCTATGCTACAATAAAGAGTGCAAACTTAGAATGATATACAGTATATGCTGCAACAGTTTGAGTAATGTTTACTAAAAATATTATCATTACTAGGATTCAAATAATGATTAATGATCTCCAAAGAACGAGAAACCTTCTTGTTTTTTTTTTTGTTTTTTTTTTTAAATAAGGATGGTTTTTCAAGCTTCTCATTATTTTAGATACTAAGTCATGACTTTAATCCATTGATTTTTTTTTTTTTTTTTTTCCCACACAATAGCTGGTCTCCATAGGGCTTTGCTTTGGCTTGAGACTAGAGAAAAAAACCTATCAATATAACAGCGTCTTTTGTTATTGACTGTAAGAAAAAGGCAGAACAAATACCAGTCTTATCCTTAAAGAATACGGCTTTGAACAGTGAAAGAACAGTCAGTGTAAAATGGCCTACCTGTAATGATCTGGGCTTTGTGTTTGAGCTCTTGCTAATCAATATTATGTATGTTACTTCAGAGCAGTCTCTTCTGATTCATTATATCAACAAATGACAGTCACTTCCTGAGTAAACTGAGTTTATTAAGCAGTAATGAGAAACTAAGGGATGAAAATGCCATTTTTTGTCTGTTTCTCTTACTCTCTGCTTTGCTCTTGCTTTTTTTGTTTATCACTAAAGACGACACAATGTTCCCAATTATTATGCAGATGCCATTTTTGTTTGTTTTGTCCCAAACAGTTAATACGATTAAAGATTTTCTGTCTTCTACAATTATATTATGGGGTGGATTTTATCACAAGCAAGAACGCAAAACACCTGCTTATGAAGTATCCTGTATAATGAAGTTTAGATCTATAGAAAGTTCAAACTAATTTAAATTAGAAATAAAAGACATTATTAAAAGAAAAAAACATATTGATTTGTCATGAATATCTCTGAGTTCAGCAGTGTTTCCTCCCAGAGCTACTGTTTTCTGCTGCCACCTCATTTATCCCATAGACCCAAAGTGGGGGTTGTGAGATAATTTCTACAAACCTCTTAATGTGATCTCTGTGGTGGTTTACGAGCAATTAAGGGCAGTGTTGTTGCCCCTATACTTTGAAGGAAGGATATTGTTATTATGAGTTTCAGGTTCTTTTACTTTAATAAGAGACCATTTTATTAATTCAGCATAAACAATAGCTTAATTGCGATAAACAGGTAAGGCATTGTTCGGCTTACACGTTTGATTAATGGTGTCACATTAATAAAAACAAACATAAAAAGGCCAATAAACATTTTAAAACAGACACATTAACCTAAGTAAACATGAACATAAACCCCCTGTTGAACCCGTGCACATAAAACAGAACACAATGAGTAAAATGTCAAGTACCCACAATGCAAAGCGGCAAATATGCCACATGTACGCAGGTTTTTCTTTATGTTTCAGTCTCTTTGGGGATAGTGGAGGTCCTCAGTCCCTGGCACCATTATTCTGGGGGTCATGAGTTTAAAAGTTTGGGAATCCCTGCCATAGACTTAAACAGTGAATGAACTCAACATTTGTGAACTGCAATTTTGAAGCCTCATAGGTAAAGAAGGTGGGTTTGGAGAGGATGGGGGTCAAAAAAAAGAAGACATTCATTAAAATTTTAATTATAAACGCTCTTTATTATTTTCAGTTAACTAATTAATGTTACAGGCTTGTGTTTGGTCAAAGTAAAGTCAAAGTCATGAAAAGTGTACACATTACCTGAGCTGACAGACCATATAAGTCAATACAAATTAATGTTAACATCAGCAACTGCAACTAATACATGGTGGTTATTGTAAATACGTACCACTAAACTTCATGCCAGAATCTTGTGGTAGTCTTGGTGAAGGGATTGTATGTAGTATTGATATTCCAGACTCTCACCAGCAGGGGGAAGTTGCATAGAAGTACGCCCGTAGGACTGCCAAAACCACCAATGAATCAATGCTATGTATGTACAGACTGGACCACCTACTGAATAACATATGAAGCTTATTGTTTACACACATCTGTATAATGGCATCATCAACTTTTCTTAAAATAAATAAATAAATAAATAAAAAACAGACAGTTTTGACAGTCAATTAACCTTTTCATGCACGAATTTATGAGAACCTTAATCAAAATTTTTTCTTGAGTGTTTTTATTCCTCTTTAGGCATGAAAAAAACAATGCAATTGAAAAATTTCTTCTGAAAAATAAAAAAAAAATAAAATAAAATTATTTTAAAAAATCAAAAATACATTAAAAAAATAACAATGAAAACAAAAATTATGAACCTATTTTTCATGAAGCTGCAAAAATGTCCACTCAGCTACACACCACATGTTTAATTTTTGATGCACAGAAACGTATTTACTGATAAATTGTGTGAAAACTATGGGGAGGGCTTGTGATTCTGGGGGTTTATGCTCAGGAGAGATCTACATAATGTTACCAATTCATGTCATAAAAGTTATGTAGTGTCTTAAAACTTTAATAAAGATATGTGTGAAAAAAAAATAAACAAAAAAAAGAGAACAAAATCCATGAATATACAAGAGAACAGCTGGAGAATAACTGTCCACTGTAGTGACCAGTATGCATGAAAGGGTTAAAATAACTTTCTTATCACCACATGCTGCATCAGCTCATAGTTTGTTTGTTTGTTTGTTTTTTGTTTTTTTTTTACATTATAGCTCAGTTAGCTTAGCTCTGTTTTGACAGGAAACAGCCGCAGTGAAACTACAAATCGCCTCAGTTTTCTGTACAGTCTGTGTTTTCAACAGCTGCACTAAAGATATGTTTGGAATAGTCTAAATAAGGTCAGAAGTGTCACAGTTTAGTCTGAGCTGTGAATCCTCAAATGAATACATCGGGTGGTCGAAAACTACATAAGCAACATCTTTAGCAAAACTTCACAGCTCTTTATTTTTAACACTCCAGTGATACTTTCAGGAGATTCTTTTTTAAGTATTTGAGAGTAGAAATACATATATATATATAGCCCCTTTAATTTAACTCCTCAAACAGACCTACACCAGAGTTGCCTGTCAGGGTGAAAAACTATTTGATAAACAAGAGCTCAGGATGTCTGACTTGGCAGCAAAGCTAATGCTAACTGTCAATCAAAGCCCACAGACACAGACAGACTCACCTGTCAATCACGTCAGCCAGTCCCTTAGTTATGCATGAAGTTTTTGGCTTTGAATAATCTAAACGGGTGAGTTATTCATATATATATATAAAATCATTCCCAGACAGTTGTCAATGGAGGGAAAAATGAGCTTTAGAGACGTAAACCATTTTTGGTACCAGGGACTTAACTTGTTTATTTCTACTGTAAAGATGGACATTGTAGCATGGGGATTTTTGGGGTTGATTTGCTTTTAGAGATGCAGATTTTTGCATTAGCTTTACTTTTTACTTTGGAGGTTGTTACTTGATAGATCCAGTATGGTTGAGGTCAGTGGATGATGGTGGCCACTAGGGATGGACAAATGCAAATGGGTTCCAAATGTTGGTAATCTGTCTCTATAACTATTAATGATGAGTGTTGGCCTTAGGGAAAAAACAAAGGCCTAGTCCCTCTATGTCCATGACATCCAAGGGGTCGGTGGTGTTTTTGCAGCACAGTATGAGTCTCGCTGTGTTCTGTTCTTTTTACAGAAGGTATAATTCTTCATTTTATACCATGGTGGAAAATGGAATGTAATAACAGGAACCTATTATTGTAATCCAAAAATATCATGCTGACAACTCTTTGTTGATGTTCCAGTGTTATTTGAACAGAGTGCTATAGCTTAGTTCAAACAGAATTTGATTAATTTTAGTTTTGTCGTAATTCAGCATCATTATTACATTTCTTTTTCTTTTCACAAATCTTGTTATTTGGTTGATTTTACATGTCTGGCAAGTTTATTTTCACTTAATTTCTTAAGGTTTATCATGTATTTGGTTGACTGGAGACATTCTGTAATCTTAGTGGAGGGAGGGGACTAGCTCTCACCACCTTAAAACTAAAAACAAATTGAAGGCTTAAAGTGTTCAGGCAATACAGTAAAAATGATACTGATACTCCCTCAACTTTTCAATCTGGAATTTGGATTTCCTCCTCGTCCAAGGAGTTGGTGAGCCATCCCAGAACCTGAACGTTCTACTCTGGGGCGCCAATAACAGGGGGTAAACATGACAAATTCATAGGGCCCAACATTTGTGGGGGGGGCCATAGAGCAGTGGAGGGGGTCCAGTGGATACAGGTTAGAAGTTGGGAAAATTTTGTGTAAGATCTGGTGTATAAAAGATTCATAGAAGTCTGGACACTGAAAGAATGTTAAGTTTCAGTTTTGTTTTCATGCTCGCAAAAGTGATGTTTTGTATGCCCCACCACAATGAAACCACAACATTTAGCTTTCATGGGGCCCACAACTGGTAGCAGTTGCAGCTGATTCTACTTGTTGGAGGGACCTATTAGTTCTTTTGCCATTACAACTGGGTGCACCCACAATAACCGTTGACCCATGAACAAACAAACCTTGACCAAAAAGACTTTTCTACCCATAATGAATATTTTTTTTATACTATCAGACTAAAGCTATTTAACAATTGAAAGAACTGATCTTTATACATATTAGTATTTTACTTGTGTGTTCAAGTTTGCCGTTTATGTTCTGCTTAAATAATTGCAATACAAGTAAAATGTTTTACAGTGTTTTGTTGCGCTGAACCTTTCATTGTGTTTTTTTCCCCGTACGATCGATTTATTTACTTCCTTTACTGCCTCTAGCTTTATTATTATTGCCACCCACACATTTGCTATAATACACACTGTATAACAGGGGCAAACTTAAATAACCACTCCAGTACTACTACTTTTCCTGGACTAGTTAATTGGTTTTAGGCTTACAATGGTTAGAGTGGCCATCAAGAACTCCATCCATCTCAACCTTCAAGAGCAGAAAGGCCTTTACCAGTGAATAAAACCAAGACCAATTAGTCTGAGCTACATCCAACCAACATGAGCATAGAATGGAATACAGCTTTGTGCACAACTGTAAGCCCCAGGAGGATCCTGTATCCATAAGGTCTTGGAAGTGCTCAACACTAGCTTTTTTTACATTTGCCCTTTTCATACTGTTAATCTGCTTGACAGAAATGTTCTTTACTTGCTCTTTATCTGACGGAATTCATCTGTGCTCTGAATCACATACAGATCTCTTCACAGTTCAATAACCTTCACTTTTCTCAAAATATCAATTGTTTCCATGCCTCTTGCTAGACATTGCACTATTTCATGTTTTTTTTATCTTCAAAAAGATCTTTGTTCCTTCCCAAATTCAATGAGAACTGTGACTTGCTTAATAATGTGGCAGCAGCGCTTTAAGTTGGTTTTCATTTAATGAAGGGCATGTGGCAGAGTGATTAACAAAACTATGTGAGATTGATACCAGAAATCTGAAAAGACACGAGATATGAAACTAGCAAAAACTTAGATCCGAAATCCTAAATATTTACATCCCTACTGATGGGTTGCTTGCATAGTAATGTGGAACACAATGTATTTCATTTGAGTTTTGACTTTTTGCACTCATGTTTTCAGCTTATTACTCAGAGGGTTACAAACGCTGACACCTTTAATGATCAAAACCAGTACGTAATCTCTCCAGTCCATAGGGGCACATCATTACAGGCTACATGTTTAAAGGCTGATATCCCTCTGGATTATCCATGCCCCTGCATCAGTTTTTATAATTACATTTTATCTCTTATCTTTTCCAAAAATTATACCAATGCATTTTGTTCCAAAGCTTCACTGATTATGCTTTGCTCTTTTCTGACATCTGATAAAGAGTTCAGTTTTTAACATTAGAGTCTAAAAAGCCTGCTGCTTTGTACTCATCTTTTGACATAGTTAATAGCAAAAAATCTATTTATCTTTTTGCCATTTAAAGTTTAACTACCCACCTTGCACTAACATACTACCGCTGCTCCTCTGCAGTTTTACTTGAGCGGAAGAGGTACACTACTATGAATACACTTCTGAATGGATAAAAACACACAAAAAAATCACAAGGATAAACAACAAACAGATCAAATAAAACATAATCTGATCTGAAGTTGCAGTTAAAGTGGTCTGCATTGAAAAGACAATGATTTTAATGCCTTGTTAATGAAAGTGCTCACTTAAAAAATAACATTAGATATAGCATTCAGCAAAGAAAAAAAAAACAAAAAACATGAGAATGAAAAAGCAGGCAGAGTGTTGCCATGGTGATGCTGTGCAGTCAATAGAAAGCTTGTGTGTGCTTTTTAGCCCTCTTTGAAAGCTGATTGAGTTGACCGGTGGGTAGCCGAGCAGGCTGTTACGGGCAGCCTATCCATTCTCCTGATTAGTCCTTCACTCTGTGCCATTTTTCATTCATTTTAGTCATTTATGCTATGGCCACGCTCGTGCATGTCACCCTGATGAGCAGTCAAAAGATGGACAATTCTTTAAAGGTCCACCTACTTGTTCTAGCAAAACATTAAAAAAAATGAACATGTTCCAATTCAGGCCTTAATGACTTCTTGTGCTGTTATTATTGCAGTGACTGATTCAATTATGAACAATAATTGTGTACCGCTACAAACAAACTTTTTTTTTTCTTCAGTTAACCAGCTGAAACAATCACTGGATTACTCAATTAGACCAGACATAAAACGCCTCCTCATAAAATTTTACATTCGATTAAGTATTAAAACCTGCTCTGTTTAGACAGACATTTCTTGTAATAAGCTATGAATGCAATGAACCTGCTGATAAACAGCAGTAGGTCGCATATAAATGATGGTGGATTTTTGAAATGCATCAACCAATATTTCCTCCAGTGTCTCCTGGGAAAAAAATATGAATATTTAGCAGTTAGATGCTGTTTCTCAGTGTGGATTTTCAGCTATGTACAATATAAAATAATAGAAGTAGTATTTGGAATTTAGACTGTTTTCTAACTTTAATCTTGTTTGAGTTTTACGGATAACAATTATTACAATAACAAAAAAAAAAAAAGAACAAACAAACAAGAGTCAGTCTATTGGGAATTTAGACTGTTGGTTCAAATGGTAGAAGTTAGGCCTTTCTACAGACTTTTATGGACAATAATCATTCGGATAAATAAACTGTAGAATGAGCTGTGTGCCACTACTAATTACATCTTAATAAAAATGGGCTGAGACCATCAGTATCAAAAGCGGAACCCTAGATGGAGTATGTACCACTTTGTAGCTAATTAATTTGACATGACAGAAGCTAATCCAGTGTTAGGTATAAAGTCATCATAGCCTCTAAATGAAAACAAATTTACAAAAATAAATAAACAGTGTAAATGTACTTAATGGGATTCAAAATGATTCATGTAATATTTGATTTATAATAAAAATAAGGACATTCAGTTGCATTTGTACATATTTTCCATCTTTCATTTAACGTCTTAACCCTTTATTGGGCAAGTGACTATTTTTGGTCATTTCCGCACACATTACAAGGCAGTGACAGTAACATTTCCAGTGAGTACAGTGAGTCAACAATCTCAGGTCCAATGTGGTCTACAGGGTCTGTAAAGTAATGGAAGTGAAGTAATGGTACTAATGTGAAGTAATGGTACTAATGTAAGGAATGATGTTCAAAGGGAGAATGTGGATGTGGACAGGTGTCTGGATCAGCACTTATGTTGGTCTAATGTTCTAAAAGTCATGTTCCTTTCACCTTATGTACATGTGATTTCTTGTATTCTTTATATTTACTTCTTGGATTTTTTTTGTTTGTTTGTTTTCTTGTGCCACATACGAGAAAGGAAGCAAATACGGTAACTTCAATGACCTTGATTTTCTACATGATAATGAAAAATGCTGAAAAATTGCACAAAAGTAATGTAAAAAGTAATGAATTTCACAGTATTTCTATGAGTGAACTATAAAAGGTTAATGAAAATGACTCTTAACAAATTGGAGACTGAAGATTATTTAGGTACATTTGATCACTGGGAAGTTCATCAGTAGAGCACATACCTTTCCCAAGACCACACAGTTCTTATAAGGTTTAGAAAAAGGAAGAAGAAAACATATTTCAAGACGTGTCCCTTTTGCTGAATTTGCTCCAGAATTTACAGACAAACATATGAAAAAGCAAACCAACAAACAGATGTGGGTGAAAATGCAAAGTACCTGGTGGTGGGATAACAAAGACCAGCACAAGGAGCATTTATGACTAACTGTTGTGGGTAGAGGACAGATTTCAACACCAACACTTCACTTTTTATTTAACAAGAGCATATCCACTCCCAGCTGTATTGTATCAAGAGCAGTGTTAATTTTGTTGACAAATAATTTTCGTTTATAGTCTTTGTCAACGGTATATTTTTTTCTGTAGAAAACAAGGCGATAACTAAATCAAAAGCGATTCACAAGAGAGAAGAGACTGACTAAATGTTGTGACTTTTCGTCAACAAAGAAAAACTAGACGAATAGGTTGGCCAGAGACGAGATCCAGTCAGAAGAAAGAGGGAGGAGCTGAAATGACATCCACTCGATAGGAGGAAGAGGCGGGATAACTTGAGAGCAAGACCCAATTAGAAGGTGGAGGAGGGTGCACGAGTTGAGAAGAGCTCCAATCAGAACGCAACTTTATGAGCGATGCAGAAGGCGGTTACATTTGTTTAGATCGAACCGCTGGCAGAGTGTGTCGACAGTAAAGCTGCACATGGGAACCGAAATATGTTGTCGCTTGGGAGAAAAACAAGAGCAGATATATTGGAACCTTTTACTTTTGATATTAAGGCCAACAAGACACACTGTAAACTGTTTTGTGCCATTATTCCCAGTATTATTCAGTGGTATTTACTGCTATTGTTGTCAAGGCTTAGAAATGTGTTTTCAATTCTATGCCATTTTTCTTGATACCAAGTTCAAATTCTTGGTGGCATCATATGTGACGTTATTTGAAATGTTTTTGACAGTTTTAGCCATTGAAGTAGTTTCAGGTGAGCACTATTTATCATTAAATTGGTTTATTATATACTAATGGCACTGCTGATTTTACAGTCTTCAGTTTCATGGAGAATAACATGTGCAGTTTGTTACAATTAATGCACTTCTTCTTCTTCTTCTAATGAACCCTATGGCAAATGAAGATACATTTGTGTTTGTAAGAACAGTGAAATGTATGTGTACTGCACATTCAAACCTTAATACCGTTCAATAATACTTGGAAGCTGTATTTAACCTAAGTCAAATTTATGACCTCAGATATCCTTTATGTCATTATATAAGAACGTATAATGATAATTGATGATAATTAATGATATTTAGTTGACTAAAACTAGATTAAAACTAAAATAGTTTAGATGAGCAAATAATGACTAAAACTAAATAATGTTTTCGTCTAAAGACTATGACTTAAATTAAATTAAAAATTGTTGTCAAAGTTAACACTGATCAAAAGCAGACCAAAAAATTATTAAACTGTACTGTAATCATGTGTGGCCGACGGAATCTTAAGGAAAAAACAGAAAAAAAAACTCAGAAATGAACAGCAACATATAAACTATGTATGTAAGACAAATGTGTGCACAGCCATAGCCTGAACGCAGTGAACTTCAAATGGAAATACTCATTTGTAGAGTTGTTGTTTTAATGTGATTAGAAAACTTAAATCCTGGAAACAGCTCCAAACAAGCTTTTGAACACTTTCACCACATTAAAGGATAAAGGAAAAAGGAAGAAAATGAAGGGTAGCAAATGAAAACAGATAAAGTATCCAGAGGCAGGCTATCCACCCGTAGCCGTGGTTAATTTGGTGAAATGCTCCAGACCTGACTGTGATACCCATATGGTTAAAGGTTACACAATCTAATAGGACTTTAATCCTCTTTAGCTTCAACACATTTATACTTCTGTGGAGGAAAGCAATATGTATGGGTTGGGGTTACAAAAAACATCCAAAACACTTATTATAAAGAACGAAACAGAAAAAAATATGGTAAAAGTTACATTGCATAACTGTTATGTCAAAGTGTTAACAGCATCTTTCTGTGTCCAGCTGAAGAGAGAAGACATTGTAATGTGGATCAGGAACGCATATATAGGGGGGGAAAAAAAAGGAATAAAACTGTAGTCATCCTGTCAAAAAGCCTTAAAATACATATAACATTTCATGCATGAATTTTCTCCCACCTACTGGAAGTGTGGTAGTCAGCCTGTAACGGTACACATACTGAACTGAACTGTTTTGGTACGCACCTGTTCGGTTCGGTACACAGCTGTACCGAAACAGCACAGTATGTTGAGAAAAAGAAAAAGGAATGAAAGACGTCATTCGATGCGGAACTTTAAATCCATGCCATCATTACAGTCCTGTTTGGGATCACTACGGGTTCAGGTGAAAGACAACATGGAGGAAAGAGACGTTCACACTTACACTTGCTCTCTCTCTCTCTCTCTCTCTCTCTCTCTCTCTCTCTCACACACACACACACACACACACACACATACGCACACACACACATTGTATAATAGAGGAATACGTATATAACTGCCCCCCCGCTCCAACAAAAAATAAATAAATAATCCCCCCCTCTGTGTTTTTGACAAATCGCACCCTGCACACACACACAAATACACAAAGTAGCCTAAACAGTTTTTTCGCTGTCCTAAAATAAAATAAATAATTTGGTTAATTTTGTTGTCAATGTTGCTCTTCAGTTTGTTAAAAGAGAAAACCAGTTTGTCCTCTTGTTAATGTTGCACTTCATGTGGAATTTTTTTGTTATTTTTATGCAGAATGTGAACTGACAGAACTGTGATTAGATATTTGTGTTTGTTCAAAACTACCTTTCAGGGAAAAGTACAATACTAATGTTTAAAATACATTTAGTAAAATTTTATTTATTTTATTTTCTATTTGATTTATAGCAGCAGAATTATATTATTCCTGTTTTCCTATATTCTATTGTCTCCAAACATTGGGGGAAAAATGTTCAAAAATTCATAATAAATGCATTAAAGACATTTTGAGGAGTTTTCTTTCTTCCCGTACCGAACCGAAAAAACAAAAAGAAAAATGAACCAAGGCTTTCAAAACTGAAAACATACCGAATTGAAAATTTTGTGTACCGTTCCAGGCCTATGTGGTCATGTTCATCATGAAATTCCCTGTTCATTTTAAGGACACACACCTTTATTACACAGCTACCGATTCATTTTATCGTTTAAATCCTATATTATAAAAGGGAAGTGGACTTTGTGTGTGTGTCTCAGGCATCACACAAAATCTGTACAGAGCTGACTGCAGCAGTTTGGCATACTTATGCATTTTTGGTCAAAGAACAGACTAGCGAAAACATCAAGTTGATAAGACCAATATTTTGGTAGATATCAGTAATTTTGGAATCCAATGGCCAATCATGTTGCTATGTCCAGAATCACAGAATCTTCATTGAAGTGGGTTACCTAGCAACAGATAAACAATAGGGCCACACTGCCATGGTGTCAAATTTCATTTGCAGAAATAGACATGCCAGCTGAGAGGTTATTCAACTGAAAATACCAGTGGAATTTACCAAGAAAGTAAAGAAAGTAAATGAATGAACTGTATCAGAGGATCTGGAACCTGTGCTTCCCATGAGTCATATCAAATTTTACTATTTCGAGACAATTACTATGTCAGAGGTAAGCTAATGCTAAATGCTAGCTCACCGTGGAGCTACAGTACAGCTGTTTGTCAGAACAACACAACACAAGAGCCATCTTTGGGAGCTAAGGTTTTTGCAGCAAGCCCTAGTGGCCCTCAGTGGTATTACAACTTTAAAACACTTCCACATTTGCTTCATTTTGGGGCTGAGGTCCTTACCCTTCAAATACAATACAGTGAAAATAATAGTAGACTAAATTTATCCACAATAAATAATGGTTGCTCATACTCTGAAAAGAAATATTCAAGTACAAGTATTTGATAAAAGAGGTTCATCGCAGATGGAAATAAAAAGTCCAGTCCACTTCTAGACAGCGTAAACATCATGGGAGGCTTAAGGCCAGATGGGGCAATCTCAGTACAGGCTGGCTGACGCTGAAATCTTATGACTCAGTACTGCACACAGTTATTCTCAAATCACTTGGGCAAGGTTGACAAGACATGGAGACATTGGTGAAAATCGAAAATGTTCAGTGCCAAAGAAGTTGTCGAGAATATCACTGCCAATTGTGGCAGAGCGGCAGACTTAATACTGGTCGTCCTTGCTGTTATCTGTCTTCGTTATCCTTTCTCTTATTTATATAATGAGTTTTATTTGTTCTGACTCATGCATTATTTGTAAAGGAAAAAAATCCCTGTAATTCCCTATTATTTCATATTAAGCGAGTCTTTTTTCATGGTTGCTCTTGGTTGTGATCCCTTTCTTTGATCTTTCTAATGAATCTTGCTCCTCTGTTGTACGACATATAAAAGGGTAAGTTTTATGTTTGATTCTTTGGAAGGACATGGCTGATAGAGACATTTCAAAGACAGATCTCTTTTAAAAATGCTAAACTTTGTTGAGGGGTAGTCCTTTTAATCATTCTTTTCTGTAAAATGCTGTGTGAAACAGTATTGAAGGACCGGTTGAATACTTCAATGTTAAGTCAGATCAGTTGTATGTATACGTTAAGGCTTAGTATTTTTTGTTGATTCTGTAATGGGCTGTGCCATTTGTGATTTTTGTATTTTTGTAGTTCTTCTGTTCTCTTCCTTGTGTGTGGGTGTGTTCTGTTTTTTTCCCTCCAACAGATAGCAGCTGATTGAGGATGAGCTGCAGGAGTGGTATTGGTGTGCTGGCTGCTTCTGATTGGTGCTTTGGAGTTGAGCCGGGACATTTAAAGGACAGAGCTTCATTCCTCCAGAGACTCCTCTCATTCCATCCTCCCCTGTGTGCAGACCAGCCTTTTGTACATTTTTGTTAGAACTTTGTAAACCTTGTGATACAAGGAGGGAATCCTTTTCTTTAAGTTTTGTTTGGTAAGACTGTTGTATTTTGGTTTCCTTCATTTTGTGTTTGTAGAATATGATTCCCTTACCTGATTTAATTTTTCTTTTTTTGTAAATAAATATCTCATTCTGCAGTTCCGAGATTGCTGGTCGTTTTGTTAATGTGCTCCTGTTTGTTAAGGGACATGGAGGGAGGGGAGTCTCATATCATGTTGCGTCTTGGCAACCCCTAGACCGAGCGTAATAGTATAAAATATCAATTCAACTAACATATCAACTAAAATATCAATATACATTCAGGGAGTTTTATGGCTCTTATGTTACATACGTGTGTAAATACATGCAATATATGCCTCAAATTCTAAATCCTAATTCCTTTTTTCTAGATTTCCTTCCAGTGACTCACATGTTTGTCTCATTTATAGCAACAACCTGTTGTTTTGCTGCTTCACTCAGAGCTGTGAGGGAGCTGGCATCATGTGAAACAGTAACAACACCTCTTTAATGAAGGAGAAGGATACACAGTCCATCCAAGAAGACACCACTGATTCCTGTGCAACTAAAGGCAGAGTGAGGGCAGACAGCATCCAAAACAGCAGTGAGTTTTAATGTGTGGATGTTGACATGTACCGGCGGTGCTTGAGTCTAGTGATTGCCTCTTAATCACTGCCTCATCCTCAGGAGGTACTGATGTCTGGCAGTCAAATCATCTCTCGGGTCAGCCCTTCTCCATGATTTGCAGCTCATTCAGACCTTTGATGGCTGTTCGTGATACTGATGCTACCGACGTGTTGTTATGGAGTCGTGATCTCTCATTGTTAGCGACCGAGCCTTAATTGCCGGTGTACCCAGACTCCCTGGAATTAGTGACTGAGCACCAGGTTTTTAGCTAAGCCGAGGACTTGTCCAGCATTTGTCAGGTCCCATGGATTCAAAGCTTCATTGATCCCATCTGGACATGAAACTGTTAAAATCTGGACTCTGCAATACAAGAGAGGAATAAATGCTTCTGCATGTTCTCTTTCATTCATCTGTCAACCAAATGTGTCTGCCGGATAGCTTCTCTTAAAGGATAACTGTACTGATTTGCATCATATTTAAATGGCCTGGAGGTGCGAGGGCTTTTCTTATGACATATTCAGGATTAAAGTAAGCAGTCACTTGTGTGTTACAAAGTCGACCTAAATCTGAAATGATCTGAAAGTACCCTGAAGGCCTTTGGCTGGTGGGAGGATGGGTTAGTCTGATGATACATTTGATAAACACTGGAACCAGGTGATATTTAGTATGAATTATCCTCTCTATTAAGCCTTAAAAACACATGACACCACTGGTCAGCAGAATAATAGCTTTGTTGTGCTATATTGATCTTACAGAGGATATTTTGCCTAGAGTGAGCTGGACAAGTAAAAATAACAAAATAATAACCCATAAATAATGTCAACTCCAAACTTTTCTGTATGTTTTAGACTGAAAAAACTAATATTACAAATGGGGTGACACGGTGGTTCAGTGGTTAGCACTCGTGCCTCACAGCAAGAAGGTCCTGGGTTCGATTCCAACACCAGTCGATGGGGGTGGGACCTTTCTTTGTGGAGTTTGCATGCTCTCCCTGTGTCTGTGTGGGTTCTCTCCGGGTACTCTGGCTTCCTCCCACCATCCAAAGACATGCACTGATAGGTTAATTGGTTAATCTAAATTACCCATAGGTGTGAATGTGAGAGTGATTGTTTGTCTCTGTATGTCAGCCCTGCAATGAACTGGCGACATGTCCAGGGTGTACCCCGCCTTCGCCCGTAAGTACCTGGGATAGGCTCCAAGTGACCCCCGTGACCCTAGTGAGGATAAAGCGAGTTCAGATAATGAACGAATGACAGGGCCAGATTAACACTTCATTGTACCCTGGGCAACAATATTCAAGGGCCCCATCATCACAACCCCAGGATCCCTATAATCTGGCAAAATACAGAATAAGTTCCAGGAATATATGTAAATATACCCCATACTTCAATATCTAACTATCATCAAATGCATTTTGATGTACAAATGTGTAAATGCTTGTAGAACTACAAGTGCACCACTATAGCCTCTTGTCAAGGCCACTCACTTGCATATGATGATATGAAAACAAAACACATTAGCATCAGTATAATCTAAAATTGATCCACTACATTAGAAAGAGAGGGAAGTGTCCTCCATTTTCACAAAAACTCAATAAGAAACCATTTCCAAGTATCCAGTATTTATTTAAGAACACTTTTTGCCAACACAAATGTATTGAATCGTCAGAAAAAGCCCACAGACAAAACACAAACATAATCTGATAGAATCAGATACGAATTTTAAACAGAAATCCCCTTGTCACCTCAGAATTCAACAAGAGAGTTAAAGTAAGTGCAATGTTTAAATTTTCAGCTTTTTTAATGTCCCTCTCCTTTTTAAATTTTCGTTAGGCGCTCCCACTTAGCTGCTTCTCCATGTTTGCAATGTTTTGATTCGCGTACGTCGCGTATGTCGCATAGTTCTTGACGTCTCACATCCCGCTCAGTGCACGCACGTTGATTTGCGTCACCGCTGATTCGGTTTTTGGACTGACCAATGAGGAGAGGGTCTCAGCTCACGGTCACAGACAGCAGGAGCAGGTTTTCTGTGCAGTGCAATGGCTCCAGGCAGCGGACAGTTTCGTTTATAAGCAAAAGATACCCAGATATTTTCGTTATGCACGAGCTACCCAGGGCCCTTCAGAGGTCGCGGGCCCCTGGGCAATTGCCCAGTTGCCCATATGGTTAATCCAGGCTTGATGAATGAGTATTACAAATGAAAGCATTTACATCTACAAACTATCCTTTAAAGGTTCTGTGAGGATTTTCTACATCATCTTGAAAAAGTCTCATTTTTATATATATATGCCTGATTGTAGTCCGCAATTTTAAATGAGATTATCAGCACCAAAATAGGTTATCTCCGAATGTTATTTCTCAGCTTCCTTGGTCAGGTCAGACAGAATGGGACTGATTAACGGCAGATTTACGTCTCTATGACAACACCACGCCGACTGCCAAAATGTGGACAATGTGTACAACTGTTAGAGAAATATAATATTAGACTATTCTCTGTAAATACCAGGTGTTCAGAGCACAAGTCATGGTATCTCAGAATTAGATGGTATCTCAGAATTTTTCTATCAACAACTGTGGAAAAAACTGAAATTTATTAAGAAAAATAAATGGAATTTTACCAATATTACGCCTCGGCTTCTTATTTACACATGTACATTTCAACTTACAGATCATAGTGGATCTACAAATACACAAAACATTTAGCAGCAGACAGAATATTGTTAAAATTGTACTTCTCTCAAGACATTTCAGGTTGTTTCCTCCACCAGGAGGTACTGTGATTGCTTTGCTTTGTGTGTTTGCGTGTTTACGTGCATGTTTGTTTGTTAGCAAGATAACTGAAAAAGTTATGGATGGAGTTTCAGGAAATTTTCAGGAGATGCTGATACTGGCACAAGGAAGAAATTATTACATTTTGGTGGTGATCGGGGGGGGGGGGGGGGGGGGGGGGGCAGATCTGTCTTGGCAGAGGTCTGCGCTCTCCAAGTGCTTTTCTTGTCCATATTGTGTAGTTATTCACATTTTTTGGAAAATAAATGTCAATATTTTCATGTAATTTAACTTTTTTACACTAAAAAAGAGAGAAAAATATGTAGTTGTCATTATTTATAGGTTATTATATGGTAGTATTTTACTGCCCTGACCCACTTGAGATCAGATTAGTCTGAATGTGGAACCTGAACTAAAATGATTGATTGTTAATATCATGAGTGTAACTTTTGCATTTCACAAATTCCATGGGTTGTATTGGACCCTTTGGTGGAACCATTTTGGCCCTTGGGCCGTGTGTTTGACACCTGTGGTCTAAAGCTGCAATGAGTTACATATTGTGCTTTTCAGTAATAAAGACAACTTTTCTGACTAAGGAATCATTTCAGTAATTTTACAAGCAATTATGACAACATTTCCACATGCTCGTCTGCCTATGTGAAGTTAATGTCTGTGTTGTGTGATGATTGTAGGAATAGAGCTGAATGTAATTATCCATTGGCAACAACAACAACAACAACAACATGTAGACATCATTCCCATACAATCTTTGTCAAACTGGCTTTTATGTTAAACAAGAAGTGGTACATGTGGTTGCATAACCATCTCTGAGGATGGCAGACTCTTCTACAGCCCTGGATTTTACACTCATGTGCCTCTTGTCAATTCTGAAGATGTAGCTTCTCGAGTCTTCACTGATTTGACACATTTAACAACATGACACATCCTCACATATGGGATGTCAGTTAAATATGACACATGCTACAACTGCCTGTTGTTTTTTTCTTTGTACAGCTCTATTTTATGATCTCTGTCAGACCAGTGTTCATGTAAACTTGTGATTAATTTTTAATTAAATTCACAATGTGGTATAATGCAGTTGCCAACGTAGCGATGTCCCATATTTGTTTTATTCAACGCACACATGTTTGATCACACATTTAATCATTTCAAACAGTTGTACTTTTGCTCCTAAAGATGAAATGTTGTTTGCAGACACATTGCTCTTTTCATTCCTATTTATACACATCAGTAATAACCTTGGACCAGGTGTAATGACTACATACTGAGGTAAACTTCTTGCTGTATTACAATCTAATTCTATTAATTTCTGCTTTTGCTGTGGTCTTCTGTGTTCACTGTGTTTTTTCGCTGTTACTCTTCGGAGTAACTTAATTACTGCTGCGGCACTACCCACTCATATTCACTGTCAACCACTGATAAGGAAATAGAAAGCGTTCAGACCAGCACTAGTTGATTGTTGACATTTGTTTACTCTGACAACTGTCTTAGTTGCCTACATCCCTGACAACAGGCCTGTACACTACTGTCTATGGTGAGGACTCCAGCAGTGGCGATTTCTCATAGACTGCAAGGGAAGCTCAGCTTCCCCTAAAATTATGAAAATTAAATGGTTAAATATGTACGGTTGTGTTGACATTTCATTAACTACAAATGTGTTAGAACACGTTCATCTCACAGACGAGTTCGTTCAGAATCAGCTTTATCACAAATCAACAGACTTGATGTTGTTCACTTCCCATACATTCCCGTTGCGCTGTTTTCTCATTCGATCTCTGCTCAGTGCATTTGCCTGTAGACACTCGGCGTCCATGCACTTCAATGGGACTGAGTGGAACAGTTTTTTTTCATTGTCTCAAAACTGGACGGTAATTGGATAAATGCCACGATGTTGTCCCGCCCCCAGACGCTTGGTGTCTCTGGGGGTGAATGGAGCTGTGGGCGGAGCTCGGCCGGGCTGGACACCAGGCTTCCACGTGCTGATTGGATGATCAGTTGAAAGGCTGAATCCTGTTTGATTGACAGCTATATTGAGATCTACTCCTTCACTGACACAGTTCAGTTTAATACTGTCGCCCATTCTGCTGTGAAATCGAGAGACAAACCACTACAAAATTACTTGTTCATTTCTTGCACTGTAAATAAAACACACTCATTGTACTTCCTTGTTTCAATTTAACATAATTTCAGTGTTTTCTTGTTTACTTGGTACGATAAGGTCACTGACCATTTTCTTAAAAAGGAACGGAGGGCCAAATTTATGTTTAAATAACTTGACAATTTTTTTTTTTAATGTAAGCCGACAATGAGCTTCCCCTCTCTGAAAGACGAGCAGCCGCCACTGGACTCCAGTTGTGTTTTCTTTGAATATCCTCTTTAACCCAGAAAGACCCAAATCACCACAGGCGACCTAAAGCATCTACTGATCTAACATGTTTAATGCCTGTTGAGCCACTAACTCTATCACTACATGTAAATAATTATTTTAAAATGCAGTTTTTCAGCTTTTCAGCAGCATTACATATGCCTTTTTTGGGATATTCAGAGGCTCTGTTGTGAATGTGTAAACACCATCATCTTCTACAACAATGGTTCACCAGTAAAACCCAAGGAGTTTATTAAATGACAGTAGATGGAGGCACTTGGTTTATGTTCAGTTAATGACATATTTTACTGAAAAAGTCACTGTTTCGTGAGTTTTCTCTATTTCAGTGTATAATAACCCTCAACTTTAATCTGAGCTTTTATGAACATCTACATGATCAGTGAATTAAAAATGAGAAAATACATGATTTTCACTGAAAAAAATGCAAAATACAGAGGACAATATTATAATAAATGGTGATAAATCGCTTAAGAAAGGTTAAATCTATTGACAACTTCATTTGGGAACAATCACAAAAGTATCACCGGATCTTTATGGGTTAACATCAACTCTTCTTTTTTTTATACTTTATTTTTATATACACTATTTTTACAGTATATAGAACAAATAAACAAAAACAAAACAAACAAAAAACAGACCACAATAGTTAGCGCATCTAGGTTCAACTTTTAGACAAATAAAATACAGACAGGTTCAGGACAGATTAAGCAAAAAAGTCAAAATAAGCATACTTAAGTATGAGATTATACAGGTTTAACCCTTTCATGCATGAATTATTACAACCTTAATCAAGATTTTTTTTTCCTGAGTGTTTTTATTCCTCTGCAGGCATGAAAAAAAAAAAACAATGTGATTGAATTTTTTTTTTTAAATCAACCTGTTTTTCATGGAGTTACAAAAATGTCCACTCAGCTACACCATGAATTTTATTCTTGAAGCAATAAAACATGTATTTAAAACCCAATATCATGAAGTGATATGAAAACAGTGAAATGAAACCATATTTAATGCAGCTAATCTGATGTTTTCTCACATTTTAACATATTCTAATACTAGTTATTACTCACTTCATGGAGATAATATGCAAAAAAATAAATATTAACAATTGATTTCCTCTCAAGAACCAACCAAGAACAGCAAAGTTACAATAACGGTATGAATTGCAGTTTATGAGATGATGCATAAGTGTCCACTGTGTTGGTTGATATGGAACTAAAACAACAAAACCCATGAATATACAAGATTAAAGCTGTAGAGTAACTGTCCACTGTAGTGACCATTATGTATGAAAGGGTTAAGGATTTCTTTGATTAACGTAAACATCCCATTTTTCCCAATATTTTTTACATTTGTCAGCAGTGAGACTTAATGAGAAAGTCAGCCTTTCCATGTCGTAAATTTCATTCACAACAGTTGTCTGTCCAGAAGTGTTGGGGGATCCTCACACATCCATAACATCTACTCTTCTGTTGCTCTAAAGTGGAAACAGTATCATTTGCTAAGAAATTTGGCTTGCATCAACAAACGACTACTTCCCATTACAACACATACTCAGTACAAACTTCACATTACACAGTCTTACATATTAAACCTTTAACCCATAATGAAAATAATTTTTGATGTCCTAATTTTAGTTGCCAGATTTAGCTGACTTCAGATTTGGTTATTGAATAATAGCTGATTCTTTTTGGTGCTCTCAGACAAAAACCCACCATAGACTGTATTGCAGATTGAACTCGATGACTTATTGTCACAATTAATCTTCACATTCACTCATGCCACCAAAAAGGCTGATCCTTCAAAATTTTAAATTATAGGTTGGTGCTGTGTCTTTGTTGGAGTGTCTTCACCACAGCAAGGAATTTCCATTTTTAGATGGATTTAATTCAACAAAGTGCTTTGCAAATGGAGAGGTTATGTCATTATGTGTCACTGCAGGTTTGTATTTAGATGTGCCAATTTTTCTCAGTAAAAGATGCTTACCATGATGAATGAGTAACTGCATCTACTGTTGTTTTAAATGACTGTAGTGGCTTGCATTTGTCACTTGTTTTCTCACTTGCATACATTCAGAATAGATATTATGTAGTACATCCATTTTAATTAAAGAAATGAGACCTGTAATTAAACATTGTTGGCCTGAGTGTAATTTTGAAGCCTGGTTTGGTCATAGAACAGACACTAACTCTCTTAGGTACAGTTTATAACACCCACTGCTTCTGCATGAGTCATCCACTAGACCCTAAATAATCTGTGACAGATGTGCAATTTAATATTTAATAAACTTGTTTAAACTGATAAAATTATTCAACAAAAAATATCCTGTATTCCCCAGTATTATCGGTGTAAACACACTCTCCAACTGATTCCACAGCCGGCTTTCTCACTCAGAAGCTTGTCACAATCTCATTCTGAGTGGGTCATGAAGTGTGAGTGTGTTTTCACGGCTTGTAATGCTATCGATGTCAGAATTTTATTTTGACGGACATCCAGTAGCCACCTGCCTCCACACAGTAAAGCAGGAGCTGCACTGAAAGACACTAAATAGGTTTACATTGTTGTTTACAGGAAGGACAGAGTGAATATGATCCACAGGAAGTTAAATATAGATTCACAAACAATGTCTCTAAAAAACTAAAGTTACAACTGAAATACACTGTTTTCACCTAACAATGTGGACTGAGAAAAAAAAAAGCCTCTTTGTTGTTTGATCAAACGCAGTTGCGATGGCCGCTCAGCTGATTAGTGTGTCTGAACGCAGAGATGAAAATATGTGTATGTTTTGTTTAAATTAGATTTCTGTTTACTGGTCTGTTTTGCTTTTGGATTTGCTTTATTTCTTTGTATAAAACTGGACTTCGCTTGATGACCGCTGGAAAATCTGGGTCCCAAAATGAGACCCGTGATTGTCTTCCTCATAATTTAATGATAAACACGACATCAAATAAATAATTGGTTCTGGGATTATTTTCATTATCTATTGACCTTTTATTATTTCCTCAATTGATCTCCTATATAATCCAAAGGTGACATCTTCATACAGTATGTTTGCATCAGTTTCCTGTAAAGGTACATTGTGCAAGATTTAGAGGGATTTAGGAGGATCTACTAGTAAAAATAGAATATAACACTTATTATTGTTGTTTCATTTGTGTGTCAATCAAGTGACACAAACTGTTTTCCTCAGTCCTAAATTGTGTCCTGTCTGTGCTCCACACTGTGCTGTCTGTGCCTTTTTAATTGACCCTCAGGGATAAATAAACCTGAATTGAATTGAAAATATTAGTATTATTATGTTCTTACCATAGAGAGAGCTGTAAACCCCAGTGTTTCAGCCACTTTGACTCTTCTTGCCTTCAGTAAATTTGACCATTTCATTCACTTCACAAATTCATAGCATAACTTCAAAACATGTTAAGTCTGTCCAACATGAAATTATGTATTGTATTTTCTCTTGCAAGCATTTCTTCCATCTCTTCTCTATAATTCTATGTAAATTCCTTGTCATTACTGTACATGCTGTACATGCAAACAGACAATGCACAGATATACTTTAGAAACTTCCAGTACACTTAGGATATAAATAATCAGAATACAAATGGAACTGGGGTAGCGTGTTATCATAATGTTGTTTACATGTCATGAAATACCTTGAAGGCTGCTTACCATGAAAAGAGGTTTGTAAGTCCATGAACATTCCTTATGCCATCTGCTTGTTTCAGACAAAACATGTTTCAGATCTGTTTAGTATGACTTTGCATGTGATGTGCACTTGTAGCAGTGACCTCCTTCTAACCTGTCGTCCACGTGAGGTCTCAGCTCACTCTCCTTTCTGTCAGTTCAAAAACGTATATATTATTATTTTATATTCTCACAATATAACTGTATCTTTTTAGCCAATTACAAATTAACCTTTGCTGTGTACATGACTTAAAGTTTAACCTTTATATTAAACATTACAAATTGTATGAGGTCCATACTTATATAATCACATTTGACCATTTATCTGTTTAGGCCATGTTAACATGTAGCTGGATATCTGGAAAAATGTATATTTTTGCATGTGTTTTTGCCTTTTATCCACATGAAAACTGGTTTAGGTCAATGAAACTGATCATTTCTGATAACTCTGACCAAATTGGACATTTGGTAAAACTCAGTTTTTGTGCTTGCATGTATATGGGAGAAACACAATTTTAGGGTCCTGAACATTACATTATGTGACAACAAATTTATCTTTTTCTTTTTTTGTACAACTTTTACATTTTATTACCTTGTCATACAGTTTGTCTCTAATTTACACATATCTCTATTGCACACTATTTTTTTTTTAATCTATATCTTTTTCTTCTTTTAATATATGTCTGTATTTTAGTGTGTTGTATATAGTCTCATAGTGCAGTGTTAAGACAACTGTAATTTCTTTGCACAACCTGTGTAATGGCAATAAAGCCTATTCTATTCTATTCTATTCTATTCTATTCTATTCTATTCTATTCTATTCTATTCTATTCTATTCTATTCTACATATGGAGTTTTTCTGCAGGTTCATGAATTTTTTTCTGAAAACGATCCAGTGTGTACAATATTATTATTGAAAACAGAGGTGGGGGGGATGAATGAATTTTTATTATTGTGTCCTGCATAAGAATACACCCAGCCCTTACATGGGCTTATAAGACACCAAAAACATAAACCAAAGACCAGACAATAGGCACAATAGATATGAACAAGACAATGTACTGACCTATTTAAACAAACACATCTGCTGCTTTTTCCAGGCTTTACAAACAAATAATGCTAATTTATATACATTTGAATGCAAATCGCAGCAGTAGTTTTGGGGGGAAATACCTGTTTCTATAAATACCTGGCTACATCTATACATCTATACATGACCTTACAATATGAACATATACAGGGTGGGGAAGCAAAATTTACAATATTTTGAGGCAGGGATTGAAAGACAGTGTATGACCAATTAGTTTATTGAAAGTCATGAGAATTTATTTGCCACAAGAAAATTGACATCATAGAAAATGTTATTATTCTATGTGTCCTCCTTCTTTCTCAATAACTGCCTTCACACACTTCCTGAAACTTGCGCAAGTGTTCCTCAAATATTCGGGTGACAACTTCTCCCATTCTTCTTTTATAGTATCTTCCAGACTTTCTCATAATAGTTTTGCTCATAGTCATTCTCTTCTTTACATTCTAAACCGTCTTTATGGACACTCCAACTATTTTTGAAATCTCCTTTGGTGTGACGAGTGCATTCAACAAATCACACACTCTTTGACGTTTGCTTTCCTGATTACTCATATGGGCAAAAGTTTCTGAAAAGGTATGGATAACAGTGTTAGGTATGATTATGACATCAATATACGTTTGGTTTCAAAACAATTGACGTAGTGCTTGCTGAGAAAAAAACAACTAAATGTTCATTGTAAATTTTGCTTCCCCACCCTGTATAGTTGATGCAATAGCACCTCCACCTTCAACTAAACAGCCCAGAGCAGACAGAACAAACAGTGTCTCTAAGCAGCACCTTTCAGTTGGTTGATATGTGCATTCTCACAGCTGGATGTCACTAAAAATCACACAATAAACCTTTAAAAATAGGGGATTGAGATTGTGAATACTGTCATTTGTGAAGAAACCGTCATTTTTGTAAAAAAAAAAAAAAATCACTTAAATCATAATACAGTTATTAGATGAATACTGTGTCACTTTTCCATCAGCCACTTCAGTGTTGCAGCTCTTTTTTCTTCAGCAGCCTTCTACATGTTGTATGTTGGAGGTCAAGAGGACATTTACTCACTGAGTCACAGTGTGAGATCTAGCAGAGCTGTCCACCCCCTTTTCTTTCAGGTTTGATGTTAAAGCCGTGTTACTCCACTTTTACTCCAGGAAATAAAGTGCACCCATAGCTCTAACAGCACTAATATTCATTCATCTATGCTGTGGGGATGACAAAAAAAACAAAACAAAAAAACAAGTCACCTACAAGAGCCCACACCTACAATGCCACACATGGATAAACTCCACAAAAATCAATTTGTGACACAGGTTAATTATCAGATTCAGAATGTGTGTGCAGTTGCCGTACACAATGGACAGCTCTCAGAACGCATGCACAGTCGATATCAGCTCAGTCGCTGCTAACATTAGTTCAGTTTCTTATGATTTTACCCTATCCATAGCACTGTTTTTGTTCTGTAGAAATAGCAGTAATCTCTCTGAGTGGTCCTTAATTTGTCAAGTGTCTTTGCTGATATTTTATTTTCGAGTGTGTGAATTTGACTCATACAAAATTACATCTGTTGCTATAAGACAGATGACTTTTCCCTCTGTTGCCAGATTGCTAACGCCTACAAATTAATCACTCATCTATGACTTGTTAGAATCTATTAACTCTATGAAAGAAACTTGAAGAATGGATGAAGCTTCTGAAGAAATGTTTGCTCCTAGTTGGAGTTACTTTTGAGTGAAAAAAAAAAAAAAAGACAAATACTGTAACAGCACATTCATAGCAGTGACCCTGATATGGACCCTTATTAGCTACTAATTTATGTCAACTTAATCTAATCTGCGGCTCTGAATTAAATTTCCACCGTAATATACACGTGGAAAGACAGTTATCCTAAATGACTTTGTTTACCACAGTGATGTGAGTTTTTTTATTGCTAGTGGCAAAAGTGCATATGTTCTTTAGTCCATATAAATACAGATATTCATTTTAAAAAAAGGATGAGACAAGTTAGGTAAAAGCAGAAGCACAAATACAACCTTGTCAAGTAAAAGTACAGATGCACAAGCTATTTTTTGCATATTTGCAGAATAAAAAAGAAAAGCAAGAACAACAAAAATTAAAATTCAATAAATACAAAAAAAGGTTAATTGATAACCAAAGAACATACAAATGAGTGACAATAAATAAAAATTAAAAAAAAAAAAGAAATGAGACTGAAATGTAGTCAGTCTGTGATAACTGCTTTTTCTAAATGCATAGATGTGCAAATTTCTCCAATTTTGAAACTCAATCAGTGCAACTTTTGAAGGTGGGAACATAATCTGAACAAAGTGTAACACAAATCTAACTAATTACAACAACCGGAAACAAAATACAATACTTACATCTATCCCCAAAACAACAAATCATGCTGGGAGTGAGGGAAAAAAAAGACCTCTATTTGTTTAAGCACCATAGTATTTTAGTAGAAAGTACCCCAGATTCTAACGGCTTTCTCTGTCATGTATTTTTTTTTATTTTTTTTTTTATTGGGAAGCAGGTGCAAATCAATATGTCTGTCACTGCAGAGAAGAAATTTAAACATACACACAAACATGTGCCAAGACATTAACCAATATATAACTCACAAAAACAAACAAACAAACGAACAAACAAACAAATTTAAAGAAAGATCCATGAGATGGCGTTGGTTAGGGTTAGGAGGCTATAAGATAAGTAGGTGTTCTGTGTTATTTTTCTTTTATCTTTTATTGTTTCAGATATGGCTGCCAATTGTAATGATGTACTTATGTATGTGTATATGTGTGTACATGTGTTTATACGTGTGTCTATTATTAATATATATATATATATATATATATTTTTTTTTTTTTTTTTTCATCCTTATGTTCCCACATTTATAAGATTCTTTTTTGTCTGCGTACCAGGATTACGCAAAAACTACTGCTACGATTTGCATCAGATTTGCTGAAGGCATGAAACAGATATTGGTGTTAAAGTGTATGAACTAAAAGTACAAAGTTGTCAGAAAAAAATTTATTCTCAGCTAAATAACATCTGATGAATACTAGTGTTCCTGCTTTGTCATTTCTCACCTTGTGTACTTTTTTTTTTTTTTGCTATGTTCGTGTGAAGTTATGTTCTTGGTGAAAAATAATGCAACAAAGTCTATAGAAAATACTGCATATAATCCATAACTAAAATGCAAACTATTAGAGCCCAACCAATATGGGATTTTTGGGGCTGATAGTGATATTGGGGGCTAAAAAAAAAAAAAACAGTTTTCCGATATATTGGCCGATATATGGAATAAGAACATTGGTATACACAGGATATAATAGTCTTATATTAGATAAAGGTGGACATGTGAATGAACAGTTGCATCTTTGTTTATCTCACAAAGAATTTGGAACACAACTACACAACTTTAAAATGCTGTATAACAGTCTGTTAGTTTTGATGCTGGGGAGAGCAGACTTTTGGGAAAAGATGTGAGTCTATATTTGATAAGTAGTGACATAAACATTATTTGGAAATCATTCTTTAAAATGTAAGCAACAATTAATATACAGTATTAATACCCAGGCATGGCTGCAGAATGAAATTGGGTTGTACATAGGAAGCGCACAGATGGGGGTGGGTAGGGGGTGAATAGTCTGTAAAACAAGGGGGGTAGCGGTCCATGATTGTCAAAGGGAAACTGAAACTAAACACGCTTTACTATTCCTCTAATTGCAGCACAGACACACAGGAACAGAGCGACAGAATCTCTGTACAGCAAAAAAGTTAATACATATTGACCGATGGGTAACACTTTATAATAAGTACACACTATGAAGCATTAGTTAAGCATTAACAAATACTGAATTCATCATTTATAAAGGATATTTCTGACATGAATACTCATTAGTATATGGTTTATAAGCACAGTTATAACGGTTTTACTCATCATTAATAAGCTCATCTACAATGTGCTTATTGATTGTATTTTCATGCTTTATAAATGGATTCAGCATTTAAAAATTTAGTATTGTATCACTTACAAAACAGTTATGATGTGCATTTATGCTTGCACACACACTATTCAGACATATACTGATGATTAGTGAATATTTTAGTGGGTATTTTATACTAACTCACCTATTTATTTTCCAATAGATGTCCTATAAACACTTATTAATACAGGAATTCATTGTGTCAGGTAGTTATAAAGCACTTACTACTCAGTAATTAAGTATATGGTGTGCGCTCATCTAAAGTGTGCACTATCTATGCCATACAAAGCATTTACAAAAAAGATTTAAAGGTTGACAATGCCTAAAGACTCACAAAACGAAGGTAAGACAAAGCACATGGGATTATCAAACAAACTCCATGATTGAATGATGAATGATTATGATTATTGAATGATTAGTAAAACATTTATAACTGTGCTTATAAACCATATGCTAATGAGTATTCATGCCATGAATATCCTTTATAAATGATGAATTCAGTATTTGTTAATGCTTAACTAATGCTTCATAGTGTGTACTTATTATAAAGTGTTATTAGCTGATGTTTTTTAATCAGTGATACACTATAATCGCCCTGATTAATCGGTCTGGTTCTACAAGCTATTTGTTTAAGCTTCTGTTTCAAAGACCACCTTTTCAACCTTTTATCACTCCTCTTCAAATCACAAAACACGAGGTAAAATCTGTAAACGCTGAGTGACAAGTACACAAAGACAGTTTAGTCAGATTGAATAGAGCTGTATGAATTATATATAATGTAAAATCTGATGGAGCTTATATGAAAGACAGGTCAGGCCACTTTAGTTTTTTAAAATACTTTTACAATCCCAGTTTTGGCAGGAGGGGTCTATTGGGATATGAAGTACTTGATAAATTCCAGCAGCTCCTGTAAAACAACAACTGACATTTGAGAATACTGTGCAGCTTTACACAGCCTGAACACTATAATTAATCTTTGCACTGCACATTCATAAAAGAGACAACAAATGAACACACAGAGCTTGGCACTTATTCATGTGCTGTTTCAAGCACTTAATGTTGTTATTGTTTTCCATTAAATTTCATTGAATTGTATTGTATTATATGAATTATTGTTGCCTGCAAGGATTTCTATGCCTGTCAAAGTAGATGTCGAAGCTGCTTCTCAGCAATGACAAAGAATTAAAGACACAGTAAATCCAACATACTGTCAAACAAAGGAATCCTGATGGAATGATTCAGTGTAGACCAGGGGGTCAAACATGAGGCACGGGGGCCAAATCCGGCCTGCCAAAGGGTCCTGTCCGGCCCGTGGGATGAATTTGTGAAATGCAAAAATGACACTAACATATTAATTATTTTAGTGGATCAGTGTGTCAGACAAGTAAAATACAATTATACTAACCTATAAATAATGTTTCTCCAATTTTTTCTCTTTGTAAATGTAAATATTTTCATGTAATTTTACTGTATTTACACTAAAACAAACTATCATTGCTCAAAAAAAAAAAAAAAAGAATAACCTGAACAAATATGAACAACCTGAAATGTCTTAAGTGCAATTGGACCAATATTCTGTTTGTAATTAAATGTTTTGTGTATTTGTAGATCCACTGCGATCTGTAAGTTGTAATGCACATGTGTAAATGTTTTCTTCCAAAATTTCAGTTTGTTTCTGTTATTTACATTTTTTGAAAGGATAATTTGTAAATGTAAATGTTTTTATGATGTAATTTTATTTTTCTTTTTTACTCTAAAACATAGAGAAAAGTTTGGAGTTGACATTTTTTATATATTATTATGTTATTATTTCACTGGTCCAGCCCGCTTCAAGTCAAATTCCCCTGTTGTAGATGATTTAATGTCTAAGTTACAATGCAATGGAGGTTAGTGACATCATTGTGGGGCAGTAGTTGTGTGTGGATGTGGAGTCAGAGCCAGGAGTGGGGGGATCGTGACAGGAATGGCTTCCCTGAAACAGATTTTATCCAGAATTTTCATTCATCCTCCATGTTTTTATTCACTGAGTGACTCCAGCCAGCGCAGAATTATTTAACAAATATCAATTGTACGACATAAAAATCACATGATCTGACTGTTCAGACCAAGGTCGCATCAGCGGAAATGTGAACACTAGTTTAGGAGATGTATTTTAAAACATGTGTCTGTCTGTGTGCTTGAATGTTTCTGTTGACTGGTGTTTGCAGTAACCTGTTTGCCTCATTAAAGAAGCCCTGTTATGGTTATGTTTATTTTTAAGGGGTTATATGTGGTATGGATGCTCCAAACTCTCAAAAGCAGTGGGAAGTTATGAAGCAGAACACACTAATGAAAAGGAAAACCAGTGTCCACAGACTGTATCATAAAGTATAAATTTCATTGTTTACATCACATCTAATCAGAATCAGAATACTTTGGTCCGATCCCAGTTCACCCCTTGGCCCTCCCCCTTACCCTTACCCCTACCCCTCCATTTTGAAGGGGTAGGGGTGTCCCGATTCTCAATGAGTCGGAGGGGAAGGGCTATTTTCCCCTCAAAAGTGAGATTTTTCAGGACCACACTACAACCGCAGAGGTATGAGAAATCTCTTATAATTCTGTTGGAATCATCAGCAAGATGGAGGTAAACGCAGCAAAAATGTGCAGCAGTGTGATGAAAGAAACACACAAATGTACGTATTTTCTTTGTAAATAACTTAATCATTTAATCGACCGCTTAATGCTGTTTCAATGTGTTATAGATCGCATTTTTGCAGTTTGCAGTTGATTGCCACAAAAAGATGACCAAAGCCCATGGAACAGAGACATGTACAGATGCTAACGGCGTGGGGAATTCTTTCAGAAACAAAGTTTTCGTATCTGTTTATAGCGGCAACGATGACTGCTGATGACGCAACAGGTCTCGAAGGGTTGTTTCATTTCATAGGGTAAGGTTTCAACCCCTACCCACTGCAACTCTGTTTCAAGGGGTAGGGTCAAGTGCAAGGACCAAGGGGTGAAATGGGATTGGGCCTTTATTAATCCCAGAGGGAAATTATTGGGTGTTACAGTTGCTGCATTCAAGTAAAATAAAAGGTGGTAGGAAAGAATTAATCAATACAATAGAAAAAGGAAAATATAAATATATATATAAAGCTCTAAATTTACAAACATATATAGCTCTGAATATACTGTATATACCAGGGCCCATATTCCTAAAGATTCTTAGTGCAAAGAGCTGCTCCTAGTGGCCAAATTCTAAGAGAATTCTTAGAATCATGATGTTTTCTTAGAATTTCCCCTAAAAATGAAGAGTAGATCCTAGTAAAGATAAAAGCTATTTCTAAAGAATCCTAACCCTTAAGAGAGCTCCTAAGGTGAGATCTGTTAAGAGCAGGGAAGAGGACTTTTAAGTGGCTTTGGAGTTCCCTAACTTTGCCAGCAGTAAGTTGTATATCGCTCACCTGTGCGTGAAGATTCACGTTTGTGTGCTGCAACCTCCTCTTTTGCTTTTGACTGCAACACATACCACTGCTTCTCGCAATCCTCACTTGTCCGCACAACCAGCGGAAAGGAGGCTTTTATCTGTTGTGCTATAGTTTCCCATGCTTTCCTCTTGGCTTGAACTGTGACACTGGGGCCAAATTTACCTCTAAAAACACTTTTATCCTCATTGACCAATTGAGCCAGAAGCAAACTCTGTTCCTCTGTCCAGTTGGGTTTCCTTGTTCTTTTCTTCTCCATTGCTGTTCACTGGTTTGTGGTAGATTTGAAAGCCAACCAACACTGATTCTTATAGGCTGCTCAGCAATCACAGACACTGATGAAAGCTGAGCCATTTTAGCTTCATTAATACCAAATTGAGTTGAAATGTTGAAAGTGCAAAAATTACCAGCATGCCAATTAATATGAGCAAATAAATAAAACTATCACTATGTGAATACTGTGTGAGTGGGCCTGAGTTTTTAATTTTAAAGTAGCTTACTATTCATTTAACAGATATTTTCCTTCATGTAAACTATTATTTACAATTACACAGTCTTCATAAGATTAGATTCTATGATTAAGTTTATCAATTTGAGGGTCCATCCCTTGCCCATTATCACCAAAAGTATATTTTTTTCTAGCTTTTAGGATCAACCAATCACAGCTTTTGAAATGATGACTCATACGTAGCAACGGGGTCAACCACACCTCCTCACTAAGATAGGAATTTCTGTCCATTCCTTCCTCAGAGTTCTCTGAGAGTGTTCCAGAATCAGTCCTAAGCTAAGACTCCTTGCTAGGAATTTTTAGGTTAAGTTAGGAGCTCTGTGAGAGGATTCTAAGAATCTTTAGGAATACAGGCCCAGATATACATATTAAAACCTTCTATTAACCCTTTCATGCACTGTCCACTCCAGTGGACAGTTCTTCTCCAGTTGTTCTCTTGTATATTAATGGGTTTTGTTGTTTTAGTTCCATATCAGCCAACACAGTGGACGCTTATGCACCATCCCATACACTGTAATTCAGATCATTACTGTAACTTTGCTGTTCTTGATAAACCAGATCTGCACTAACATGTTTGGGTGTAAATCAGTTGTTATTTGTTAGACAAGAAGGTTTTTTTTTTGCATATTATCTCCATGAAGTGAGTAATTACAAACATTAGAATATGTTAAAATGTGAGAAGACATCAGATTAGCAACATTAAAAATGTTTTTATTTCATTGTTTTCATATCACTCTCTGATATTGGGTTTTAAACACGTTTCTTTATTTCAAAAATTAAATGTATGGATATTTTTGTAACTCCATAGAAAAAAAAAACTCGATTGCGTTGTTTTTTTTCATGGCTAAACACTGAAGAAAAAAATCTCGAACAAGGTTCTCATAATTTGTTCATGAAAGGGTTAAGACACAATATTAGAACAGCAATTTGTACAACATGTGTAAGACAATTTAATATCGATATGATAATTATTAATATACATAATAAGTGAGCAAAAATATTGTTGTATGTGATTATAATTATGTGGTTATAATGTGGATCAGTTTGACGGCCACATGATTTCCTGTGTCGCTCAGTGGTGCATTTGGGTGGAGTCTATACTATGGTATCAAGTTTTATCCTTCAAACAAAAACTCATAGCCAGTATTTTGATGATCTACTTACCTTTGTGTGATGCATCAGCCAATACTTTACATTATAGCTGTTTGCTTAGCTCTGTCTGTAGAGAGAAAACAGCAACAGTAAAACCACCATCATCACATTTTTGTTTGTGTCGTCAAGAGCTGGAATCATCCAAACGAGGTCAGAACTGTCACGGTTTAGTCTGAACCACGGATCAATAAACAGCAATTTAGCAAACCTCACATCAGAACTTTATACCTTTATAGGAGGTGTAATCAAACCCATCCATGTAGAAGAACCGGCAATTTCATCATCAAACTCCATTCTTTTCATTTACTCCTGTGTCCAGTGCTTCTTCCTTTTGTCACTTTGTTACTTTCTTTGTCTCTTAAAGCTGTTTCTTAGTGGTTCTCATCCTGTCTCATCACTTTCTGGCGGTTTGATCAAAAGCCTCGTGGCGTTCCTTTCCGTCACCATGGGGGATCAGTAATGTGACTCATTTCTCCCTCTAGTGGTCACATAGATCCAACAGACGACTGAATATGAAATAGATTCAGTTCATTTCTCTATAATTCAATCCACTGACATCTTTGACATAGCTTCAGTACTCTTTATCCTAAACACACTAATGATAATTTTAGGTCATTTTTAAGAATTATTTAAGCATATAAATACTAAATGTAGCACGTTACTACTTTTAAGTGCATTAATAGATCATAGATGATGTGATAATATGGAATTCAGATGATTTTGGAAGTTAATAGTCGTTTAATAATGAGACCGGACCTGGTTCCTCGTATCTGTCTCTCTCTGGTTCAGCCTCTCCACTATCTTCCTGCTTCCCACTTTATCCCTGTCATCCAATCACTACATGCATTCAGACTTTAAATTATGTGTCATTTCATGCAGAGATGGGGCTCCCCCTCACTGTCCCCCTTTGATCATCTCACAGACACCCTCCACCACCCACTAGGGGATGTGGACTCCTCACCAGGCCAGGCTCTGATTCCCCTTCCAGGACCTGCTCCAGCAGTTTGAGTCTGCACCAAAACATTTTCTTCCATAAATAAATCATATCACTTCAGTTTTACATATCGAAGCCCCTTTTTGTTTTTGCGCTTAGGCATTTGATGTGTGAGAATGTATTCATTTTATTCTGTGTTGCTTTTAACTCTGAGAATATCTGATATTCTTTTTCTTACAGTTTAGTCACACTTTATAGAGCAACCAAAAAATCGGTTGAATAACAAAATAACAGGCTCATTAGACAGTAATGAAAATAATCCAGAAATACACCTCCTGAGAAAAGTTTTTCAAAGTTGGCAGAAGACATATAATTATATAAAAGAATAAACTGAACTTTCTCTACTTTTTTCTGCCTCTTGTGAAAACTTGAGCATTAACTGTCAGTCTTTGTTGCAGTTTTAATGTGCACTTATCTTTTTATCTCAGCATAGTGTCAGATGGACAGATTTCCACACTTTGGTGTCTAGCAAGTGTTAAAAAAAACAAAACGTCTTTCTTGTTTGACTAATTTAAGTTTGAATAAATCACATGTGTCTTGGGTGATAGTGCAGGATGCAGCGACAGCGCTTTTGTAAAATATTGCATAGAACATATGGGGAATTGACCCGTAGAGGTAAAATGAGTCCCAGGAGAAGAAAATACCTCAAAAAAGATTCACATCATAGTCAAACATTGCTGTTCTAAGTAGGTAGTTGCAGGTCAGAGATTGTTGTTGTTATTTTGTGTGATGGCAGATGGAAGGTAGATGAGCGGTGACTGAAATATTTGCTTAATGGAGAGATTATTACAGCTAAGTACATCCTGTGAGCCAGATTACATACAGAAGCAGTGTTTCTGAACAGTACCTGTAGTTCAGGGGGTCCCGAAATGGGGTACGCATACCCCCAGGGGTACTTGGAAGAGGCCTAGGGGGTACTTTAAATTTTAAATTTTTTTGGAAAAATGCATTAAATAAGTCATCATGTACCAGATACACACAATAAATAATGAGAATTAATGCAGAAATATAAAACACAATAAATACATTCATATAATAGTTTTATTGTTAATCATCTTGTTTAAGCTTTGGTAACATTTTAAGGACATTTCTATTTTATGTAATCCAAAATTGGTTTATTGGAGTAGCTAAGTAAATATTTTTAGTTGACGAAAGGTTAATTTATTAATTAATGACCTTTTTTTTCTTGTCAATGAAAGAGGGCACTTTTCAGTTTATATTTTGCACACAAAATTTACTTAAAATTTTATATATTACAGTTAAATATATGTTGTTTGAAAATATAAACAGATACCTTTGGCGCAGGAACAAATTTTGCCTCATTTTTTAAAATCAAAAATGCTGAAGCGAAAGTTGAGGGTATTTGGCTAAAAGAGTATATTTCAGGGGGTACTCTGCTGTAGTTCATGTGCATTTCATTTTCAATGCAATGTCAAAAAAGTAAGAGAGAGACAAATTATACTGTACTAAATACAGGTCATAGTTAATTAATCTCCCCAGTCAGTTTTATGTAGCTAATTAAAGAAATGTATCATAACTGGTGGATAATAGAAAGTAAACTATAAATTAATAAAATGGTTAATCTTAATGGTATTAAATGGCAATCAGGTTTTAATTAGTGGTATATTATTATTATTATTATTATTATTATTATTATTATTATTATTATTATTATTATTATTATTATTATTATTATTGTTATTATTTTATAGTATAACAACTTTGATTTGCCAATTTTAACCCTCCGGTATCCCGTCTAGCAAGGCCCTTACTAAGCACCAAGTGTGCCTTTTTCGCACACTTGTGGAATAATGTAAAAAAAAAAAAAAAAAATCACACAGTTTGTTTTTAATTCTTTTACACTTTTTTTTCTATTTCATCAACTTGAGCCGTAAATAAAAATACCAAATACTCAATAATTGTCACATTTTTTAACCCTTTAAATGCCGTGTTTGTATTGTAAACAAACCATTTTTTTGGATGCAAAAAATGTATATAATTTTTTTCAATATACTACATAAAAAGTGGATCACATATTATTTGATTTTTGCAGCCTGGCATATGTCAATGATGAACTCCAACATTGGTTAATTTGCATCATTATTTTTGGCACTAGGTCAAATGTTCAAAAATACTAGCATCTGTCACCAAGTGTGCGTTAAATGCACACCTATAAATCAAACTATTAAATATTATATATTCATTTATTTTTCTGCCCTAATTTGATTTTATTTTTGTAAATCAAGGTCAGCCCTAATCATACATATCAAACAGAAGAAATAGTGTGTTTTAGGCACACTTGGGAGACAGATGCTAGTCTTGTAATTTTCTTTTGTTTACAATGTGCAAATTTTAGTTGGTGGCCAGAATTTTAAAGATCATGCAAAAATGAACAACTTTTGAATTCTGACCTTATTTAAATTGTGAAAAATAATATGAAGTTTTTTTAAAATGAAGTGCAAAGTGTGCCTAAAAGGTGCACCTGGATATTGGAGGGTTAATTATACTATTTTTTTTTTTTTTTTTTTTTAGGTATGTTAATATATGTAATGAGGCCTGAGTGTCACATAACAGATTAAACTGAACTACAACAACTGAGCAGAGATCAGGTAATTGTTAATAAGGATTGCATGACACAGGAAAGAAAATATATATACAGCAGTATAACAATGTCCTTCAAAATAACACTCCCACTCTGCTCCTCTTTTTGCTGTTCGGCAGAATAATGAAGACCGCCACACATCCATTTCTTAGTCACAGATGAGGGCTGCTTCTCTCTGAGACATGCTTTGACAGGATGAGACAAGTTAGATTTTCCTGGCAGATTGGTTGAAGGAAAGGACGATTGCAGCTGCCACGGCTACATTGATGGAGAGGAGGGATCGATGTTCGGCTTTGATTGCACACCGAAGATAAACATCTCACATGGATCACACTCCTTTAACTATCTGCAAGGACATGAATGTTGTTGGTTCTTTTTCTCTGTTGTGTTTCAAAGAAAGTCTCACACTAGCATCCAGATTCTGTATTATTTTATGTGATTCAGTCTGAAAATCTCTTAAAATACGTATGTACAATTGAGACTGGGTTACATATGACGAATACACTGTATGTATCATAAAACACAAACAGGACCTGGAGAGTTTTCTACCTCAGCTTCACAGTATGTTACACAATTATTGTTACTGTCACATACAATGACCCAGAACTGAAAAGGTTCACATAAAACTGACAACAGTGTAAAATGTGCCCGTTTCCATGTTATTGTCACAATAGTTATTAGTATTAAGGTTCTCTCTTCACATAGAAACATCTGAAATCTTTACCTGCGTTTCTTTTACTTTAATCTTCCTGTTTTGCTATGTTTAACCCTTTAATCCCCGAGACATTATTTCAGGTAAACATGCTGCTGTGAATTTTTGTTTCAGTGTCTTAAAAGCTGCTGGGAGTATGTGCTTGTGTTCCTTTTCTTCAGTTGTTTTGTTTTACTGTGTGTTTTAAAATCAAAACAGGGTAGAATCACAGAAAAAGACAAAGAGAGGAATTGAAGTTCGACAAGTTTTTATTAAATAAGCCACTCAGAATGTAGATTAATAAGAGATTTAGGATGTTGAACATGAACTGTGAACTGGAACACACTGAACAACAAGGATTTGAATTTTGGCTCTGTCGTTTTTGTTTTTGGGGCTGTTTTTTTTTTTTTTTAAATCAGTCCAGCTACTTTTTGGCACCTGGTTGAACTCCAAAAAGCAGTTACACAGTCAAAACTCGGTCAAAACACAGTAAAAATAAATAAATAAATAAATGAAAATCACCACAGCACTGCAAACAACAGTTAAAAAAAAAAAAAAAAAAAAAACACAAAGAAAACAGAGTAACAAAAAAAAAAAAAAAAAAAAAAAAAAAAAGCCCGAACTGCCTATTTTTCTAGTGAGTCAGTCTCACTCACTGCTCTGTGCTTTGACCCCCACTCCACAGGTGGTGGGGGTGCACTGAGTATGCTCTATTGAAAGCATAAGGTCTATTCTCTCAGCATGTTTTGAAAATGTTCCTATTGAGCAAACAGTTGAAGTTTTATGAATATATTTTTTTTAAATCATACATTTTAGAATGCTCAACACAGACACATTAGGGCAGCGTTTTTCAACCTTGGGGTCCTGACCCCACGTGGCCTGGAATTCAAATGAGGGTCACCTGAAATTTCTAGTAATTGATAAAAAAAAAACAACACCAAAAAAATATTACGAATAAAAAATATAGAGAGAGTTGAGAGAGAAAATCACAATACATAAAAGAAGAAGAAGAAGTACCATCCACATCACTCATGAACAAATAACACTGACAAAAACCTGTTATGCACTTGGCATAAATTATTATTATTATTATTTTTTCATTTTTTAGTGTTTTTAAATTTAATAACTGTTGGGTATCAAATCCAATACAATTTCAGGAAAAATAAAACTGAAAAACAACTGAAGGTAAATTTTACTCACTGGCAGTTCTAGTATAAATGTAGTATTGATATTCCAAACAAGGGGATGTTGTGTACCAAAACACACTTAAACCACCAATGAAACAACACTATGTATCCACAGACTGTATCACCCATTGTTCACACACATCTGTTTTATGTTTTCATCAAATTGTGGTCTTCAAACAAAAACTCATAGCCGGTGATTTTGAATGTCAGTCAAAATATCACTGTTTTATAATCTTGTAGTTATATAATAGTTCATATTGTTCACATTCACATGCTTAGACAGAAAACAGCCACAATAAAACCATAAATCACCTCAGTTTTCTGTACGGTTTGTATTGTCCGTCTGTCTGGAATGGTCCAAACAAGGTCAGAGCTGTCACAGTTTAATCTGAACTGTGGATCCATAGCAAACAGCAAAGATAATAACATCCCATAATAACTTAATACCTATATAAGCCTCTTTATAAGACTCATCAAACTCTACTTTTAGAATATGTGTAAAAAATCCTCTTGAAATTTAACCCTTTCATGCATGAATTATGAGAACCTTAATCAAGATTTTTTTTTTCCTGAGCGTTTTTATTCCTCTTTAGGCATGAAAAAAAACCAATGTGATTGAATTTTTTTTTTTTTTAAATCAACCTGTTTTTCATGGAGTTACAAAAATGTCCACTCAGCTACACCATGAATTTTATTCTTGAAGCAAAGAAACATGTATTTAAAACCCAATATCATAAAGTGATATGAAAACAGTGAAATGAAACCATGTTTAATGCAGCTAATCTGATGTTTTCTCACATTTTAACATATTCTTATACTAGTTATTACTCACTTCATGGAGATAATATGCAAAAAATACATATTAACAATAGATTTCCACTCAAGAACCAATCAAGAACAGCAAAGTTACAATAATGGTATGAATTGCAGTTAATGAGATGATGCGTAAGTGTCCACTGTGTTGGTTGATATGGAACTAAAACAACAAAACCCAAGAATATACAAGAGTAAAGCTGTAGAGTAACTGTCCACTGTAGTGACCACTATGCATGAAAGGGTTAATGACATATTTAATGTTATGACCTGAAGGTTGCAACATATTTAACATAGGACACGGGAGGCGAAAGGATTCAAATTACAAGGTTCTTTATTCTTACTTAAAGGTAAGTATGGATTTATCCTAGTTTAACCCCTTCCTGTGCCCTAAACAAACAAAACACACACACAAAAAAAAACAAAGTTTCAAAGGAAAAACAAGGACCAAGGTGAGCCGGCAAACTTAAAGGTGCGGGAGACTTTCGTGACCAATTTTTCATCAAATCTGTCAAACCTCAGTCATAGCCTAAGTATCACGAAACTGTAAGTCTTCCTGTCATTACTCACCTGAATCTCTTGCATCACGGTGAACGATTTCGAAGTGCCATGCACCATAAACAAACCATGTGTTTACATCCAGAGCCAGGAGGTCACTCAGGCCAAGGTTATAATAGTTTTGGATTTTTCATTGTAGTTTAGTTCTATTTAGTTTTGACTTTTTTTTTCTCTAATTCAGTTAGTTTTGATTCGTTTTTAGAGCAGATTTGCTAGTTTTTATTAGTTTTCATTTTCTTCTAAATGCTTAGTTTTAATTTAGTTTTAGTGTTTTTCATATCTTTTATCTTCTTCTCCATCATATTCACATAAATCCCAGACAGGACTCTGCTGCTTTCTCCCAACTTTAGTCTCTATGTTTCCAGGTAGAGTGGAGACGAGAAGATGACTGTAAACCACAAGTGCCGTACGGTGCCGATAGCTAAAATTGCTAGAGCAAAATAAATTAATTTCGAATCAATCCAACGTTGACAAAGATGAAAACGAAGGGAATTTTTTTCCATATTTTTTATCCATTTTAGTTAGTTTTGTAAGCACACAATACAGTTTCAGTTAGTTATCATTTTTTCTTTTAATTATAGTTTTTATTTATTTCAGTTAACGAAAATGTTTTTTCAATTCAAGTTTTTGTCATTTCGTTAGTTTTCGTTAACGATAATTACCTCGACTCGGGCATCTTCGGAATTTTGTCGCGATGTGCATTGTGGGAAACGGAGGCTCGCGCAGCCACCTGAGAGCGGCAGCTGCTAAAGACACGACGCGGAAACAGCAGGAGCTCCCTTCCCTCTGTGCATATTCCTCTAGCCGTTTCCGTGTTTCAGCCGTTTCCGTGCGTTTGTTTCATCCATATAATATTATATGGTCACGATCCCACTGCTGCTACAGGCGGCTGCGCAAACCTCCCTATCCCACAATGCACGTTGCGACAAAATTCCGAAGATGCCTGAGTGACCTCCCGGCTCTGAATGTAAACACATGGTTTGTTTATGGTGGATGGCACTTCGAAATTGTTCACTGTATTGCAAGGGATTCAGGTGAGTAATCACAGAAAGACTTACAGATTCCTGATACTGAGACTATGACTGAGTTTGACAGATTTGATGAAAAATTGGTCATGAAAGTCTCCGACACCTTTAACAAAAGGACAGTGTGTGGCTCAGGCCAACCCTGTACAGGACCGTCGGACCTGGCCACATACCGCTACCCCTCCCCTAATAAACTCAACCCCACAACTAAAGCCTGTCAAAAGAAAAACTGAAAACAGGACGTCCGGACTCACCTGGTTAACCCTTTCATGCATAGTGGTCTCTGCAGTGGACAGTTCTTCTCCAGCTGTTCTCTTGTATATTCATGGGCTTTGTTGTTTTAGTTCCATATCAGCCAACATAGTGGACTCTTAGGCATCATCCCATACACTGACATTCATACAATTATTGGAACTTTGCTGCTTTTGATAAACCTGATCTGCACTAACATGGTTTAGTGTAAATGAATTGCTAATTGTTATTAGACTCTAATTAACAGTTTTCTGAAACAAAAAAAAAATATTTATTTTTTTTTGGCATATTCTCCTGAGACCCAGCAATGCATTTTGTCCTCTGTAGGGGACAAAAGTTTGACAGTTAAAACTTTCTAAAAACTTAAAAAATTAAAACTTAACTTAACTTACTAAAACTTACTTAACTTATTAAAAGTTAAAACTTAAAAAAAATACTGTCCATAAATCAATAAATAAAAATAATTTTTAAAATGTATGTGGAAAAAAACTATTGCATTATGCAGTTTCCAATCAAGACAATTTTTAATGTAAAAAAGCTAAAATTGTCAATTTCCTGGATCTCAGGAGGATATTATCTCCATGAATTGAGTAATAACTAGTATTAGAGTATGATAAAATGTGAGAAAACATCAGATTAGCTGCATTAAAAATGTTTTTATTTCATAGTTTTCACACGGTGTATCACTCTCTGATGAGTTTTAAATACATGTTTCTTTGCTTTAAAAATTAAACGCATGGTGTCCAGCTGAGTGGACATTTTTGTAACTCCACGAAAAATAGGTTCATAAAAAAAAAAAAAAAAAAAATTCATGCATGAAAGGGTTAAACAAAAAGCAACGGCTAACAAAAAGCTACGGCACAGCCCACATGCCGCTTCAGTATGGCGGCGCAAACCACTTGGTGCACGCGTCTGGGCGTGCGCGTTCTGGAGTGGCGTCGGAGGTGGAGCAGGAGGCGAGGCAGAGAGAGAGAGAGAGAGCAAGAGCCCAGTGGCCATCCAATTTATAGGCTCTGTACTGGTGGGAAAACCAATTGGCCACCTATAAAAAAAAAAAACACACTAAATATGTAATATTATGCAAAAATGTTATCAAGGCAAAAACAGAGAGAGCAAAAATTACCCAAAAGAGTAAAGTAAGAATTATAAAAAAAAAAACACAAAAAGACAAAGGGGGAAAAAAAGGTGCATCAGAACATAACATTTAACAAAGTCTAATACCTGTTTGAAGGAAAAGAGAGTAGGAAAGAAAAAGATGCAGCACCTTCACAAAGAAAAAAAAAAACAAAAAAACTCTTTAGAAATAAATAAATGAGAAGCTTTCCGTTTAAACATCATAAACGGAGAGCAGTAAATGCACACACTGGTAAGATTCTCCACAAAACATCCATGGTATTATAAGAAATTTTTAAAGCATGGTATACTTTGACACAGTACACAACCATGCTTACAAAAGATTTTCAAAAACACTGCCTTGTTGGTTTTTCAAAGCCTAAACCTGAGGTCATGGTGTTACAAAACAGAAAGAAAAACACCGACAGAAAGATTTAAACTGTCTCACAGATTTGCTGCCAGCCATAGATCTAATAAACAAAGGTTTGACACGTCTGTGGACTGTGTTATAATATACATAAGCTACAACACAGGTTAACGTACAAGAAGAAAACCGCGACAGCATAAGTTGTTTGTCTGTGCTTCTATAGTTGTAAACAACAAAGTTAAACCGCTAATGATCTGCTGTTACAGACACAGTTCAGTATTTATACCGTTCGTCTGGTAAAACCTTCAGAGGCAAGGAGGAGGAGAACGTAGAACCAGTCCTGACCTGGGAAAAGAGGCCAACTTCAGATGCTAACAGAGTCCAGAGCTAATAAAGACAGTACAGGAACATCTAGTTAGAGTAACGTCACTTACTTCTATATTTTCACAACCTGACACAACAAACTCTGACTTTGTTCACTTGTAAAAATGTCTTCTGAACTAACCTTCATCATATGTGTAAATGATGGTGTTTTTCTAACATCAAGACTTTACTGAAGACTTTGAAGAGGCTTTAAGCAACGTAAACATAAATGTCACCTTAATCAGAGCGTCACACTGCAGGTTAATGCTCATTTCAGATTTTTTAAATGAAATGCAATTTGTTTTTGCGTGGTTGTTCACATTATAATTTAAACGCGACTCTCATCAGACTCATCTGTAAACAATCTGCAGCCCTGAAGAAGACATGATGTCAGTGATTGTTTTCTTGCTGTTGGTTTAGTTCTCTCACTGCTGCTTTTTATTATGATTATGATTATGATTATTATTATTATTATTATTATTATTAGTTACATACTTATGTCACTTGTGTATCGTTGTTATGACTACTATAATTGTATGACTTTTTCATAACTTTTATTCCGTAATTATTTAACTACATGTATATATAACACACACACACACACACACACACACACACACACACACACACACACACACACATATATATATATATATATATATATATATATATATATATATATATATATATATTGCATACTATAATATTATATAATATTATAACATAATAAGCTATATATTTATTTATTTATTTTACTACTTTGCCGCTTGTTTCTACTAGTACTTTTATTCTGTGATTATTAAACTGTATACATACATACTGTGCATACTATAGTATGATATTACAATATTATTACATCATTATAATAAAATCATTAGTATTACTACTTTGCTACTTGTTTCTACTTTCCAATGTGCAATTTAATATTTTTCACTACTGTTTTTTTTATAGTTATTGTATTGCTATTTTCTTGGGGTATTTCTTGTATTCAGTGTTTGTGCTGCTATTGGAACCTCAATTTCCTGAGGGCTCGGCCCAAAGGATCAATAAAGTTCTATCTAATCCAGTGGTTCTCAACCTTTTTCGGCTCATGACCCCATTTTAACATCACAAATTTCTGGTGACCCCAGACATTCAAAACAGAGACATTTTTCTCTTGGAGATGTCTTAGTGGGGCCAGGCGAGTGAAGAAATCTTTCCATTCTCTGTTCGGTCTGGTTTTCTGACTGTGACTGTCCACGCAGGTTGAAGCGTAGTAACGCACACGGTCACATGATCGGGTCAATCAAGATATGCCCTCTCAGATATTATATCCTGCATTTTTTAAACTTGATTTTTTTATTAGGAAAAGTGTGTGGTGTTTTAATTATAATGAAATATATATTTAATCATTACAAAATGTTTTTTATTAGTAATTTAAAAAAAATTGTGTCATTTACTTGAAATTTCAGGTGACCTCATTTGAATTCTAGGTGACACTATGTGGGGTGATGACCCCAAGGTTGAAAAACACTAATCTAATCTAATCTAATGCTGCACACTGTGTTTACAGAAGTAAATATGGATCTCACCTCCTGCTTCCTCAAGCGCAAAAATGATATCTGTCCCATTTCAGTGATGTAATAGTTGGATGAAATGCCACATGTCCATTCAGACTGAAGTGTTATTGCAAAACACTAGATATATATTTGATTAAGGACCACAGATGAAGCAACTGGGGTCTGATTTGAAAAAAAATTGATTTGCTCTGTTCAGATTGTAAAAAAAAAAAAAAAAAAAAAAAAAAAAAAAAAAAAAAAAATATATATATATATATATATATATATATATATATATATATATATATATATATATATATATATGTATGGGCGACTTTTGTCTTTGTTCACAACACCAGGATGTTTTCAAATATTTCTCACAATACGATGTAGAATTCGTGTTTTTTTTAAACATCAATAAAGATGTTGTTACCTTTTGTCATCTTCTGTCTGGTATAAAAACACATGGTTTATAACCATCTTGAGACCATGTACACTGAAAAAAATGATTTTGTGGTGTAGTAATATTTGCTAGGTTAACTGTCACAATTTTTACTTTCTATTTGAAAGTATCTGTGAGAACTGGAATTATTTAAGTAAATCCTATATATACCATCCATGTAATAAGTAAACTGTGCGGGAAGAGTAAGGTTTATTATGTATTTTCACGTAATATTCAAAGGTTTCATAGTCATTACAATGAACTTAGAAATACCAAGTAGGTTTGAATTGTGCTGCGTGTTTATGAGCCCGCGCATGCGCTTTGTGACGCACATACAGGACGCCTGCGCATATTTGTCCGCCAAAACACAAGAAGACAACGGTCAGGTTTAAGGTAAGACATTTGGGATTTTTCTGCATATGTAACTTAACGGAGTTAATGTAATAATATGATAATATAAACTGCAATATTTGCCATTATCGCACATCACGTACATTTTAATTTTAAGAGTATTTTGGAGTATACTTGTGCAAACATCTTGCTAAAGTAGCCATTAACAGTCAGACATGCTAACAACCAGCACGTTTACAATGAATACCTCCGGACCGGAGCAACACACAGCCTTCAGCAACGATGACAGAGATCATTACAATACCGAGGTGATTCCTGGTGGACTGACTGCTGCAGCTTCATGACTAAACTGAGAGCTAACTGCAGCTAAATGTAGCCGCGTCGCTAGCATTAGTTAGCATCGTCGGCGCTAATGTCAGTTAGCTCTGTGAGTACTCTCTCCTCTCTCCTGACTCAGTTGAGTTGTCCGGAGCCAAACTCGGCAAGAAATCCACCTCGGCTCTGTATTCCCTTGTCATCATCTTAACCGCCGTCGTGTTGGAGGCTGTGTGTGTTTGTTTGTGTGGTTTCACGGTCCCTGTCAGAAGATTAAACAGGAGGTGTAGAAATTGCTTGTTCATGTTGTGCACTGGCTGGCTGTACCATATCGCGCCGCCATGACGTCACGAGGCTACGTAGCTGCCGCGGTGGCGTTTACCCCGCCTTCAAAGTAAGGGTGCGTCGGAAATGCAAGCTCAAATGAGACAAAGCCTCTTCTCAGTCCTCTCGGTGTTTCAGTTATGGAGCAAATCATTTAAAAACAATACTCATATTGATTTTTAAAAACCTTGAAACTGTCAAATTGGCATTCCAACTTCTTGATGTGATAAGTGATTGATACTGTCAAAGTGCACCAGATTAATTCATTTAGATTGCAAATGTTCAAAATTTGGTGGTTTGACAGTGGTGCAGTTTTTTTTCGTTACATGATTTTGTAGTTTTAATGTATTATTTTGTCTTTGTTTTTTATCCTCCCCAAAGCAACAACTTTCTGCAGCTGACACAGTGCCCTCTCAAGCAGCAACTACAACAAGCAGTGTCACAAGCAAAGCGATCTGGCTACTCAGGTAAAAATAAATGTGTAGTTCTTTATATTTCATAAGTTCATCAGTGATATTTTAAAATATTTTGATAGCGGTACAGTTTATTTTGGTTGCACTACACGATACTGTAGTTTTAATGTAGTATTTCTTGCAGTTCTGTAGTTTTAATGTATTATTTTGTCTTTGTTTTTATCTTCCCCAAAGCAACAACTTTCTGCAGCTGACACAGTGCCCTCAAGCAGCAACTACAGCAAACAGTGTCACAAGCAAAGCCATCTGGCTATTCAGGTAAAAAGAATTGTTTAGTTTTTTGCACTTCAAAAGTTATAGGAGGTTTACCCTCATCACAGAATGTAGAGGTACCCTTCCAAATTGAAATGAAGCAGAGTATATTTAGAATTTTGAAGCTATGTATTGTGATGCATAAAATTTAATGTATACAAAGTTGAAAGGACAATCCTATGTTATTCTAGTGATATGAATATAGCCCAAGAAATGTGGCTTCTCCATTATCCCTGGCATTAAAGTAACTTTGAGTATGATGCTGTAATGATTAGATTTCTTTGTATTTTACAGCCTCCACTGGGAATGTTCTCCTGCTACATTTGAACGGCTAATGTAAGGTAAATCTAAAACCCTAGTTACCTCTTATTCTTTGTTTTAAGCTGACTTTTATACTGATATGAAAATGTAGTTCAGATGAGGTTTGATTTTTTTTCTGTCTGTTTTTTTTCCAGATTAAAAAAAAAAGATGACATGGTAGGGCTGTGCAATTAATCGAAATTCAATTACGATTTTGATTATTACACGCAACGATTACAAAAATTATGTAATCGAGAAAAAACGATTATTAATTTTGAGTCGTTTTAATTCACGCGCACGCAAGCTACCATGAGCTGCTCCGCCCCGCCCCCCCTCTAAGCTACTGCTGCCAGCTAGCTGGCAGGTCCACCCCAAGAGGAAAGTTGTACCTAGCGGTCTGGAAAAATGGCAGGAGAATCACAGCAGAAGTGCTTGGTAAACAAAAAAGGCAAGTCAAATTCAATTGTATGGAATCACTTTGGGTTTGGTGAAGAAGACGAAGAGCAAAAACACATCACGTGCAAAAAGTGTTTCATAGTTGTGTCCGCACCGACCGGTAACACAACAAACCTTTTTAATCATCTAAAGTTTAACCACCACCACCTTTATCATAATCTTATGAAAAACTAAAACACATAAAAACAACTCCGTCTACAACTTCGTCCGCAATGCAGTCTTCAGTTTCCGAATCTCTTTACGCTGCAACTCCTGTATTAACCTAACCCTAACCCATATAACCCCAACGTGCATGTTCTAGATGGCTGATGTATACAGAAGGCCTTAACTGAAACCTCACGGCACGCCACTGAATTTACTGTTTCATACTACATTGAACATACTTGAATTTATAATTTGCACTTTATGTGAGCTTTATTTTTTTATTTTTTATTTTTTTTTTAATTGCTACAGCTCTATGGCAAGTCTATAGCAGTTTAATTACAGTGCACTATTTATTTACAAAAGGAAACATACTTCAATTTACAGTACACTTATTTGCATTCAAAGATTTTTTTGTTTCGTACAAAAGTGAACATACTTTGTTTTAGTGGTTAAAAGCTTTATTTATGTTTAAAGAGTATATTTTACATTGTTTTGCAAGAAAAAAATAAACAACTTTAAGGTTAACAAATAATCGTTTTTAATAATCGTGATTTCAATTATTGCTAAAATAATCGTGATTATTTTTTTTTCTATAATCGAACAGCCCTATGACATGGTCTGATTCAAGGCTGACACACGGACAGAACTTTTGAAACACTACAGACTAACCTCAGGGCAAAACACTGTTCTTTAAAATGAAATGTTCTAATAAGCATGTCTTTTAAGATGCACTGAAGATTCCTGAAGCATGTCAAATGTGTTATTTTTTTTCAGCATGAAATATACCTTGTTGTTTTGCAATGCAAACCCTGTTGGACAATATTTTATTGAAAAAAATATTTTTTCACTCAAGAAAAATAAATTTGTTAAATTAAAACAGTTGCCTCATTTTTTTGAAAGTCATTGTTTCAATAAACAAAATATTATGAACAAATTTAGGCAATTAAAACTGCAGAAAAACTATGTAAAATGTTGTGTAAATGTTATTTATAGTCCATAAGTAAAGTTTACAAAAGTGTTTTGAAATTACCTCAAAAAGCCAATGATTTTAGGTGAGATTTTTCAGTTTGAAGCAGTCAGAGTCTAAGTAAAACTTACAAAGAAGGAGAGAGTAAAATTCAATGATCATAGTAATAATCAACAGTAAACTACCTGAGGTTTGCGAGTAAAATAAATTGATACCCGCAAGTAAAGTTTACTTGATGATCGCCCCTGTAGAATTTACTTGCAATATGTAAGTGCAAAAACTTTCTTAAGTTTTCTTAAGTAAATAACACTCAAATTTTTTTCAGTGTAGTAAGGTATTTACAGAAACACATATCTCCATTTTTAATACTAACATTGTACACTCTAGATCATTTTCAGATAAGTAAAATAAAGACAAAAACAACATAAACACCACCATGGGGTTAAGGTTACAATAAACATGTTGCACACATGACATTGATGCATTTTTTGTCTGATACTGTGACATTTGGGACCAGAATCTCCATTTTGGCTGGAGTTTTCAGAAATAATAGTTTTCACTGACCTAAACCAGAGTTTTCATGTGCGGGCAAAGGCAAAACCGCATGAGAATATATCCGTCTATATGTAGACATGGCATAGGGTTACGAGTCCAACATGTTAAAACATTAATGACCTGCATATCTTTCAGCTGCATCCTCATATTTGTCCCCAGTGTTTTCTCTGTGCATGTACAACTCCACTAGTTGTTGGGGACATGACTTGACTGTGGCACTGGAAAAATAAATTGCAGAAAGTAGTTTCTATGGGAACAACTTTCCTAGCTGTGTGTGGACACCTTTCCATTTGTCATTTCATAAATAGAAAGATAATCTATGACTGCAGTTTAAAAACATGGAAAAAACAAATTAAATGGATTCATCTACCATCTGAATCAGAATCAGTCAGTTATAATTTGTATGCTGGTTCTTGGACTCACATTTATGTTAATCACTTGACCCGCTGCATTTGTGGACCAACAAGTTCTGATTTGCATCTTTGATGAATATCTTATTTTGTGAAGACCTTCAGTAAATCACAGGCAGAGAATTTCATGCTGTAGAGCTTTAAATGGCTGGTGACACCAATATGGAGTAGTTAATTACCTTGCAAATTGGTTCACTGTTTACTTGCTCTGTAAATAAGTAAATGTACTAAATGGCTGGTGTTTGACTGAACCAATTCTAATGAACCCATGCATAAAACTTCATGATTAGGTAGTTGTTCTAATCATACTTACATTTCAGACGATGTATTATATATAGCTGCGACACTAAAATTCAACTCACCACTGAATAGACGCATACATTATTAGCTCCGGTTTTTGTCCAGATTGTTTTTATGTTTTCACAGTGATGGTTTTTAATGAACTGAGTCTCCTTCAGATTTTTTGGCTTATTATTTCACACTGGAAAACAGCTTTTAGATAATTGGAAGTAAACTTTCCCTTAAAAGCAATTTCAAGCAATGTGTCAGTCTAATCAGAAATAGAACTATATTTTTAATCCAGTAATGACAAAATAACTAACTTAGTTAGGTGTAAATATGCTAATTTCACATTTGGATACTGAGCAGAGAGTGTATCTGCTTGTGCAATATATTTTAAGTTCATGTTTGTTTATTTTTCACTCAAGCAAACCTAAAAAAAAAAAAAAAAAACAAGTTATTTTGTGGAAAAATAGGGTATGTTTTAGTGTGGGCAGCCTTTTGTGAAGGTGCCATACACACAGTACATTAAAAAGTCATCAACATGGATAATTGTGAACATATGTTCTATCATAAGCAATAAAGAAAAGATTAAAAAAAGCATGACATAAAAGGTTTAGTATTGAAGCAGTATGTGGTCAGTTATACAAAGATGCAAAGAGAAAGAGCGGTGCAGACACGGTGAAAACGTAACGACACCTATCATAATAAATGAGGAACTGTTCACTGAGGATTATTCATATGGAAGCAGAAAGGTCGTGTCACTTGGATTCAGTTTTATGTTCTTTTTTTTTCCCTACAAAGCATTAGGTAAAGGCTCCTGAACAGGAATGAAAGCTGTTGATGAGGAGTGGGAGGAAGAGCCCGGGGCTGCTCAGTGGTGTGGACGCTGATAAAACTGATGTAGTAATTTGCTAATGAGATCTGAGCTGTGTCATCTCTGTGGCTTTGTCCATATGAGGGGACATCTGCCCCGCCGTGGGCACCGCCACAGTGACGCTGCTGTCACGGTACAGTGTAGGATACGAACAGTAGGTGTGTGTGAATATGATGAGGGTGACACAAACCCACACCTTTCTCACCTGACGTCTTGGCTTGTCTCTGCTTGAGCCGGATAAAACAGAACTCAAAAGGAAGATTCACGCTCACAAAGATGCTGAGCAGTTCAGCACCTCTTTCAATACATTTATAAATAGTGCAACGGGGCTGAAGCACAGACGTTTGGCAAGTGGCCCTCTTCAGTGTGCAGTCACAGAACTCTCTGCAGGCTTTTTATGAACTGTGTGCAATTACTTAATTAGTGAATTCATTGAGTATAACACTGCACTGTGCCAAAATCTAGTTTTTTAGGCCAAACTTACATCATTTCAGTTTCACATTTTAAGGGTCAGAATGAATCACCAATCACATTTACCTGTCTAGAATTAAACAAGATCCACTCAAACAATCGCTCTTCTTTGTACAGTTTCAATGAGAACATTCTCCCAGAACATTCCCCAGTCTCTCTCCCTCTTTCTCCTTTTCTCTTCCTTTACCCTCTTTCTTTAACCCAGTGTTTTTCAACCTTGGGGTCGGGATCCCACGTGGGGTTGCCTGGGATTCATAACGGGTCACCTGTGATTTCTAGTAATTGATAAAACAAAAACAGAACAAACAAATAAAACTTACTAATCCAGTGGTTTCCAACCTTTTTTGGCTCGTGACCCCATTTTAACATCACAAATTTCTGGCGACCCCAGACATTCAAAATGGAGACTTTTTTCTTTATTATTTTTTTGGCTAAAACTAATTTGTTTTTGATCATGTAATACTTTGCTATACTATGTTGCAAATAAACGTTAATTTTAGATGACAGTTAGTCTATATAATGTATATTATTATGGACGGAGGCAGAAAAGCCAGGTGTAGATTACTGCACAAAGGGAGAATTTGATTTTCCTTGGTCAGGATATGTACAGTCAGTCCAGCTTGGATTTACAAGGCTGACAATTAATACTGAACAAACAATAACTCAAACTATGAATTATGAAAGAGCTGCAGCATCTGAAACTGACCACAATGAACATTTGAAAAATAAACAGTACCACAGTGCTTCAGTTTCAGCTTCACAGTTTGTCATGTCTTTTATGGATTGTGACTGTCTCTGTCAACTCACCATATATTTTTTTTTATTAGTAAGTTTTTATTTATTTATTTTGTTATCAATTACTTAAATTTCAGGCGACCCCATTTGAATTCCTGGCGACCCCACATGGGGTCCCAACCCCAAGGTTATAAACACTGCACTAATAAAAAAATATATGGTGAGTTGAGAAAGACAATCACATACATAAAAGACATGACAAACTGTGAAGCTGAAACTGAAGCACTGTGGTACTGTTTATCTGTCAAATGTTCATTGTGGTCAGTTTCAGATGCTGCAGCTCTTTCATAATTCATAGTTTGAGTTCTTGTTTGTTCAGTATTAATTGTCAGCCTTGTAAATCCAAGCTGGACTGACTGTACATATCCTGACCAAGGAAAATCAAATTCTCACTTTGTGCAGTGATCTACACCTGGCTTTTCTGCCTCCGTCCATAATAATATACATTATATAGACTAAATGTCATCTAAAATTAACACTTATTTACAACATAGTATAGCAAACCATTAGATGATCAAAAACAAAAGAATTTTAGCAAAAAAAAAAAAAAAAAAAAGTCTCAGTTTTGAATGTCTGGGGTCACCAGAAATTTGTGATGTTAACCCTTTCATGCATGAATTATGAGAACCTTAATCAAGATTTTTTTTTTCCTAAGTGTTTTAATTCCTCTTTAGGCATGAAAAAAACCCAATGTGATTTTTTTTTTTTTTTTTCTAATGAACTGATTTTACATGGAGTTACAAATCATGCATTTAATTGTAGAAGCAAAGAAACATGTATCTACTGATATACTGTGTGAAAACTGTGAGATAAAAACATTTTTAATGTTGCTAATTTGATGTTTTCTCACATTTCAACAATACCTGCATGGAGATTATATGAAAAAAAAAATTTATTTACAACATAGTATAGTAAACTATTACATGATTAAAAACAAATTCATTTTAGCAGAAAAAAAGTCTCCATTTTGAATGTCTGGGGTCGCCAGAAATTTGTGATGTTAAAATGGGATCATGAGCCAAAAAAGGTTGAGAACCACGGATTTAACCCCAACTGGTCAAGGCAGATGACCATCCTACAGGAGTCAGGTTCTGCTCCAGGTTTCTGTCTGTTATAAGATGTTTTTCCTCGCCACTGTCACCACTCACAAGTGTTTACTCCTGGAGGATTCTGTTGGGTTTCAGTAAAATGGTTTGAGAGTCTGGTTTCGACCAGCTCTATATGTAAAGTGCCATGAGACAACTTTTTTTTTTTTTTAATTTATACATTTACATAAACATGTACTTAGACATAAAAAAAACCCTCTAACAAAAAACAACAAAAAAAAAAATTACAATGCATGCCAACAAACCTATTAGACAAAAGAAAACAAGGCAAAATTATGCAAAAAACAGCAACAAAACAAATAAATAATATTATTAACTTCTCTTTATAATGCTCAGGGCTGATTGAGAGTGAATATGATGTATACTAACAACAAATTTCTCCTTTTGTTATGATTTAGCACTATATAAATAAAATTTGATTGATTGATTGAATTTGAACATTTACACCATTAATAGATTAGTGCAACTAGAAGCAGGCGGGAGCAGCTTTGAGTAAAAGCAGAACAATATTCTACCTGCAACTTTAAACACACTAATAAGTTGCACCTTGTTAATTTGACCCCTTCGGTTGAAATGAAATCCCAATAACTTATAGATTCAGACTCCATCCACAGTGTTTTAATCACGGGCCTTTTCCCCGAGCTGCCTCCTTGACTTTTGTCTTAAAACTCCACTCTTACTGTCCAGAAGCTTCTTAATGCATTGAAACAAACTCATTGACTAAAAGTAATTTAGAGAGCGTTTTACTCTTCTACTCCAGTACATTTTAGAGCCAATGACTGTGTTGTTTTTTTGTTGTTGTTGTTTTTACATAGTTGAACTTTTACTTGTCTTGGAATATTTTCATTTTGCCATTAATACTTTTTCTACTCCATTTTGTTTGGTGTTGTTCTACTTTTCAAGATTCAAGATTCTTTATTGTCATCACCATAGGCTATAGAACCAAACTGTGATCCATAGGATTGATAGTGAAGCAGACATTTAACCCTTTCATGCATGAATTATGAGAACCTTAGTCAGCATTTTTTCTTTAGCTTTTCTATTCCTTTTTAGGCATGAAAAAAACAATGCAATTGATTTATTGATTTATTTATTTATTATTATTATTATTATTATTATTTATTTATTTATTTATTTGTATTTATTTATTTATTTATTTATTTTTTGAAATGAACCTATTTTTCATGCAGTTACAAAAATGTCCACTCAGCTGGACACCATGCGTTTAATTTTTGAATCAAAGAAACTTATATTTAACCCTTTCATGCATACTGCTCGCTCCAGTGGACAGTTACTCTCCAGCTGTTCTCTTGTATATTCATTGGTTTTGTTGTTTTAGTTCCATTTCAGCCGACACAGTGGACACTTATGCACCATCCATTACACTGACATTAAGACCGTTACTGAACCTTTGCTGTTCTAGATAAACCTGATCTGCACGAACATGTTTGACTGTAAATCGCTTGTTTTTTTTTAGACACAGGTTTTTTCATGTTATCTCCAAGAAGTGAGTAATAATTAGCATTAGAATATGTTAAAATATGAGAAAACATCAGATTTGCAGCATTAAAAATGTTTTCATTTCATTGTTTTCATATTACTTTCTTATGGAACAGGATTAGGGCCGCTGGACTTTAATCTCAGAATTCTGACTTTTTTTCATAATAATAATAAAGAATATACATATATTAGACCTTATTTTAATTTATTGTATTTTTTTCCAGTGGCCCTAATCCTCTTCTGTACTTTCTGATGTTGGGTTTTAAACACACGTTTCTTTACTTTAAAAATTAAATGCATGGACATTTTTGTAACTCCATGAAAAAAAAAAAAAAAATCGATCGCATTGTTTTTTTTTGTTTGTTTTTTCATGTCTAAGGAGGAATAAAAACACTCAAGGAAAAAAGTCTTTACTAAGGTTCTCATAATTCATGCATGAAAGGGTTAAAACCCATCATCAGAAAGTGATATACTGTGTGAAAACGATGAAATAAAACAATTTTTAATGCAGCTAATCTGATGTTTTCTCACATTTTAACATACTCTAACACTAGTTATTACACCATGGAGATAATATGCAAAAAACCCTTTTTGTTAAAGAAACTGTTAATAACAGTCTAATAACAATTAGCAATTGATTTACACTCAAACAGCAGATCAGGTTTATCAAGAACAGCAAAGTTACAGTAATGGTATGAATTGTATGGGATGCAACTAAAACAACAAAACCCACGAATATACAAGAGAACAGCTGTAGAAGAGTTGTCCACTGTTGTGACCACTTATACATGAAAGGGTTAAAAAGACACTCACGTTCAAATAGAAAAACACACGATTTTCAAAAAGAAAAACAACAAAAGCAGAGTGTAGGTAATAATAATAAATAATAATAATAATAATAATAATAATAATAAAGAAATGGACGCAGAGGGGGAGCAGAAAGTGACTGGAAAATGTAAACATATGATTGCACGTTGTGTTGTAATAAAAGTGGCTGAATGTTGCACCGTGTCTTTATATTGCACATAAATGAACGGCACCAGGGTGGGTAATTGTTCAGTCAGTCTTATGGTGGAACCCTTTAGGTGGAAAATGGTTGTAGGTTGTAGTCTGCAGGTTGGCAGTCTAACTGAGTCGACTATAGGTAGAAACCACTATACACTAACAAGGTTAAAATAGTTTGGGATTTTTCAGCATAGTTTAGTTTTATTCAGCTTTGCCTTTTTTTCTCTAACTCAATTAGTTTTAAGTCATTTTTAGAGCAGGTGCTAGTTTTTGTTAGTTTTCATTTTTTTCTCAGTGCTTAGTTTTAGTTTAGTTTTAGTTTTTCTCTGTATATTTTTTCTTCCTCTCTGTTGTTTTCAAATAAATCCCAGACAGGACTCTGCTGCTTTCTCCCAACCTTAGTCTCCATGTTACCAGGTAGAGTGGGGACCAGAAGACGACTCGTAATGACAAGTGATGAGAAGGTGCTGCCAGCTAAAATTGCTCGAGCAAAATAAATCAATTTCATATCAGTCTGACATTGACAAAGCCAAAAACAGTGAATTTTATTCATAATTTTTATACGTTTTACTTAGTTTTGTAAGCACACAATACAGTTTCAGTTAGTTATCAATTTCTCTTTTAATTATAGTTTTTATTTATTTCAAATAACGGAAACGTTTTTTCAATTCTAGTTTTTGCCATTTCGTTAGTTTTCATGAACGATAACAACCTAACACACTAACAACCAGAATATAGCTTCATTGCACAGAATCAAGCAACAGATTATTTTACCTTTTTCTTTGTTGCAATTGTTAATAGACTTGTATTTCTGTTGTGCTTTTCTATTTTCATAGTAACCAGAACATTGTAGAATGTGTCCCACTAATCCATTCACACACACAAACAGTCTCACATTCAGGTCAAAGCAAGGTCAACAGAGGTCAAATAATTGCTGGGAATAACATGGAATTAGTCGATGTCTTTCTCAAGAAGTGTCCTTGAGCAAGACATAGAGGTACTTCTGGAACAAACACACACATAAAATGACCTATTTCACATGTTTCTGAAACAAAAAGTCGAGTCCACTGTATGTTATTTTCCTTGTCATTATATAGTCAACATGTCTGGTTGAGTTTCAGATCTTACCTTTATAAAGTGCTAAACTCTCTTGTCTTGTTAAATATTTTTGTGACTTCTAGAAGTATTAGACCTAAATTCAGCTAAAGATCAAAACTGGTGTATTTCTATGTCATTGTGCTGTACAGGTACACCAGAGCGCTCTTGATGAAAACAGTGATGAGGTAAACTGTGTGACACTGAACCCAGTTTATTCATGATGAAATATCCTTGAATTGAATTTGCGTTTCATCTCTCACTGAGACTGACCTTACCAAAGTCAAGCCTGTTACATTTTGTTCTTGTCTATATGCAAATAAAGGAGGTTTTTGGAAATACAGAATCCTACATATTATTTGGGGTAGAGGAATTAGTAATAGATCACCAATTAAATAACACGCTATGTTTTTGGAGAACTTTTAAAGACTTTTCAAAGCAGAGACTTGCAAGCTGTTTTTAAGTCTTTTCCTTGGTAAGTCTAAGTAAATGTTGTATATCTTCTAACAACATTTCTGGTTTGGTAGAGAAAAGGATAAAGAATAAATCTTATTCCCCACAGATATTATGCCAATGCAAACTGTGAAATGTTTTCATGAGTTTAATTATTAAGCAGAAGAGTTAAAAAAAAATAAAAGTCTATAAACTGTCTTTAAATAAGCAAACCGACTTTGTGACGATGATAATCCCCATGTGACACTCATAATTCACCTTAAATCCACTGTGAATTCAATTGGCACCGTAGCTACTGAAGCTTGAAGCAGTTTAGTTCTGCCTTGCTGGCACCACTTGCGTGCAGCTATGGAGCTGATGCTACTCAGAACTGAGGCACAATACCCTTACACACACACATATATATGCACACACTTACGCACACACACTAGTTTTCGCAGAGGACAGACTGACTTGCCTGAACTGTCAGGGTGAACTTCAAAAGACAGCCTAAACTCAGGACAGTTAGAAGGATCTCATGTGAAAGTTTGTCATCTGTTCTGTGTGTATGTCTGCCAAGTCCACTTTATTTATATAGTCTAATGTCACAAATCAGAAATTTGCCTAGAGGAGCTTTACAAACTGTCCGATATACCCTCCTCTCTCCAAAACCCTTTAAAATGGAAGAAACTTCATGAAGAGAAGCAGAGGAGGGTTCTCTTCTACCAAGAGGCATTCAGACATTCAATATGTGGAGAACTAGAGGAAACAGTAAACAGACTCTCAGCCTTTAGATCCTATCCACCGTGCTGAGTCCACTACGTTGTGTACACACTGAAAGAATCATAGTCCTTTTTTTTTTTTTACCTCGCCCCCAAAGGCTAGCTGCCCCCAAAGGACAGCTAGGGAAAAAGGCAGTCTATAATTGGGTTTATAGACTGCCTGTGACCCAGAATACATGGTCAGTACATTTTGGGAAGCTTAGGTCAACGTTTAGATTTTTTAGGAATTTTTAAAAATCTTTTTTTTTTTTTTTTTTTCCCCTATTTACTTATAATGGGCGACATTTCACATTTCTGTAGCAGCAAAACTCTTGGTTGGGAAAAGCCAGTCTATAATTGGGTTTATAGATTGCCAGTGACCCAGAATAGATGTGGTTACATTTTGGGAAAGGTAGGTCAAAGTACAAATTTTTTAATGAATTTTTAAAATATTTTTTCTTCTCCCATGTACTTACAATTGGTGACATTTCAAATGTCTATAAAACATCAATTTTGTTTATTTTTTTATTTATTTTTTATTTTATTTTTATTTTGAACATGCAAAGAAAAATAAGACAAAACAAAGCAAATTAAGACATAAACAAAATAACATTTAAATGGACAGAATCTATCTTCAAGCACATACAAGTCTGAGTATTGCATGGTCAAAAAGGAGTAGGAAGAAGTATAAACTCATTTAATCCTACCCCTCAGTGCTTTTACACCTTTATCATTAACTTAATACAACAATCAGCCTATACTATTTCCCTAATTTTAGCATCGTACCACAACAATCCATAACACAGGAACTGAATTATCCACAACAGTATGTTCATGTCAGTACAGTCATACAAACAGACTCGACAAATCAAACATTTTCTTCAGTAATTACAGCAGATTTATCAGTACATCATTCATAAACAAACAGGCCTCATTGTCATTATTAAATACTGGACCTCTCAAGAATCAATTCGTTATATCTTTTTTTAAACTGAATTATGTTTGATATTTGTTTTATCTCCACACACAATTTGTTCCACAGTTTTACTCCACAAATGGTGATACAGAAACTTTTTAATGCAGTGCGTACTTTATGAATCTTTAAATTTAATTTTCCCTGTAAATCATAGCCTCCCTCTCTTTCACAAAACATTTCTTGAATATTGCCCGGTAGTAAATTATTCTTTGCTTTATATATTATTTGAATAGTTTTGAATTCCACAAGGTCAATGAATTTTAAAGTTTTAGATTGTAAAAATGTTTCAATTTACTTCAAACTTGCCACATATATAGCAATTAATATGCTGACGTCAGTACACGCACAGACATGATGACATCAGCTGGATTCATGCCAAAATAAGCTGCAGTATGTACGAGGGGCGGGGTTTGTTGTGCCTGGCACCATTTTTTTTTTTTTTTTTTTAATCGCAAAGTGCAGATATTTACAGGTGGCAAATTAGGCATTAGTATTTACAGATACCCATTACCAGTTACAAATAGAGAGAGGGTGAGGAGAAAGCAGTATGACACAATAAGTCTAAGACAAAACTGACTGCAGTGATAAATTCAGTCTGTGTTCATGTACAGGGTGGGGAAGCAAAATTTACAATGAACATTTAGTTGTTTTTTCTCAGCAGGCACTACGTCAATTGTTTTGAAACCAAACATATATTGATGTCATAATCATACCTAACACTATTATCCATACCTTTTCACAAACTTTTGCCCATATGAGTAATCAGGAAAGCAAACGTCAAAGAGTGTGTGATTTGCTGAATGCACTCGTCACACCAAAGGAGATTTCAAAAATAGTTGGAGTGTCCATAAAGACTGTTTATAATGGAAAGAAGAGAATGACTATGAGCAAAACTATTATGAGAAAGTCTGGAAGATACTATTAAAGAAGAATGGGAGAAGTTGTCACCCGAATATTTGAGGAACACTTGCGCAAGTTTCAGGAAGCGTGTGAAGGCAGTTATTGAGAAAGAAGGAGGACACATAGAATAAAAACATTTTCTATTATGTCAATTTTCTTGTGGCAAATAAATTCTCATAACTTTCAATAAACTAATTGGTCATACACTGTCTTTCAATCCCTGCCTCAAAATATTGTAAATTTTGCTTCCCCACCCTGTACTTTAGGCAGCTGTGTACTGTACATGTGCAAATACATGCACATAAGTTCCTGTATAACATTCATCCAAGTCATCATACTAATCTTCAATAATAGTGCTATTCATAACAGTGATGGTAACTTTAATAATAATTGTAATTATTTCTTATTTCAGTCATTTTTTCATTTGTGTAACTACCGAATATTGTGTGAATCGTGTTTCAGCCGACACTGGGAGAAAGTAGGGTACACCTTGTATAGATCGTCAGTTCATCACAGGGCTGTTATGTAGAGACAAACAACCATTCACACTCAACATTCACACCTACGGGTGATTTAGAGTGACAAATGAACCTATCAAGGTGCACGTCTTTGGGAGGAAGCCAAAGTACCTGGAAAGAACCCACACAGACACAGAGAGAACATGCAAATACAGAGAAGCCCCAGAGAGCCAAGGAATATACATGGTCCCAGAATATTTGGATTCATGTTTGTGAATGTAGTGTATTTGTCAGACTGCATGAACATCCATCAAATATGGAGGAGGTGTGATTTTTCAGAGCAATAGCCGGCTACAGTTCTGGAAAAAAAATGATAATGACAGAATAAGTTGGAGAACATCTTGAACAACTCATGAATGTTATTCATCAGGAGTGTCAAACTCATTTTAGTTCAGGGGCCACATTCAGCCCAATTTGATCTCAAGCGGGCCAGACCAGTAAAATAATGACTTAATAACCTATAAATAATGACAAATCCAAGTTTTTCATTTTGTTTTAGTACAAAAAAAACCCAATTAAATTATGAAAATATTTACATTTACAAAAAAGATGTGAATAACCTGAAAAAAAACAGAAATTTCATTTGAAAAATTAGTGCAATTTTAACAATATTATACCTCGACTTTTGATTTATACATGTACATTTACACACAGTGTTACATAAACAGTTGATAACAGGCAGAATATTGTTAAATTTTTAGGAGTTTAGGAGGAACTAAAGTTTGAACAATTTCTGCAATATTCCATCTCTTATTATTAACAAAACTCCAGATCACAGTGGATCCATAAATGCACAAAACATTTAGGAACACGCAGAATATTGTTAAAATTGCACATTTCGGATTGTCCATCTTTGTTTATATTTATATATTTATTTGCATTTTATTGTGAAAAAATAGTTTTGTAAATGTAAATATTTTCACAGTGTAATCTTATTTTTTCACTTAAATTTTTCACTAAGAAAATTTGTAGTTGTCATTATTTATGGGTTATTTTGTTGTTATTTTTACTTGAGATCACATTGGTTTGTATGTGGAACCTGAACCAAAATGATTTTTGACAACCTTGACTGTTCAGGTTAATTTTTGCACTTTCATCTGTCGGGCCAGAATGGAACCTTTGGTGGGCCGGATTTGGCCCCCAGGCCGCATGTTTGACACCTGTGTTATAGATGATCCTTCATATTCACGGCCTTCAGACTGTACACCATTGATTATTTTAATTTTATGTTCTTTAATATAACTTTTCCTTGGCTTAGTCTTAGTTTTGAGTGAATTTTCCTGTGGTGATAGATAAAGTTGATGAGTATCTGTGATTTGATTATGACTCACCTGTCAACAATTCACAATGCATCGTAATGTTCTCCATTTTCTATAATATTGCACATTTACTTTTCCATCAGTTGATGCAAACAATCTTCAAATAGGTAAATCTCAACCCCTTCTTATTAAGAATGGGTTTTAAAAAAGTCAGACCACCACAGTCTGTAATAAAAAGAGCTGTATTTTCCCACAGCAGCGTCTGTTTGAGCCATCTCAGTCTGAAACCATGACAAAACAAAACCCAAATCCATCTGCAGACAGTGCATCATAAATGACCTGGAATCAATAAAAATACAGTTTGTTTTTATGCAGCAGCTGTAAGAATGGCAACATATCTTCCTGAAACAAACATTACACATTCTGGGGCTTTGGTTGAGTTGTGGCGTGGATGTTGTCTCGTCCACTTCACACTTCTCAGCAAATTCATAAAATCTATAAAGTCGGTGTACTGGTCCACAGTTGCCATGGTCTCTGCCTCCATCTGCCACATCTCAACATAAAAGTAACTTCAACCTGATGTTAACCCATGATCCAATGCAAGAGGGTAACATAGCAACATAACATTAGAATGTTACTGTTTGGTCTGAGGTTGAAAAATCAAACAATCCAAAGCATTAGTATGGGTAACAACAGTCTGCTGCTCTTAGGTTTAGATTTAATATAGTTTCATATAGTAGTTTGAATAGTTTCATATATTAATAATAACATTATTATTGTGAAGCATTTTCATCTAATTTCATGTATTATATAAATAATAATTGTAAACACTTTCCGCACAAGTTGACGATAAATAGGAACTAAAAACACACTGTTTTAAAATGTTTATTTTCAGTTTAACTGTTTGATTATATGAAGTGCATGCTACGTGTTAAGGACACGTCTTAATGTCAACTGAAAATAAGCAGAAAATGCATTGCTTTACAAGTCATTCACAGTCTGTGTGTATCATGTAACAAATGTAAAGCTACAGTTCAAAGCTGATTTGTTTGTGTTAAACCGACTTCTTCCTCTTCCTTCCCCCAGTGTGTTGGGGTAAAGGGGTTCCCTTTAAAAAACAAAATACAGAGGATGATATTATAATAAATGGTGATAAATCCCTTAAGAAAAGTCAAAAATAGAGAAAAAATTATTTTGGAAGTGCCACCAAAGTAGTGCTGGGTCTTTAAAGGTTAAATAAAAAATGGATGTGCATCAACAGTTCCTGTCTGTGGATCTCTTCTATAAACTGGAGCCAGTTTACAGTGTAGCATCATTTTAATGTAGGTGGCAAAACTCTTGATTTATGATTTACCGCACTGATGCAGAAGTGATGCATCTCAGAATCAAAAACATTCTGCACCTCTAATCTGTAACATGTCCAAATGTCCCAATGGTGAGGAATCACTTTAAAGATTCTGCAACCCAAACCCGGACCAGACCCCGACCATCTTTGCGTCTCACCGACATAGTGTAAAAATTTCAAGTCAATATGTGCTGTAGGTACTGTAACAGGCACAACACAGAGAGGCAAACCTGCAGACAATACCCTCCACCACACAATGAACAAAGTAGATAAGAAATTTAGGACTGTAAATAAATGTTTTACAGAATATGGTCTGAAAGGATAAGAAACTTTCAGACTGTGTTTCTTTTTGCTTGTTTCCAAATGGGGAGAGAACATTTCTGTGGCTTTGTTATCATTTTATTCCCTCTGCAAATGTCTGTCTTGCCTTTATAACACTTGCCGCACTTGTCATTAATATTCAAGCTACAACGCAGTCTGTCTTAGACCACCATTCATCTAAAAACTTCCCAAATATCGCCTGAACATGTACCTCATCAAAGCAATTGACTGGATAAGATACAAATCCTAATGGACAAATATTATCTCTGACTGCACCTGATAAATATTTTTGCTTCGTCCCTGACCCCGTCATGTCCCACTCGGACCTGTGCTGTGGAAAACAAATACAAGATAACTCTCCAAGTAAAACATGAGCCCAGTAAGGAAAGGCATTTTGCATCTAATGAGTAGATTCTTATCAGTGACATTGATTCCAAATCTTCAGCAGGTGTTTGCTGCCGCTTCAGATAATCAAACATATTGACTCACAGCTTAAAGACAAATGGACGGGCACAAGACTGATAGTGTTTACCGTCACAATTTAGGTTCGCTGGAGAAATTGGCTTATAGCTAAAGAGTGGAAATCATTAACATGTGCTGCAGTAACCATGGTTACTGTAAAACACATGCTACTTGCCCGTCATTCGTTTTCTCAGCATATTGGAGAGCCATGTGTGATGTGTTCAAGTCAGGCCTTTCAGCATTTTAATTAAAGGGTCAGCTTCTCTTGTAAGTAATACTTTTATCATAATGTGAACGTTTTTCCATTTGGTTTCCGGCTTCAAAGTGACATTTTTATTCTGGGTGTTACTAACCCTGTGTTTCTGTCCGCTTCGGTTCTTGTTCACTGGACTCTTGTTGCATGTAAATTAAGCTCTGAGAAAAGTTCAATAAGAAAGATCTTCTTCTAGTCTTCATTTGTCTAAGTGAAGGCAATGGCTTCTGATTCTTCCCACTCTTATCTGCTTTTGAAGTTAACTGACTTTGACAGCATCTGAAAGCAGTAATTACAGTCTGACGTCACCATATCTGACCAGTAATCTTAATGGATTGATATTTAACAAAAGAGTCTCACATGCTGTGGTTGTGATAGCTGTTTTTGTTTTTGCTTTGCTTATTAAATATCTGTCATGTAAATTTAGTTTTTGGAAATTCCAGTTACTAGTTGGTTTTCCATTGACCCTAAAATTGCGCAAATATACCCTGCACATAAAAATTTTGCCTAATAGAAAAATGACAATTTCGCCAAAACTCTTGTTTTTCAATGAAAAGTTTTTGCGCTCAACATAAAGTTAGAAAAAATTAGGTGAACCCTAAATAACTCTATCAGTAAATTTTACAAAATATGGGCGCCTTCTTTTACGCTGTGTGAATATGTTACCTGGCCTGGAACTTTAAATACATTTTAGGTGTTTATATTGTTATTGACCTGTTTTGTTTATTTATTTTCTTTCTTTAACAGAACCAGAATGCACTGTCTTGACTGTCTTTTTATCCGTGTCTTGTTTGTATTGCCTTTTTTTTTTTTTTTTCTCCTTAGGTTCTGTTTGTTTATTATGTCCGGTGTCAATCTTTGTATCATGAATACATTCCTTGAGATTATAAATGTTATATTTGTTAAATGAAAAGTTTTATAAATGTTGAAAAGTTCTATAAGTCAAAAAAACAAACAAACAAGTTTTTGCGTTGGCAAGAGGTGGTTTTTCGGGTATAACACAATTGGTATATCACGCAAAACGGCAATGGAAAAGCCTTTTTCTGCAACTAGAGTCACATGAATTACAAAAAAAAAGATGTTGACAGATGTTACAACAAGCGAAGAAGAAGAGTTTTAAAAGAAACATTGCACAGTATGTGTGAGCACATCAGGAAACCAAACCATTTTTTAATTTAGTATGGGATAGAGGGGTAATATGATAATAATAATAATAATAATAATAATAATAATAATAATAATAATAATAATGAATATATCTGTAAATTTAGTTTTTAGTTTAGTTTATTTCAGACACAAAGAAATACAAAACATAGGGAAAAAAATTAAATAAACAAAAAAAAAAAAAACCCCAAAAAACAAATAGAATAATAGAAAAAAAGAACAACTATTGTGCCTGAAAGGGAGTAGGAAGAAGCCACTGCTTATCTAGTCCTACCCTCCGATTCCAGTCCTCAGACTGTTAGTGCCGAATCACGTTATACAACATAAGATTGTGATTATCCATAAACACACCCCTACAAACCTGTGCACATACAGTCACATACACATATACATACACACCAGTTTATATCTACATCTGTACACCAACCCACCTCCGCACCCCCATATATACCCACACACACCGTACAATATAACAACCTGACAATCCAAATACAATCACACCCTTCCTTGAGCTAGATATTGTGAGAAAATCATTTGTTTATACATTTTTTTTTTTAATTTTTGAATGTTTGGGCACCACCTGAGCTCTACACCCAACCCATTCCAAAGTTTGACCCCACACACCGATACACACAAACTTTTCCTGGTTGTCCTTACTGCTGGGACTTTGAAATTCCCACATCCCCTCAGGTTGTAGCCCCCCTCTCTATGGGCAAAAAAAAATCAATGTCATATTTATGTTCGTCGCCATGATTATGGAATGACTTCTTGTGTCATCTCACGATAATAAATAAACAAATCATTGCATTTGTGATTTAATGGAAAAACCGACATTACGCACATCTGTTTTTTCGACATTTAGTATATATCGGTAAAGTTTCGCACAAATGTCCAACAGAAAAGCGATTACTGACACATACTGTACATGGCCAAAAAAATCAAAAAGTAGATACTGATAAGGAGATTTATTATCTGCATGATGTGGAGGGAATATTGTCATAGCAGAAAGTGATCACTCAAATGCACTGATTGTGATGAATATTCATAACTGGTAAGTAGATGTCATGGCTCCCAGTCAAAAAGGAAGCATGCATTCATACGCTGTGAATCACATAGCTTCGGCAGACATATTAGTTAATAATTGATGATTCATCCTTTGATAAATCTTTCCTCCTCCCTGTTTCATTTGAGAACAAACACAGATATCATCGACCATCTTTTCATCAGTGTTTTAGTGTCATGTAGGCTGCAAAAATCATCGTGGTAAGAGTCTCCGTGAAAGGAAAAAAAGATGAATTAGTTTTCATGGGGAACTGTCTACAATCGAGGTTAATCTCCCTGTCAACCCTTTCTTCATAAAATTACATTCATATTGTCATTTACAAAAGAAAATTGGTTTTAGAGATATAATGGCAACCTCCTTTAATTTTTTTTTTTTTTTTGTGAAAATAATGGGGTAGTTTTGAATAAAGAATGGGTCAAAACCACAGAATGAATCTCAAACTTTTTCTGGATATACTGACAGAAATTACACTTGGCAAAGGCAAAAGGAAAGGTTAAGGTCTTGGTATGATTTTGTAAAAGTCACTTGACAAATGAGATGTGTTTAGTGTCTTGATATTCAGATGAAACAGCGCACTTCACAAACTTCACATGATTGAAGTTAATGTTTCAAGAGGTAAGTGTTATGAGGGTCAGGGTCAGCGTTTTGTTTCTACCTGCCCACGAAAAAACCCTTCAGCGTTATCTATGTTGTCTTAATTTACAATTGAGATGTGCGACAGGCTATGTCTCCAAGGCAACCAGTTTAGGCATGCCGGCGATATCAGCAAATACCATACCTTCTGAAGGAGGTGAGAGCTGACGAATGTGTTGGCAGCAGATATGAGCAACTACACTATATAGACAAAAATATTGGGACATGTTGACTTCAGGTGTTTCTTTTGTAACGGGTCTGGGATACAAAACAATAATGACAAATGGCAAAATATAGTTTTATATTGTGATCAGTATCATTGCATTGCATTGGTTAGTTTTGTTTAAATTATTATCTTTGCTTCCAAAATGCCTCAGAGATTGTTTTGACACAATTTCTTGCATCATTGCTACAGCTTGTAAGATGTCCTGTTCATGCTGATTTGACACCAAAATTTCCATAAAGTTTAATGAGATATTTTTCTTCCTTAGATGTGAAGAAAGTAGATGATCAGTTGTGGGAAAAAACTATTATTTATAGTCAGAGCACAAAAATTTTTTTTTTTAGAAATATAGAGGCAGAACATTTAAAATCATAGTCATGGATAAAAAACAAAACCAAAAAAAAAATAACAATGTTGAGAGAAATTAAGTAAAAACCATCTCTGAGATATTTTTGAAGCAAAACTAATAATTTGATTAACACTTACCAAAGAAATGCAATGATATTTATCACAATATAAAACAATTTTATGACATTTGTCATTTTTGTTTTGTAGCCCAGACCCCTGTTAAAAAAACAAAAAAACAAAACAAAACAAAAAAAAAACCACCTGAATTCAACGTGTCCCAATACTTTTGTCCATATAATGTGTGTCTCAGTCAGGTACTTGTAGAACTTGAGTTACATCCGGTGGCTATGAAAGTTGTTACGCTAAATATCTACATAGATTCGATTGTGATAGACTGATTAATAATCATCTTTTCAAAAAGATTATACTGGTCATGCCATTTAAAAACAAACAAACAAACAATGGTTTTAAATGACCTGTTTATCTGCACAGTTAAGGTATTTTTACAGAATATATCGCACTAACCTGTGGGTTTGTAGAATTAATGTCATTAGCATAAGTTAATAGGCTAGAGTGTAGCAATTATTAATTTGCTGTTATTTTACACTGAAGTGCTCAGATTTAGTCCACACTCACTTGCAGAGTTTGTGTGATGTGTCGTTTTGCTGCTGGTGAATAATTATCAGGGATTAGTGTGAGACTGTGAACAGTGGCTCTGGGGTCTGAACTCTGATGTGCAGAAGGTCTGATTATAGGTAAGAGAACAATGATAGAGATCATGGGTGATGATTGGACCTCAAAAGATTGAGATATGATCTTTTGGACAGACCTCTCAAACCAATATTATGTGATGACAGATTATTATGTTATGCTTTATTGCAGGGGAAATGAGCTGATGGCCCATGGGAAATTAAAGAAAGAAATTTAAAAAAAAAAAAAAAAAAAAGCACAGGAGCAAGAATCATAAGTTTCTTAAGTTCAATCAGATGTGTCCACCACCCATGAAATAGTGAGGATGCAAGAAGTCGAGATGAAGAAGGTGAAGGATTTTAACCTGTAAAGACCCAAACATCCACCATCGACCAAAGTCATCAGCTGATATAAATTATGTAATCCATGTTGATTCTCTAATCCTAACGTGAATAATTGGAGTAATAATCGATGTAAAATACAGTTTTTTGTCTTTTCATGGTCATCAGATATGACCCATTTGGATGTTCAGAGGCTCCGTAGTGAACATGGAAGCACCATCATCTTCTACAACATTGATTCACCTGTAAAACCCATGGAATTGGATTGATAGTGGATGGAAACACTTGGTTTACATTCAGCTGATGATAGATTTTCTTCAGTTTTTAAAATTTTTTATATGATAATCCTCAACTTTCATCTGAGCTTTTATGAACATCTACATGATCAGTAAATTAAATGTTGGAAAATCCCTAATTTTCACTGAAAAAACACAAAATACAGAAGATAATATGACAATACATGGTGATAAACCACTTAACCCTGTAAATCCTGAACCATTAAATCAGAAAATTCCAGTTCTTTGAAACTGGAGTCTTTATTGGTCCTTTTGAACAACCAAATAAAATGTTATTTCAAATATCAATTTCCATGTATGAGTTTTAGTTCAAGTATCAACCATATTTGATACATCGGGTCCCAATGCTCAAATATTATTATTTCTGAATAAACAAAAACACAATACAACACAAACATGTCTAACAACTTGGTAATTCCTTTTCAAAATTGGCAAAGTTCTGCCTCCTTCCTCATTAATGACAGTCTTGTAGTGTCACTGGAAAGGCCTCTGGGGAACGAATTCCACCCCCCTGGTGGATTATCCATGTATTGCATGTATCTAATTGTATACATCAGGTTTTTCAAGAAAAAACATATCACACTGGTCATGTAGAGGGCTTCAAAACTCATGTATCAAATATGATACGTCTGATGTTATAGGGTTAAGGAAGGTTAAATTAAGACAAAAATTCATTTGGGAACTACCATAAATGTCACACTGGGTCCTTTTGGGTTACGTAATCTGGGTCAACTCCTCAGAGAGATGGGGAGTTTGGATTGGAGGTGAAGAGGAGAGGGTGGGCAGGGTGGAGAAAAGTGTCAGGAGTGGTGAGACAAAAGAGCATCTGCAAGTGTAAAGAGGATGGTAGCAAGGTTATAATCGTTAACGAAAACGAACGAAATGACAAAAACTAAAATTGAAAAAACATTTTTGTTAAGTGAAATAAATAAAAACTCTAATTAAAAGAAAAAAATGATAACTAACTGAAACTGTATCGTGAGCTTACAAAACTAACTAAAATGTATAAAAATTATGGATAAAATTCCCTTAATTTTCGTCTTTGTCAATGTCGGATTGATATGAAATTGATTGATTTCGCTCCAGCAGTTTGAGCTGGTGACACCATAAGACACTTCCCAGTCTGTCATGTCTGGTCACTGGTGGTTTCCAGTCGTCTTCTGGTCCCCACACTACCTGGAACATACGGACTAAAGCTGGGACAAAGCAGCACAGTCCTGTCTGGGATTTACTTTAGTGATGAGTGGGGTCTGGGGTTTTTTTTTCTCACTGTGTGTGCGTGTGAGTGACAGAGACAGAGTGGAGCTAAAGGACAGCATCAGACAGGACTAGCATCCAGGTAAAAACTGGAGAGTTTATCACCATGAAAAGGCCTTCCAAGCCCTGAACTGCACAGTTTAGAAGAGGAGAAAAGAGGAGGATGAAAAGTTATCCAATTACAGAGGTATGGAACCTGTTCGAATGTTAAAAAACGTTTGATGTCAGTAGCTACAGCTAGCTGAACTGAACTGAAGCAAAGTTGGCTAATAATGGAACTGGAGATGATTAAGAAATGAGATATCTGCTAAGGTGTGGTTTACTGATGAGGAACTGGATTATATATGTTTATAAGTGGTTTATATATGCTTTTATCTGGTTTAACTGCTGGTTAACTGGTTTATATATGTTCCTATCTGGTTTAACTGCTGGTTAACTGGTTTATATATGTTTCTATCTGGTTTAACTGCTGGTTAGCTGGTTTATATATGTTTCTATCTGGTTTAACTGCTGGTTAGCTGGTTTATATATGTTTCTATCTGGTTTAACTGCTGGTTAGCTAGTTTATATATGTTTCTATCTGGTTTAACTGCTGGTTAGCTGGTTTATATATGTTTCTATCTGGTTTAACTGCTGGCTGCTTTGTGCAGCTCCTCTCATGGTTTGCACATCTTTGCATTGTTTTCACATAAGTGACATTGTGTATGGATCACACACACACACCCCCAACCTGCTCTAGGGAATTTATACATCATAATGCATGTGTTTGTTTCTCTGTTCAGTCAATGAGCCGCCCTAACCCGACCCCCACATAAAATGTCCAGGGTAACCCACTGATCCGTGCCTCACTAATTTCTTTGAATAGGATGGTGAAGATAAAATATATGAAATAACTAAAACTAATACTAAAACTAAACTAAACTAAAACTAAGCATCCAGAAAAAAACGATAACCAATAAAAACTAGCAAACATGCTCTAAAAACTAATTAAAACTAACTGAATTAGAGAAAAAAAAGTCAAAACTAAATAAAACTAAACTCTAATTAAAAATCCAAAACTATTATAACCTTGGACGGTAGTGACATTAAGGATGTTGTACGGTATAGAGACGGCTGCACTGAAATGGGTTTAGATGGGAATACTTTGGAATCATCTACCCATACGATGTGTGTTGGACCTGCAGTCTGTATAATAAGTCCAACATCTGTCTTGTAATAATTTATCAGAAGTGGTCACAGGTCAAAGGTCAAGGCAAGAAAGCACAACTTTTCCCACCAAACAGAACACTGCATAATCGCATCAAAACCAGTTAAATTCATTTATGTGCTGGTATTTCTAGAATTACAGATCAATCATCGGTCTTCACTCCTCTGTGAGCTGCTCTCATTCCTGTCCTTAGAAATTCAGAATTGTGTACTCAAAAGGCTGTCAAGGCTATTTAAATACATTTTTTTGTATGAATAATTTAAATACCTGGATCTTTCACTTCATGTTTTTTGACTACAGAAGCAAAAGTCATAAAAGTGCAACTTTCATTTTTGCATATGAAAAGTTTAGATATCCTGTGGAAACTTTTATCAATTTAGTTTGTGAAAGCTTGTCAATATTCTTGTACAACACATCCTCTGGTGCCTCTCTGATCATGTTCAAGTGGTTTTACTGCTGCAGTTTTACTATTCCCATGCTGAAATTATGCCCAATATTTATGAGAATGATCCAGGTAACCAAACTTGAAAATCTTAAAAAAAGAAAAAAAAAAAAAAAAGAAAAAAAGTTGAGAATATTTTCTACTGTTGTCTCCCTAAATGCAAATGTATAATCTCATTGGACAGCATCCAAATATAAACAGAACTAGCTTAAACATTCAGCTGCCAATGTTTCTCTCATAGAAACAGCTTCATGTCAAGGAGTGAAGCTGCAGATAACCTAGGAGGAATGCCAAGGGAAGTAAGAGGCTTATTCTTCAGGTTAAGAAGCTTGTTATGGTGTTAGTGGTCATCCCTGTGGCTTCATCTGAAGCAGAGTGAAGTTTTAGTGCAAGTGAAAACTTAGTTAAAATCTACCATAACCTTAATAATGGAATTGGACGTTGACCAAGGGGATGTTAAAGATATTTGCCAATAGTTTTTATCTGTAGTTGTTCCAACACCAGGGTTCATTATGAGAAAACAATGATAGAAAAAAAAAAAAAGATGTGATATACTGAAACTAAATGTAAAAATGTTCATATTGGGTGGAAAAATGGAAAAAAGTTTCCGGATCTCAAGGAGGGAAGCATTATTTCTACCAGAGACATTGATTTAATTTGATTTTTTCTATTTTCCAATAACAAGTAATTTCCTGAGGTTTGTTTTCTTGTAGCCTCTGGACTGTTACAATGTGTAGTTTTTCTTTCCATTTTATTCACATCTCAATATAAAAATACAGACTTTATGATTTTTTATTCTTTTTTTTTTTTTTTTTTTTTTTTTTTTTGCAGTAAGACTCTCATATTGGTAGTGAAAACAACTTTTTGGTTTAAGTTGACTTTTAGACCAGACTTTTTTGACAAGATGATGATTTAATTTCCAGGTTAAACATATTGTAACTCATTTTTCAGCTGTCTGTGGACTTATCCTCTCCTAAACCATCATGTGTAGTACTTTTTGTTTTTTTTTCAATAAAAGGCTTTTCTTAGCCACGTCTTTCACAAGTCAATTTTAAATGACAATGTCATTTCTAGAAGATTTAATCCTCATTGTTCGCCGGGGCTGTCACTCTATAAAACCTGTTAGTTGAATAAAGTATTTTAATTATAAAAAAAACATTAACAGTGCTAATACAAATTTGTAGAAGCGCATATAACATCACTTAGACAAGATTTGTCTGTTACATTTTGAATCAAATCATTATTTAGCAGCCTGCAGCAAATTTCTCTTTGACCGTTACTGAGATTTTATCTTTGCTGTTTGGAAATGAAGTGAGACTGAAAATGATTTTGACAAGTTGAACATGCTCCCTGATACTCTGAAGTCAAGTCAGTGGTTGCTTCTTTTTCTCTTTTGAGCGGTTGATGTGTGTTTACTCTGTGCCCAGTGTGTTGGCTGCCTCTGACTGAACAGCAGCTGCTGTGTAAACCTTAACATAGCTGGGGGATTGGCATCCAGACGCAGAGTTTCTGTCAGAACTGGTGAGATGAGGTGAAGCAATAAAAAATACACCAGTTTGACAGTCGGTTGTTAAAGTTAACATTCTGTAATAGATGCACTTTGTTAGCTTGAAGTCAGCAAATAATTTATTCCTACCGTCAACATCAAATATATAAGAGGTTCGTATCCTGACCTAGCTATATTCTCAGACAGGAATATAACAAGTATGGTAATAAGCAACTCTGTAAGCCCCAAAGCCAGTTTTACTCCATAGAAAAATAATTGCCTCTCAAAAAGTCAGCAGAAGTTGTGAGATGGCATCAAAGTTATTAGCATAACAATACACAGACCGGTGACAAATTAAAGGAAAACCCTGAATTAATGATTTATTGGTCAGACTTTCACCCTCTATATATACACATATACACACATTTATATGACCGCCTTCCTAGAATCATTGCCCACGTAATTTTTTTGACAAATATTACTCTTTTTTTGCCTAAATAATCAAATACGTACTTACTGGTTACGTTTTTTTGTTTCCTAAAAAAATCTGGAAAAAAAAGACAATAATATTAGGAAGGTGACATTATACAGTACTGTGCAAAAGTTCTATTGCCAACATTAAGTTTATTAGTTTAGTAAAGTTTTAATGACCACACAAATGCTTTTGTCAGTCTCTGTATTAAGAAACAATCTGGATGTATGAAAGTATGTATGAAAGACAGTAAAAACAAACAAATCTGAAAAAAAAACAGCTTATCTATCTATCTATCTATCTATCTATCTATCTATCTATCTATCTATCTATCTATCTATCTATCTATCTATCTATCTATCTCTCTCTCTCTCTCTCTCTCTCTCTCTCTCTTTCTCTCTCTCTCTCTCTCTCTATCTATCTCTCGAGGGGATTTGTCACATTTCTAGAGTTCTTTTAATGCCTTTGCCAATATTATATTTCATACATGATTACCCCAAATACAAACAAAAAGTCATTTTTCATTGCGGTCATGGTTCCTGTAAAACCCTGGTGTACTCCAGCCTGTCTGTCCTGGGGCTTGCTGTCAGCTGAGGAGTCAGACAGCAGAGGAAGTTGTACTAGTGCTGGTTTAAAATGAGTTTTGCCAACTTTGCTAACATTTATTACCGGCGCTGCGAGTCAGAGCAGCAGACTGACAGAGACACACTGCCCATAGATATAAAAACAGAGATAGGAAATAGATGTTACAAGAACTCTGCCATCTCACCAGAAGTATTGTAAAATAATTAATTTGTATGTGATGATTAATTTATATAATCAGAAGTTCAAATTTAATGATTAATTTCAATTTTTTTAAATGAATGTGTTGACTCAAATGTATTTATCTGTACATCAGTTTTCATTTACCTTCTGTCAAAGCTGTTGGCAGTGTCATAATCACCCTATTAATTAAGTGTCTGACAGCTTCTAAGCTTGTTTGTGCAACTATTTTATATAATAATAGTAGATGTCCCCAAATATGGTTATGGCAACTCTATAACATCACATGCTATGGTGTATAAATGTATATTTTTTGTATATCATATGACATGGCCATCTGTTCAGTATCATCAACAGACCCATCTCCCTTTCTATAAGTAGCATGAATATGTGGGTCAGTGACAGCTCATCATCACTCATCATTATCATCCTGTATGTGATAGAAACACCACAACACAGGGTGAACACAGTGTTAGCCACAGCTTCCCACTCAGACATCTGCAGATCCCAGCCCCATTTCCTCTCACCATAAATCAGTTGTTTCCATGCCTCTTTCTCCTTATACTTGTCTGTTTTGCTAGAAAAAAAAAACAAATAAGGCTGTGGTCTGTCATAGCATTAAATTTTCTGATTAACGTTGGTCAAAATCAGCAGTTAGATTTGGAGGGTCATCGGGGTCATGTCAGGGAAGCCAGTGTTCCTTTGGGTTATGCAGATATTGCAGTGTTACTCTTCTTCGCTCTGGTTTATTATGTGTGTTGATCATGTTATGTGATCATTACCTTTACATCTGAGTAGTAAAGCCATAACACCATCTGTAGAAACAGTTGATGGGATGAAGGCAACTCTGACTTACCCAGATAAAGTGCCAATAACTTGATACTGCACTCAGTGGTTAAATTAAACCCCAGCTTGACACAGAAACCAATGGTTTTTGTTGTTTCTTCTTCGAATAACATCTTAAAATTAAAAACCAGACATCAAAGACGAACAAGTCACTGTCACTCAAAGAATAGACTTTAAAATAGCTCTGCTGCTCTTTAAGTCTCTCCATGGTCTAGCACCAAAGTACATCTGGGACATGTTGGTCTCATATGAACCATCTCGGACCCTGAGAACCTCAGGGACTGGTCTTCTGCTGGTGCCCAGAGTCAGGACTAAACACGGTGAAGCTGCGTTTCAGTTCTATGCAGCTAAACTCTGGAACAGTCTTCCTGATGACATGAGACAGACCTCTACTCTGACAAAGTTTTAGTCCAGGCTGAAAACGCTTCTGTTCAACTGTGCATAGAACAACTGAAAGAGTTCTATCTGCACTCTTCTCTTTTACTTTGTTTTTAATTGATTATTATTTATGTTTTATTGATTATGTTTTAATTGTAATTGTGTGTTTTTAACCTGTCTCTTTTCCATTTCTGTAAAGCACTGTGAATTGCCCTGTGCATGAATTCTGCTATACAAATAAATCTGCCTTGCCTTCCCCTGCCAAGTGGTGCCAGGCACAACAAACCCCGCCCCTCGCACATATTGTAGCTTATTTTGGCATTGATCCAGATGATGTCATCATGTCAATGCATGTGCTGATGTCAGCATAGACATCAACAGCATAGACAAATTTTGGCCATTGTAAGTAACTGGGAAGCAAAAAAAAAAAAAAGATTTTTAAAATTCATTAAAAAAAATTGAACTTTGACCTACTTTTCCCAAAATGTAATCACATCTATTCTGGGTCACTGGCAGTCTATAAATCCAGTTTGATATGAATCCAATCAACAGTTTTGCTGCTACAGACATGTGAAATTTTGCCCATTATAAGTAAATGGGGAAAAAAATATTTTAAAAATTCATAAAAAAATGTGAACTTTGACCTACTATACCCAAAATCTAATGAGATCTATTCTGGGTCACTGGCAATCTATAAACCCAATTTGGTATGAATTCAACCAACAGGTTTGCTGCTAGAGTGTTAACAAACAAACCAAACCAAAAACAATACCCCTTTCCTCCCCTGCGGGGCGGGGTAATAACCTGAATGAGGCTGAAAGATGGGATAGAGGAGTAGAGCCTCAGTCACAAAAATGACGTAACTCACCAGCATTTCAATAGAATCAGAGCTTAAAGTGTCATCTAGACCTATGAAACAGACACCAGGAAATAGAGTCATAAAATGTGGTCAACCACATTCATTTCATGAGCGTGCCCCTCATACATTAGAGCAGATATGCAAGGAAAAACACAAGAACACGTCTTCTTCAGGTGTGTGAAGATGTCACTGCAGGCCGTGATGAGACTGTCAATCCTTCAACAACTACGCAGAGGCTGATATTATAGGGTTGCTGTGCATAAATCTCTCATTATGAAGATGAATGCAGATTTGAGAGTTTAGTGGCATGAAATCCAGAGGTGCTGGTCTATTGAGATGGAGAAAAAAGTGATATGAGTCATCAGAGTCATCCTATGCATTTCATGCATAAGAATTTGTAACCTTTGGAGTTTAAGGAAGGACAGACTTACAACTAAAACTAAAACCTGCACTGAAATATATATTCTAAGTGAGATAAAAACACTGAGATGAGTAGAGAAGAAGTAGATAGAGTTCATCTACAACCTTAATTTGCATGTAGTTATGACTTTGGTTCATAAAAAATGGCATTGCACTGGGATCTTTAATAAACAATGCTCTTGTCAATCATAATTTATGTCTGTCCTATGTTTTTTTTTTTTTTTTTACTTTCAATAAACCAAGTTTTTTCCTAATACCAGAAAAGTAAAACTATCACGACAATCCAATAACAAAAACAAAACCTTCTCCAAAATAAATGAATTGAAGCTGAAGCTGAACACGAACCATATAAAAGTACAAATTACTGAAAATATCAACACTATAATATCTCCGGTATATACCAAACAAATGTGGAGGCTCTTTTATGTCAGTATATCCTCCTTGGACACAGTGCAGGTTGATTTTGCACAAAATCAATTGGCATACAGCTCTGGAAAAAAATAAGAGACAACTGCAAAATCATCACTTTCTCTGATTTTACCATTTACAGGTATGTGTTTGAGTAAAATGAACATTTTTGTTTTATTCTCTAAACTACCCACAACATTTCTCCCAAATTTCAAATTAAAATATTGTTATTTAGAGCATGTATTTGCAGAGCATGACACATGGTCAGAATAACAAAAAAGATGCAGGTGTTTTCCGACCTCAAATAACACAAAGAAAACCAGTTCATATTCATTTCTAAACAACATAATACTAATGTTGTAACTTGGGAAAAGTTCAGACATCAATATTTGGTGGAATAACCCTGATTTTCAATGACAGCTTTCACGTGTCTTGGCTCTCCACCATTACTGTTGGATGACTTTATGCAGCTCCTGGCAGAGAAATTCAAGAAGCTCAGCAATGTTCCATGGCTTGTGCCCATCCATCTTCCTCCAGAAGTTTTCAAAGTGGGTTCAGGTCTGGAGATTGGGCTGAACATGACTGGGCCTTCATCTGGTGGTCCGTCATCCACACCTTTATTGACCTAGCTGAGGACAGGAGCATTGTCCTGATAGAAAAACCAGTCCTCAGAGTTTGGGAACATCATCAGAGCAGAAGTCCAGTAGTTTTCAAAAGTTATTTTTGGATTCCAATTACTTTTGCGGTACTAATAGCACTGTTTTTGCCTATTGCAAGAAGATAGTGATGGCCACAGTAATGGTTTTTAGACTTCTCCTTCTTAAATAAGACGCGGATTGGGTGCTGCTGATTTCACAGGAAACCGCTCTTCATTTTTTCCAGAGCTGTATATGCAGTCATTTTGCAGACATTAAATATTGTTGTTAATGTTATAAATGGCTACACAACTGTTGCATGTAGGCTGTGACGTATGGACTAAGGACAAAAGATGCATGACAAAAGGCTACTGTAACATGAGGGTTTGTTGGTGGTTAATAGTTCATTCTTTATAAAATGAGACAGCAGGATGGAGACTGATTTCTTCTTACAACAGTGCTTTACTTTTCACGAACCGTAACCACTACCACAACACTTCCTGAAACATCATCTCACATGACCGAACCAGCCAATCAGGAGCTAACAGTACCTAGATCGGTAAATGTTAAGTGATTTAGAAAGGCACATTCAAAAGGTTATTTTAGCTGCTTATATGCAACAAATGAAAATAATTAAATGTGTATATATGTAAATAATTCTGTAAACACAAATGTAAATAGTTATTTGGGTTAACACTGTCAATATATTTTAAACAAATACATGAATTAACTTATTCCCTGTAATTTCTTCCATTGTTAAACCTTACATTCCTCCAACATAAATTAGTTTAACTTCTGAGCCTTACACTATTATAAGAATTGATTTGTTTGTTATCAATTTTGTTATGTCATAACTGTGCAAATAAAGGAAGCAAATGCATACATATATGACTAAATATAGTAAATTGATGAATATAGTGTCTACAGTAAGATGAGCACAAATAAAACAGTGTACAATATACTGCTGTCAGGTTTGTTAATGAGTTACATGAGTCACGGCTAAGAATAAATGAAAACATTTTTTTTTTTTTTTTTTTACATCTAGCCTGTTTAACAAATCACTGAAACACAAACGAAAAAAGCACATTCTCACTCACCCACTAGATGTGTCAGCTAAGTAATACATTTATATTTCAACTTACAATGACTAACATTTTCTATCCTCAGATTAACTCTCCCACTCCTATCAGATGCTGTTTTCTGTGTGAGTTTGATGGAAAAATACACATCCAGAATGTTCCGGTTTACACTTTTTGTTTGTGTATGTTTACGACTAAATGCCCCCCAGAAACTTGATATTTAAATGAGCAGATGATACACTTGGAGATTTTGCAACAAATGTCTGCAGCTAGAAACTGTCAGTCTAACTTTATTTGCATTTGAATTATAAAATGTCTTTACTGTGTGTTTTTGCAGCTGCCACAGTCTTTGTCAAACAACTGAATCATTAAATTCATATTCATACATTTAATTCATGAATTCAGTAATGATAGTCATTAAAGAATGTGGGAACATAAAGGTAATGGAGTGTGAAGAAACTCCAATAAGACATAGAGAGAAAGCGGAAGAGTAAAAACTGAAAGTATTTGGCCTCCCACAATCCCATTCTGTCTGTTAGAGCTGCTAAAAATAGACTTAAAAAGTAAATACAGACAGCTTTGGCAATTTTATGTGAACTGGTATAGTTTAGTCACAATAATAACATATAATTTCATTTTCAGAGAAGTTCATTTTCTTTTTTTGTAAAGAAAATTATAATTGATATGGATTTCATTTGGTGTTTTTCCCCCTTAAATATCATGAGCATGACAAATAATTTCACTCTTTTAGATATACAGATTACACAATCAAATGTAGTGTAACACAATCTTTCTCACTCTAGTAATTGTTTTAGCAAACCTTTCTTCACTTACAATCCCATAATATCTCCGATTCATAATCTTAATAGCACTAAAACTACAATATGGTCAGTAAATCAATCAAAACTCACTTCAACATTCAACGACAATCTCATCCCATTCCTTAAAAATGTAGTCTCTCTTTTGGCTTTTTATCCAGAGCCAGTTCTTCTTTACCTAAATTTTTATAGCCCTAATATGACAATTTAACCAACAATCTGATAAATTGCAATTATTAAACATTTATGCTTAATTCTGCACTTATAACTGGTATCCTCTGAGATCTTGGTCTCATAATGATTAAATTTTTTTCATCTTAGTTATTTTTCTTTGTATCTTATTTGTCTTGCTTTAACAATGAAATACAAAAAGGCCACCCTTAGCCCCCCCCCAAAAAAGAGGGAATATGGCACACGGCAAAAATCTCAAAAAATATACAAACTACACCACTTCTAGACAAAACATTTAACATTTTGTGTGATCTGTGTTGTGTGGATAAAAAGCAGCCCAAACAATAAGTAACACTGAATATATGATGAATGAAACTTGTAAATTTGTTCAGTAAATCTCATTATGCTGGCAAATTTGAGATAAGTGAAGTACAAAGGAAGGTCACATTAAATGCTGAATATATATATTTTTTTTCTTATTTATGTTTTAATGATGTTCTATATTTCAGTTGCATCTTGTTATAATGTGTACATACATTATAATTCGTCATTATACTCTTACTAAAACAACCCTGTTCGTCCTTTTCATAGTACTGTTTATGGAGCGTGTCATACACAAAGAATTCAAAGATATATGTGCAAGATATTCAATGTTCTAAAAAATAAAAATTAAATCCAGAAGAAATCAAACCACCTGAATATTAAAAAGGAAATAGAAATTGAAGAGAAAAGAATATTTATAAAACAATAATAGAAACAAACAAATAATGAAATTTATATTAAAATGATGACAGAAGACAGTCCTTCAGACTTCTACAGCAATAGGAATTAAAGAAGACTTGAATTTGATAAGAGAAGAGTGGAAGTTGAAGAGTTCATTCATAGGCTCATGAAAAGAGAATTATTTTCAACCTGGATTTATAAATGTCTACATTTGTTGTGAATCAAATCTTTACTGGAGGTTTGTTCCAGTTGTTTGCAACATAGAAGATAAATACAGATTGTCCGTGTTTAATCTGGACTCTGGGCTGGACTAGACTTGAGTCCAAAGATCTAAAGCTCCTTCTTGGGTCATATTCATTAAACTTATCACTAATGTGGCCTAAACCATTCAGTGATTTGTAGACACTTTAACCCATAAAGACTTAGTGTGACTTTTGAGAAAGTTCCCAAGTGAATTTTTGTCCATATCTAACCTTTCTTAAGTGATTTATCACCATATATCATAATATTATCCTCTGTATTTTGCATTTTTTCAAAGAAAATCAGGTATTTTACAATATTTAATTTACGGCTCATGTAGTTTAATCATCATGATGAGATTACATTTGGGGGTTATTATCAAAAACTTCAGAAAAAATGCACTTTTTCAGCAAATATATCATTAACTGAACATAAATCCGGTGTCTCATCCACTGTCATTGATCCAACTCCATGGGTTTTACTGAAGATGAAGATGATGGTGTTCCCACAATAACTATGGAGCATCTGAATGTCCAAATGGGTTATATCTGATGACCATGAAAAGATGACGAACTGTATTTTGCACCAATTATTTACATGCATTGACAGGATTAATAGATTAACAAGTATGAAACAGTTTAGGTCAGTAGATGCTTTTGGTCTCTGGTGGAGGTTTGGGTCTTTATGGGTTAAAATCTAGAACTAATTATAGAAGCCAGCGTAAAGATGTTTGAAGCAGTTTAATCTAAAGAGATGGATTAAACCTTTGATGCAACAGCTTGACATTTTTGTAAATGTATTTTATAATCAACGAATAGATACAAAAGTTGATGATGCTTTCATGTTCGTATGATGATAAGAAGCTTCAGCATAACCTCACATAGTTACAAGAAAGTGGAGGAAAGAGCTGATGGTCTGTTCATATGCTTTGACAACTTCATTTTTGTACAATATTTAGTAGGTGTAAAAATTGTAATTTGTAGATTTACGAGGGTGCTAAACTATATTTCTTTACAGATAGCGACACAAGGTCTGTTCTGGGAGGCTGTAATGCTAATCCTAGAAAAACAGACTGTTTCTTGGAGAAATATTACAAAAGTCTGTACTATTTATTCTCTGGGTAACATGAGTGTGTGTGCAAATTTTCCTAGTAGATTAAATACTTGAGATTTATTTTCCTATTAGTGGACTTGCTGCTCATGTAATTTAAAAAATGTCACAGCAAATATTCTGTTAATATTAGCAAATAATGAGACCCAAATCCCAAAGAGTAAGATGGTAAGAAGAGCACGGAGACTGTAATGACTACAGATGTGAATGTATTAGAGACACGATTCTTTGGTTTATTGGTGATGATACTTTCAAATAGCTAAATATTATGCTTCTCAATGGGAATTACTGACTCAAAATAACAGCTGAAGTAATTAAACTTGCTTCCACATATATTCCTTACTGCCAGAAATATAAGTCATTTGGAAATTGTTGGGTTTTGGACCCAGATAGCCTGGATTTCTGCACAGGTTCTTAACCCATAAAGACCCAGTATTTTGTGGCAGTTCTCAAATGATTTTTTTTCTCTATTTTTAACTTTTCTGAAGTGATTTATCACCATTTATTCTAATATTATGCTCAGCATTTTGCATTCTTTAGTGAAAATCAGGTATTTTCCTATATTTAATTTACTGATCATGTAGATGTTCACAAAAGCTCAAATTATAGTTGAGGGTTGTTATATAAAAAATACAGAAAACAGAAGAAAAAGGGACACTTTCTGTAAAATATATTAACTGAACATAAAAACAAGTGTCTCTATCCACTGTCATTGATCCAACTCCATGGATTTTACTTGTGAATTAATGTTGTAGAAGATGATGGTGTTTCCACGGTAACTATGGAGCCTCTGAACATCCAAATGGGTCATATCTGATAACCATGAAAAGATGACAAACTGCATTTTACACCAATTATTTACATGTATTGATAGGATTAGTGGATCAACAGATATTTAACCTTTTATGTCAGTAAATGATTTTGGTGGATTTTTGGGTCTTTATGGGTTAATGTCATATCCAAAATATAAACATGGCAATAAGAACAAAAACAATTAAATTTACCTTCGTTAAACTGTACCTATACTGGTCATACTTACAACACTAATTGTGCTTTGTGTATTACTTATAAGCTAGAGAGGTGTAAATTCAGTAAAAAAAAAAATCGCCATAAATGCATCACACTGGACCTTTTTATTACATGAATTGTGGGCGCCTGCAGAACCTATGGGGAGCAGTCAGAAGTGATGTATCCACATTGATTCGGGATGATCGGGTGCGAGTAAACAAGCAGCAGTCAGTGAGCCAGATTGAGTGGAAAGCATGTGTTCGCGCTTGTTGTTCGTGCAGCCGTAAGCTTTGCACTCTGCCGTTGTCCCAGAAATGCGATCCAGCTTTGGCTGTTAATGTGTCATCTTACACTGGAGTCTGCTGCACGGGGTCAGTGACCAGTTTATCACAGCCCAGAATGTCGAACAATACAATGAATCGGCATCACTACCAGTGATGGAACAACCCGTGAAGGAGGAAACATGCCTGAGTGACGGAGCAGTGATTCAGTACTCACGCATACTTAACAATGGACTATGACGTAAGTTATCCGACTTAAAATAGCTCACAATTAAAATTCACCACAGGTACTGTTTAATGAAGAAATTAAATCAGGAGATTAGATGGAAAAAGCATCACAAAGCCAACCGTGTCAAATCCATGGTAAAACATTCACCTGGATGTCAGTTAAACAACACTTACTGTGCCACTCATCATGTCATGTTGTAACACACTGCAGAAATAACACCATTACCAAAAACTAAAACTAGTCACTGACCTCCATGATGATGACCTTCTGCCATCAGTCATGGCTGCAACTTCATCCATAATGTTGGTGACAGTGACAGAATAGCAGCTGGAAGGCATGTTTACCTGTTGACTTCGTCTCCCATTGTTGGCAGGAGATAAATACCAGTAAAACAGAGGCACAACATGATGCTGGCATTTAACAGAATTAAGTGATGGTTTCTTTAACAACACTAACATAGGCAGCAGCTACTATAGTATCAGGTTTAATGATTCCATTATGTAATAATAATAATAATAATAATAATAAACTGTTCATCCAAGGAGAGGATGAACCACCAGTTTACCATTTAGTGTTCTTAAATGTTTTTAATCAATCAACTGATCTATAATGTTCCTTAACTTTTCGGCCACCAGTCCTTAAGTACATTCAAATACTTCAAGTAAAATGCAGTTCTCAGCTTTTCAGTGACATGACCCATTTTCGACATTCAGGCAAATAACAGTTATTGCAGACACTTGATTTTATGCTCAAGTATATATACCTGAAAAAAATCGCTTTTTCTTCAGTTTTCTCTGTTCTGATGTAACCTTTGATTTTACTCTGAGCTTCTTTGACCATCTTCATGATCAGTAACTAATTATACAAAAATACCTGAAATACATAATATAATATAATATAATATAATATAATATAATATAATATAATATAATATAATATAGAATGATATAATATGACTGATGACAAATTACTTTGGAAAAGGAAAGGTTGAATGTATAAATTAGTAGTTAGATGGTAATTCTAGATCTTAAAGGGTTTAAAACTTTTTCAGACCTAACTTATAATGCAGAAAAAGCACTATAACCATTAATACCACACCTCAAGAATGTAAAAAAAAAAAATGTAAATTTCAGTCTAAAAAAAAGTTCTCCCACCCCAAATGAAATTTTTAAAACTCCTAAATAATAAATTGACCATCCTTCGCATTTTGATTAATCAACTACTCGTGCACATCCCTATATTCACATCTTAGGTGCAAATAGCAACAGTAATTAGTAACTACAAACCAGTGGCGGCTGCTCGTCTTTCAGAGAGGGGAAGCTCATTGTCGGCTTGTATAAAAAAAAAAAAAAAGTCAAGTTATTTAAATATAAATTCGGCCCTCCGTTCCTTTTTAAGAAAATGGTCGGTGACTTTATCATACCAACTAAACAAGAAAACGTTGAAATTATGTTAAATTGAAACAAGGAAGTCCAATGAGTGTGTTTTATTTACAGTGCAAGAAATGAACAAGTAATTTCGTAGTGGTTTCTCTCTCGATTTCACAGCAGAATGCGCGGCGGTATTAAACTGAACTGTGTCAGTGAAGGAGTAGATCTGAAAATAGCTGTCAATCAAATGGGATTCAGCCTTTCGACTGATCCTCCAATCAGCACGTGGAAGCCTGGTGTCCAGCCCGGCTGAGGTCCACCCACAGCTCCATTCACCCCCAGAGATGCTGAGTGTCCGGGGCAGGACAGCATCATGGCATTTATCCAATTACCGTCCATTTTTGAGGCAATGAAAAAAACTGTTCCACTCAGTCCCATAGAAGTGCATGGACGCTGGGCTTCTGCAGACAAATGCACTGAGCAGAGATCGTATGAGAAAACAGCGCAGCGGGAATGTATGAGACGTGAACAATATCGAGTCCACTGATTTGTGATGAAGCTGATTCTGAACGAACTCGTCTGTGAGATGAACGTGTTCTAACACATTTGTAGTCAATGAATTGTCAACACAACCGTACAGATTTAACCATTTAATTTTCGTAATTTTAGGGGAAGCTGAGCTTCCCTTGCAGTCTTTGAGAAATCGCCTCTGCTACAAACTAGTGCCATTTATATTATCATTTATCTATATAGGTATTTTTACAAGAATATGAGAATCCAGATTTTTTCTGGGTTCCATGTAAGAGACTGACCTTCCTTATAGGGATAATAAATCGAGTTAACTTTCATTCAGCCAACAGCTTTAAGAATCTCCTTTCAGTTCAACTCTTGCATTTATATCTAAAAGATGTGTTTTCTTCTCTTGTTTTCTTATTTGTAAAAACATATGGTACCACTGGACAAATGCAGATTACTACAGATCATTGCATTGCATTTGTGAAATAATATGTTCAATTAATAATTTTAAGAAACAGAAAGTGATGAATCTCTAAGGTATTTTTCTTTGATTTGGACCAGATGGTTGTACAAGCTGCCGGTCCCCAATATCCGAAATAAGTAACAACGTGTGTCATACACAGATATCCCCTCTTCCGGGACAGTTAACTCTTCTGCTTTCACAGCACTTATGACATGCTTCAAAAATAACATCTTCATTAACCAGCCAACTGCAGCAATGGAACTATATCAAGACTTGTATTGTGTGGGAGCGTGGCAACCTGTTGGTGAGAGCAGGAGAAAAAGTTTTCCCCGAATGAAATGGAGAAAAAAAAAAGGAAAAGTTCATAATACAAACACTGAGCACAAAACTAGCCAGAGAGAAAAGGCATTTTAGAAATATTTGAAGAGACAGAAACAGTGAGGGAGAAAATAGATGGAAAAAAATAGAGAAAAATTGGGATTCTGCTTGCTTCCTGAGTCATGTCTGGTATTCAGAGAGAGAGAGAAAGAGCCTCTGCGGCACAGGCCATAAAACTTTCATAGCTCTGTCGGGATGCTGTGTTTCTCCTGGATTATTTATCAAATAGTGAGAAGTTGTTTATCACACAGCTAATACTGCTCTGCTCAGGTAGGAGCCTTGCAACTTCACATATACTGGGCCTCATAATAAATATTAATCTGTTTTTCAGCGACATGAAGGGAGAAAAATGGATGTGCCACATTCATTTGACCTAAGTGTGGAATAAGGTGGGTGATGTGCAGCTCGCCAAAGAACTCTTCCTCTGATGCCGTCTAGAAAAACATATGTGGATAAATGATTGAATGAGCTTATTATTAGAGATGGATATAGCACGGTGTTGTGATTTACCCAAGCTGAAAAGAAACAGAGTTAGCACGATAAGAACTAAAACCCCAAGAAAAAAGAATGTACCCCTGCCACGACAAGACAGAAACAAAAAAAACAAAAACAGTTTCTGCAGGCGTAATGACAGGTCAGTGCTAATTGACCCTGTTGAGCCTTGAGGACATTGCTTTGGCTTTACAGCAAAATCATTATCTCATCCTAATTAATCCAATTATACGCAAAGCACAGGTCACTGATGGCTGTATGATGTAGGGAGCAGCCAGGTACCAGAGCACCGACCTGCCAGGGCCTGTGCTGTTGTGTGGGACTCTGAATGCCGCAGGAATAAATAAACACTAATGATGTTTTTTCTGCACTTAACTAAAACATCATTGATTGTAAACTCTATTAATGTTGTATTAAGGAAGCTGTACAGTAGAGTTGGAGGTGGGCAGGCTAGGAGCTTATATTCATATTCATTTGTCACAGTTGACAGTTGTAGCACTGAGAAGTCTGGGAATCGGAATGAAATGTTCAAAAATTGTGTTAAAAACATCTCATTTATAATTAAAAGTTAAAAGCATATGTGCATTAAAATTTAGATGTTA